>NC_135871.1:10738602-11338602 GCF_031162955.1 Sander vitreus | reverse complement strand
GTTCCAAAGCAGTTTGTATAGAAATGGTTGAACAATTAGTTGGTGTATAATTGCTGATTGAACAATGACTGCAAGCAAAATCCAAACAGATTTATAAATTAATGTAATTTCTGTTTTAAAAATACAACAATGAGAGCACTTGTCTTCAGCTGCTGCTGTTTCAATTATTGTCTGCCCTTACAAGATGACAGCCAGGTGCTTTTTCCTCTCAGAAGAAGAATGGAATCAAAGCCTTTCGTAACTTGGGATAGTCTTTGAATTTCTCTTGGTAAAACCTGTAACAGAGGAGCAGAACACAACAGCTGTCACTTGGAAATAGCATATGGTAATGTAGGTAGTTTGGCAGGTGAGTATTCATGTACTGCGTCAGGACTTTTCATTAATATTTTAGGCACCTGTGATGGTGATAGGCTCTTGGTCCAATAAAACACAGGCTAAACACAGCAAATGAGAGTGCTGGAAGGGACCAGGTGGCTACAGCATAGCCAAACCACTCCACTATCTCTCCTATGTAGTTGGCACCAGACACATGTTCAAACAGACCTCCTGCAGGAAATTAAGAAGAGTACAAGTCACTGCCAGTACGGAGTGGATGAGAGCTTATTCAAGTGTGTCTTACCTTTAGGAATCTTGTAAACGACTTCCCCTGGTTTCCTCAGACTGTGTAGAATATAGTCACTATGTATATTGATGGCCATTCCAATGTAAAACAGCAGCAAACCTAAAAGAAAATCCTACATGTATATTATTGACTTTTAAAAAGCAATAATTTGAAATGCTCATGTATGTATGTATGAGGCACATGAAATGATACATTCCATTTGGCTATTTTAAAGCTAAATATGGATATTGCTCCTACCAGTTTTATAGCGATAGCCTGCTGACCATTCATCATCAAACTGGGCACAGTGCAGCAGGTAGTGTCCCTGTAGGAACCCATTTACAGAGCAGAATAAACCTGCTGCCACCATCACACCCAGTGGGTAAGGCCTTCCTCTGGTCAGTAGTGAATAGACAAATGTCCTATGATTTGTGAAGAAATGCAGATGGAAAGAGGAGGGGGGGGGGAATAATAGTGCATGTTATTCATGCTGGTACATGCAAAGAACATGTTTTACAGCCAGGTGGAGAGATTTTGTATAAATGATTTAGCATTTGAGTGCAGGCAGAAAAGGCCTGCCATTAAGCCACATTCTTCATGGGAGGTTACCAATGCATTCCTCACAGTGTTTTCAGATTATAGCAGCAGGAAATCGTATTCCCAAAGCTCATTTTTCAGTGTCTCAACTGAAAAAAATGTGAAATGATGTGGCGCTTGCTTTTTACTTACAAAGTAGCTGAATACATACTGTACATCTACTAGCTATATGTATACTGGCAAAATGATAATTCTACATTTTGTTTTCTGTCAAGAAGTACAAAATGATAGATTTTATTTATACAGTACAGTAATAATGATTGCAACAATCATTACTGTACTGTATAACTAATTACAAACAGGAGTTGTTTCATGTTTGGTCAGTGTTTTCATAAACCATTATATAGAGAAATGTTTCTTGTAAAAAATATATTGAATGTAGTACATACTGTATACAAACAGGCTAAGTAAATATGAGACAAATTTTGAACTCCAAAGATGCTGATAAAGTACATTTTTACACTTCCCTCTACATACACATTAAATGGCTAAAACTAGGCTTCTGTCTTTGCATTTACCTTTGAAAGTAGTGCATGCAAAAGGTCCCAAGCAGCAGGTACTTCCCCATACTGGAGGGTTTGTGCGAAGTAAGCATTAAAAGCAGGGGGATCAGGAGAGCTGGCATCTCCTGGAGGAACCAGGCTAGTCTGGCTGGGACCGTCCTAGCCGGAGAAGAGAGCCTCATGTGGCGCCCATAGGAGGTCTGTATCGTCCTGTGATGGACCAAGTGCCAGAGTCCTGCCAGGATCATCCCACAGCTGAGATAGTCGACTAAGTCCCTATAGCAGTGCATCTCACAGTAATCTTTTCCTCTTATAACTAAACGTAAGAATCTGTATGAAGTTAAATGTATTTTAAAAGCCTCTCTGACTCCTCCCAAAGAAAATAGAGAGGTGTGTCAGCCTACTGAAATTTAAGTGCTCCTTGTTGTGTGGTCAGTGGTAGTGATGTTATGATTATCCTTTCCACCTTGGAATGTAAGCGCCGTTTTCAAATAACTGCATTTCCCAAATGTACGATTTGAGTGAACGGATGCATGGAATCTGTTTTGATGTTCCTCTGCACGTCCATCCTGTTTACAGACACACACAGCAACATCTGCCCCAATCTCAAATTCTGTTTGTATTTACAGTTTCTTAAGTGTGCCAGTTTAAACTTTTCCAGTGGATAAGTTAAAAGTTCAGACATGGACCGAGGCACTTAAAAAAGGAAAACTGACTAAACTCACCATAACTTCACAATGAAGTCATCATGCTGATTACATTATTACCATAAATGTGTCTATAGTTTTAGGACTCATAACCAGACATGCCTGTACTACATAATCAGTAAGGGAAGGTTTAGTACAACATTCAAACAAGTTTTTAACTTCTCGTTTGCGGTTTGAAATGTACTACTCAGTGTACTTTTAAGCTACAGTTAGAGAAGAACAGTGACGTTAATATGATCCATTCAGCCCAACACTCTCAGTCTATAAAGGACAATAGAAATAATAGTGCCACTCTTGATAATTAGAACAGTAACATGTTCTTCCTGTTTCAGTACACATCTTTAGTAAAGCCAATTATTCAGTTTGTTCTGTAATTTGATGTGTTTAGAACAAGAAATGCAGGAAAGGTCAAATTTACAAAATATCATCAAAGTGTTGTGCAAGTACACAAGTACACTCAGTTGCCAGTTTATTAGGTACACCTAGATAAAGCTACTGCAGTGTAATACAACAGTCCTACAGTAAATCCTACAGTACCTTCATGAAAGTTATAATGTTCAGATTTGGTTGAAACTGTTGAGTTGTTGACTCAACTTGATCATTTTGGACGACGTAGCTGTTGAATTCTATTGTGTTATACTAACAGGGGTTTCTATTATTTCGTCCAACTTATTTATATCAATGAGGGTAGGATATATAACAGAAACACATCTCTGTATAACACAATGCAAAACATATACTACTAGTATCTGGACATTTTTTTGCTTCTAATATGAAAGTAATTTTACTATATTCATCCAACCACCTGGCTCCCTCTGCTGGAGACATTTCTTAATGTCTCCACTGTAAATTGACAAACATAGTAGAGATAAATAAACACTATATGCAGCACTGCAAACGTGTTACCATACATGTATGACATCCATACAAGGTTGAAAATCACAGTTTACAACCCTACATAATCTGCTGCAGTGCTAATAATCAGAGGCTACTAATCCATTGCCACTTTGGAGGAATAAACATCTTCATTGAAGCCAGTGATTTAAAAAATGAAACGCATATATCAGGTCAGTAGTTGTGATTGCAAATACTTGAAGAACAAGACACCAGAGCAGACATGCTTTTCAGTACATTTTACTTGTTTTGTAACATGAATCCGCGGCCTTATCTGAAGAGCCTTTTGGGATGCTTTGTCAGTTGAACCTGAGATAAAAAAAACTCCATTTAGGGAGTAGTTAAGTAGTATATTTTAGGTTTGTGACATGTAAGTTCCCATTTTCTAAGCAAGACAAAAATAATAATACAAAAAACATTTCTGAAAGACAAACAAAGATCCATAAAATGAACAGTGCTGAGGTTCAGCCTTTTGTCTCTCTACAGGAATGAGGTGGAACACCACTCCCTGCTGGATAAAGGAGATAACAGTTGGTGCCATTTTAGACCAACAGATGAGGGGGGGGGGGGGACAGGTCACACACTCCTGGAGTGCCGGGTGAGCTGGATACATTGTTGGGCACTCGCCCAGGAAGAGGGTGCATGTGGAAAAACAAAAACTGAAAGTACACATTCTAAAATAAGACTAAAAGTGAGAATACACTTTATATGTATAACAGTGATAAAAGGCACAATAGCACAGTGTGTCATGCTTTACTAGTTTCCCTTAAAATTAGCATCAGAGTTTAAGTGAGTCTGAGGATTCATCTCTTAGTCTGTGCCCACTTTGTCCAACCAGACATTGTAGCTTAATGCTAAGTGCGAAGCCTCTTATGGTGCTGAGAGGGACGGACCAATGTTAAGAGGACTGCATCAGTAAAAGTCAGTCAGTGATATTCAAATACCAAAACGACAGGACAGCAGACATTGTGTGCTGCCTATATCTTACGGTCATTAAAAGACTACACTGCCATTATGAATCATCAGCTTTTTGTTTGTTAATCTATGAAGTATTGCAGGCAGCAGGACTACATAGCATATTACTTTGAAAAGGAAAGAAACCTTTTTTCTTGATAATTGTGATCCTCGTGCTTGACATTTCATAAAGTAAATATTCATGTTTGTTTGTTTTTTTTTCAAAAATAGAGCAGGGAGCAACATCGGTCACTTTTCTGGGTATATTCTTAAACCTTCTAGCAGAGCATTAAGACTTTGTGCTGATCTTAAAACTTGGGCCATCTATTACTTGCTTTAGCTAACCTTGTCCAACTGATACTCCTACTGCCTCGAGAGCCATTTTGAAGTGAATTCTCATACACCCAAAAGCAACAACACTGGAAAGAAAACCTTTAAATAAGGATGACTTCTATCTTCCCAATAACTTTTGGCATTCTTAAATAAAAACATATTAACACAACGATTTGTAAATTAATACCTAGTGAACAGATTCAATAACAGTTCCAACAATTTAAGCAGATCATCTAGGCCTTTACCACTTTATTCAGGCCAAAACAAACGTGTTGCTGCTGTTACAGAACTGAATCTAACAAAATCATTTTTCTACTAGTCGTTCCAATCTATTGATAATTCAATAACCACAGAGATTGAAGGAGGCAGTGTAAACAATGTCTAGAGGTGTCAGTGTTGGGAGTAATTTACACAATATCCAGCTTTGGTTACAATTCTGAAGCACAACTGGAGTCTGGCCCTCACAAAACATATCTGTAATGCTAAAGGCATAGAATTGGAATCTGGAAGCAGTGTTGCACACACTAATTTATTGGGCAAACCACGTTGATGGCTTTCAAACTTGACCAACGACATTGCTTTTGTTCAAATCTACACACTACTTGAGTAAATACTATCACATCTAATAAAACTACTAAAAAAGGGAGAAATAAAAGGAATAAAATAAGAATAACTGCTAATAAACAGGGTAATAATGTTTTTGGTTTTGTACAGTAGGGGGTTAGTGAACTTTGTTGGGTGCAGCCCTTTGTTAGCAACTACAACTAATTTTGAGAAATGGTAGTAATTACCTATGAAACGGTTTTCAAAAGTTTAAATCACGTGTAGCTTGAAGCAGTCAGTCAAAACCCTCATCTGGCAGAATTTTAATATGCTCTATTACGATCTGCAGTTTTATTTTCATTCCTTTTTAGAGGCGAATTACATGAGCACAGATCGCCAAGAGCCCAAATGTAAAAATTGCATGTCAGGAAAACAAAACGGGACTAAACCCAAACAAGATCCCCCACCCCCCTTCCGACGCTTACTCCGAGCCAAAATAATACGCTCTCTTCCTATTTCCTCCAACCATTTACTCCTACATGATCTCAAAACTGCACTTCAAGCTAAAATATTTGAACCAAAACTGAGACGCACTTCAAACGAGGAGGGTGGAGAAAGGCGGAGGAGAGCAGAGGGAGAGACAGAGAAATTAGACTGTATTGGCTTCGAGTGTCTAGGTCCTTTCTGCAAATAGTGGGCGTAACTGGGGACGGGTCGAGAGGGAGGGTGTCTGGGTCAGGTTATGGCGATAGATAGTAAGGGCGGGGCAGCGGCGCTGCAGTGGCCCTGGCGAAAGTTGACCTCAATGAGCGATGAGAGCCCCGGCAGCGTAACTCACGGAGCTATCCTGCCAGTTCCTGCACTCACTTGATTGGGCGTAGTTCAGGAAACTGAAGTTCATTTCTAAACCAGACTTCCTCAGCTCAGCCACAGCCTGCAAAACAGTAACAAGCACAGAAGCATAAAACGTTTGTCTGCTTTAACGTATGCTGCAATTGTTAGCATGTATGGATAACTAGCTTACTACCTAGAGTAGTAACCAAGCATCACTTCCAAGGCCAAGAAGGATGTTATTAACTAACTACATTAGTTTGAAAGCTATACAGATAATGTTAACCTTAAATAACAGTCTGTTCTATATATATATATATATATATATATATATATATATATATATATATATATATATATATATATAATACTTGAAATACTGGGACCAACACTTCTCTAACATACCTCTACACTGCGATACAAGAACAATCCTGTTTCTTTACTTTCATGTAGCCTGTATGGATCATCAACTGGTGAGGATGCTAACTTTTTGCTTGGTGCATGCAGCTTTAGCCTTTTAGCATGATTTGCCTGAAGCCATTGAGTGCATATTTAGGTAAGGATCCCCTATAGAGTTGTAATTTCTGCCAGCAAACAGTCGTAGGCTAGAAATGAGCAGCTCCTTTTGTTGACTTCTTTCTGACATCAAGGGCCCGCTGTTTCAAAAAGTAAAGATTTTTGGGCAGTACATTATCATTATAAACTGCATTTGCGAGAACGGAAAGCTTGACACAGCGGCGTACTAACAGTAACTAAGGGAGGTGGGGCTTAGCAAAGAGTCAGTTGAACACCTATCAACATGTCTACATAGCGATACACTTGGTGAGGCTCTTCTTCTGTGGTACTTACATTTAGAAGCACTCCAATCGGGTGACGCCCACAGATGGTGTTGCGGTACTTCTTCAAGTAGTTGGTGAAAGACATGGGATCCAGCTGTTCTATAATGCCCATCCCCTTCACAGGCAGAGAAAAAAAAGTCATATTTTGAATTGTTATGGCATGTTTCTCAATATATTTATGTTCATTTTTTATTTATACTCGGTTATTTGATCTCTAGAAAGCAGTTATTTCTGTACGCTGTATTCAAAATAAAAACTATCCATATCCTCTCTGCCCTTCTGTATTCCAACTTCCTGAAACATGGTGTATTTGTAGCAGGTACATTAAAGTTAATAGTCACATTAAGAGCACATGAGGTATAGAAAATGACACTATTACGAGTCTGGCTCGTTGTGACATTAATGTCTATTTAATGTGTACTTCATTTCCATAACAGCTGTGCGTGTGGCTGATGATAATATCGTCACATATTTCATTTCATGAATGATCTTACATTTGAATCAAATATCTCAGTGATTACCATTTTATCAAGATGCTCGATAGACCTGTAGATCTCCCCATGAGATTCATCATAGTATGTGTAGCGGAACCGTTGACCTTAAAAAAGAGAAATACAAAGCTGGATACAGTCATGGCACAGTCATGACATTTAGCCCGAATTATCCTTAGATGACAAACTATACTTTTAATGTCAGAATACTCTCGGAGAATGAGTGTCATTTCCAGTGCTTTTATTCGTCGGTACCTACCCCAGTGGCAGAAGTCGGATGAGATAATAAAAAGGTTGGAAGGGTCTGCCAGGTATTTGCTGAGCAGCTTCCCATATTCCTGTTCCTTGGACTCACTCAGGGCGCCCACAAGCACAGGGACGATGCTAAACTCGTCTTTGTGGCTGCAACATCAGATTATTGAATTAACAACTTGAGTACAATAACTGCCCCTGGAAATAAAATCTGCATTGATACAGTTTTATTTTCCACAGAGCATCCATCAAAAGCTAATGGGAAACTGCCAACCCACCACGTGATAAGCTGCACCTTTGTTCCCTACATGCAACACCTACGTTACTAATGTTTCTTGTCAGTCAACACCTCAGGTTTTAGTTCAACTTGAATGTTTAATATGCATTGAGCTAATGTACTCGGTACACTTCATACATGCCTGATCTGTGCTTTTCTGAACCAAGAAAATTCCTTTGACTCCTGACAACCTAACAGAAGGCTGTATCAATTAGGTACTGTATATCCCACTTCCTGTGTCCCTGTACCAATGTGATTCTAGTATATATATATATATATATATATATATA
The DNA here is from genome assembly GCF_031162955.1 of Sander vitreus. Classification (NCBI taxonomy): domain Eukaryota; kingdom Metazoa; phylum Chordata; class Actinopteri; order Perciformes; family Percidae; genus Sander; species Sander vitreus. The sequence continues at coordinate 11,330,490 of NC_135871.1, read as the reverse complement.
TATATATATATATATATATATATATATATATATATATATATATATATATATAAATAAAATGACAATGAAAAAAATAAACAGAGCTAAAAGAGCATGATACACACTCCTGCCAATGGTCTCACACGATTGCACTGATCTACAAGTGACAGTAACATGCCAAAATATGCTGCAACGTGCTAGCAAAGACAGGGAAGAAGAAGACTGCTATAAAAAAAGCGGTTTTGCAAATGTTTTATGAGGAAGGAAATGCATTCAACACATTAGTTAGAGCTCAAGGAAACACTGCGTTTCGGTAGAACAAAACTCCACAGGGCACCTTTAAGAAAAAGCTTAATTCCATGGGACCGTTCCCTCTGTAAGTATATAGTGTTGACTCTTTGGTTCAATGAATGCCACTCCTATGTGCATTACCTCTCCATGGCTTTAGCAGTGTAAGGCAAGTGCATTTCAATACTGTGCTCATCTTCATCTGTCTGCAGACTCATCCGCTCAAACAACCCAGTTTTCCAGAGGTCAGCATAAACTGTAAAACAGAGGTGAGTTTCACTTTAATTTGTGCAAGTTATGATGACCATGTCTCCTGATTATGTCATTTTGGGGCTGCACACTCATTTAAATTGGGTATCGTTAAATTGTCTAGCTGAGAAAAACCTCATCATTGACAAAGCCTTTATCTTAATAGTGAGGGAACTGTCTGGTCCCTGGTGGCTGATTAAAAGGGTATCACCTCCCAAGACTGCTTGAGGTCTGCATGTTGGAGCTCCAGTCGGACTATAAGGGTATATGGGTCATTTTGGGTGATTTTCTTTCTTTCTTTGTTTTTTTTTTTGTGTTACTGAAAACAGGTGTTGTCTCATTTGGTTTTTGGCATGAAACACGCACTACATTCTACACTTAACAAAACTAAACTTCAATCCAAACTGTGGTTACATTACTACCTCACAAAACCCTTAACATACCCTTCCTAAATAATTAACCCATTAGCACATCTGAGATTGACAGACGAACACGCACACACAAAAAGTAAAAAAAAAAAAAAATCACAATGTCATGAGTGAAAGTGGTGAATACCCTTCTGGTCGATTCTCAGGTCATAGAGAGGTGTTCTATAGATCTCTGCAGGTGACAGGGCACAGCGGGAGAGGGGCACATGGTGTGAAGGTCCCAGGATGAACACCCTACGACTGAAGGGCAACAGGATTTTTATCTCACTCGCTCTATTCACAAAAGGCACATCACCACCAGCACTATATTCTACTATCTATATGTTCACTCTGTGTGGGGGGGGGGGGGGTTTAAGATAAGAAACAGTCTTACAAAGCATTTTCTTATAGAATACAGATAAAAACTGAATGACTTACGTAACAGTGGGATCAACCTGCTTGTAGGCATGTGCTGCACAAGCACCACAGTAGGTATACCCTGCATGCCTGCAAACAAAAACATGTCAAATTAGACTGAGACGGCATCACAGAAACCTTTTGAAGTGTTCAGGTTGTATTTGACGTGTGCTTACGGCGCTATGATGGCTCTAGCAGGTCTGATCGTGGACTCTGCTTTGGACAGCCAGCCTTCTAGTTGTGCGTTCAACTGGGATCCTGAAAAGGTATGTAAACATGTTTTTTCAGATCACTGAATTAAAGGGGTCGATGCCAACTCATACTGCTCTCGCTATACTTCATTACTAAATACTACAATGCTTCCTTACAAGACTAAAAATGACATGGCGGGCCAGCACGAAATAGGATTTGAGAGACTCAGCAAAGCTACAAGCATAGATCACTAAAATAAAGATTATATGTCAATGTAATAATCCCAGAGGGGTGAAATCCAAGTGTGGCAAAAGTGGTTAATTTAATCTTGATGCGTTATGTTATTTTGGGTAAGAAATTGAGATAAACTACAATGGTCCTTTAATTAAACAAAAGCTCAATTTTAAACGTGCTAATTGCCTATACTGGAACACACTGCCTGTATTGCTGTGCAAACTGCTTGGTATTTACCTCTGTCCCAGCTGCTAACGTGATGTCAACATCAATCAAGCATAGCTGACTAATTTATAAAATTAAATCTGCAGGAAAAACAACCAACCAGTATAACTGTTCATTCGTTTTGTAAAAATGAAAACGGGCATCGTGTTTAGGGTATATTAACCGTAGTTCTGCCTTCAGTTTATGCTTATGGACATATTATTGTTTATATGCAATACACAATCGTTAGTGTACTGTATGTTCTGTCGAAAAAGGTTATTACAAACAATGCAATAAGGCAAGCTTAAAATGGATACACAGGCAGGCCTTTGGGGTTTAATAACAAGAAACTAGCAGCGAGCTAGTAAGATGGGGGAAGGGGAGCAACATGAACCTTCAATGGTCTGCCCTGCCCTTCCAGTCTTTTGTTTCATGGCAGCGACTATTTCTGCACCTAACTTTAGCGAGTCAGGGCCAGAGCCCAACAAGACCATAACAATACTAGCAGCTTCAGGAAATGTCTTATTCTAGCCAGACATAAGGTGACGTTAGGCCAGGAAGTTCTGCATTATTCACCAAGTTAGCAATTGTTAAGTTGAAAGCTTTGCTTGCTTGTCAAAAATGCTGAACAGCAGATGTCCGTTTGTTTTGGAAGATTTCCATCGACCATCCGAGGAGGAGAAGCGCTGAATAAGCTCAAACCAACCATGCACCAAATAGGATAACAGAGATAAGGCAGTCAATGTCAGCTAATGTTAGCTAACGTCAGCCGACTTTATATCAGATGGATTAGCTTTACAAGCCTAACGTTAACAATCACCGTCTGCCTTGACAAGACATGCATTTGACAGTTTTTGATCTCAATACATTAAAGGTTATACAACATAAAAAGCCAACAAAACAAATAAAACAGATTACCGTGATTTAAAAAAAAAAAAAAAAAAAAACTACTGCTAGCTAGCATAGTAGCTTGCTAACTCGGACTGTGCTCTGTTGACAGTTACCCGAAGCAGAGTACCAGCTCCCGGCGTGACTTGCTTCTCTGCACACCACTCGGTTCGACATCTTGGTTCCCAAGCCGCCTATCTTGGTTTGCTTAACTCTTGTCAGGCGAAAGAAAATTACAGAAGCCAGTGACAGCTAACCAAGAGGAGAAATAATGCCAGCTAGCTAACTTGCTTGTAAAGACAAAGGGCAGTTCGACTGGAGAGACAGCTGGGATAGCTGCTGCTAACAAGCTCAGTGTTCCGTCAGCTGGCCGTGGTTTTGTTACCGGTTAATAAGTAAGCCGGAGAGCGCAGCAAACGTCAGTCTGGTGTAATTATCATGCAAATTTAGAAAGGCACAAAATACAAAATCTTTGTAATGTGCCGATATCGTACAGTCAGAACAGCAATTACAGTAACAATCGCTGTCACAGTCGGAATCAGAGGATTACTGGTTTGTCCGTCGACTCGAGCCAGGTAAGGGGCGTCTCTGGAATTGTTATCACAGTGACGTCAGAGCAATTTGATTGGTTACTTGATCAGCCAACAGAAAGTGATTCGTGGAAAAATCCAGGCATAGCTGTTACTAAAATGATTGTTTGTGCCCGTCAGTTGAGCGGGTTCTGTGTGACAAGTCTCACATCTGTTTGCGCTAAGAGAAAAGTGTTGTTTGGTATTATCTTAAAATGTTGCGAAAATTATTTTGTACTGAATAACCGGACACTGCTGAAGAATTGTATTCGCATATTAAAAAAAAGATCTCGTGAACAATAATCTCACTGTTTTAAGACTGTTAAAAGGTTCAACTGCATCTCCTCTCCTCTTATTTATTCTCAAGAACACATTTACTGTTTATCTTATGCCCTGATGTTTGAAAATTGATATTTTTGCAATAAAAAATGCAACATGATGGGATGAGATGGGAAAAGATAACATGTCAAGTAAAAGGCTCATTGTACCATTGTATCGTATAGTTCCGCATAGAAACACATCTCCACAGAGATATTGAAAATATGTCATCAGTGATCAATTTAGTAGATGGGGTTTGATTATTCAATTCAAATCTGTTCCAGAAAGTTTAGATGTTTGTCATTATTGTGGACAACAGACAACTCATTAAACATTCTACCATGCACTCCCCACTTATAGGCAAAACTGCATGGCCCAAAAGTCTTTAAACAGGCTGTTTAAAGGTGGAGCTGCTCAGTGGCCAGCAGATCAGACTGTGGTTGTACTGGGCAGCTTCCAGGTATGAATGTGTAACAGTGTGAATGTGACAGGTCGTCGTTGCAAATCAGAAATTGTTCTCAATCGACTTACCTGGATAAATAAAGGTTAAAAAAAAAAACAAAAAAAAAAACAAAGGCCTCATTTAATGACCCATATGTACCCCAACGAGATATCAAATTGCTAAAAAAAAAAAAAAAGGGACTATCTCAACAACCAAACACATACAACAAAATACAATTTTCAGTCATTATGTCCATCAAATTATTTAATAAAAAGAGATTTAACAGTGGCCATAACAGCTGTGTATTCAACAATGATGACAATAAGAGGTACATTTGTATTTGGTCATGGACATGATTGTTTCTATTTTTCAAGATGATTGTTCATTTTCATAAGAACAAATTTCTTATAGCCTAAAGGCTATAAACGCCACTCACCCCATACTGGGTGGTCTTTTTTCTCTCTAAGCCTGATGGTTATGCGCAGTATCGTAGCTGTTCCTAGAACTGCGCTCTTTTGGACAGAGATCTTAGTTTTCCCTGGAATTTTCTTGAGCCACTGTCCCAGTTTGGAAGTTACAGCCCGGAGTGCTCCAATTACCAACGGAACCACTGCAATATAATAGGGTAATATACATATATCCTCTTCATGTAACCCCTTTCCCTGGGGTCACTTGTGTAATTCATTCCAGTTGTTCTATGTTCTCTGCCCTAGTCCACAAATGTCCTGTTCCAGTAGCCCATTTCTCATCATCAGGTTATCCTACTACTTCCCTTACACCTGACGCGGAGCTCGTTGACCCAGGAAACGTACAACCCTCATGGTTTCACTCGTAGTTTAGGCAGATAACAGGGCCCACACTGGATGTTTTGCTACACCCAGACCGCGATTCAAAACCTGGTCTCCCGTACAAAAGCCACTGAGCTATTCAGCTGCTATGGCTGGCATGCACAGGGAAATGTGTGCCAAGTGCATTGGAAGACCAAAGGTCAAAGTGGGAGGCGCCTCCAAAGGTGGCAGAGAGAGCTAAGATCCTGTGGGACTTCCAGATCCAGATTGATAAAATAGTGATGGCCAACCAAACCCCCAAACTGGGACAGTGGCTCCAGTTAATTTTAGGAACAACATTTGAGAAATCTGTCCAGAAGAGCGCAGTCCTAGGAACAGCTAATATACTGCACAGAACCCTCAGGCTCCCATGCAGGCCTCTGGTTCCAAACCCTTTTGGTCTGAGCTACCCCCACAGCCCAGTCAGATGAACTCATGTACCCCTTTATCGATTACCAATCTATGTTCCCAAGGTATAACACTATTCATTATATAAAAATGGATAGTTTTTCATAGAACTGAACTGTCAATATTAAGGTTGGTTTGGTCAACAATCGTACCAGCCTATTCTACTCAGAGTGAAGCTGAATGTTTTAATCTACTTTTATCTAATCATTTGAATTGTTCAGTCATTACTTTAACTTTTTTAACTTACTTTAGTTATTTATTTCTAACATTTATTTATTACAGCTTTTATTCTGAAGATCCAAACGCAACTTGTGTTTGTCACAAAAAACGAAATAAGTTTCCTTGGTTTGGGAGGTCATGTAGGAGATATGGGGCTCCAAGAGAAGTGGCGTTAACGGAAATGAGGAAAATTGGATTAACTGAAATATCAGTAAAAAAAAACAAAACAAAGTGTTGAGCGGAGAGAAAGGAAAAATTTGTAAAATGGCTGTTTGACTTCTTGAGAGACCCTGGACTAAGGGTCTAATATGAAGATGGTACAGTAATGGAATAGTCCCAGAAAGTGGAAACATTGCAACATTGCGGATACTCAGAAGAAGTAGGCTACACCTGAGTTTAATATGACCATAGCCATAGACCATGTAAAAGACTTAGATTGTCTGTATTTACAGCAGAAGTAGTTGCTATTAGAAGTATTAGAAGTTAAACTATTAGAAGTACTATTAGAAGTAGAAGTAGTTGATATAGCTTAAATATAGAGGTTTAGATAATAACATATAGTTATATATATATATATATATATATATATATATATATATATATATATATATATATATATATATATATATATATAATGTCCTGTCATGAATTACTGAATTTGTTTTTGGGTAAATTTGATTTTGTATTTAAATATAAACATTATGTATATTCATGCATGTTATGGCTTTATGTATGTATATGTGTGTTATGTTATGTCTAAATAAATAGAAAAAAAAAAAAAAAACATATAATTAGTTTTTTAATTAATGTAAGAATGTAACCTGAAGTGCATGAAGCCTGGTGTTACCCACTCCGGTACAGTAGGTGGCGATATGCACCTTAACACGTTGGTTTGCGATCCGCCATGTATTAGAGAAGAAAAAGAAGAAGTACGCACGGGAAAGCGGAAGCTAGCTGTGGACATGTTTGTGTATTGATCTAATATGTCACATATACGGCAAAAGATTGTTTAATAAACCAAAGACTTCGGATTGACCCAGTTATAAATGCGATTTGAAAGCTCCATTTGACCGTGTCGTCTTTCAAAAGTGGCTAACTCTGAGTTACAACTGAGAACAAGGAGACAGTAACGTGGAATTAAAGTCGGCCAAAAAATGGCAAGTAAAAGCAAAGACAGCGGTGAAGTTATTAAAAACTACCATAAACAGGCGTTCGAGTATGTATCGAAGGCGTTACGGATCGACGAAGATGATACAGGTTTGTTTCTTGTGTTTATGAGTTATTAGCTGATGTGTTGGGGCGTGAGGCAGCTTGTAATAAACACCCCCCCCCCCTCCTCCCTGTGATGACAGGAGAGAAAGAGGAGGCTGTGCAGTGGTACAAGAAGGGCATTTCTGTGCTTGAAAGGGGTATTGAAGTAGAGATCACGGGGCAAGGTAAATATGCAAACAAACATCCGGATGTACACAGTGTGCAGTGTTGACATGCTTTAGTCTTATACTCTGTGCTTTGTTAGCAGGAGAGCAATATGACAGAGCAAAGAGACTTCAAGATAAAATGGTCACCAATCTCACCATGGCAAAAGATCGGCTCGCTCTGTTAGGTAAGTGTCATCGGTTGTTTGTTATTGAAATGATATTGTTATCTGAGCTGAAGAGGGATGCTGAAGATGAATACTGTTCTTGATTCACAGAGGCAGCAATGGCAAATAAAAGGAGGAGTGATACCCAGAAGACCTCAAATCATGCTCTTACACAACCAAAGCCTGTGCCTAAAAGCCAGCCTGCAGTGCGAGGTGTGTCCACTAACATCAGGCCCTACACTGTTAGAACCCCACCCAGACCCACTGATCAAAAGGTGATTCTTAAATTACATTTTGTTGTCCGGTTGTATGTTACTTCAAGATGTCTGATTCTGATGAACCGTGGACTGATTTGTGGATATTTTTGCTCCTGCTAAGGTGACGCCACGGGTGGCAAAAACTCAAAATGGAAAACCTGCAGCTGTGAAACCGCTCCCAAAGAGAGATATGAAAAACTTCAAGAATGTGGACAGCAAATTGGCCAACTTGATTATGAATGAAATTGTTGACAGGTATTTAGAAGCAATGCTATCATATTACAACACCTGTACATGTTGCTGTCTGGGGAATAAAAATGAAAAAAACTTTGCTGCAGTTAAAAGTAGCATTCTGTGTTCATTGCAGTGGAGCGTCTGTATTCTTTAAAGACATTGCGGGACAGGACCTGGCCAAGCAAGCACTCCAAGAGATTGTCATCCTCCCTGCCTTAAGACCAGAGGTGATCACTTATGAACATTTTGTCTGTGCTGCTTACTATATTCCTACTTTTTCAGATTTACATGTAACACCTTTTCACCTATTTTGTCATTTAGCTCTTTACTGGCCTGAGATCTCCGGCACGTGGTTTACTTTTATTTGGCCCGCCTGGAAATGGGAAAACCATGCTGGTAAGTTAAGTGTTCTTTCCAACACAGCAGACACATTGATTCGGATCAAACTGTGCTTTTATGATTTGCATATACCTGTTGATAGTCTTGCTTCAGTATTATCAATTGAGACTTCACTGCTTCCTCTTACAAGGCCAAAGCAGTCGCAGCGGAATCGAAAGCCACATTCTTCAATATCAGCGCTGCCAGTTTGACCTCTAAATATGTAAGAAAACACTTTTAGTGCTCTTTTTTTTGGGTCTGGAGTAGGTCTCCACACTGCACTAAATTTAGTTTAGGTTTGAACCTTTCCTGTCATCACCATTGCAGGTGGGCGAGGGCGAGAAGCTTGTGCGAGCATTGTTTGCAGTTGCCAGAGAATTGCAGCCCTCTGTGATCTTTATCGGTTTGTATTACTCTGAATATTGTATATACTCTGAATTATAGACTAAATGTGCCCCGAACAGTAATTTTATACCCTAAATTGCAGCTCATAAATAAACCTCTTATTTAGTTTTTTTTTTTAAATTATATTTCATTCAGATGAAGTTGACAGCTTGCTCTGTGAAAGAAGGGAGGGAGAACACGAGGCCTCTCGTCGATTAAAAACCGAGTTCCTCATTGAGTTTGATGGGGTAAGGGCAGCCCCTGAAATTTGATCATGAACCGGCTCCAGAGTGCTTATGTCACAGTTATCTCAGAGAGCACCGGTGTTATTTTCACAACAGTGCTTCGTGGTTTCAGGTGCAGTCAGGAGGGGATGACAGGGTGCTCGTAATGGGAGCGACCAACAGGCCTCAGGAGCTCGATGAAGCAGTACTGAGGTACGTGATGCAACTCAACATGCTGCACAATTATTATTATTTTGTTACAAGCTCACAACAATTTTCTTCTTGTGTTAATCTTCCAGGCGTTTTGCAAAAAGGATTTATGTGGCATTGCCGGATGGGGAGGTATTTACATTGGAACCATTATAACAGTTCATTACTATGATCAGTGTCTTTGTTAGCTGTGAAATGTGAATGGTGCCGCAATTGTTAAGTTCACTGAGTTATAGGATGTAACTCTCGTCCCTTCAGACAAGAGTCACGCTGCTGAAAAACCTTTTGGGAAAGCATGGGAATCCACTGAGCAAAAATGAGCTTTCCCTTCTCGCAAAGTGAGTTTCACATTTACATGCCATACTGCTTTTTCTGCGATTATTTCTGCGTGTATATGCATTAATTCCTGGATATGTAACTTGATAGAAAGAGTGAAGGATATTCAGGAAGTGATCTCACGTCATTAGCCAAAGATGCTGCGCTCGGGCCGATCAGAGGTAAGACGTCTTCCTCACATTAGCATATGGTTCGTGTATATTTCAGCCTCCATGACCAGCTAACTCTGCTTCGTTTTGTTGTGAAAATCCTCTCTTGCACAGAGTTGGGACCAGATCAAGTCCGAAGTATGGCTGCTAGTGAGGTAATATTAAAGTATCACGATACTACCTACTTGAAGTAGGTACTGGCATTACAACTGGAGTTGGTCCCTGGGCGCCGGACTATGGCTGCCCATTGCTCCTCATTAGTTAGGATGGGTTAAATGCCGACGATACATTTCTCATATGTGTGTTATGTAATTGGCAAATAAAGGATATATATTTTATATATATTCTTAAAAATGCTCTAAGCGATGTTGGGTGATGGCACTTCTTGTTGACGTTCGAAGTATTTTCAAACAAAACGGAGGCTAGCTCACCCCTCCCTCCCTCCTCATCCCGTCCCCTCTCCCTCTCTTCCGTGCTTCCGTGCACTAACCCCCCAACTCCCACCCCCAAATCCTTCGTGTCGGTTATTGGCTGGAGCGCTGGAAGACTGCTTGTTATGTTTGGTGGTGCAGGTTGGCCAGTTTGTTTTTGTTGGTGTTTGTGGAGCCTGGGCTGTCTACAGAGATTGCGTTTTTTTTTTACATCGTGTTCAGGGGACAGGCAGCTCGCGGATAGTGAGGAGATGTTTGCTGTATGTGGCAAAAAAAATGTAGCCTAAAAAACGCTGGACATCGCTTAGAGCACCTTTAAGTATCATTATGTAACAGTATTTATTTATCTTTATAGTAATGGTCTTTTGTCTGTATTCACAGGTGCGTAACATCAAGATGAAAGACTTTGAGGATTCCTTGAAGCGCATTAAGCCCAGTGTTAGCCCAGAAACTCTTCATATGTATACCAAATGGAACAAAGATTTTGGAGACACAACAGCTATTTGAATTTTGAACTTTTCACTTGTTAAAAAAACAAAAACAAAAAAACAGTTAAAGTGCCCATATTATGCTCATTTTCAGGTTCATAATTGTATTTTAAGGTTGTACCAGAATAGGTTTACATGGTTTAATTTTCAAAAAACACCATATTTTTGTTGTACTGCACAGCTCTCTCTCACTGCTGCAGATCATCTTTTCAGCTGGTCTCTGTTTTAGCTACAGAGTGAGACCTCTTTTCTTCTTCTTCTTCTGTACTATCTTTGAGTGCACTCGCACATGTGCAGTAGCTCAGATGTAGATCATGTCAGCTAGCTAGCTCCATAGACAGTAAAAGAAAGGCTGTTTCTACAACTTTGGTCAGTTACAAGGCAGGATTAGCTGGGAGACTTCTAAATGAGGGCGCACATGGAAGTAGTTCTTTTGTAGATTATGGTGAACTTGTGTGTGTTGTAGCAGCGCTTTGCTATTGAGAACGAGGTAGCATGCTAGCGTTAGCATGCTAACGCTAACGCTACGAGCTAACGGTTGCGGTTAGCCAGCTCGTTTCGGCTTGTGTCATCACAAGCCGTGCCGATTTTGAACAGCTCACCCAGAGACTGAAGGCAGGACACATTCAGAAACCGTATCTCACTCAAAACAGCATGGATGGATTTTTTTCAAAGTTTGTATGCGTGTGGAAGCACCAGAGACACAAAAGAACACCCCAAATCCCAGAAAAAGTGTTTTTTTCATAATATGGGCACTTTAATTCCTCTGTTTTAATCTACTGGTACAAGACGTCATTAACATAAATGAACTTAAAAGCCTGGAACAAACCCTTTGTAGGGTGGTAAAGCTATAATGTAAATATTATGAAATTAGGAAACATTTCCTGTTATTTGGGAAGGCTTTGCTAGTAAGGGTTTCTTTACTGTGTTTTTACACTCCTAAAACACTGTCTTGCTATTTGAAATTTCATTATTTATTTTAAAGAATGTCCTGCAAAATTACAATTGATCTTTCTCTTGCCTCAAGAGGGCAGCAACTTTCTGTAAATCCTGACAACCTCACTGATGTCGATCATTTTACACATCCATTATTTTCCTGATGCTGATGGTATTGATCACCAAATGCTCTCGGTACTTGTACATATGCAAGAGTGATCATAATTGGGAGAATATCTGCCAAATTGGGTGCATTTGTATTGCATTTATTTGTTTTTTCCATTTGCACTTATAGTTTGTAGATACAAATACTTTTATTGTAGTTGAAAGTAGGAGACCTTATGAATTGTTGTGATGGCCAAGAAGAGTTATGACTTAATTGAGTAGAACTGTAATGGCATCCTACTTTCTCCATGCAACAATAAATACATTCATTGAAGTTTCTCCAGCTTTAATTTTTATTTTAATTTTAAAATGTATTTAAAATTATTATCTAAAATTATCTAACTGCTGTATCATACACAGATGAGTGCCCAAAGAGCAAACACGTCACTTCCTTTTAAATAAAAGAACATAACATGTTTTCAACACATCCTCTCATCTGTAGGTAGATGGTGCTGCTGTTCTGTTTTTACCTGTTGCACAACTCCTTGTGGCTCAAACTTCATCCAGAATCAGCCAACATGTTTGCCTGCAACCACAGATGTGTGGAATGCAGTAAATTGCTATTAATGAAAAATAAAGCCCATGTTCTGCTGTGTTGACTGTCAGATTGAGTGATAGATTGGATTGAGTTTGCTGTTTTGGGTATGTTGGATAGTTAAACTTGTCGGAGCCTCAGCCTGTTCATTTACCTGCAGGAAAGTGCTTGAGAGAAAAGGTCATGGTGTTTATAAGTGAAGTTACATTGTGCAGCTCTGAGGTGAACAATACCCCATAACAAGCCACCACCTTATAACAAGGCTGCAGACTCGGTTGGATGAGACACCAGCTGTCGGGGAATGGAAATGGCTTAGTAAATGCCTGTGGTCAAACATAGAGCTTTATTTCAGTGCACACCAAACTCTTCCAATGGAAAAGCTTAACTTCAATCCCACCTCTCTCCCAAAGGCCCTTCCTATGGTCAGCTGGTGGTGTTACCTGTGGTTTATGTGGCCCCTGGCAGCTGCATCATCTGTTCCTGTGGATGTTTACAGACTCTGCAAATGCAAATATTTTCTGTAATTAATAAAGGTTGTTCTCTGAGTTTTATTTCCAAAAAAATCATGCAAACCACTCACCCCCAGAGCTGCAACCACACCTAGTAGAACTCTGTTTTCCTCAGGGGAGAGTTGTTAGATGGAGTGTGTTTTTTTAACCTGTCATGACTAAAGAACTTCTTTCATGATGCCAGGCGGGAATGGAGAGTGTTAGGGATTAGGGTTTAGTGATCACCTTTTCGTTTACCCTTCCCTGAGAGCATCCTGCACAGTAAACAAATGGTCTTTATGACGGACTAGTTGCAAGACCATTTAGTCCTGTTATTTTCACACCTTTCCATTTACATGTCGGAATATAAAATAGATGCCTGCAGGTGGTAAAGTGAGCTAATCACCTAATTTTAACATTCTTACAAGTAAGTACTTCTAAAATAACTTGTAATTACAGTAGAGAGCAATTATCATATGTACACGATGGGTTTAAAATGTTCAAGCTGACAGGACAGAGCATTATTGAGGTGGTTTAAACCTGGGAGATGATTGACAGCTTCCCTTTTTTTGTTGCATGTCAGAGGCCTGTGCCTCCACAGTGGCTCATTGATGCTTCGACCACTACACCCACTCAAGGGAAAACAGAATAGGTGATCATTTGATACCTCCAGTGAAATAGCCCACCCTGTAGAGAGTAGAATAATAGTCAACACAGTGAGGACCTCTGACTGACTGAGCAAACAGTGTAAGTGTTTCTTCAAGTGGCCCATTATGAAAACAATATGTGGATGGGAGGGTTTTGTTATAGTTAAACCTTGTGTTGTCTTCCCGTCAACCTTGAAAAAAACACTTATTTTTTTACAGTCTGTTTTTGCTGTTTTCCAACATTTTAAATTGTTAAATCTTTCTTCTACACATTTTCAGCGCTTATTTCTACGTCCCATATTTTCTGATATAAAACAAAAATTGAAAACAGGTCAATGTGACCCGAAGTCAACACAAGGGTTAAGGCACGTGTCTCACTTCAAGGCTGCTGAGATTATTTTGTGGAGGCATTGACTATAAACCTGACATAAATTGTAATTTTTTTCTGCCTTAGAGTAGTACATTAGATGCTAAAGGACTGACTGTATGCAGCACTGTGTCGGAAAGTGGCTGTGAGCTATTTTAAAGAAAAGCCTGATTGTAAATTATTGAGCTGGTGGAAAGGGATTTCCTTCAAAATTTGGGATTTGGCCCTTCTATCACCCTTAGTTTCAAGATGTAGTTCAGGGCTTACACAGTGGAAAGCCTTCAGGGCTGAGTGTGTCCACTCTCCAGCACTGGCTGCTACACCCAATACACAACTTCATTTACCATGGGAGGGTTATCTTTCTCTCTCAGGGGAGGCTACAAGCCAAGTCTAATCTTGTATCCAATGGCAACATCTGTCTTTTATGAGCACATTTATTTTTCTTGCTCGCTGTTTATTTATGGTGGGTGTATCGCTGGGTGTTTGAGAGAGTAAAAATGTAGTGTTGGTATATGTATTTATATATGTACATATATGTGAACATGGACTTATTTATACCAGGTCAGCCTTAGCTCGGAGCAATAAGGAAAACTGCGCTATCTAGAACGTGAAGTTTACACTTTAAAAATGTTTAAAGGAGTATTTCAACTTTAAAGAAGAAGAACAAGAAGAAGAAGAAGAAGAAGAAGAAGAAGAAGAAGAAGAAAAATTGGTTTTAACCAGGTGCTTTGACTGAGCTACATGCTACATCATTTTAAATCTAGATGATGGTCGATGATATAACACCCTGGAGCATTGGGAATAGCTTCAATAAGATAATATAAATAACAAGTGTGTCATTCACTCTCAGTTCCAGACATGAAACTAAAATAAGAGGTACCCAGAGATGTTTGTTTTTGCTGCCTGATTTGTATTCGTGGAAAGAGTTTACAATCATCACCTGACTGTCTGTCTGTTCAATTTTCACTGTTGCAGAGTGATAGGTCTGTGGTAAGGTCAGTAATAGCTGGTCTTACAACCTCACCTTCTAATTTGAGACGCCAGCACCTTTTTACAAGGTGTAGAAGGAAAACAGCTTGTGGAAAAGCAACATTTAAAAAGAAAGTGTTGTAGCATGTACGGGATAAAGATAATTGATCAGTAGAGGGAGGGGATTATTTTAAGCCACTGGTGATTTTAAATAAGTGTTTTTTTGGGGAAAAAAGAAAAACTCTTGGAGCGAATTCATCAATGTCTGCATACCTTGGAGTGAACTCACGTAAGCTCATGTATTATCTCTCACACTGCAGCCTGTAGCCACAAAGCTGTCAAAGACTGAGGTGGACAGAGGAGAGCCAACACTATCATGCCCGCACATGACCTGCAAATCTATTAATCTCAGTTACCAGATCAAGAGCCAAACCCTTGCTTTTGAGTTCATAAAAACTATGCAGATGAATGAGATTTGAGTCAGTGCAGCTTGTCAACACAAAACTCCAAAAGGTCTGTTTATTACCATTGCACTGAATTGCCTTGCACTATATTTATATTTAAATCTTAAATCTCAGACTATTCTGATATTGCACTATTCCTTCCCTCTCTTCAATTGTTATTGTATATTTCTTGTAAATTCTATTGTATTGTTATACTGTATACTTAACAGAATGTTTTTTTATATTTCTTACTGTCCTTTCTGTTTTTATTCTTTATATGTTAAGTGAGTGTTGTACTTGGAAAGCAAAGATTAACTGGAGTCAAATTCCTTGTTTGTTTACGCAAACCTGGCCAATAAAGCTGGCCGATTACAGACTCACATCCAGATGGCCCTCTAGACAAAAAGGTTGTGTTTAATGGACAAGAATAGTGATATCCTTAGCATGGACATATATCCTCCCCAGATGATGATCAGGAAACACACTGGCCTTGGACAGAGGTGGACATGTTGAGACGTGGGTTTGACACAGGGATGGGTGGGGAGACGATATTGAGGGAAACAGTGCACTGTCAAGGTGAGCTGCAGGCTGCCCCGCGGTGCATTCCTTCAGCTCGTGTGCAGCCAAAACACTTGATGAAAAGTGAAAGTGCAGTGAGGACTGAGCATTTTCACAAGAATAATGCTCTGTCTGTCTGTCATACCGCTTTTCCCGCTCCCCTTGTCCTCCCTTTTTTTTCTCCATATCTTTGTTGCCCTTCCCGCGGGTCATTCATGTGAGGACAGGAGTGATGATTCGGCTCCACCTCTGACCCCAGTCAGGTTCACTGTGCAGCAATTAGACAACCAGCCCATTCTCATCTCACACTACTTGGTTAGTATGAACCCTGCCCTTAGAGTTTTAGAGATTAAAAACAACTACTATTTTAAAAAAGTGATCTTATGATGATCATATTATATATCATGTTATATTTAAGGTTAATATACAGTATAGTCACCTGGCAAATGTCTTTAATCAACAGTGATGGTGAACTTAAGCTGCACTTTTGGTGAACTCACGCATGACAGTGCTAAGACTCCTTAATCAGGTCAGGTCAGTCATAGCCTAGTCCAAATTTCACTCCCTATTTTCTATTAGTGCACTACATTCATGGTCCACCATTTTATTTTAGTTTCAACATTTTGAGTGTGTAAATGTATCCACTAATTAATTCCCTCAAAAGTTCCACAATGCGCTGAAAAGTAGTAGAAAGTAGTGTCCATGGCATGTACACTACTTTCTGCTTAGACCCTTACGATGCAATGTGCTGCACCTTTAAGAGATGCGAAAATATCCATTGACTCTACAGCTGTCAATAATGACCATAATGATGATAGGGTAAACTGTTGAGTGCCCACTATATAGGGAGTAGTAAATTAGTGAACAAGGGGGTGATTATGGTGCCACAGCCATAAACTACACTTACTCTACAGTCATGCTAGCAGCTCTGTCAGGCTGTACTTTAGCACAGTGGTGCCTTAAGCTAAATGCTAAAATAAGCATGCTAACATGCTCACAATGGCAATGCCAACACGCTTAGCATGCATGTTTAGCAGGTATAATATTTACCATCTTCACCATCTTAGTTTAGCTCGTCAGCATGCTAACATTTGCTAATTAGCACAAACCACACAAGTACACAAGTACAGCTGAGGCTGATGTGAATGTTGTTATTTTTGACTATTGGAAAAAAGGGGACTGAGTATACAAAGATACTATAATAAATAGCTGTGGATGCCGTGAGGGGTCCATAGAGAATGCCTATGTAAAGGGTCCAGAATTTTGAGCAAAGATGAAAGCAATTAAATGTAGGCCTTTTGAATCTGATTTGCTCAGAGTTAAGCAAAACACACATTCCTGAATTGGCATTAGCAATAGAACAGGACTGAAGCAGTTTGCAAAGTAACAGGTTTGCAGATCCGAACATGTTGGCATTTATACTGTAAGTGATCTAAAATAAAACATAGAAAGCAAGGTTATTCATAAATATGAAATGTGACGTGTAATACGACTTCAGTCCACGTCAACATAACCAAAGAGCAAAAGAAATGTCTCTTTAGAAGCTCAGACTTTTCACATTGTACATTCCCTCATCATAGAAGCGCGTCATGTGATCACCGGTAGAAGTCATGTGTGCCTTTTCATCATGATTCATGACATCAAAATATATCAAAGACGTCCTGGTGA
The DNA here is from genome assembly GCF_031162955.1 of Sander vitreus. Taxonomy (NCBI): domain Eukaryota; kingdom Metazoa; phylum Chordata; class Actinopteri; order Perciformes; family Percidae; genus Sander; species Sander vitreus. Next base: position 11,313,400 of record NC_135871.1, on the reverse strand, counting down.
AAGAGCCCACGGAGAGGTTTAGTTTCATCAGGATGTTTTAAAGCAGACTGTCTTGGCCACACGCCCAGGAACAGGCCTGAAGCTCTTTCATCTCTCTGTGCCCGACAGCATCTCACAGCGTCTCACAGCACTGCAGGCATTTTGTGGTATTGTGTCACTTTGGCCCTGTTCACACCTGGCATTAACATGCATCTTGGGTGATCTGACCATCACAAGTGGACAGCTCTAAGTACAAGACACATTGAGCACGCATTGAGAGCTGACCGCTCAGACCACACTCAGAGGTGATCTGGCCCCACATTCTTTTAGTAGTGTGTACACAAATGTGTCCTGGGCCACATTGAAGGACCGTCGACTCAACTGACGTCCTCTAATCATGAGTACGTACTCATTCACATGCCACCAAAGGCGTCATATTAAAGTGCTTCAACTGGCCAAACAAAAACCAAAATGGATACTGGTGGATGGAGTACACACAAAACACTCTGTCTACTTCCATTTGGGCCAAAGAGTCAGTACAACGGAAACTGGAAGATTGTTATCACAACCGGGACATTGAAATTTGCCTGGAATACACCAAGGAATAGACCCAGTCTGTATTGTTTTGATTTCTTCTTTTTCTTCTTTTAATTTCCGGCAGACTAGGCACTGAAAGTGCTTTGCTGCCTCCCGCCGGTTAAAAACAACAACGCCTTTGGTCTCGGTCGGAAATAATGGATGTGTTTATTTGCATATAGAGCAGGGAAGTGAGATCCAATCACAAGTCGTCACTCATGTGCAAGTGTGAACTGAGCCTTTGTGGCTATGTAGGGTAACGTGATTTGAATAAGAATATTTCCCATTTTCATGCAAACATATTTATATTTGCTTTGTGGAATGAACTCTTCAGTTTGTATTACCATGAATAGCTGCCATGATAGAAAAGATCCCTGCTGGATCAGGCTCTGTGCTTGAGCCTGGGTCTTGAAACTAGACATGTTGTCAAGGAGGAGCAGACCTTGACCTCTGTCATATGAGCTGTAAAACAGAGCCCTCCTTATCCACAGCATCAGACCATGATGTGTCTGCTGGGGGATGGGGTCCCTCTGAGATGTTGTTTTGAAAATCTATCACATCATCTTTCACAGTGATTCAGGATTTAACTTTAGGGCACAGTAAACATAGACTGAGTTAAAAAGCAAACTCAAATTTACACATACAGTATAGTATGTCACTACTTTTTAACTGATGCTATTTTGACTACCTCATGTGGTACTGGAAGAAAACCTCAGCTAGTAAGTGACTGCAGTGATTATCAGATGTTTTAGTTGGGGGTTTTGATAATCATAGGGTAACGCAGCACCAAGGGTTATAAAGTTTAATGTGCACTACTGCAGCAACCTGTGTAAATCACTGTATAATTAAAGTAAAGTGTGAATTAACCTCTGCGATGTGCCCAGTGGCACTACTGATAACTGGCATCATATTGCATAGTCACTCAAGCCTGGCAGTCATAGAGCTTGTTACCACAGTGAGAGGTGTATTTAAAAATCTTGAGAGAGCATTAATAAGCATTACGGAAGAGCACTTGTGTCACACATGGCAGTTTTCTGTGATTATGAGGATATTCAGAGCATTGAACAACAATTTGACTATGTGTCACTCGTAGTGGTGAACCTACAGAGAATCATCACCTGAATCTGCAGCTCCACTCTGAGCTTTATAATGAATTTTAGCTCATTGTTTAGCTGTCCGGTCCGTAACTTACTGTTTTGGTTCACTCTAACTGCTCTCATAGCATTGGGCTGCAGCAGGCAGTTTTTTTTATAGAGAAAAAGCTCTAAAAACACTGTACACTACCTGCTCAGCATCAAAGGGCACACAGACACAGTTAGCAACTAGCTGGTGACCATAGTGAAACATTTAGCAGCTAAAGAGCCAGATATTTCTCTAAGAGTTGGTAGAGACCAAAAACAGAGCTGAAGAAGGGTGAATATTGGACTTACATTAACCAGGTGACTAGAAACACGACTCCAAATAAATGATAATGTTGCTAAGTGACTGCTGGATGTGTGAATAAGCAACCGTTTACTTACAAGTTTGCCATATCAACTTAAACTTTTGTTTTACTTTTATGAACATATTGTTGACAATTGCATATAACATTTTGTTTTCACAAATGTTTGATCTAAATGTGAGGAAAGTGAGCTAAGTAATCAAAATATATCAGCTATAAAATTGTATCAGATTTTTACATTTACAGTTACTAACCGTGATCAGATTAATAACTGGGCTGATGTAATACCCATTATTTATGGGAAATATGCCACTGGAATCCTGAAAGGATGAGGTAATTGATTCTATCCTTCCTCCTTCTCCTTTCATCACTCAGATTTATGACGGCTCAGATTTTTATGTGGTGTTACTTTCCTGATTAATGAGACAGGTAAATCAGGACTGGGATTCAAACCAGATTGTGAGAACTGGTTTGGAGATCAGTATTAAGAGTATTTCATCTGTTGGATGGATCTGTTCTATCAGCATCAGACACTGTTAACATACAATACCACGTGGCTGGCATTTTGAGTGGAAGCCCAGATCTTGCCAGGTGTTCTACAGCTGGGCATTGAGTCACTATACAAACCGTGAGTCACTGTACAAACTGTCTGGTATGTTGTCCAGGTGGTCATGGAAGCGCCTCCTTTCAAGTAAGACCAGGCTCCTGCATCTATCCATCTTTGTACCACATGCATGCACATTTATTACCTGTTCCCTGTGCACCTCACCTGTACATATTTATCATGTAAATGTACATCATGTGTATATGTTGTGTATCATAGATCATTTTGAATTTAGATTAGGCTTAATATGTCCTTTGGTTGCGATTGTTTTTCTAGTTTCTATCGCTGTCACTGTAATGATCTATTTTCTCCACTGGGATCAGTGGACCTTTGTGTGATCAATAAACAAATATCAAAATGTATTCGGTTTATATATTCGGACATATGTTCTCATTTGCTTCTAGACATGTAAGTCGGGTAGACTTAACACTTTAAAAGAATAGTTTGATACAAATGTGCTTATTCACTTTCTTGCTGAGAGTTAGATGAAGTCAATCTACTCATCTAACTCTTAGCAAGAAAGTGAATGAGCATATTTCCCAAAATATTAAACTATTCCCTAAATTACATGTAGTTATGTGTTTGAATAATAACTGTGTATTCAAAGCCAGCTGGCAATACTCCAGTCCTCTGTGACCCTAATTGTGAATAAGCACAATGTGTAAATGAACAGACTTTCTAAAAGCATGAATAGGGTGATTCAGTTGGTTTGGTGCATTCACATTTCTATAATGTTCTTTTGATAACCAGAGGCTTTAAAGGGGCCTTGAAGGGGCCACATTCACCCAACGGTCAGCAGGTCAGTTTGAAAATTGTTGTGTTCCTTCTTAATTAGGCTCAAACAGGCATGTGTCACGGGTCATCCGAGTGTCATCTTTAGAGATAACAAGTTTTTGCTGAGGGAGAGGATAATGGTGCAACCCACTAACCTCCTATCACACCAAAGTCAACTCAGCGACCCTGATGGGGCGTCCGGACTGCTGAGAACGTCCAAGTTGTTAACAGGGTCACGTTTTTTTTAAGGAGATTTGAAATGCTTGTTTGATGTGACTTTGATCTTGACTGACAGTTTCAAGACTGTTTACTCCTGCCATTGACAGAGGCGCTCATGTGTTGCAAAACATCAGGTTGGGGGACAGGTGGGCTCCATAAAGATCTGCATTGTAATAGCTTGTCAGTTTGTCAGGCTCCTGCATCTGTAGCTCCTCAGTGCAACTATGGGTCACTAGTCTCGCATTGCCAGACCTATACATTCAAAGCGCTGGGGAGGAGGGTCTGGCTAGGCCACACAGCATTCCGGGATGGGAGAAAAACATGCTCTGGTTTATTGGCATTTCTTTAAACCAATCACAATCGCCTTAGCACTGCATGCAATAACGGTGCCTCTGCAAAATAGCCTCGGGAAGGAACTTGTTTTGGTGGAACATGGACAGATAGTCTAGCTAGCTGTCTGGCTTTACCCTGCAGAGATCTGAGAAGCAGTTAACCATAGTCCTCATAAATCGACCGAAGTTTAGAATGCCAACACAAATAATGCGGAAGATGAGGGACATCCATCGGATCTTCCGGTGGCACCGGAGCAATCCCCTAAATGAATCGTCATGGATATAGACTATAGGTCACTAATCTCCTCAACTTTAAATAGTACGTTTCCATATACGCATTGTTTTCATGGATGGATTGCCCCGCTTCCCAGCATTGCACGCTAGTGGGCTTGCCATCAGTTTCTCTTCAATGACAACTAACAAGCAAAGAAAACAGTCTACACCCTCCTAAAACCGCGATGGCAGCAGCTGATTGGACGAACGCCGTGGGTCTGGCTGCTCCGGGATTTCAAAACCGTCCATAATCTTATTTTACAAAAATAGTTAACTGAAACATGTTTCTGAAAACATTTTAACTGAGAAATAGGCCATGCAATTGCTGAATCTGTGTTTATTTCAGATTGACAAAGGTCAGTTTAAAAGATTTTCCTTAGCTTTTGAGAGTTGTTGAGCTGAGCCGCTCCTCATTTGCATAAAGTTGGCTGGAAACAACAAACATACTCTGGAGGAGAAATTGCAAAGTGGATGCAGTGCCCAAATAAATGTTTGCATGTGGTTTAGAGCCAAAGATCTTGAGCCACAAAACCAATCCACATCGCTCAATGGGCTCGACACAGAGCCTGTGTTCACTAATTTGCTTTTAAATGCATACTAAACCATTAATCTATTATTTTCCTATTGGGTTTATTATGGCATATTATGCAAAAAGCATGTGAGATAACAGTGCAGCCACTTTCTCCTGAATTTAATAGTTGCAGATAAAACCAAAAATACAAAGTGTTCTTTTCCTGTGTTAAAGTTGTAGACAGCAAAACAAAAGATTTTGTAACACCATGCACTTGTTTTCAAGTAATTATATTTTAAGCAGTAACCTCTGCTGCTGCAGGCTTGCCTTGTCAGGGCAGAGACCTGTTTTGGTGCAGGGGGTAAAAGGAAACACAGTCCAGTCTTTGTACTTGTGGTAAAGTCACTGCATGAACTATGCGCTTCACTGAGGGATTTCATAAACTTTTGACTTACGAGTAGCATTTCAAGAATCTCAGAGCTGTACCATGAATCTCCGGAGTGGGTTTATCACACTGTCCAGATCTTACCTTATATATAAAGTATAATATCCATATCATCCAAATTATATCCACTGACTTAATAATTCAAAGGAATGTAGACTTTCCTGTGGACTTTGTATGCACATGTGTTGTAATAATGCATCATCAAGCTTACATAGTAACGAGTTGACGAGTTGTAAAATAACAACAAATGGGCCCACTTCTGAGAACCAATATTACTCCGAAGAGATTCAAACCCTTTGAGAAGAAGGTGTGAACATGCTGTGGGCAGGCAGAAGTGGTTTATAGGAGTTTGTTACTGGACCTATGCCATCTTCCCCTTTGAGCCAGCTGGACGTTGCTTTAAATTAATCATCCTGTTTCTGAAAATAAGCTGCTTTTCATTAATTGTTTTATTTTTATTTTTACATCAAAACTCATCTAGAGCAGATTTGAGAGCCTTATGTTATGAAGTAACAAGTCCACAAGCCTCTATAGAGGCAAGAAAAAAAGGCCAGATTTGGACAGACTTTCATTTGACAACTGGAGGCCATGTTATAATATTGTATCTTTAAATAACTGTGAACTAAAAGGAAGTATAGAAATGTTTTACTGCTGTAAAGGACATACTTAACCAATATCATGCACAGATTGACCCAAAACATGACAGGCAAGCCATTTACTTCCATACTGTGTGGAGCCTTCATACAAGCAGTCCTTGTGTGTCTCATTCAGTGACAGGGAGAGAGCAAGTGTGTGGACCTTTTTAAGCAGATCCTGTATTGGTCTCTTGACCTGGTGTAGCCTGTGTCCTCTGTGAAGAGAGGCTTTGTTGCCCTCAGACAGCTCGTAGCCTTTAACACACACCTTCATAATAGTATCTGTGTCTGTGATTTTCCATTTGGAAACGTATGAGCTTTTAACCTCACATCCCAGGCTTCGCTCCACACACAGAGGGAAAGAGAGAGAGAGTAAGCATCATAAGCCTAATGATACAGTGGCCCACTGTGGTTGCACTGTAATCGCCAAGCTTCTCACACACACACACACACACACACACACACACACACACACACACACACACACACACACACACACACACATGCCAAATCAGTTAAGCAAATCTTGATGTCTTCCTGTAACATGCTAACGCCTGAGCATAGTACAGTGTACAGTACGTGTCACTGCTTTGTGCTTAGCTTTGCAAACCTGATATGTAAAATGTTTAAAGATGGATGTTTGCCAAAAAACAGAGCATAAATGTCTGGACGACTATGGACTGATTGCTAGATCCTGCCTTAAAACAATTGTTATGTTTGCTGTTGAAGGGCACAGATTTCTTGCTGCTGAGTGCAGGTTCCTCTTTGGCCTTTTACCTGTTAGCTTAGCAACAGTGTAATCTCAGTAGCAGCTGTCTTCAACACTGACGGCACGAGAAGCGCTGCACGCTTGCTGCCAGACAGTCTAATCTCCTCACTTTCCCTGTAAGAGAATGGCAATCGGTGTGAAGATCATTCTTCAATTATGTTAACATACTTTACTTGCAGTAAAGTCTAGCACCTCAACATCTGGCACTGTGAGTAGTGCCATGAGGTTTCTGCACGATGCCTCCCACAACCATTATCACATTATCCACTTTAACCAGAAGACTCATACCACAGAGGCATCAGAAAACCCCCCTCTCTCAGGGCTGCATACACAGGGATCACTGCAGAGCTGAAGCTTGTGTCGTGTGGCATCTCTGGGTGAAGGTGGGGGTGAGCAATGACTGGGTTCAGTGTTTGCTGCTGGATGGGTGACAGTTGGGGTCAGAGGTTCACTTTCCCCTTAGCTCCATCACTCTTTCTGGACTGGCTTTCAGAGGCTCAAAGAAAAGGTTTGATGAGGAGGACTCGGAAGCATCGAGGCATCTGGCAGCAGCAGCAGCGGCTGCCCTTCCTTCCACATCCTGAGGGCCAGAAGAGCTGCTCTGTGGCGGCCAGAGGAGGGAAACAAGGTGCACACTGTGATCTAAACACAGACCGAGGGGAGCGGTTCAGGTTACCCACTTCGGTAGGTGTGTTGCCACAGAGAAGCTCACTGTGAAGAGGAGAAGGCTGGAGGAGGGGAGATGTAGTGCAATTGTAAGTTTACACACAACAAAAGGTTTTTAATCAATAAAACCTGACCAGCATTTGTTAGTGAAATCCACAAACTCTCTTCTAATAGATACTTGTTTCTGACTGTAATACTGTAAATCATATGGAAGGCTTTCAGATGCTCTCACACTGATATCAGAGCACAATGAATATGTCAGCACTCACAGTTCACACTGACTTCATTATACTTTATATTATACTACAAATGATACTTCTGTCCTCAGTGTACATTTAGATGAATGTGCTCTACATTTTAGCTAAATGCAGTCACACTGGCAGGTCTAAAGCTATCACCTGCATGACCCTCTTCTAAATGGAAGTGATTAGTGAAAACTAGAACATGTCTCTGGAGAGGAGGTGCCAGTTTGTAATCATTGGTGCAGGACTCTTGCGCAAAGTATAAAGGGATTTTTTGAATGTTTAGGATGATGTAAATTGTTGCCAGACTGAACAGCTTGTTCACCAATGCTGTTACACACTGCCTCCAGACAATATAAAGTGACAAGATCTTTCCTCATGTTGGTCTGTAGGGTCTTTGAACATACAATTTATGAATATTTCTTAAATTAAATTGTTTCTAGGATTTCTTGCAAAGTTAGCTGAGAAGATCGATACATATCTGTACTGTAACTATGAAGCTGTTTCCAGTCTTTGTGCTAAGCTAAGCTAACTGACTGCTGGCTTTAGCTTCATATTAACATATCTATTAAAGTATTTTTTAGAAACCCTAATATTTCAAAACTTAAAAACTTAAAACTTAACAATAATTATAATAAGCTGAGCTAAACTCAGATAAAACGAATTTGGACATTTCATGAACTCCTTCATTGGGCACTTAGAAGTAAATGATTTAGTTCGAAAGACTGTTTTTATCAATGTTTTTTGTTTATTTAACATCTTGAGAATGTTACAAATAGATTTGGCGGAACATTGGACATACTGTATAACTTTAATCCTTATTCTGTATTGATGTCTTGACGGAAAAGTTCAACATCCAACTTACGAGTTGGCTATTCAACACAATTGCATTCACATAAAATATTCTTGGAAAACAAAAGCAGGAAAATAAACGATTAACAAATATCAGCAATTGCATAGGAGGCAGTTTATAATTTATTAAAAAAGTTCAGCATTGGTAGGTTTGGACTCTGCTGAGGACCATAAGGAGTCTTTGTGTGAGATGATTCTCTAAGGACTTTAACTAATTTAAGCTAAATTAAGTCCCACCAGAGATAATTTCCATTAGTGGTCCATAGCTGACTAGACATTTTCCTGTTGGCTTGGATTTCCACCCAAAATCTTTATCTGCTTAGTTTCTAAGGAATAGATAGGATTACAGGTACAATCATTTGGACAGTGAGTGGTGAGGTATTAGTGACTGTGTCTAAGCTGGATTTAAAATGACTGACTGGTCATTCCTTCGGGTGAAACACAGTTGAAAGCAAGGGAGAGCAGAGCTACTGTACAGGACAGCAAGGATTCATGCCTTGGCATCAAAACTCAGGCCATGGAAATAACATTGAAGGGTTTTCCTGTAAAGGTTGTAAATATTCCGTGGAGGAATAATAACCTCAGTACTCTGCATACAGACCCCCCTCTGTCCGAACAAGGAGAGACCATCATTGGAGTCTATCTGATAGTGTTGGGTAAGTCAACCATTATACTGGAATTTAATATAGCTTGAAATGTAAGGTTGCAGCGTTTGATTCATGAAGAATGCCCATGTTAAAAATATGAATCATTGTGCATTATACTACTGAAACATACCATATATTAATGTATATGAAAGGACATATATAAACTACTGAGAAAATGCTTAAAATATTTTGTTTTAGTTTCAAACTTGTTTTGACTACCATAACTATGTAGCACTAACTGTAGCACAAAAAATACACCCTCTCAAAAATAGTTTTGTCCTTTAGATCCCTTAGGATGAACACTAGCAAGAAAGAGTTACACATTATTAAGGAGTCAATGACAAAAACAACTGTTGTTCCCCATGGTTCCAAAGGCCAGTGCACCGCCAACAGACAGTTTGGTCTGTGTCAGTGACACTGTTTGTCTGTTGGTCCATGTCAACTAATGCAGCCGAGGGATTTTATTTCTTTATAAAAAGACAAGGGATTCTCTTGGATTTTCACCACTGCAATTTAATCCCAGAGTAGTTCCGCTATTCTGGTCTCTATTCTATAGGCTTATTAATTTTATTTTTTATTTAACCTTTATTTAACCAGGTAGGCCGTTGAGAACAGGTTCTCATTTGCAACGGCGACCTGGCCAAGAAAAGGCATGTAGGCGTGCAAGACAACAATAAATTATTATTACACTTTATTTAGTAGTTTAACAGCTAACACAATGATAGATGTCAGGAACTAGGAATGATACAGTACAACATAATAAAACACTTTACTTAACTCTACTCTACTTTGCCCCACTCTATTGACTCTACTTTGCTATCTTTTTCACTCTATTATATTCTAATCTACCCTATACTCTATGGCAGTAACACTATACTACACTGCAATATACACCACTATACCATACAACACTACTATACTATATATACTACACTACACTATACTATACAACTCTATACAACACTGTAATATACTATACTATACTATACAGAATGAATAAATGCATGAAATTTGATTGTGTCATGCATACTGTATAACTATGTTGTGCTGATCTTGGTACCCTGCCAATGCCTCCATGAATTGACAGAATGGGAGCAAATCTATGAACCTGCAGCAAACATCGTATAGCTCTACTCTGTATGGTTTGTACAATTTTAGATTCTTTTAAGCACCATATCCCAACAGCACAGTTCACTATACCCTACAATACTCTACACACTCTACTATGTTCTGTTCTGCTCTTCTCTACTCTACACTACTTTACTATACAATGGAATTATGTGGTCCACATTTGTATATTATACTATACAACACTACTACTACTGTATAAACACGTCTCTGCTCAACTATACTAAACTAAAGACGTGGTTACAATTCCAGGTGCTACAATCTACTGTATTACTATACTATTTTGCATTATACTATACTATGCTATAATATATGATAACACTTTTCGACGCTATTGTACTAAACTTCAGATAAATCAGATTAGTGATGTTTGTGCACTATATATACTATACAAATCTATTACTATACTATACAATTCTCTACTCTGTTGTATTTTACTATACTATACAATACTCCCAATCCCAATACCCCAATCTGCTACTATACTATACTCTACACTATAATCTGTTCTACTTTTCTCTACTCTATTTTATTTAACTATACTATCAAATTATGTGATCCACATTTGTATACTCTACTTTGAAATACAATACAATCATCTACATAAATCTACTCAACTTTACTATATTACACCATACTATACTATACCATGGTCTACTCTACTATACTCTACTCTACTATACCAAACTATACTATACAACACTATACTATACCTTTTTCTACTCTACTATACTCTACTATACCATACCATACTATACTACACTATACTATAGAGTATACCATTCCATATCGTACTCTACTATACTATTCTGTACTATACCATACCACACCATACCATACCATACCATACCATACTATACATACTATACTATACGATACTATACTATACTATACTTTACCATTCCATACCATACTATACATACTATACTATACCATACTATACCATAATCTACTATACTGTACTATACTATACTATACCAAACAGTATGTGGGTGACTAAATATTAACTGAATATGCTGTATGTTTGTCTCTCTGTAGGATGGCTGGCCTGGTTTGGAAACAGTTTAGTGATGTTTGTCCTGTACAGACAGCGGGCCTCGCTTCAGTCAACAGATTTCCTCACTTTAAATCTTGCCATCTCTGATGCCGGCATCTCCATATTCGGCTACTCCAGAGGGATCCTAGAAATATTCAATATCTTCAAGGATGATAGGTATTTGATCACTTCCATCTGGACATGCCAGGTAAAAGCCACACCAAGAAAATACTTGATTTAAAAGAGTTCAATTTAAAATAGTCACTTATTACGTTATTACGTAATACTGTAATATTCTATATGTATTTTCCACCAAATCTTACTGTATATGGTGGTGCACTTTGCAGCATTAACAATTAGTCAAATCCCAGGAACGTTGGTTTGAAATGGTCTGAAAGTGAAGACTGTGCAGAGTTGCAAGAAACTCATACATCTGCTCTCTTGGGCCAATCCCAATTAATGAAGTACATTAAAGGAATCTGTGTGTGTGTGTGTGTGTGTGTGTGTGTGTGTGTGTGTGTGTGTGTGTGTGTGTGTGTGTGTGTGTGTGTGTGTGTGTGTGTGTGTGTGTGTGTGTGTGTGTGTGTGTGTGTGCGTGCGTGTGCAAGGGATTATGATAGTAGCCATGTGGGCTGGAGGTTAAATCTGTAATAAGATTACCACTGTGGAAGCCTTTAAAATGGAGGAAACTCTTCAACCAGCGTGGCACCTGTCAACAACCAAACGGGAAGCAAATAAGAGACATGATTGCATGATTTAATCTTATGTTCTTATGTTGCTGAATTTTGAAATGTAATCTGTATTAAATAAACAGATGAGATGTTGTGTGTAATTTTGAAGACTTTATGTTTTCCTTCTCCCACAGCCTCATCTTGAAATGAAATGGTTGTCATACTTTAGCTTGGAATTCATCCAGGGTATTTTTCTTGCTCAAGGCTAGCTGTGGTGGAAACCGTGATATCCGCAAGTGAACGAAAACAAGCTGGTGTAACTAGAACACTTTCAGTCTCAGAACTGTAAACCCCAAAATCGGAGTGAGAGAGATATTGTAAATTGCAGTCTGCTGCTCTTAAGCTTCAGTACATGCCACTGAGATGATCTCTCAAGCGTCCAATCTCAGGTTTCCAGTCGAAGAAGAAATATTGGGATAGCAGCAGTACGCCCCTCTCATTTCACCTTCCCCTGGGAGAGGTTGGCTCATATAGGGAGTGTCAGAAGTAAATGAGGGGCAAGTAAGAGGTGACAGAAATAGAGGAGGGAAGGAACAGGAAGGTGAAGGAGACAGGCATGTGAGAAGCATTAGCAGATTACTGCATGGAGCATGATGGGACATGACCTGTTGCAAGCTGAGCCAGATCCCTGTGTTTTAAACCCTATGGGACAGGACATATGATAGAGTCTGACACCCTTTGATGTTGCAAAGGGGAATACAGGGAAAGGATTGACAAAGTAGTGTACAAGGTGTATAAAAGGTACTCTGATTTTAAGTCATTACTTTTATACTTGTTCTGTGATCCAAATTTCACAACATCTTTTCTCTTGAACCCAGGTAGAGTCAGAGATAAAACATTACTATGAACTGTGAGATGATCTGCGATGATTAAATCACATAATTTCAGGAAAGCCATTGTCCTAATGTCCTTGTCCTAAATTCTTATAAAAAAATAAATAGAAAATGTCCTGAATGAAAACCATTCTGGTCCAGACGTTCAGTCCAGTGATCTGTCAAATGTGAGGGTGTAAAAACATGATGACTGACATTAATGGGATTAGGACTAAGGAAGATCAGAGCCCTTAACTGATCTGTGTCACCTGGAAATGGCACAGTAGGGAGCTGGGTTTTGCACAGTTGGAGCCAGACTGAAACACAGTCGCATAATACCTTTTAAGGAGATCTGTGATTAAAAGATAATCTTCCCAAACAATGGATGTAATGCTAAAAAAGATGCATGGTTTAATCATTGAACTTTTTCTCCACCAGATTTTTGTGGAAATCAAGGAAAATGTAATAACAGCTATAATATAAAATAAAATAAAACTGTCCCAATGCTGATCGTGCAAGTTAAAAAGCCTGCAGTTCATATCAAAGGAAATGCTCTGGGTCTGAAGCGTATTGGCCAAAAGGCAGGAAGTGCCCTGATAAAGCCCAAAGCAAAACAAACTCAGCAGACAAAGATCTGGAACCATTAGGCTGACAATGGATCAGTGCCAGAGGCTTCAATCTCCACTCAAAGACATTTTAAAGATGTGATGTCATGATTCACCAACCACTCTCTCTGTGCTGTCTTCCAGGTAGATGGCTTCCTCACCTTGCTCTTTGGCCTTGCAAGCATCAACACACTGACTGTTATCAGCATCACCAGATACATCAAGGGATGCCACCCAAACAAAGGTCAGATCAAACCTCCCTGAAATTAAAATTATAGGACATAAAGAAAGTTTCAGACCAGCGTCTCTGCCCGCCTCACATTCCAGCAGTTCTTATCTGACAGAGAAGTGTGTTTTTCAGTGCTAATGAAACCTTATTACCGACTTTAGCTGTAGAAATTACTACCACTTCTCTCCAGCAATTTCATTTACATTTCTCCAACATGTCATTAAGTTAACTTGAGGTGAACTATTTTCGTGTGCAACTGATGCCGAAGAATGTCTTAATTATATAGAAATTAGGTTGAGCAACTGTTTACTGTGTTTGTGGCTGTAAAACACAAACTATAGAAACTATGTGTGGTTTTCTTTTTACATTGGTGGTTGTGCGATGAACATTGGTGAGATATCAAATGTATTATGTATACAGATATTAATGTAAATCATACAGTCATACAAATGCAAGAGGATTTTATGTCCAATTAAAAGGAATTTAGGCCAGGTAAACTTGAGTAGGTATCCAAGCAACAACATAAAGTAATTCAGCCTAACAAAGCTAAGTAACCCATAGCAACAAAGGCGCTGTATGTTACCAATCCTCTTTCATAAACTGTACTGCTTTTCTCGTGTGGTTTATTGACACAAGATACATGAGCGTTGCTCAGAAGTTGATTTTCTTTCTTCCCCTGAATACAAAGCAATGTGTCCTTTGTCAACAGAGGTTCTTTTCAGTCGCAGATGTTTGCAAAGGCCGTTCTTATAAGAAAAGGCATCATTGTTCAATAAATGTCACAATCTTGACATTCATAACAAGTCAAGAATGCTGCATCTTTAAGTGCCTCTCACTTTTTTCTGTCGTGCGTTCGCCAAGGTCATAACATTTAACCTTTTCAAACTACAAACTATCACACAATCTGTTCCATAACTTGGGAATATTATGTTGTAATCCTGCTGTGTGTTTCTGCAGCTTATTGTATCAGCATTAACACCATTGCCATATCGCTCATCTGCATTTGGACCGGAGCGATGTTTTGGTCTGTTGCTCCACTGCTTGGCTGGGGCAGCTACACAGGTCTGTTCTCACACACTGATCTAACAAAAGAAAGGCGTATACGACTTTTACATTAAAAGCCTTGATCTGACCTCTGTGTCTTCTGTTCCTTAGATCGAGGTTATGGCACCTGTGAAGTGGACTGGTCCAAAGCCAATTACTCCACCATCCACAAGTCCTACATCATCTCCATCCTCATCTTCTGCTTTTTCATCCCTGTGATGATCATGCTCTTCGCCTATGTCTCCATTATCAACACGGTGAAAAGCGCTAACGCCATGTCAGCTGATGGTTTCATCACCACCCGTCAAAAGAGGGTGGAGAGAGATGTCACAAGGGTAGGGAAAAAAAATTCAAGTTTATTTCTGAGGTTTTTATTAGAGAGACTTGATTGGAAAAGTAAAATGAGACTCTTTAAAGCTCTACTTAAAAGTGTCCTGTCTGCAATAAATCTCCTCTAACTATATTCACATCCTGACAATTGTTCCCTCATGTTTCTCTCTAGATTTCCATTGTAATCTGCACAGCTTTCATCATGGCCTGGTCCCCATATGCAGTGGTGTCTATGTGGTCAGCCTGGGGCTTCCATGTGCCAAGCACAACCAGCATCATGACCCGTCTCTTTGCCAAGTCTGCCAGCTTCTACAACCCGCTCATCTACTTCGGCATGAGCTCCAAGTTTCGCAAGGACGTCTCTGTGCTGCTGCCGTGCACACGAGAGCGCAGGGACTTGGTACGTCTGCAATACTTTCAAAACATCAAATCCAAAGCTGGGGGCACGCCCCCACCTGCATCAATTCCTGTCCTGAAGCTGGAGGCAAAATATGCAGCATCCAATGCTGAAAGCGACTCAGGGGTCAACAGCCCATCTCAGACTCCTCCATTTAACCCACAGGGGGTCTTCCACACTGACCTGCCCTCACACATTGAAACATCACAATACTGGTGTGACAGGCTCTGAAGACATTTTACTTGATTACAAGGGGAGATTAAGAGTATTTTTATATTTTTTGGTCTTACCCGTGTTAATAAATAATGTATGTGTAACGAATGTTAATAAATTATTTTATGAATCTCACGTCGCACTTGTTGAAATAAGAGTTTTAATTTCCAGGTCTTACATGACCATTTTTTTTTAGTTTTTTTGTTTTTTAGTGACCATTCAATCCAAATTAGTAACAGCAGATTTAACAAAATTTTCTCGGAGTATCTCCAGCTGATGACGTAGTCAGTAATGTAATGAGACAGATGCACAACAACATCTGGAAACACTGGACTGTCCTCAGCTCAAATGTGATGGCACTAAATTCTGCTCTTGAGGGCACTCCATTACATCTACCATACATCCATCATCCCCTGATAAATGCCAGACTAAACTTAGCCAAGTACCACCTGCCTATAGAAATATGTCATTATTCACATCTCCATTCACTAAAGCATCATGTCAGGTGATGTAGCATGGCTCTATTTTTACCGGAAAACTTTAAAACCTCTTCCACTGTTCCATGGGTGTGGTGATTTAGGACAACCTTTTTTCTACTGAAAAGCTTTCAAACTTGGCACTGCTGAAAGAGAAATTAGCAACCCTGAAACAAAACCTTTCTAGCAACATCAATGGGCAATTATCTACTTGAGCCATGAAGGTTTAATGTTGTGAAAAAGTTCCCAAGGTGGATTCTGCGTTTGTGCAAATACCATAATAACATGCACAATGAGCTCTTTTACAGCAGCCCTTAAGACCTTTAAATCAAAATGGCAATCAGCTTCAGCTTAACCACCCATATAGTGCATAATAGCAGCAGCGTGTGTGCCAATCAGCATAAATTAACAGGCTCTCCCTGTTAGAGTAGTTGAGGTTGACATATGACTGTGTGTTGGGGGGGGGGCTGTTGCAGTGCACATGTTCTGTAGACCACAGCAGCAGACAAAAGCCACAAACCCCAAAGTGACAGTGGATGTGACTTAAAGTGTCTGTTTCTCAACCAGGTGTTGATTGGTTTATTTAGTGGAGGAGGGGTGATTACTCTGGTGAGAGTTGACACACTGCTCTTAGTTGATTTATGTCTCAGTCAGATGATGGGGTGAGTGAGTTGCAGAACACATAACCAGAATCATAGCTGGGTTTTCCTCCCTTACATAACAGAAAATATGTACCTTAAAGTGCCAATATAAAGCATATCCATTCCTTGGGCGTGCTAAAACTATGAATATACTATATGTGTTGGCTGCTTCTGTCCTAAAAAAAACCCCATGTCAAACAAACAAAAGGATGCTTGCACGCACTGTTATGCTAGTGCCAGGTCTGTGCATCCTCTCGTGATGGCCCCGGGTTACTGATCTTCTCCTGCCTGGGTGAAGAGAGCTGGGTGCCTGAAGTGGGACGGGCAAAGAGGGGAAACTCTGGCCCCGTCCCGTCCTCCACTTTTAATGAGCGCTCCGATCATGCAGGAGTAAAAGTCCAGGTGGAACAGTTCAGAGCTTGCACACACGCCCGCTGGTCCAAAATAGTTTTTCAATGAAAGAGTAAGGACTCGGGGGGGAAGACTGCGCAAGGAATTACTTTTGTTTTAACTCCTGTAGAACTATTTTACCTTCTCAGGTAAGTTTACCTTCATTGCTCTACGGAGATGAGGATTTTGAACAGAGAGCTACAATTCAGCTCCACATATGAACTGGGGATTTTGTGTTTGCTGCTGCGTGAAAACATTTTTAAATGGTGCGTAATTGCGCGTAATTGATTGCGTCCAAGCGAAAAACCTTGCGTAATCAGCTCTGTAAGGAATTTTAACCAACACTACACAAGGTTTTAGAGTTTTTGTTTTTATTAATAATGTATTTTGCAATATATGACTCTGATTCATTTCAGCCGAGCTTGTGAGATTTGACAGGCGACCCAAATAAGCGTAAATCTGCTTAAATTCAGTGTTTGTTTTATTTTGTAAATGTTTCTTAGTCTTTCGCTCTTTTTTAAGTAAATCTCCCCTTGCTTTTTCTTAAAGTGAGGTCTTTAGCTGAATAAATTCAGCCATGTCATGATCATTCACTCTCAGTGCTGATTATAAAACTGATCTGTGGGAAATGATACGTCTTTTATTTATTTATATTTCTGTCCAGCTAGCCCAAGCCTTTATTTTGAAATGACTCATTTTGTGAAATATTAAGCAAACCGGACATTTTTCAGCTTTTATTTTTATTTCTTGCACATTATGTTTGACATTTCTTTGTGTATTCTTTCTGACATTTCTGTATGGTTTGAATGCGCCTGATTAAGCACAGGTGGTCTCTATACATTATATCCAGCAGCAGATGACAGGCTCTGGCTTGCACTTAAGCTGGTGCCAAGAATTAAAGTAATTCAGCCTGTTCTGTGCTTGAAAAACAAATACTGTCCCAGCAGCAGCAGCAACAGACCAAAAGGCTACAGAAATGACCTTGTATAGACATGTTGGCTTTCCTGTGTGTCTGATCTCTTCTATGGTTGTTTAGTTGGCTTGTTGCTACAGCACTTGGCACATCTACCATGTTTACAGTACTTTTTTGACACCTGTGAATGCTGGGATTTAACAGTCCCTGGCACTGGGTGTCTGTAAATACTGTCTCACTGCAGGCATGCCATCACTTAGGAACACTGAAACTAAGTTCTAGGCAGGTCACAGCACTCAAAAAAGCATCAGTCCCCATTTGGTGCTTACACTTGTTGCATTTACACTGGCCACCCCAGCCAAGGAATGTGGGTGCTGCTGAAATAGAGGAAGATTAAAATAGATGAAGCTGCAAAGCCCTAAAGACCATCATAACTGATGGAAAAGCTGGAGATAATGACACTTTCAATGCATTATCATCAGTGCTTATCAACAACTAAGACTGTGGTGCACCAATCACAGGTGTGTGGTCTGCCCATACTTTGAGTACACATTGTGTGCTGGTATTTGGAATAGGCACAGGTAGCTACTGTACATCCTGTTTGCATTATAGCCACTGATAGCCTACCTGGTACACTCCTGCAAGGTGTGATTTTCATCCTGCATTATTATTTGCCTGCAGGAGCTGAAAATGTTCATTTCACTGCAACAATAGACCAACAGTCTTTGCACAAATCTGCTGGGCCTTGTAATCCCAGTTAAGGTTGTTTTGTGCATGTACTCCACATTGTAGTAAGAATGTTATCCAAATTGAATTGTGCTTTAATTCCTCAAACTATGTGACTGTCTGAGCTGCTGGGTTTGAAAGTGACTGAGCCCCCTACTGCACAGAACCTTTCATCTTTTGCAGTGGCTGTGAAAATCCTTTCTCATAGTTATCAACAGTTTGTTTGATTTGTGTCCCCACCCAGTAGAAATGAGATGCAGAATATGCTCAACATGGGGAAAAATAAAGCATTCTGGCAATGCAGAGGCCAGGTAAAGCAGCTCATGCCTTATCTAAAGTTTAGCACAGGTTTATGCAGGATATAAAACACTTACAGAATGAAACCTACCCTGATTGTGATGTATGGTGGTGGAATCTGAATGCCCTCACATACAGTGGCCGTCTCCAACGCTATCTGAGCATGTGAAAAGTTATCCCAGATCTTGGTCTATGTTTGTTTATTTTATCCTTTAGTTGAATGTGGGTGAAAGTGTGTGTGTGTGTGTGTGTGTGTGTGTGTGTGTGTGTGTGTGTGTGTGTGTGTGTGTGTGTGTGTGTGTGTGTGTGTGCGTGTGCGCGTAAGTCTCCTCAGGATCTATTATCTAGTGTACAGGAAACTCCCTACAGTGTTTGTCAAAGGATATCATTTGCCCCACATTTCACTGCTTGGAGAAGGAGGCATTTAGAGGCTCACGCTGAGAACACAAATTAAGAGGTCTGAAATTATTGTCATTTCTTTGCACATTTCATTGTGTCCAACAATGATGTCATGCCTCTCTTAGAGGAGTCACTGAACAAAGGCTTCTTTTGGAGTGTTTGTGTGCTAGAAGTAGCTCAATGTCGTAGAACTTGGGGTTCACATTTCAGATGTCCTCGCAGGTGTATGACAGATCAGTTTTGTAGTTTTCATTATCCAGTGAAGTGTGCTGACTCACCTCACATATGCTGCAGGTCTGTCTCCTGTACTGTACATATCTGTCCAAGCTTGTTCTCAGCCTCAGCTTTCTTCCCCCGCGAGGACAAATTGTAGTCCTGACTGTGCAGCAGTGAGCCATCTGCCTGTCAAAGCACAACACTGTGGAAATATCATGTCAGTGCTCATGAATGTCAGATAAAAATGTAGAGCTGCATTATGGAAAGTCCTATCACTGCCAACTGCAGTTATATTCATTTTATCTTAACATGATGTGTTATGTTTGCGGTGTTCATTGACTCAAAAATACCATCATTAGATGAGAAATCATGCACTTCAGTACACAGCAAGCACCTTATGCACACGTTATGTAGAAGCTGCAATAGAGACCTGTGCATGGAAATGGCTGATCGAGGTAACATTTCATTATACTGCACACTCATGTTTAGGAGCCTGACAGGACTGTGATGCTTTATACCAATCTGATAAAGATCCAGCACAGGATGCTATTGTTTAGGAGACAGTTGGTGATTAATTCTTGAATTTAAAAGGGATGGTTCAATATTTTGTTGAATGCATCTATTCACGTACTTGCAGAGAGTTAGATGAAAAGATTAAAATCAAGCTAAGCTACAGCTAGCAGCTTAGTTTAGCTTAGTTTAGCATGAAGACTAGAATCAGGGCCAAACCAGTAAGGCTGGCTGTGTCCAAATGTTATAAAAGCCAATGGTTAATACAGTTTAGATTTTTTTTAAATCAGGACACAAACCAAAGTGTAAAAACAACTTATATACGTCACTTAATGTGATCAATAAAATATAGGTAATGTATGTATACCTCTGCACTCCAGTTACAATTATCGTGGATAAAAACCAAGCAACAGCCTGGTGCTGTCAAATGAAGCCAATGTGGAGTGCCAAAAACTGCAGTTCATTGAATTGCCACTTGAGGCTGGCTCCAAAAGGGAATCAATCGCCCATGTTAAAATGCTTAACTTTACAGCAGAATTAAACATGTTTCCAGCCTGGTACAAAAATGGTTTTGGTCTCCCTATAGCTAAGTTCCCCCTCTAAGACAATTATAACTTACCTGTTTTGTAATATTCAGGCTTAAAGTTCTGCTTTGAGTGACAGGGTGCTGCCATCACAGGAGGCGAGCGTAGACTGTAGCCTCAGCTCCATCCACGCTCCACCTATTTGCCCATTTTTGGATTATCTGATGTCAGGCACTGCCAAGATGGTGACTACATCCATATTTTATACATTCTATGATAAAACCCCAATAAAGCCTATGACTTATTGCCATTTCGTTTGTTAAACCTTTATTTATGTTTTGCCCTATTCACACTTACACAGTTATTCACACTCACTGGAGCAGTTGGAGGTTAAAGGCCTTGCTCAAAGGCACCTCACTAGTTGTTTTAAGGTAGAGACTCTCCTCACATAAATTTATCCTCCTGGGATCCAATATCCTGGGTGATATTCTACACAGATCGAATAAGATATTTTCAATAGTACTGCTTCATATTGCTAACATGCACAGTCTGAACTGCATCTGACCATGCCTCAGAGGTCGCTGTATCACATGTTCTCACTTGATCAGATTGAACCTGCTGGTGTGTAGTGGCAGTGACAGACATGACACTACCCTGGAGGGAGGTACAGCAGTCCCCTTTTAACAGGGAGGCCTCAGTCATCACCTCCCGGCTAAGGAGCTCCATCCCACCGCCTCAACAGGGGTAGCTCTCATATTTAGTTCACCTTCCAGCCAGTGTAAGACTTTCTCTGGCTGTCTGTCTTCGTTCAGACTTTGCTGTTGAGGACTACACTATCATTACTAAAACAGACCTGCAGTGTCTGGAATGAGGTCTTGGCAACCCACTTCTGTTCTTGTTATCACAGGCTTCCACTTTAATGTGTGTCTTTACATGGGTAAATCTTTTGAATCAGAATTACAGACACAGAAATAAATGTTCTGTGTACTGTAAACAGACTGTATTTCAAACTGGGATCCATCTTGTTGTGGTTGTCGGTGTTAAACAAAAAGGCCATCTGATTGAACACAGTTCCCCATTCCTTATACATTAAATTGTGTCAGTGTGCTCTTTAATTGAGTCTGACTCCACAGATAGAGGGAGGGCTCTTACATACTGTTTTGTCTCAGCCCAGATGTTTGCTGTGGAGCTTCTGATTGGCAAATACTTTCAGCCTTTTGTAAACCAAATAATTGGAACAAGACACATTGAACTACGCCAAAATACAATCGGTATTTGATCTGACTGATATTAGAAGTAGGCGAGACAATGTGAGTTACGATGAATGTTTAATTGGCCACATTTGGCCTTACAGACGCTGGATGGGTCATTCAGCTCTGTGTATAGTTACAGTGCACAGTCTGTCTGCTATTTATCCAAACATCTCTGGAAAGTGTATCCCAGTGGCACAAGTTTACTCTGTCTTGTTTCTAGCTGACACTCAAAAAAAGTGTCCAAAATTACTTTCAGTGAGTAAGCAGGCAGGAAGCAGGAAATGAGTTTCAGAGGATACATTCTGCTGCTTCTCTTCTCTCTAAGGTTGGGAGGTTAGACAAGGACATCTGGCTGACCTGCTGAAGCAGCACACCACCCATCATGAGCAGAGCATCACTCACTGCCATCTGCCTCGGTGAGCAACCTGTCTGTCTCTCTGCAGGCTTTAAATATATTATCCTCCACAACAATGTTTCATATTTCCAAAATATTCCTTCAGACTCAGTTTTCTGTACATTCATCAAACAGCAGCATCCTCTGTATAGGTCTTGTGTGTACAGTAAACACACCGATGATTATGTTACTTTGTCTGCTATTATGTGAAACTCCCTCTGTCTCACACACAGCGCTCCTCCTCTCCTGTGCTTGCTGGGCCAGGCCTGACGGATCAAAGAACAAGAAACCAAAGCTAGGTAGACATCATCAACAAGCAAGCCTGTAATCTCTGTTAGCCCCAGTGTTATTGTCTCCACTGCAGTCTCTTTTAATTCACTTATTCAAAAAGTCACTTCAAAAACTTCCAATCTTTATTTGGCTGGAAAACATAACAAATAGATCTTATGACGCACTTTCTGAATAAATCCCAGTTGGCATTGATTTGATACATACTGAAATGTAGTCATTGGAATTCGGGCTATAACTAACAATTGTTGTCATTAGGGGTCCAAGCCCGAGTCTGGAAGAACCTGCGGTAGCAAGAGCTACGCCGTTCGCACAGCAGGGCTGTGGAACCCTATTGTTTTTCTAAGGATTATTCATCATCATTATTCTTCTCCGCCTAAAACTCAGACTACAGCCTAAACCGTACATGGTGGGGGGTTGCCATTTTCAGGACTGATCCGAAACTCCACAAAGACCTCAGGCACAACAATTCACCCACTTCCACCACTAGGTGGCGCTATAGCAGAAAAAAAATGTGTTTGGCCCTATAACTCCCACACCGTACACCGGACAGTGAAAAACCATACATCCACGTGTTCCCTGGATCCACCTGAATCACGTGATATAGGCCACGCCCATTTCCGCCTAAACTTTTATGCGTGAAAAATCGCGATTTATCAAAAACCTACTTTTTAAGTCCTACTCCTCCTAGACCGTGCGACCGATTGGCACGAAATTTTGCAGGTAGCATTTCCAGATGGGCCTGACAAAAAGTTAATAAAAATAATTTTGATAGGATAAAAATTTTGCATATTACGCACAAACAAATTTGTGTAGCTAACTATGAAAACACCAACTTTGCCATATCTCGGCCAAAATAAATGCCATCAATGCCAAACTTTAGATTCTTGTTTACTATGACCCTCTGAAGGTCACCCATGCGTATTACAAACATTGGCCACTAGGGGGCGCTACAAGTACAAAAGGTTTATATCTCATGAACCGCTCATCTGATTTTTACAAAATTTGATGGGTACCATCTAGGAACAGTCCTGAGGCCAACCCTAGAGTGAGAGGTGGTCAAAGTGGGCGTGGCCTATGGGACCCACGTCTAAATTTACTACTTACACTAACGTGAACAACTTTAAATTTACAGGGTAGATGGACAATGGGCCCTGGACCACACCTACCAAAAATTACACATGTATAAATACCACAGACCTTGCAGCTCACACTTCTCAATATTTACTGAGGTTTGCCTCCTACCGTTACGTTTTGGTTTTTGCTTTTGCATGCTCCCCTGGTTTTTTACAATAAACAATCTTCTTAACCCACCTGATGTTTTCCATCCAAAATCAACACCATTCATAGGCGCCGTACCGTGCAATTTAACATTGCAGTTGGTGCTAAGTGGAGCGTCTGTCATAGTGTTATTGGTTATGTTAGTGTCATTGATTCTTAATTTCCCACAAAGCTGCTCGCATTGAAAGCCTACTTTATGGCTAAATTGTCAAGTTAATAGGCGTGTGTTCGCATCGGACGCTGTCCATTCCTAAGGTTCTGAAATGCAAACAATTTTTGACTACTTTTTCCTATTTTAAAGGGCGAGGCCTGTGAGCACCCACGGACTAAAACATAAATCGGCGCCAATGACACCATTTACAACAACCTTCCCACCTCCCCTGCTCCTTCAACCACCACACCTGCCTCCCCTTCCTCCACCCTCTCAGCCACTCTCTCATTTCTCTCTGCTGTCCCCTGTGGTCAGGGGGTTAAGAAGTTTGTTTATTGTAGAGCATTCTTAAAGGTAGTCTGTATATGCATGGAGATGAACTGTTAACCACTACATTTGCAATGGCAGAGTACCGCAGACCTTGTGGCTCAAACCTCTCGATATTCACCAATGTTTGTCCCCCCACGTAATGCTTTAGGTCCTGCATTGGCGCAGCTCCCTGGGTCATCGGGGGCGACTGGCATCGGAGGCTTGGGCCCCCTCATAACTGCTTGCAGTTCTAGTTATCGATTGTTTTTTTGTGATGATTATTTTCTTGATCAACCAATACATCATTTGGCCCATAAAATGCCAGTAAATGTGAAAAATGCCCACCATGATTTCCAAAGTAATGTCATCAAATTGCTTGTTTTATCCGACCAACTCTCCAAAACTTAAAGTGATTCAGTAAACTATTCCATAATAAAAAGAAAAGCTGAACCTATGCAAAAAGTTAGTTATTTGCAAAATAACTGAAACAATTATTTGTTTATCAAAATAGTTGCAGATATTATTTATATAAACTGACTAATGTATTAATTGACTAATTGTTTAAGCTCTAATTGCACTGCTGTCGAAACAGTGGTAATACGTAACTTCAACATCTAACTGTCTAATGTCCTGTCTTCAACCACCTTGCTCTACTTCTTCTTCTTGTTCTTCCCTCCACAGTTGTTCCAGCCATAGAGTGTGATGTCAGAGCAGGAAAGATCAATCTCCCAGAGTTCATAGTCAAATGTCCCTCACAATGTAAGGAGACAAAGCAGCAAGTCTATGGGACAGGCGTGTTCGCCTCCATCTCCAGCATCTGCAACGCAGCCATACACAGGTTAACAGTAGTTGTGATGAATGTGAGACATCTTTATGGCAGTCAAAATAGTCTTTTATCAGTAATATCTGATAACACATTCTGTATCCACAGTGGCGTCATCACCAACACAGGAGGGAAGGTGATAGTGAGGAAGATGGCCGGGCAGAACATCTACAAAGGCAGTAATGCCAATGGAGTGCGCTCTCTGTCTCTACCTAAGTGGAGGGAGTCGTTCGTTGTCTCAGGTATTAATGATGAAATTAACAATGTTAAACACAGTTCTTTAGAGTTGGCCCTCCAACCAGATGGTTTTATTTTGTTTCAGTGGGGAAGCCCAAGAAAGGAGTAATCTACCCATCTACTCTGGACTACGTCCCCTCAAGACCAACCTACGTGAAAACAAGTGAGAGGAGCGTTATTTTATACACAAGCATCGTGCATCTTTTATGTGAATATGAATTTTGGTGCTTTAAAATCAGTTTGTCATTGAGTGGATTGACAGATCCCTGGTGTTTCACAATGATAGGACATCTAATTAGGACCCAGTAAGCATTGATTTGGTGATTTGTAATTCAAAAAACAGTGTAGACATGTTGGTTTAAACTTAGAGAAATTTGGTCAAAACATTAAAGTTTTTTAGATGTCTAGACAACATATAATCGTTATTTCCACAGCATTTTTCATTCACTATTATCTTATAGTTAGGACATTTTCACATTAAAATCTAGCTATTGAAAAGCTGCTGAAACAAAGGTTAATTGAAAGGTGGACATCTAAAAAGTTTTACTTTCCAAGCAATGTTTGCCCAGTTTTAACCCAGACATCTTGACGTCTTTCGGTTTACAAATCACCAGATAAGTGTGTTCTGGGGACAAAGTTACTACAGAGACGTCCCTGCACTTGAGTATGGCATGTTGAACTTCGCTCAGGTTGAATGAGGAGTCAGAGTGCTGCAGTCTGGTGAAGAATGTCAAGAATGCTTAACAACACAGCAGTTACTGTAGACGCTCTTCCTCCCCATCCATTCGTCTTATACAAGACCGCCTTAATTTATCGTCTCCTTTCAGGTCAAAAGGAGGCCAAACCCTCTGCGGTCACCACAGCGCTGCCTACGACAACAACACCTGAACCCACCACAACTACAACACCTGAACCCACCACCACCACACTGGTTACCACCACAACCACCACCACTACACCTCCACCACCACCGACTACTACCAAGCCACGAGCTGCTGTGCATAAAGTCAGGGATGCAGGTGATTTAAACAACCACCCACATAATTTCTGCATCTAAACGTACAAATGTACAAAAAGCTAATTCTTTCTTCTAAATCAATGGATCCATGTATGTTATGTGCAGGATTGCGTATTTACTTGGATGCAGGATGCTGTTAATGATCCAGTAATACCAATCCACACAGAAGATCCACTGCAGCAAGTGTGTCGCCTAGCGGACATCTTACTAACTTTAGCAGCTTGTAACTAGAAATGCGTGTTTGCCGGAACAAGCTTTCATTTGTGTGAAACTGAGTGATGAAGACGAATGATTGCAGCTTGTAATTTCAAGTCACAACTGCAATTATGACAAATTACAGCTGGTCTGTGATGAAGTTAGCACGATGCTGCTCAGCTGCTTGACTGACTTTACCATACACTTGATCACCAGACCTTTCATCACTCTTATCAAATGAAAACATTATCAGACGGTAATCACTGTGAGTCATCTGCACTGTTTTTGGATAGAAATGCAGCAACAGTGAGTAGACAATACAGCAATATCTTAAGGTATGTGTGTAAATGAGATGGGCTCTCTGCCAGACAACCTCCCACCCGTCTCTTTCTCCTTCATTTTCTGTAACATTATCTCTCTCCTCTCCATACTGGCACCCCATTTGTCTTTCTTTTATCTAGGCAGCAGTCACCCATACCTTGCCTCTGTGGCAGCCGCAAGTTCAAGTAAGTGAAGCAAAGCAAAGGAAAGAGGGGTCAACACTGTTTTTTGGGTTTTTTTTGGTGGCATGAAAGGGTGTTGCTTTAGACTGGGATGTATGCAGGAATACGTGTTTACATCAAGCATGTGGTGTTGGCATTACGTCAGTCCTCTGGGAATAGTGTGCATCAGGATTAATCATGTATTCTGTATTAAAGGTATCAGTTGTCCTGCTTTCAAAGCAAGTTTGTCATTATGAATGGCACAAGGGTATTTAATAATGGAAAGCTGTTCAGTTCACTTGTTTTAAGCCAAAAACTTAAAACAGTAAGGCCATGACCCGGGTTATTGGTTCATACTAAATCCAAAACTGTGTTGTATTTGCTACATTTGCATCTAATTTACATGAAAAAAACATTTTGTCTAAATTTGCCCACACTGTTATTCTCAACACTGGGATAGGACAGTCACAGAATGGTCAAGGAAAGAGTCCCAGCCAAGGTATGTCTATACTCTCACTGATTCTACAGCTCTTGAGAAGTCCTTTACACCACATATAACAATTTAACTAAACCCTGGCATTTCTTCAAAGTACTCAGAGGAAGTGCCTTTCCGAATAGATTCCCACAACGTGCCAGTGCAGGTAAACCAAGCTTTAATCTTCCTGATGTGTCATTTTTGTTTTCTACCTTAACCAGAGATTGCCTCAACATTTGATCTTTGCTCTATCTTTCTTTTGTACTGATATACGTGAACTCTGCATGGCTGTATGTGCACAGCTGCTTCAAAAGACGTTTTCTAACACACAACCAGACCAGATTGTTCTGGAGAAGCCCAACTTCTGTTCTGTTGTCTTTCCAGGTCAATTTGTAACCCAATGTTTTGTGCAGATAAAAAAAAGTGTTATATATATATAATATATATATAATAACAGAGTGTTATTTTCATGTTGTCTCAATATACGTTTGTCTTTCAATCTTGGTCCCAGGTCTGCGCAGACCAGAGGCAACCATCAGGAGACAGCCATCCTCTCCAGTTGGTCCAAGTAAGCCTCATCACTAACACACACACACACACACACACACACACACACACACACACACACACACACACACACACACACACACACACATATTCAGAATAACAAATAGGTAGACATGGTGGGACTGACAGGGAATGTGGGCCAGGGGCAGCACAGGGGACAGATGTCTTTGGTGGAACAAGAATCCAGGAGACGTAGACCTCTGTAAGTCTGACCCTCGTATCCACACCCATAAGCCTCTGTGATCTTCACCCCAGGGTCACCACTAACTCCTTCCATCAAGCAGCTCAGCTAACATTCCTTTCACGATAGTCACTGTTCTCTGTCATCAGGCACATCCTCTTATTCATGTTTTCATTTCACGAGATGAAAAGAGGCAAATAAGGCCGAGTTAAGGCATGTAAATACGCCCAGCATATATCCCTTTGTTTTTGATATCATGCTGCGGAGAAAATGCCTTCAAGTTCACTCAAAGCAAAACAGCTGGGCTGCATTTGTGGATGGAGCCCCCAAACTGAAGCTCACTTCTGTCCCCCTTCTCCCTCCTTTTCCTCTCTTATTTCTATCTGCCTGTTTCTCATTGCAACAAACAGCTTTTAACAGGGTTCAGCCGGCTCCGCCCGAGCGGACTCCAACCATGAGCCAGTCAAACCCCGGTAAGTATCTCCAGACCCTGAAACTGCACTAGCAGACGCAATCACTGACGTAGAGAAGTCGGCAGTTGGTTGAAATGTTTTATAAAGCAGCACTAATGTTTACTAATGTTTACCCTAATGTTTACCACCTGTTTAGACAGCAGCAAACTCTCAACTCTCTCTTGTAGATAAGACCACGATGAGAAACGCGCTCTGTCAGTACTGTAATAAAATCTTGTGACAGATTCCATCTGTTCTGGCCTCTTCCCCTCTCTTGTAAATGCTTGCAGAGAGGGAGATAGAGATGAAAGCAGCAGCACCAAGTGGCCCGGTGCTGCTCCCAGAGAGACATATGACCTGATCCACAGCGCTGCAGGATCTGGGTCCACTCTCCAGCCTGTCAAGAATAGAAAGCTCTCACCATTTAAACCAGGATAGGTTTGGGTTGCTGGAGAATGTGCTTTTGTTTTTGCTTCTGTGGAATGCAAAACCATAGATCCCTAAAATTAGACAGAGTTATATCCATTTAAATGATGGTTGATTGTATGATATGTCTAAAAATGCTATCTCAGCTGAGCTGTTTTAAGCTAGTGCATCATTTATCTGATGTTTCTGCTGAGAGTGTGTAAAGTTTCTGATCAGTGCAGAGAACAGTTATTCAGATCAGTAGCTTGTGGCTAATAGAGTGATACTTAATTGAACCCTTAGGGGAATTCTTTAGGCTTGAGGTCAGAGGTCAGAGGTGAGGATCAGCTACACAGCAGCGCCTCTGGAGCCGCCACGGATTCAGTGTCTTTCTCACGGACACTCCAGCAAGGTGGATGCTTGCTGACTTTGGAGTTTATGAGTTGAAGGGTTTTCTCCCCTGACACTTTGCCATCCTGTTGCCCCAAACAGATGTTTGAAAATTATTGCTCAGCTTTCTGGAAATGTTCCGATGCAGTTTAGCCTTGAATTTGCAATGAAATATGACCACAAAGGTTCATGAAAAACCTGTAAAACATGTTAAAATTCTTTTCGTTGGTGTTGAAATGCAATCAAATTTGCTTTATGACTTTCAGAGAAATTACATACATAACCAACGCTCCTGCAAACATATTGTAGACTGAGCTACAACCAAAGGTGCTCTGACCTTCTGGCCGCAGTGACCACTGGAATGGCTATGATCAGGAGAGTTAAACTCAATCCTTTTAAAGCACCTGTTTCATCAGAAAAAATAACCACACTGTCTGCTGTGTAGTGCTGGGCCTTTGACCAGCAGCAGATTAGGCTAATCTCTGTGTCCTACTATCTACACTGTCCCTAGTTTGACACCAACTTTAGAATAATACTCCCACGCTTCACTGGTCCGCTGGCTGGGCTCTCCCAGCCCGTCCTGGTCAACAAAGGCCCTACGCACTAGCTACCACTGGATGGGAACCTGGCTGTGTGTTTGTGTAAGCTACCCATCCACCTCAGGGAGGGGTTAACTGAAGTGTGTTGTCATGGCTTAGTCAGTGTAGACAGATACAATGCAGTGTTATGGCTTTGCTCAGCTATTTAGGCTTCTAGTGGTCAATCACATTTCAATTTACCTCGAGCCATGCAAGAGTCTGGCCAATTAAAGTGTCTGATGTTTTTGCCACGTTACAAGTCAAAAACGTTGAGTCTTTGTGAACAAATTGTGATCGACGAGCAGCAGGTAGAAAACAAAGAGTTGGGCTTCCTCTGTGTGTCTATCCTGAAAGAGTTAGGCTGAACTTCACTAAAACAACCCCTAGTCGCTTAGCCCCTGTCTGTCTATCTGTCTGTCTGTCTGTCTGTCTGTCTGTCTGTCTGTCTGACTACTGTATTAGTGTCTGACTCGAGGCTGAACATCTTGTGCATACCCCACTAATAACGTGGCAGGTTTAGTGGAGGTCACAAGTATGCTCCCCCTTGATGCTTAACCCAGCTTTCTAATCTTCCCCTGCACAGCTTTTCCCAGAAGGGATTGGGCACCTCCCTCCTTTCCTCGTCCTGATTGGTTCCCTGGAGCTCGACGACCAGCAGGTACTAAATACAAAATAGATCATCCTCCTTCAACAATTCATAAGCTTTTTCTAATACAAATGTAAATATTTTGTATATCGCTCAAACTGACAAAGGTAAGACTGGTATGGGTGCAATTATTAAGCTAAATCTAAGCTTTTGGATGCATTAATCCAATGCCTATTAAATAGCCTAATGAATATATTAGAATCAGAATTCTCACTTGTAGTCAGAAACAATTTTGTAAGTTTGTCTCATCACGCAGCCTAATCTATGGTGATCAATACAAGTGAACCGTAGAGGAGCTACTTTGGAAGTCAGTTTTGCAATGAAGCATGTCATGTTGCAAATAAATGACTGAATAAGACAAGTTATGGTCCCAAACACACGTTGCATCACACCATTAGAATAAGGTGTCAAGTGTTAAATGCGGGATACTTTGATTGTATTAACCTCTACTTTAATGTCTGTCAAAACAAAATAAGATAAAAGAGTCTACAGCTGTACTTTAACCCAGCGGTGCTTCCAGTTAAATGCTAACGACAGCATGCTAACATTTCTTTTACAACGTGGATGTATTAAGAGCAATTCTTCTTCCTGTAATACATTCATCTCTACATTCATGCAGGTAGAATGTTTACCATGTTCACCATCTTTTTCAGTTTACTATGCTAACATTAGCTAATTAGCACTAAATACAAAGTGCAGCAGAGGCTGATGGGTGTGTCATTAAGCACCCTAAATGTAACCCTTGTAGTTGCTGATGCCTCCACCTTCTCTGCTGTACATTCAGACGTTAGTTATGCAGCTCCAGACTCAGGATACACTTGGAGTGAGACGGACACACCTGAGATTACGGGTAAGTCAGTCTAAGGCAGCACAACATGACAGTTTGGTGTGCACTGCCCCCCTTCATAGCGGCAGGTTACTACACCTTGTATCCATTGATGTTGCATGTGCAAACATGGCATGCCTATGTGTGACTGATACAGTGAGGTATCTGCTGACCATGTATGTGTTTAATTGCCTCCATCTGTAAGTACATGCAAATTGTCTCTCAGGACAAGGGCGTAGGTTTTGTTTCAACATTGGGGGGGGGGGGCACATTATGTCTGGGGTTCCTACCCCATGAAATGTGCGTCACACAATATTTCCTCAATTCTGGCTGATTTTTGGGCCATTTCTGCATCAAAACTTTCTGCATATTCAAAACATCATCATGTTTCTGGATGTTTTTTTAGGAATCATGTACATCTCAATAACAAATCTGTTAGAGAACGAGACCTTGTTAAATCCAGACGCTACAAAGTTTAAAGCCAAAAAAAAATCACATCTTTATTTTTCACACTCCTGTTGTGTTCTTTAACCCCCCCCAAAGTAGCACAAGTAGACACAAGCAAATCCACTGCAAATCCCCCCCACCCCCCACACACACACACACAAAATCTACACCTATGTCTCAGGACATTGTCGTTACATGCCATCTGCCTGCCATATGAGAGAAAGTGTGGAAGAGACGAGCATAGGGCAGGTTTATAGTGTTTGCATGTGAGAGAGAGACACTGTGAGTGATATGTCTGCACAAAGGTGTTGTTTTCACTGGTATGAGATTGGTTGGGGAAAATATGTGACCAATCACAACCATGGAAATGTGTGCTTTTCCCTCTGAAATTCATTGTGGGAATACTAACAGGTTTCACAACATCCTCCTCTAGCTCGGGATCAAAGGCCTGATATCTCAGAGTATGAGCGCTGGTTTTATAACTTTGGACCGTACCGTAAGTGTTTTTCTATTCTATTTACTGGGAACTAACAGGCCTTGGGGTTCAGGTCTTATATTGTCATATGTATGGGTTGTGATTCTGCAGATGTAAAACCTGTTTTCTCACAGTGACACAACGTCCCAGAAATGACCACACTCTCATGTTCCCAATTCATTTTCTGACACAGGACTAGTTTCATTTCTTTCGTTTGTTTAATTGAAATGGGTGTTACTGTCATTAACTCCCGGCAAGAATATAAGTGTATTTCCCAAAATGCTGAACTACATTTGGTTAGTTTTTAGTCACAGTCTTAACACTAGAAAATACAAACCACTTACAATATGGCCCATTGACAAGACACAAAAGAGCATGCAACAAAACCTTACTTCCAGATTACAGGCCATGGTTCCATCTGTTTGATGACACAGCCGAGCCTGGTTTGGAAAACTGAGTGGCCAAGCCATTTCCAGAGTGCACCACAAAAATACCACCACACATCCAACCAAATGACATGGAGCGGATGGGAGCAGGCTGTCACACCATGGTGCGTTTACATTTGTTTCATGTGTGTCACAGTCTGTCGTCACTGAAAATGTCTTTATTTTAGTGCCTCGCTCCACTGACTCAGATGGCAACCGTAAAGTGCCATTGGATACAACCCATACTAGAGGTAAGCAGTGGTTACCATGGCTACAAACAGATTGGGCACATCATATAGCATCTATAAAGCAATCCTACTTTTTCATCGTCATTTGCTCTGCTATTCAGTAAGTTGTGAGTTTTCCCTAACTGCTGCTGTTTTCTTATTATGAGTAGAGCTTACAAAAAAAGATGCAATATTTTCCATTTCATGACAAAAGACATTATCCTTTGGGTGTAGCTAACATGGTGAGTGTTGTTAATTAGTGCTTTTTGTGGTAGAAATGTGCTAATGCTGAGCTTGTATGATATCATCTATGCAGTGGAGCCAGTGGATGCCTGGAAGCCAGATGCAAACCTTTATGAATCAGGTGAGATAGCTTGCACTATTGCACTACTACTTTTCTGCTCCCTAAAACAGTCACTTTACCAGTAAGTCATCAGTTCGGACTGTACAAACAAAACCAAGGCTATCCAAGGAAAAGCATCTGGGTTTGTGCTCAGCCTGTAATTGAAGGGATTTGGAGTCAAAGTCAAATGGCATGGTTGCTTGAGGATAAAATCAGTTCCTGTTTGGCATAATCTTTGCCACAACAAATACTGACTAGGGACGTGATCTCTGGAAAGTGGATGGCTGCAAATGTGCCATGTTTAATGGATATTTTTACCAAACAAACTTTCAGGTTGATAGACCTTTTGTCTTGCTTTGTAGTGAGAGAGTAGGACATTTAGGAATACATAAATTCCAACACATGGTTAAATTGCCTTACAGGTTGATAAGGTTATGACAGTCAATTATGATTTTCTTTCCACCATCCCTTTTAAATGCCACGTGATTTCAATGATTAGTGAAATGCATGAAAAGTCTTCTTTATAGTATAAAGCCTTAAAAAGCAGATTTCAGCAGAATTCAAAACTTTGCTGAAAAGACGTGTTTGTATCTTGATTTTCAGGCTTCAACATGAGGGAGCCGGAACCTGTACCCAGAGCACCTGAGCCTGTGTCACAGGGAGACCCAAGTATGTCCCTCATGCTTCTTTAAAGCCACTTATGTTTGATTATTGCATCTCTTAAATTACAAATTATTGCCTACAGTTTTGACAATCCTGGTAAAAACTGGGCCAGAGCATTCATTTCAGTGTCCCTGTGTCAAAACCTGCAGCGTGAATTAAAGGTACTGATAACATTTTGTCATGAACAAACAGTTATGTTTACATTCAGTGTTTCTCACCAAAACACATTATATGTATCTCTGATGCTTAACAAGTGTTTTTTTTCCCCTCATAATACATTTTTACACAATTTTTGAAATTTGCTACCAGTGGTCAAAAACTCCACAGGGTGGGCGCCTGGGTAGCTCATCTGGTAGAGCGTGCACCCATATACAGAGGCTCAGTCCTCAATGCAGTGGCCGCGGGTTCGGTTCTGACCTGCGACCCTCTGCTGCATGTCATTCCCCCTCTCTCTCCCCTTTCATGTCTTCAATAAAGGCCTAAAATGCCACACAAAAAAACTCCAAAGGGTGCCCTTTAACGTCTGTCACATTGACTTTTCTTCTACTAATGTTGCAGGGTGTCAAAGTCGAACATTTTCAATGTGCTGAAACCCTGTGGTGTGTCCTGTTTTTGCAGATTGTAAGGTGGACCTGGTCTTCTTGATGGATGGGAGCTGGAGCGTTGGGAAGAGGCGCTTTAAGATCCAGAAAGACTTCCTGTCTGAGGTGGCTCAGACCATCAACGTGGGTGTGGCTGGACCCATGATGGGTCTCATCCAATACGGGTAACCTCACAGTTCCTGTTGTGTCACTCACTATGTACCATTTTTAGATAAGAAAACATAATGGGATTGCTTGTTTTTTTGTCTGAAGGGATGACCCTGTGACCGAGATCAGTCTGAAGTCTTACTCCAACTCCAGAGAGGTGAAGTCAGCCATAGAAAAGATTGCGCAGAAGGGAGGCCTCTCCAATGTAGGTGAGTGACCTGCTGTTAGCTGCCAGCTACTGTAAATGCCTACGCACAAAAGTGTGAAAGTGAAAGGGATGCAATTATCGCATGGTTTACTAGCCAGGCACATTTTCACATGCAAGGATAGAATTAAATCTAAATCTGCTGCGAGACACTGTTAGCTAAATTATAGTCCTGCTTCTGAAAGCCGTGTTTTTCCCTCTGCTCTGACCAAAAAGCTTTTGGTTTTACCAGCCCATGGGGGTCAGCTTTCAGAAGGCAAGTGCTGTTTTTCTGCTTTGGTTGGTGCGTCAGCATCATGCATCCACTGCCACATGTGTCTTTATGACTTGCTAAATTTTGCATTCACGTACAAATAGTGTTGTTTGTGTTCGCCCAGAAGTGCTCTCTAATCATACAACAGTGTGAGTGGTTGTAAAAGCCTCTATAGTCCCCAACAGAGGCTCTCCTGTTCTGCCATCATTCAGACCACCAATAAGACTATGGCAGATTAAATGATGGGATGTCACTCTTTTTGTGATGATATACAGTTAAAGCAATGCTCAGAGACGTGTATATATGTACACAGGCATTTTTTTAGATGGTTGCTTCCGCACATACTGGTTAGGAAATAAATACATCTCCCCAAAACAATCTCTGTCCACTGAATGTACATAATGAGCACTTTCAAAAGTACGTCTTTTTTGTTTCATTTCATACTCTACAGTCTATGTGTATTCTGATTTATTTGTACTTTGTGAACAACAGATTGGTTCTTCTCTCGAATGCATTCCTGCCTTTCAACCGCAGACTTGTATAGAAAGTGGATGTAGCATCATTTTAACCGTCTCCCTGCTGCCCCCTGGTGCACTAATAGGAAAGGCCCTCTCCTACATCAACAAGCACTACTTCAGTGATGTCAATGGAAACCGAGGCGGAGCTCCTAACGTGGCCGTGGTACTGGTGGACGGCTGGCCCACAGACAAGGTGGAGGAGGCGTCTCGGCTCGCTCGGGAGTCTGGCATCAACATATTCTTCGTCACCATCGAGGGCGCTGATGACAACGAGAAACAAAACCTGGTTGAGACCAACTTTGTTGACAAGGTGGGGGTATTGTCACAGAGGTGTGTCAGTTTGAAACAAAGTGGGTCCTTCATTAGGGGTGTTGAAATGAATCATTGCATCGATGCATCCCGATGCGAACCTGGACAATTCTGCGAGGTGGCGCATCGTGATGCATCGTGATATCGAATCGATTCGAATCATTGACAGGATAATCGTAATTGAATCAAATCGTGACATCAGTGAAGATTCACACCCCTATCCTTCATCCCACAGGCTGTGTGTCGGACAAACGGCTTCTTCTCCCTGCCCGTGGCCAGCTGGTTTGCTCTGAGGAAGGCCGTGCAGCCCCTGGTGAAGAGAGTGTGTGACACAGACCGCCTGGTGTGCAGCAAAACCTGCCTCAACGCCAACGACATCGCCTTCGTCATCGACGGCTCCAGCAGCGTTGGAACTGGCAACTTCCGCACGGTGCTGCAGTTTGTGGCCAACATCACGCGGGAGTTTGAGATTTCTGACACCGACACACGGGTCGGAGCTGTGCAGTACACCTACGAGCAGAGGCTGGAGTTTGGCTTCGGCCAGTACAACAACAAGGCCGAGCTGTTGAATGCCATCAAACGCATCAACTACTGGAGCGGCGGGACCAGCACTGGTGCTGCCATCACCTATGCCGCAGAGCAGCTTTTCAGCAAATCCAAACCCAACAAACGCAAGATCATGATTGTCATTACAGATGGGCGCTCCTATGATGATGTCAGGGCGCCTGCACTGGCTGTCCATCGCCAAGGTTAGAGGTCAAGATTTTAGACATTTTAGGCAGATACGGTCAAGTCAATCAGTGATTATTTCCTTGCAGTTATAAAAGATTTTCAAAACTCATTGAATAAAATAAAAAAAGCATAATCCCTAATCTAAGATTTTTTTTAAGTTCTTTTTGGAGGAAAAAAGACCAGAATCAACAATATCATTATACAAAAAGTAGTTTCCTCCTGTGTGTGTCAGTCCACAGTGAGGTGTCTTGCAGTTTGTGTTTGATGTGACAAACACATGTGAGGTCTGTGTGTGTAATCTGCTGTCCCTTCCTGTGATCTAGGTGTGATCGCCTACTCCATCGGCATTGCCTGGGCAGCCCAGGATGAGCTGGAGTACATTGCCACGGACCCAGACAAGGAGCACTCCTTCTTCGTTGATGAGTTTGACAATCTCTACAAATTTGTACCCAAGATCATCCACAACATCTGCCAGGAGTTCAACTCCCAGCCCAGAAACTGAAGACAGGACGGGTGGAGGGGAGGTGTAGAGAGGGACATCTTGATCTTGGGCTGTTTTAACAGAACACTGATGGTAAATGTACTCACTCTGTTGCCCAGATGGCCGCGCTGGATTGGCTGCAGCGCCCCATATTTGAACAGGGAGGGGTTTTGAATTTAGGTGAGGATTGTGGGTTTGGAAAAAACAAAATCTCAAAGTGAATCTTAAAGTGAATCAGCATTCGGTCCCAAATATGCAGATGGTGCATTCAGATCATTCATGTCACAGTGACGTACTCGTACTGACATCTCATGTATACTGTGGTGCCAGTTGTTCTCTGTTGGTGCCATGAAGAGAACAGAGTATTCCTAATCCTTTAATTATGGTACTAATAAGTCACCCTTTATAAAGTGTTTATAAGTTGTAACAAAGGGTTTTATAAATGCTAATACATCATTTCCTAATCAGTTAGATTCCATAAATCACAACATCTGGGTTGTTGAAATATCGCCTTACAGTAGATCCTTCTCTGGCATTAAAGCTTATTTAGCTTTTTAGTGCATCTTGCAAACCTCTCCAATGTGTAGTTTTACCTCTGTCCTTCTGGAAAAGAGCATTCGGACCAAAATTCATTCATTATCAACTTTTCAGAGTTTACTAACTGCACATTTGATGGATTGAATTTGTAACTCCCAGCTTGTAAAAGCACACGCCATGCTGGAGGAGCCAAAGGGATTTCTGGCAACCCTAAAGTTAAAGCCCTCAAGTACAACTCACAGGACCTTTACAAAGGGTTCCTTATTAGGAAGTGGTGCCAAACATAAAGCTACCTTACTGGGATATGGTTCTTGCAGAGAAATGTCGATTTAAAGCATGACTAGCACTTCCTCTTATGGCTTAGCTTACTTCATTAACTTAATAATATGGTGCTTTTTATACAATTATCTGTAAAGAGGATATACCTTCTTAGAATTGGGGCATTTTAATCTTCCTAATAGGAGATTTTTTTGATAGTAGGGACATTGTTAAAGTTCCTCTCAAAGACTATGGTGCTGATATTGCTGTTGGTATGATTGGTAGTTGAACTGAGGCTTATGTGAAAGGCAAATCAACAACATGGAACAAAGAAGTGGACTTGAGTGTGAAAAGTGAGGGAAGAGGAGCTTGTATATCTTTGTACAGAGTGATGGCAGATCATAAATGTGCTTCCACACAATTCATTTCTTTACTCGTTTTCTAACAGTGTGGTTGCTTCTGACATTGCAGGCATTTCTCAGTTTTGTTGAAAGAGTATTTATGATGTTCTTCCTGTTACATCCTGTTTGTACATATGCATATTAAAAACCTTTCGCTAATAATGTTCATAATTGATCAATATTTGTTTGCAATTTATAATAAAAGAAAAGAAAATGAAGACAACTTAAAGTGGCCGTTTCCTCCTGAATTTTTGCTGATCCAATTTGTGTCAAAGTCGCACCCCCTCTCGGAATCTTAACTCATTCGAATCTGAACATGCAGACATTATACGCATATTTTTAGATTCAGAGTGACTTACACTTTTCAGGGATATAATATCTCTCATGTCCATAGCAAATGATTGTCCATAACTCCTTAGAGACAGAGGGAAAAAGTCGCTCCTTGTAACTCTAGAACTTGCCTGAGAATCATGTTTTTGTCAAATGACCAACATCAGCGACCAGTTAACATTTTACAGCAGTATTTATTTTGAACATACTCATATACAAACCAGTGACTGAGAAAATGGCTCATTTGAAGCTGTACTCTACATGTACAACATCTTGATTGATTGTTTTTTAAATTTTTTATTATTTTTTTTTTTAACCCAGGATAGT
Organism: Sander vitreus; assembly: GCF_031162955.1. Taxonomy (NCBI): domain Eukaryota; kingdom Metazoa; phylum Chordata; class Actinopteri; order Perciformes; family Percidae; genus Sander; species Sander vitreus. The sequence continues at coordinate 11,274,187 of NC_135871.1, read as the reverse complement.
TTCGTCCTCACGGTTTACAGTAAACTGGAATTTGCAGGAGATTTCTCTTCCCTCAGTGTTGGATGGTGAACTCATTATTTCAAAGTAGTCCCACAGTACTGCACTCATTTCCTGCTAAACACTGGACTACTGTACATATCTGGACATGATACATCACATTGTAGTCAAGCATGTCCACACAATTGGGGAAAACTACATACAGTACAGACCATTCAATTCACACAAGAGCAAACTGGCCCAAATCAATTAGTTATTCCTAAACTGGACATATAGAACTTTGAATTGTAATTATATAACCAAGATGGTTTACTTAGGACACATATGCTTGTAATCTTACTTCTGAAGTGTACAGTTACTTGAATCTAACAAACAGGCATTATATTTAATGGTCTGTATCACTCCACCAGTTTTGCCTTGAAATGCACAAAATTGATTCCCCAACCACACTTATCAAAAAGGAGCACTCAAACTCACGCTGCACAGTAAATTTTAAGACTGAATATATATTTTGTTTATTATAAGCATTTTTAATTTTACATCCAATGTTAAAATCGACAACATTGTGACAGCCAGCTCCATTTCTCCGCCATCCCCTCCCTCCCTGTTTCCCAAAACAAGCTTGTTAAAATAACATTTTTAAGACCTTTTTAAAGCAAAGGCACATTTTTCAATACGTGTTTTTAAAAGGAAAATAAAGGCAGGCCAGCAAGCAGAGTCAGTCTGGGAAGCAGAGAAGAAGTGAGAGGCTTCCTAGGACAGCTCCAGCGAGCCTTCAGTACTCCACATTTCTGGAACACAACACAAAACCTGACTTAGAGTAAAGGGCCCAGACCTGGTTTATCTAAGAGGGAAGGTCGAGGGCCAGAGGAATTTGGGATGAGCGTACAGTCACAGGGGCAGAAGACCTCATTTCTCCACTCCACACTCTTTAACACTTGTCCTGAGCCTCCTAGCGACGGAGGTTAAGTATAAGTCTGTCTGAGAGGGGTGTGCTGTGGCGGGGTACACCCAGGCCTGCCTGGATGGTAGATGGGGGACGAGAGATCAGTTCTCCTCCTGACTGTCCTCCCTGCCGACCCTCTTTATGGAGAGTCCTGGCCTGTTTGAGGCTAGCGGCTACATAGTCTACCAGTCCGACAGGAAACCAGTGGGCTGAGAGAGGTGGGACTGGACCTATGCCTGAAGGTCCTCCCCCTCTTGTGTCTCTATTGGTCCCTGATCATGGGAGGCTGAGTCAGAGAGCCGGGCTGCAGGGAGAGACGCAGCTCCGTGTCATACGAACACTTTGGCGAGAGCGTCTGCCCCGGCGCTGGCGATGTAGCACTTAGATGGATGAAATGCCACATCGTGGATCGACTCCTCAAACTTCTTTCTGTGAGCCGTGAACTCCTGAATGCAGGTTTTACTGTCAAGGTTCCACAGACGGATTGAGCAGTCATGACCTACAGAGGACATAATGGGTTATATATAAGCAGTAGGGGAACAGCAATCCAAAAATGATTGTGATATCAAATCCAAAGGAACTGCAATAAGCAACTCTGAACATTAACCCGTTTCTCCCAAAACTAAGAAGAGAAGACTTGCAGTTGTGGCACATATGGTGTCTGGGAAAAGCTTATTTACCTTGATACTAAAAATGAGATGTCATAGAATGGCTTTACTTCAGTTTGTAGCAACCGTGTTCAGGAGAATAATGCACAAGTGAATATAAAAATGGCTTTGGAACATTAAGTTGAGGACATCAGCCTTCATTTTGGCTATGGATGAGTGTAGTTACTGCTTACAACAGATCAGACTGTACCAGTGCATGTCATAAAAAGGACTATAATTATCAGTGACTTTGTCCTTACACAGCAATTGTTGAGCAGAGACCTTTACATATCCACCTACACATTACACTCAGTCACTGCCGGGTTTGGGTCTGAGGCAGCCAATCTGTCAATCAACTAATGTATGAAGGGAAAACAGTTATGTTAGACAAAGCAAAAGGAGACACTGGTTAAGAGGTACTTACTGCCTGACATGAGATAAAGTCCATTAGGGTCTACAGCTAAGCTTGTGACAGCATCCAGGTGAGCCACCATGGAGTGAATCAGCTTCCCGCTGTTGTTGTCAAAGAACTTGATGTGTCTGTCCTCCTGCGCAGTGATGGTGATGGGAAGAGTTGGGTGGCTGAGGACCTTATTGATCTGACAGGAAGTGCCTGGATAAAAACAGACAAGCACATCAGACACCACGCAGGAGCAGGAGTGGCAATTTAGATCAACAGTCAATCTGGGTGAAATCTTTAGCAACTGAAAATCGGATCTGTGGAGATATTATGCTGTATGTGTGGATGTTAGGAATGTTAACTTTAGCTTAACGCCAACTTAAATGTAACTTTTTAAGCAGTGTGGTAACACCTTGAGTCAGTCTGTACGTGATGCAGACATGAGTACTTGCTGGTAAACAACTTAGTAACACTAGAATATTATATATAATAATAATATACGTATAACATTGTTATGACATGCACAGTTAAGTCTAATGACTATCAGTGACATAACTGGCAGTAAACTTGAAATTTGTAAATCAAACCAAATAAAGTAATGAACAGAAAACATTGTGTGCTAATGATTTACTTTCCTACAGCTGCCACTAGATGTTCCTTAAGAGCCATATTTTCTGACTCTACTTCAACATTATGATAGCCTGGGAAAACCCTGACAAACTTCCGGCAAATGTGAGATTTGCTCTGCAAGTCCGTCTGGCCAAGAGCCCATTCAAGCCCATTTCCAATTTTTCCAAATCGAGGCACCAATCACAACCGTTGAGGCGGGCTTTACACGATGACGATAGCGCAGCGACGGCGAGCAGCTTTTTGTTTACATTCAACATGACGGCCACCGAAGCGCAGCAACCCGTTGATGCCGCCGTCGCTGCTACGTCACCCGGATCGTTGGTCTGATTGGTTGAAGGACTATCCGATTGCGCCCAGAGGCATTTGAGCGGCGTCCGTTGGCGACGCCCCTTTGGAAATGAGCTGCGAATGAACCTTCCCCAGACCCACTCTCAGTTACAACTGAGAAGGGTCTGGTGTCAACCAGGCTAACATTATGATTGAATTCAACAAGTGTTAGTTATACAGTTATATAGTTCGTTTTATTATTCTTATCATTCTTGAAATCAATGGAGAATTGTACTGATCGGAGGTCTAAATGCCCCAGCTGGCAAACCTACCCGGCTCCAAATTGGACTCAAGATTGAGGACCAGCTGGCGGGTCTCCATGTTGAAGAGGCCAATCTCTCCGTTTGTGAAGGATGTGACCAGGTGGGCTGGTTCACTGCACACCAGGTCTACTGAGGAGGGAATTCCTAGCTCTTGTACACAGAAAAAAACAGATACATTCATGTTAACTATTCAATTAAAGCAAAGATTGAGAAGGGGGGGGGAAAAAAAGTCAGGATACAAGCATTAAGGCCTACGTTTGTCTTCGTTGAATACTGCGAGGGCGGGGGAGGTGGTGTTGGCGTCCCACAGTCTCACAGTCCCGTCTGCTGAGCAGGAGAGGAGGCGCTGGTGCGCGCTGCTGTACACCAAACCCCAAACGGAGTCCGTGTGTCCACACAACGCTCCACGCAGCATCAGTGGGTCTATCACAGAAAGCACAACAAACCATGAAAGTCAGTCGCTATGATCGAATTTGAAAATTCTCGGATTCAAACCAAACTGGTGCCGCTGTTACCGTAGGAGTCATAGGGGTCAATGTTGGGATTGGGGGTGTTCCAGCACTGTATAGTCCCGTCAACCCCTCCGCTGAAACACTGCTCTCCTGTACTGCTCATCACCACACTCAGTACAGCCCCCCTGTGGTTTAAATAATAAGGAATTAGCAAAACATCTTGTCTAACGCTAAAACGGTAACATGTTTTTTTTTATTTCTGTGCAGTGTTTTTACCTGTGGGCCCTGAAGGTGTAGATCGGCTCTACATCTAAAGATGCACTCCTGTGGAAAAACATTGTAATCATTAATGTAACATACAAAACCAAACAGCAGTGCTGGCTTAATATATGTCGATGATTAAGTTAAAAATGATTGCCATTGAATTGTACAAAGCCATGGATGTAATATTTGCTGCTATACCAGTGATCAAGTTGCACATACTGAATGACTCTAAAGTAACTTCAGCCTCTTAAAATAAAATCCATCCCATTACCACAGACTGTGTGTGGGCTGCAGAGTTGTGACTTAACATAACGAGTCTTGTGTCAGTTCTTTGTCACATGGGGACAGTTTCATGCAGCTGAATCATGGGACAGTCCAGCATCAAAAGACGAGCTATGCTCCTTATGGGCAGAGGTGTTACCTTACTTAAGTAGAAATTTTGGGTATCTATACTTTACTGGAGTAATTATTTTACAGCAGACTTTTTACTTCTACTCCTTACATTTTCACGCAATTATCTGTACTTTCTACTCCTTACATTTTAAAAACAGCCTCGTTACTCCTATTTCAGTTCGGCTGGTTTTCATTCCGGCTTGTTGTCGTTCAAAAAAAACACACACAAAAAACAACCTATCCAGATAAATCGCGCCATCCGGATAGAGTGAATTTGATTGTGGTTGGATGAGAAGTATAAACACATACCATTCCGACACCCTATTGGTTTGTACGCGATCCATTGCACCTGCACAGACCTAATACGGCACCGGTGCCTTAACGACCGTTATCTACCGGACCGAATATCAACGCGGATTCTCTCTGACCAATCAGGAGTCTGCAGGTTTTCACGTCACCTTTTGGTATCGCCTCAGCTCGCTTGGAACCTCGACGGAGGTGGTACTAAAAAAAAAGTACCTGTTGGCTAGTACCAGGGACTTTTTTTCGTAATGGAAAACCAATAAAGGTGAGTCGAGCAGGTACCATGTAATGGAAAAACGCCATAATACTCAGACAGCAGTGCGTTTGGTTTAGTCTCTGTGTACCTGTAGCAGCAGAGTGAACATTATTGTTGTTAAATAAGTGGGTAAGCGCCATTAGTGTTTTTAACAGAGCCGATGAGGAAGGAATGGACAACTAATCAATACAACAGTAACTTTAAAGCTTTTAATTTTCCTCCTTTTAGCTGAAAGAAATGAAACCACCAGTAGGAATTGATGGGAAATCGGTCTGGGTTGTGCTGGAATAGTGTTTGCAGGTATTTAACTTGTGTGAATACATTCTTACTTTTTGGCAGGAGCAGTCTTTTGCAGGTTCCACATCTTGAGCGTGTGGTCCTCTGAAGCAGTGACCAGGACGGGCTCCACAGGGTGAAAGGCCAGAGCTCGAATCCCATCAAAATGGCTCCGCAGAGTGAATTTGGGGTTCCATGTTTTTCTCATGGCATCCTTATTATTGCCAATCTGAGGAGGAGACATCTAATCAGAAACTCAACATCCAAATATCAGTGTTATTACCTATAATCAGTAGTCTTAAAATGAGCCGCAGCTCCTTTAGTACTTAGAAAGTTTAGTGTTTATTTGCACAAATAACAAACCAGTAAAACATAATACATTCATGGATAGAAAATGGAGTGAAAAGTGAGATTAAATAACCCAAAAGGTAATGTGTTTCTGTAACATCAGGGTGCACTGAGATACTGTAAATAACTTGTTTGGTGATTTAAAAAAAGCCTGCTATCACACACAAAAGCCGCCTTACGTTTTTATAGCCATGTGACTTTGACATTACTATTGTAAATGTGATCTCAAAAATAACTTCCAATATTACACTTTCAAAGCAGCTTCCCTGACGCTGCCTGTAAAAATAGCTGTTTGACACACATTTTCAGCATATGTAATGTGACTTGGATTAGAGGAGGAAGGTGGGATGGCTGCTTTTTAAAAAGCCTCCAATGATAACATGAACTGAAATAGTTTCCACCAGAGAAATCGCTCTCAAAATCCATTCTGCCTCCTTCTACTCACATCGTATGCCAGACTGTCAGCCTCGTTTGCCACGGTGAGTCCAGCGAGCTCCCCCAGGCCCAGCTCGCTCTCCATGGCCTCGTCTGTGCCCATAATGAACGGCTTTCCTGAGCTGGGCGGGAAGGTCATCGCCTCAACTGGGGAAAGAACAAACAAACAAACAAACAAATAAATAAATAAATATACAACCACTGACTATATGTTTTTATATGCTACCTTTCGTTGAATTATTTTAGGGAACTCAACATGCCAAGCCCCTTGAGGGTTTTCTGGGTTTCCTTTGTCATGTCTTTTTTACTTCATTTTTTGTATATGTAACACTGTTTTTTGGTTGTTTTTGTTTTTTTTACATGTGCTAAATAAATGAATAAATCAAATCAAAAACTAAATCAAACTGTGGACACAGTTAGCCAGAGATGAAAGGAATTTAAGCCAGTCTAACATTGTTGCTTGGGGACTACAGGCGGAAAATAGCACTTGATGCTAAAGCCTGTTGCAATACATCTCTCCCTGTTCTTATACAAGGTTAATGTTTAATTATACACGGTCTATGTTTAAATAAATAAAATTACAACACTTAATCGCTACAATCTACTGCTGTTTTTGCTCATGCACCTTCGTCTGGTCGGTTCCCTTCGTGCTCGTTGAACCGGACCGCGCTGGGCCGGGATTGGGGGGTGGATGGTGGAGGCTGCATGTGGGACAAGTCCTCTGCATCTCTCAGGTTAGCCAGCATGTCCTGCAGCTTGGACCGGTTTGGCCCTGTTTAACAAGTCAGGTCAACAGTGTTACTGAACTGACACATGGTGATAGAAAGCGGAGAGAAAACAAAACAAAAAGAGGCAAAAAGAACCAAACAATACTATATTTTATTTAAAAGCTTTGAGTACAAGCTGAAAAAGAGAACACAGAATGAATATAGAAGAAAGGCAGCACTGAAAGAGAAGAACATAAATTAATAAATTAAAGTATGTAAAAGAAAAGAAAATGGGAAGGGGAGGCAGCACCAGAGTCCTTGTTAGATGAGGTACAAAAAGGGTTGAGAGACTGTATGTTTATCTCCAAGTGTGGGCTCTGTGGAGAGAGTAATATAACATAAAAATGGATTTGTGATGTCTCAGCCCAGGCAGAATCATTTAGTGAACCAAGTATGGGTGTTTATTTTATGATCACAAGCATTTTAACACGTGGGGCCTTAGAATCTAACCCTGATGCAAATACAGTATACCAACTGTACAACTGCCCAAAAAATGATGATGATCTTCTCCACATACCCACAAAAGTGATAAAAATACAGACACCGTATGAAGATCAAAAATAGATTTCGGTTTAAACCAGAGCCAAGTGTATAAAAAGTGGTGTTGCAATCGAATAAAAAAAAAAAAAGTGAGATGAACTGAGTTGTTGATCTCATGATTCAATCACAGTAAAAAAAAAAAAATGCAGAGCTTGGTCCTCACAAATGTGAAATCTAAGAGCTCTCAGCCACTGAATGAGGCTGCATCTGAAGTGGGCTGTTACTCTGAGAGCAGTAGTTTTCAGCTCAAAGAGTCACTTTACTGAGTCACTGAAAAAAGCTGAAAAACAGCAGCAAAATGACTTTAGTGTCAACATCGCTGACAGATGATGATGATGATGATGTTGAAGATGGTGGTAATTATGTTATGACTGGCGCTAGCCCAGATGGGACAGAGATGGATGTGTCATCAGATCAATGATATTTGACAGTGTGGACAAGATGATGACGTGAATATGATTTTAAAATGTTTAAAAACGGGACAGAAATGCATGCAACAAGCATTACAGTTTTTTTGGGGTAGGAAAATAAAAGTGGCAGATTTTGTACGTACAGTACATTCAAAAGAAGACAGAAGAGACATTCAGTATGAAATGATAGACAAATGGACAGAGCAATATCAAGTAGAAGGCATAATAAGGAGCAGCTGAAAAAGGAGATGAGAAAAAAAAACAGCCAAGATGTTTTGTTTCTGAATTGAGGCGTTTTGGCTGAACTCAAGAAAGTCAGGCTTTAAAGAGAGAGGAGCAGGAGGGAGGCAGCAACGCCTGACAGGACTTACTCTTCACCCCCTTTTTCCCCTTGCGCTCCTTTCTGTACTGCTCCTTGAGTTTGGTTATTAGGCCCGGGTCCACGTCCCAGGCCTCAGAAATGGGACCTTGCTCGTCCTTCTCTACACAGGGGGAACAAAACCATGCCGAGAGAGTGTTGAGTAAACTGCTCTGGTCGAGGCCCGAGTGGCCTGGCAGGGTGGACAAGGTGCAGAGACCTCTCAGACTCTCCTGGAGGTTACTAAGCCTCCAGAAGAGTAGTAGGCCTTTGAGACCTGAGATGAGTATCTTTTCTAGTACTAATACCTCCTCAGACCAGATTAACTATCTTGTTTAATCTTTTTAGGATTTCTTTTCTATTGAAAGACGTGTGTGGTGGGAGGAAAGTTAATGCCATGTGGGGAATTCTTTCATTTGAACATTTCTGAGTCGTGACAAATCTAAAATCATAAAATCCTCACTGTGTAATCTTTGTGATAATCAAAATGTTGTATAGACACGACTCAAACACTGAAACCCACGTTCGAATACAAAGAAACACCTCAGCATGACATTAAGCCCATTTTTTATTAAGGACCGGGGAGACTAAAGGGAATCAGGTTGATTTGACGACACACAGGAGTGGAAGAGACATTGTGGTCACAGGCTGGCTATGGGAACAGACAGTGGAAGAGATCACAAACTATGGGTTAAACAGAATAACATCCAAATATCATGATTTATGACCACAGCGTGATATATGAATGATTCCATGAACAATTACCAAACTATGAGAAAAAGTAAAATTCAGAGAAGCAGGCACATTATAAGATTACAGCATTACATACTTATTAGTGGTATTTCCAGTGCCTCTGAAACAAGTGTATTCAATTTGTAGATTAAAATTAAACAAGCCCATCATTGTGCAAGAGAAAATAAATAAAAATCTTGATATTACAGACACTATAACTGTTTCTGTGGTGTCGAGATAGTGACGAGATAGTGACTGATCCATGACTCACCCCAGTCTGTGCCGTCCCCGTTGCCTCTGGACTCCGGCGAGGTGTCCATTTCGTCAGGGCTGGACAGGAAGTCAAAGCCCTTCAGTGCCTCTTCTGTGTCAGGATCCTCACTGGTGTCCATACTGGCCGGCGTTGTTGACGACGGGGGCTTCTTCCTCAGGATCTGGCGAAAATATTGAGGGCAGTTATTATATTATATTATACCACAGCGACAACTTCTACTTAACTTTGTGTGATTGCAGAAGATGAGGGCAGACTGTTTTCTTACCGTCCTGGATTCCACATTAGTCCTGTCCCTTCCATCGCTATCCTCTTCATCATCTTCATCGCTGAAATCAGCTGCTGCATTCTCAATGAACTTGAAGGCCTCCAGTACAGCGCTAGTGTCAGAGAGCTCAGCTTTCCTGTGGAGGAACAATGATGCACATCAGAATATTATGCTACAGTATCAATAAAAAGTAGTAGTACCTGTACCGATTCACCCCGTCACTCTTAAGTGCAACCCACATGTAGCAAACTGGTGTGTGTTTAAGGCCACTTTGCCATGTTGGGCTGTCCCAGACAAAAGTTCACAATCAAGACAAAAAATGTGTCCGTCAATCAAAAATGGACTTTCAGAAAAGAGCACCGATGGTTGATTGAGAGCTTCGGTAACCAAAGACTTCACATTTTCCCACTCTTTCGAGATTTTTTGATTCATAGAAGTGCCAGCGCTATGACCAAAGGCCAAACGTCTTTTAATTAGACCCGTGCCACACAGCGTTACATGCAATGAACTTGTAATATTGTCGCTCAGTCCATAGATAGCTTTACAGTAGAGGAGAATACTTACCCTCTGGTGCCCATGCCCTTTGCTGATGTGTCCGTCCCATTGACCAAAGGCTCAGTACTGGTTCGTTCCCCTGTCCTCCCGCCTCCATCCCCGGCTAGTCCTAGCAGCGCTCGGACCCGCTGGGACTTTACATCTAAGATGGTGTCTGTGTAGCCCACCTCCTGCAGGTACCTGAAACGAGTTTAATTAACTTAAATCTGGTTGCAACCCAATTTAAAAGTGTCATTTATTGCGAAAAGGAATACAAACATATGTATGTGTGGTGTAAGATGGAGGAAGTTTGGATGAGAAGATGCAGAAAGAGACATTCATAATGTTGCAAAGGCCAATTAAATGAACTCTTATTTACACTACAGTTCATTTACTACAAACACTAGAACATGACCAGATATGAGGAAGAGTTGAGTACTTTTTGTTACTGTCAAAAGTGCCATGTCCTCTGGCAGTTGTCTAGTCGATGGTATCAGCTCTGCTGAGGCAAGAAGAGCTACTCATCAAATATTACACCTACCCTGTAGATATGCAGAAGAAGCTCTAGCAATTTGAGCGAGCGACTGACTGAAAGGGAGAAGTGTCTTAGCACATTAATTATCTGTCCCTTGACAGAGTGTCAAGAATAAATTGGCTGCCAGATGATGTGTGACGCTACCTGATGGTGTCTGGGATAAAGGCTGGAGCCTTGTTTATTTACACAGACTGACTGTAGAGTGGGATGATATGATAACCAAACTTCCCTGAGTCTGCAGGCTACACCAGAGAAAAAAAACACAGAGCAGGTAATGACTGCTGATGCCCATGTGAGGGAGCTCTTCCCCACAAATGTTTTGGACCATGGCACTTAAGGCACAGTAGTATTAGTTTTCTGGGTTATAGAATGTCACAGAAGGATTAAAGCATGTGCACTTACTGTCTGAGGAGCTGACGGCCCTGTTTCCAGGACAGCTGATTGTTGAGCGATCCAGAAGACTCATTTTCGTTGGCCTCATCTGCAGGAGAAGAGGACACAAATCAGGGCTCTACAAACAGCACAGCCTCTGACATTATTTCCACTCTGTAAACACGACTAAAACATTCCTGCATCACAGCATCCTGGCAACTACACACATTCGGCGCTTAGTTGCTTTCAGCAAGTCCACAGTGGATTAGAGTTAAATGGAAAAGGGTAATGCTTCTCTTTAAATTGTGCGAGTGAAAAAAAAAAAAAACATTCTTGAAAACAGCCGTGGCCGAGAGTGTAATTAGTATTTACGCTCTCCAACCCATTCACCTTTTGTTCATGGTTGACTTTGGATCAAGTTATCATTAGTCAACATGTGTAACTTTAATAGCAAGCCTCTATTCAAATATTTACATCCCAGTAGGTAATTATTCCCCTATGAAAAGTGTGTACACAACAGCACTAGCAGTAAAAACAGAAAGAGATTTAAAACTCATTAGCAATGGCTTGTTCTTGATGCTACAACAACACAAACATTTGATATTTATTGACACATTTCGACACCTTCAAAATGGCTGGCTCCAACTACGTCCCATGACATACTGGAAAGAGCACTGAAGTGTGTCTGTGCCTGCAGCATCCAGAACAACACCCACTCTTTATGACCGTCTACGGCTATGACAAAACAAGAAACGATGGGATTCAAAGCTCACTTTGATATTCAACAACGTCAGCACTCCGCTCTCGAGTCAGATGGGACAGAGAGACGTGTTAATAAGGTGCGTGTGTGTGTGTGTGTGTGTGTGTGTGTGTGTGTGTGTGTGTGTGTGTGTGTGTGTGTGTGTGTGTGTGTGTGTGTGTGTGAGGTTGATTTGGCAGGGCAAGATGAGAGTGCCTCAAAAAGAGGGTCATACCTAATTCAGGCGGGTGAGGAGCGGGCAGGTGCACCGCCGTATGAACAACACCTCCCACTCCTCGTCTTCCACCTACAGTAACACCTCTCCCCTTCACCTCCCCCCCCCATTCATCAACACTTCAAGGGCTCGGGTGCTTTGAACAGCCCTCATGAATAGAGATGAGGAGAGAGGAGAGGAAATGTCGCAATCTAACTTAATGATGGCAGAGGACTTGAACATGAGAGGCCATTTAAAGAACAATAATATAACATATAACAGGTAGTGCACTGATACCAGAGTGATACGGAGGTAAAACTAGGTACTGTACTGTAAAGGCTGAACATTTAAAAGTGCGAGAAACATTTTAGAGGTTTAAGATTTGAGGGGATAAAGTAGTTTGAGCTTTATGTAGGCTGTGTGCATTTTTCCTCACTTGAATCTGGTGGTATTAAGCCAGGCAAAGAGTTTTGCATTTATATTTTTGAGTTTTTAAGATATCTGTTGAAGAACATTGTGCTCACTCAGTTGACAAAACAATCTCACCACAATGTTCAATATGTAGCTCTCCTGGAGCCTTTTAAATAGCTTGTAGTCATTGAATGGTAGATGTTTGAATTTCCAATATTTCTAAATCCTTAAGATCTATATAAGATCTTAAGGATTTCTCATTTGTGGTGATGATACCTTTTAATACCTTTAATAACTATTGACACCTCTGTGGATTATGTAGAATAACAGGGACACTGTTTCTGGAAAAGATTGCTGTTGAATTTTTTTTAAATGCTAATTTTCAATGTTTGGAGCACCACATATTTTGCTGGAGACAAAAATATCCAAGGAGGATATCCCCAAACCTGGGCAAATAAAACCAGAACTAGTTGCATGGCTGCGACTAGATACCACTAAAGGCAAAAAAAAAAGTTATTTGGGTGAACCAACACACTATAAAAAGGTGAGCATTTATAGATGTCTTTGTCACATATTAAAGTGAAGTGATATTTCAAAATGTTTCTGTCTTACATGTACAATCATGAACGCTTTAAATCTATAATATTTTTAAATCAACTTGATCACATTTGTTGTACATTGCCTCTTTAAGCAGCTCAATATTTGTTCAGTATATCCGGAACAACAATGACACATTGCATTCAGGAAAGGACACCAAGAGAAAAGCTATTGAGGCAAACAAGATTCTACATGAATGTGGCCTTTGCATGCGTAGCAGTCCTGTCACTTGAGGTACTGTATGTGAATTCAACAATCACAGTGATTTAGTATGATATGAAGAGTGGAGATGGCTGTTAGACTTACCAGAGTCGTAGCTCGGAGGCTTCACGTCCCCTTGATTTAACTCTGTCCCATATTTTAACTTGTGGTACTTTGCTCTGGGAAAAAAAGAAAATAGTGGAGGCAGATAAATAAGCAAACAGGTCTGATCAAAAAGGTCTGAGAAGAACCTATTTAAAAAAAATGAATGGCATTTGCAGAAGCTTTGAAAGTCATCCCAACACAAACAAGCTCTACTTTTCACAAACATGTTCGCTTGTTGGACAGTTTCACATTTTTACAAGATAGCATTATGTATCATGATACAGGAAACGTTATATATATATATATATAAACGTATATTCAAATTGCTATTTTTGTCTGAACTGTTTTTAAGACATTACATTTACTACCACAGAAGACAAAGAAGATCAGCAAATATTCACATTGTATTTTTGGCTTTTTTTCTCCCCAGAAAAATGACTTTAAAACAGTTCATTTTCTATTAATTAAATTACTAATTGTTTCAGCCATCTTTGCAATTGTATGCAAATTGCAATGCATGCAATAGACATTTATCAGACTCTTCACACATGTAAAACTAAAACTTAACTCACTACATACTAATAATACAAAACACACATATAATCACAATATGATTCCATGGAAAGGCGATTCACAAAAACAAGAAAAATCACCGGCATTTAGAAACAGATATAAAATGGCATACAACATACAGAAAAAAACATTTAGATGGTTTCGGGCCTTTGCAATACTGAGATTTCTTCCAATGATGGCACACATCCACATCAGTGGTAAAGAGTCAATACAAGGAGAGCTCCCTGTGATCCAGAGGAAGCAACCCCCATGATAAAACTCATTTTAAATTGGGTACATCCCACTTTCAGAAAGCCATTTCTGATATAGCTTTCAGATACCCTCGGAGACATGACTTGTTGCTTAGCAACCAGGGAAAGTGGTAGTAATTCTGGGTTAAGCGTTGCTCCTGAGGCAGAATCTGCGATGATCTCACCGGAGAAAAGTAGATAAATATACACTACAAATAATCAGAGGACAATTCCATACTTCACAAATCAAATGATGATGTTCCTCAGAGCACAGATTGGCAAAATGTAACTAACCTCTGAGCTGACTGGAGGAACAAAGTTGGACCAAGATGTCAGTCTGTAACCTGTGATGAATGTTGATGACAGTTTGGGTAATAATTTTACCGTTTGCCTTCTACAAGTCTACTGCTTCAGAGTCTGTTTGAATGACATACTCGATGGCTTAAAGTCACATTAATAGAGACGTGTAATGTGTTGAAATCACCAATATATCTCTGTCCCAGAGTGCAGCCATGTGTCAAGGAGAAAGGGAAATGCAAAGTGCATCACCACAGCTATCGCAGGGACCTTTTGTGTGACGGTGACGGGCTAATGCACATGCGAATAAGAACAATGTCATTCTTCTGGTTTACTGGAGAAAGAAAGCTGCGACGGTGACCTCGTCTTGGGTGGTGAAAGAATTCCTCTCTCCTTCTTTCCTGTCTCGTCCTTCTACTAAGGACGCTGCAGAGTCATCAGCATCTGACAGCAAATAAAGCCTTTATGCCAACACATGCTCATGTCCAGAGACATCACACCAGCTGGACTCAGGGAGGGAATCTCTCTGACACTTTCGCGCCAGCTGAGACATCAGACTGGTACACTTTTACACATTATCAAAAAATGTGCAGAGAGCTGCACTCTGGAGTGTACTAGCTCTGTGCAGGTGCAGCAGATGTTGATTTGTTGACCTGCCGTGTTCTCCTTTTCCATATTTCTCAGAAGCAGGAATTTATTCTTAGGAGCATGCAAAACATGGAAACTCTGCAGTTGCTGCCGACTAGCTGAGATGTTTGTGTGTATTGTGGGTGGGCTGAGGCAGCAGTGGGTGGTAAGGAACTCACCTCTCTTGCTTCAGTGCGTACTCCAGCATTTTGATCCTCCTCACAAGGTCTTTCTTCAAGTTCTCCTGGCCTTTCCTCTCCCCCTGCAGGAAGGCAATTTGGGCCTGAAAACACATAAATAGGATTGTCAGGTCACATTTTAAAGTAGCAAAAGTTGCTTTTATAAATAGAATTAATATTTCCAATGTTTCGGCATCTTAGATATGAGCTAGCTAGCAACAAAGACTCGACTTCAAAGACAACCTTCATGAGGCAGCATCTGAGAACAACTACTTCTGTGGAAACAGAAATAGGAAGATGTCAAATCAATATACGTGGCATGATGGGGGAAAAAAAGCCAATCTGTACTATTCTATTTTAATCTAACCTACTCACTCTCCCACACACCAACCGTCCCCCCTCCCTTCCCTCTGCACACCACTGTCTCTCTTCAGTAACAGGCAGCAGCTGTTGACGTACTCCGTCTGAGTCAGCATTACATTACATTGAATAGCTGGGTACCACACAAACATGCATGTCTGTGTGCACACACTTGTAATGAGAGTAGTAGAGGTGAACAGAGCAGAACACACATTGGGCAAACCTGTATCCATCTTACAGCAGAACCAGACATTTGTACCATTGTAATCATCACAATATATTCAGTCTTTCAAATGGGGAAAAAAAGATGAAGATAAAAATCACACCGTGATAGTCTAAAGGGTATCTAAGCTAAGCTAGTTAGCTTTAGGCAGGACTGCTTTATCTGGTGTTACTATTAGGGGTTGGAATCACTGGCAATCTCACAATTCAATTTGATTGAGAATCAATTTCAGATTCAAAACAATTCTTGAATCAATAAAAAAGAAAAGAGGGCATTATATTTAGGCTTTTATTACAGTGCACTGTGTACCAAACCACTGAGTTAAGGCTGTGCTGTTTACAGAAAGGAGGATAATTACGCGGTTGTTTTCATTTCGCCACTTTATCGAAATTACACTCTTCTTTAGAGTCCATCTCAGTTGTTGAAAATCACCAGCAAGACAACAACCACTCTGTAGTTAGGAAAGAATAACAGAATCATTTGAGTGAAATGTTTATTTTGGATTAACACAAATGGAAAACAACGTCTGAAACTGAGTAAACCATTAACACAGAAGAGCGGCAGCACGATGGTAGATCTATTGCAAAGAAGAGATTCAAATTCTAAAACCACACATTTAACCTCGTAGGGGAATGAATATTGACTTGATTTTGTTGTTACTCTGAAACAGAGGATGGTGCGAGCTTGAGTGGGTTGGATCACAGTTTCACACGGATAGCAAGTAGCGCTGCTGCTGCCTGCAATAATGAGTCATGAGAGCACTTCAATCTGCCTCGTATTAATAACAGTGTTTCTTACCATCCACAGTTCTCCATAGAGGAACTCATAGAAAACCTGCCTGTTACAGTACACTAAGGATTTAGGGTACTGGCTCTCAGTTTGACAGTGTAAACAGCACCGGGTTTAGATGGCACCAGTCACATGCTAGCAGTCTGCATAATGTCAACAATTGATGTTCTTGAAAGGTGTGTCAGCACAGCACACACATCACTCTACCTATTACCTCTACATGGTCTCCAATTTCTCAATTACTCTATTTTATGTGCATCTACCCTCAGCTGGATCTATACTAATGCATTCAGGATTGTTAACAATGTTTAGAAGGCATCCGACTTTTCACATCCTTAAACCAGTATCAGTGAGGGTTAAAACAGAAAGCCAAAACAAGAAAGGAAGGTGGCTCTGTATAAAGTTAAACTCCATGAAAATGCCTCTAGTGCATTTATAAGCTCAGTTACAGTAACATGGAGCAGAAATAGAAACAATACTAGCAAAGTCTGAGTAGTAGAGTGAGTAAGCCATTCATTTTTAACAAAAAAAAAAATATATTGATTTGTAGGCGGATTAAAACAAAGGTTTTTGGATATGACAGGAGTAAAAAAAGATGAACTTGGTTATATTCAATAAAGCAAATATCACTTTGTGCGGTCTTCGGATGGAAGAGGAGGCACATAAAAGGGGAAAAAAATAAGGCATATATTATGGAAAATGTTCAGTTTGGATTGGGCCAGACTGTATGGATCCCAAAAAAACTAACTCTGGCTAAAGTGGCTCCGATCCAAATATCAGTATGGAACTCTGCCTCGGGGCATTAACACTGCATTACATGCAACTGGGCTGCAAAAGCTACACATCTTCATTAGGCTAATTGCAGAGATTTTTTTCCATTAAAAGGTCTCTTGATGTCCAGCTGAACACAGTCAATCTGTTTGGCTGAAATGCTGAGCAGAAAGGCAGAGAACAATAAAATACCAACAGAAAAGTGCCATCATTATTTCAAAACACCTCACTTGTTTTACCAATGACCACTCATTAAAGTCCTCAAGAATGTCAGATGACAAAGTGTAAGAACAGCTTAATGGGTTGTTAATTTGGACGCACTTAAAAATTGTAGCCTGCGATTCTAATCCAATAGACTTTTTTGTCAAATTCAGCTGTCCTGTTGTTTGTGTGCTGAAAAAAAATAATCTGGTGTTCAAACTAGGGCTACACTATATGACCTAAGATCTAAAATCACGATTAATTGCACATTTTACGTCAGTCCTCATAGTTCATTGGCAAGGTTTGTACTGTAAATAGGCTCAAATATTGAAGGTGAGATATTTTTTGCTTATTTTTGTGATTTTAAAATAATTGAAGGAAACACACAAAGCGGGAACTATTATAGCTATTTACTGAAAATGGATCAAATTGAAATGAAAGCACACGTTGCGTGAAATGAAAATGTCTTGTGAAAAAAAGTCACATTTTAGTTATATAAAAATTATCTACATGGAAAAAATACGGCGATAACAGCTTCAGAATTTCGATGTCGATACATTTTCGATTAATCGTCCAGCCCTATTTCAAACACAGCCCTGGCTCTGTAAATGGGAAACAAAGTGTCTCGGACCGAGCCATACAACACTATTCCTTTCGTGTTCGTGCAAAGTATAAGGGATAGGCCACGGATGTATGAACAGAAAGGCAGTGAGAGGGACGGTAAATCTGGCACATGCTAACGTTCTGAAGGAGCATTGACGGGAGGGGTGTATTTGTTTGGGTGTTGAGTTCAAATATCAACAATCTTTCTCCCGAATCGCAGATTCCACCTTTAATACATAACCTCACAAGTCAAAAATGGAGATTGCACATTGACTCATGTTTCACTGTGGATGAAACTGTACATCTGCGTTGATTGATATCACGAGTGACCATTCACTTTCTTATCCACATGAAGCGCTGGCTCAGGGACCCCTGGCGTCCTGCGGTGCCAGAGATAGAGAAGAGTGCAGCTCTGTGAATCTCTGGCTCGCCAGCTCTCCTCCATCAAACATTAACCTTGGGAGAGATGCAATGAGTCAACTAGGGCCATAAAGAGACACAGGAAGCATTTAATTCCCGGCCTCACACTGCCTGCATTATTGGGCTGCTGGATAAGGGCTCCTTAGTCTGTCTGAGTAAGAGACATGAAGAACTGGGCATCCATCTAGAGTGCAGGCCTTTTCAGAGACAGGAAAAGGAGGCAGAAGAGATAGGCTAATAGCTAAGGAGGAAAATAAACACTACCCACTGCCTAAATTCTGGTAAACTAAGCCACGAAAGTTGGTCACAATACCTTCTGCTTTAGCATAAAGTCAATCCTACTTTGGATGTAAATTGTCTACTCTTTATTAATTAATTAATTAAATCAGTAAAACAAGGAAAAATGGACTGACAGCAGCTTCCTGCCCGACTGGAGACATGTTTGAAGACAGCACATATACGCGTAAAACTGCAAAAACAAAGTTAACATGTAGATCATTTAATCTTACATTGTTTGCAGTGGATTACACAGACAGTAACAAGAGGAAAACAATTCCACCCAATTTTACATCTTCTTTTCAACTTCATTTGCAGTCAATGAATGTATGAAGACTCTATTTATAAAATAGAAACGACCATGAAGTCTGAAATTTGTGAATTCCAGACATGTTTTCTTCCAGACTTGTTCATTGAGTCATTGCCAAAGACATTCATTCCACAATGAGGCCATTTAATCTAGACAGAGTGAACACTGTGAAAAATCCAGTACATCTCAAGCAGCGGCAAGACTGAGCTCACTCCATTTGTAAAAGAAATGCAGTGGATACTCATACAACCTCAGGGCTGACACACAAACAAAATGGTCACACATGCTAGCCCCGTGGCCCCTGTGAGAGCTGAAGAAGGGAGAGGGGCTGGAGTAAATCCCACATTCACAATGCAAACAACCTTCCTTTCAGTGAACACCGGATTTACGCTCACAGTTACCGCAAACCAATGAGCACCATGATGGCCGACCTGATGGCTAGCCAAGTGCATTCCACACATGCCATTACACTAGTAGCAAGATTAAAAAAACTGAAGCAAGACAGAGGTGCTGGGGACTTGTTACTGGTCTGATAGTGCTGACTGAAACTAAAAAAAGAGCTGCCTGCATGTACGATCAACGGCCAAAACAATCCCACTTTTGGTTTGTAGGTACAACAGCTATAAATCTAAACCCTGCAATCAAATACAAAAAAACATTTCACAACTAATGTTACACAGCCTATTGCAGGAATAGTCACATTACACACTTCTGTAAATTTTAAAACCTTTAAAAGGCATTTTTAGAGGAACCTGAATGCAATGCTTTAATAGACCTGCAGACACCCTGGATATAGATAGTTGTTTGGCAAATCCAGCAAATAAAATAAAGTCAAAGTTCATGATGTGCATCGATGATCACAATGGTCAAAATAAATAAAATAAAGACGAGGTAGGGCAATTTAGGGCAATATTTCTGATGACAGATATATTTATATTGTCTGACCGTATACATCATTCTATCCACCATCATTTGCAATGAACTGATGTCGGACTATAACGACTGGTTTCTAAAATGAGGGTCAAGTTCAGGTGGATTATCCTTTTACTTTCCTAAAGCAGCTTCAGTAACTACTAACTAGAGTTTCACCTCCTTCTCTGCTCAAGATGGAGAGGGTCATTTGAGTCTCTGTGCTAAAACTGGTCGTCTTCCCAAAACCCCATTCTGTCTCGGAGACCACCTGTAAAAAGGCTACATACTGACACGTATTACACAACCATCTGACTGACTGTTGGGTGTGGGAATCAAACAAACTGCTTAGCTTAATCCACTGCTCCAGTTTACTCCTTGTGTGCCACAGAAGCAGTGAGTTACATTGTAAAATACCCTTCACAATGCAGACACTGCACATCCATCCAACCCGCTCATGTCCCCGGCACAGATTCAGGATTGCTCTGAGGGTCAGGGTGAGACAGTGAGCTGCTCAAACTGGGATTTAATAAAGCTTTCTGCTCAGTTATCTGGACTGAGCCAAACGGTGCCTTTCACCTCTCCATATAATTAAACAAAAGAGAATCATTACACTGCCAGAGATTGCTCACCATCAAAAGTTCATCTTCTCTCTTTAACTAAACCTTCACAGAGACACAGATTTGTGGTTTTCATCTCATCACGAGTTTCCACTTGAGCTTAATTTTACACTTTGCTGTCACACAGCTTGCGTCAAGTTGACACTGCAGTGCTACTTTACACAGGGTGCAAACAAAGGCAGTATGTTAGGCTTCTTGAGGACAAGGGTGCTGCATCCCAAGTTGCTGCATTAATATTACATAAGGTGCTTGGCGCACGTTTACATGCTCACATGCTGTGTGCAGGCAAAGAGCTATGTTTTTCAACATCAGCATTTTCTCTGACAAATAGGTTGTGTGACCGTAAGGTGTGGTCCTGACACAACCATGTTGAAAACAACATTTACAACAGCTTCGCAATCTAGAGTAAAGATGCACTGCAGAGTGAAGATTTAAAAATGGGGTAAAATGATTCCACAAAAGAAGAAGACATACTTTATTGATCCCCCAAGGGGAAAGTACAGACTCTGGTGTCCTGTCACTAACCAGCATCAGAAACCATGAGCATTTAGTTTATCAAGAGAGTGAACATATACTGATGTGGGCAAGTATCTCAGACAGAAGAGGTAAAGTGTGCTTTATAAGAATATGAATTGAGAGAAATGGGACAGGCGCAAGACTAATTTTTCCCCCAATAAAAGCCAGCCAAAGTTGAACTTGAGACATTGTGCTTTTATAATTGGCACCTTAACCCCAATTTTAAGGAAGTTTGTATACTTGTGATGAAAAAAATGTGCAGAATAAAATGATTTAACTTGTTAACACTTGTTACAGGTTAAAATATATCCAGGTCAGTGTAAAAAATAAATAGAAATCCAGTAATTTGTGCAAAGAATATACATAATATAATTTTGTGCACGATATACTTAAAATCTACATAGAGCCGTAGATGTATATACTGTATAGTATACGTAGCCAAGCAGGAAAACACTGTTGTGCCATCAAAATGTGTGAAAACAACAATATCATCATCACCACATCACATTCAGACAACAGCAATTTAGTCTGGTGGTGAGTACACCAATTTACAACTCTGACAGACTGGCGACCTCAGATTGACTGTAAAACTGGGGGACCAGGCAGCTGTCCCACACACCCACATAGACAGATGAAGGCTGTTAAGTGTGAATAGAGCAAGGAGAGGCAAATTAACAGACAGCTCTACAGCACAGAGAAAGGCTCTGGTGTGAGTACAACAGGGACAGAAGAGCATAGCTCATAGCTCACAAGGGTCCCTTCAGGCTCTCTCTGGGAAAAACACAAACGCTTTAAAACCACTCACTGTTATCTATGCAGTGAATATTTCACATACACTGCAATGACTGTCTTTGTGGTGCGTCTGGTGAATATTACTGCGGGCTAAACCCATGGCTGAGGATGGAGATGTTCCTTTGTGGTCTACAGCCTGGTTACGTGAGAAAGAGGTGAACAGTGGTGTAGCATTAGCTTCTATGTGAACTGGTATACTCTTGGTGAGGAAGCATGTACTTTTTTTGTATTTTCCTACTCTGAGACGCACACTGGGAGGGCAAACAAAAATAACTGCAGCTTGGGGGTGGAGGTAGAGTCGACTGAGGAATGACGGTGACACCCATTTCTGAATTTTTCAATGCCACCGTACGTGCATGTGTATGTTTGTGCATTCTTATTGCCACACCATTGAGCTAAATATGCCTCAGGCTTTGTCATTAGCAAAAGTAAACATGAGATCACAGTAATAAATCATCTAACAGAGGCAGGCTAATTCTAGGCTGCTCCACAGTTAGCTACAGTCAACTCCGACATGACGATAAGTAACTGAATAACATGAGCCACACAACAATCTTGCTGAAGTTAAAAACCTTTTCCTTAGAAATACAAGGGACATTTCTATCCAGAGAAGATACGTGGGTCCAAGTTTCAGTCTGCACCCGCAAAGAGCCACCTTACACCCTGAGTCACCTTCAACCTTTTCCTGGTGTCAAATTATGGCTGCTAACGGAT
The DNA here is from genome assembly GCF_031162955.1 of Sander vitreus. Lineage (NCBI taxonomy): Eukaryota > Metazoa > Chordata > Actinopteri > Perciformes > Percidae > Sander > Sander vitreus. Next base: position 11,251,786 of record NC_135871.1, on the reverse strand, counting down.
ACTTCTGGCAAAGAGAGACCCTATGGAGCAGGGATTACCCCATAACTGAAGGGCTGATGAAGCACACTGGAGCATTGCCTGGCCTGAACAGGGCGTAACTCGACTCAACTCAGTCATCCGACATGGGAAAGATCTGCGCTAATCAGTGTGACATCAATAAAAATCAATTTCACAATACAAGACTATTTTTCTGACAGATATACGTTACAATATGGCACAATCGCTTGTAAAGTAAATCACAGTATAGTTAAATACAACAAACCTGCTTTTACTAGAACAGTATGTAGCAAATTGTATATCTTTGCAGACATGTAAACCAAAATGCATTTAGTACTTTAATTACAATTAGCTTGAAATCATTTGGACAACAGAATATTGTAAAACAACAACATTAACACAATGCAATTTCAATGATAATTGCTACATGATTATGTAATGATTATAACTATCACCCTGCCCATCTAAACAATGCTTTAAAGTCAATGCCAGCATGCGGTGTATACAGTGCTGTTAGAAAAAAAACATATACACTTGAATGGTGTGTGTCACTGACTGAACTAAATTAAAACCTACACAGATGGGGATAAGTTAGGTTGGGTAAGGTTACTAAGTGCTCAAATGATAAGCCAAGTAAATGTCCAGGCAGGAAATCAATTAACAACCATTTTGACAACGAATAGTGGATCGACAAAATTAATCAACGACTATAAAAAAAATGAAGTTATCATTTAAGCTTTTTTTCAAGCAACACTGACGGACATTCTCTGGTTTCAGCTTCTAAAATGTAAATACATGCTGGTTTTCTCTTATTTATTTTATTGTAGACTGTTGGTCAGACAATACCAGACATTTCAAGATGTCACATTGGAAATTGTGATGTCTGATGGACATGTTTTTTTAACCATTTTATAGATTAAGCAGTCAGACAAAACGAGCAATGTGAAGATGTGTAAAGGCCATTTATTCACTATTTTTTGACAATTTAAAGAATGAATTGGTTAACTGATAATGAAATACGTTATTAGTTGCATCCCTTGTCACTTTCATTACCAAGATAACATACTAAAAACTGACTAAAGCTGCAATCTATCACTAGCTAAGCAAATCAGCTTGCTTGAGCCAATCAATTGATTATCAGTGAACACTCAACTACAGTATAATCATGAATGACAGCAGCCTATGCATTACACAGACACGGCTCAGCAGCAGGACAAGTCGGGCATGTACAGTACAGTTTCTGTGCTGCTCCAGTAGAAAGGAGTGGCTCTGAGCATGACCTAACAGGCTGGCTGGACGACATTCCTCCAAGCCCTCGGGTTCGCCTTCCTCCCAAACAGCGACATAAGACGCAGTTTCAACAGTCTTTCATTCAATGTCTATACAGCCAACAAGGAAAAGAAAAGCCTGGGAGAAGAGTATTCCCTGGGTTGTGAAGTTTTCTTTATGTACAGTCTTAATGGTCTCTGATCTGAAATCTTGTATGTAACCTAAAACATGCAAGATAGTATGGCTGGGAAAATACGTTTTTGTCCCAATTCGATTTTTTCACCATACATGGGTGCTGATTCAATTTGTATGTCAATTTTCATTACGATTCTAAAAGTATCGCAATTTTCTTTTCCTTCTTTAACAAAAACAAAAGTTGAATAATAAACTTCTAGAGACAATGTATCATGAGTAGGGCTGTAACGATATGCGACATGAACCCGAAATCTCAATACTCGGGATTCGGCAGGGAGGAGATTTTCGGCACGAACACCGGTAGCGCTAACGGAGGTGTAATGTTACGAATGGCCGCTGTTCTGAATCGGGTGCCTGGGTCTGTTTCCCGACGGTTCAGTAAACTGCCGTTAGCGTCCTTAGCACCGGAGTTAAGTGCTGACCGGGGTTGGATTGCTGTAATGATAGTGGCTGGCTGCTAGCTGGCTGACTGACTGTGGATGTGTCCCCGGGCCGGGGCTGTTGCCAGCTCTGATCCCGACTGAAGCCTTGCAGCGCCCGGGAGAGTGAGGCAGACAGACAGGGGTGTGCTAGCTGGCTAAAATTACCATTAGATTAGTCGTCTATCTATACAGAAAAAAAGTTGTATTGCGTTTACTGAGTATAACTCTCCTCCAACCCCCCACCCCCAAAAGAATCGAGGTTTGCATCGAATCGTGGGACAAAAATCGTGACGCGAACCGAATCGTGGGTTTGGTGTATCGTTACAGCCCTAATCATGAGACATTTCTAAAAACTAATTGTTTTCTAAAAAAGAATGCACATCACATGTCAGTCAGTCAGACATGTATTTCATTGGTAAAGTAGTAACAGTATTTTCTGCATTTTCTGCTTTCGCTCAGTTTTGCTGGAAACGGATTTGATGTAGACGCCATCGACGGTACCGTATAAACTGAAAAATAACTAGGTGAATCATTCATCATTTCATCAAATAATGAAAAAATATTGATTCTTTGGAAAAGAATTGATTTTAATAATCGTCGCAAAAAAAATAAAATAAAAATAAAATCACGTTACATACGATTTTCGTTTTTTTCCCCCACCCCTACAAGAAGCATGTCAGTTTTGATTCTAAAACATAAGTGTGTGGACATGCAGCATGTTCAGATGGATGAAGTGGACCAAAAAGAACATACGGCTCAGTAGATGCTGCAGGGTACCTTCCATTAAGGCTCTAGTATGCCCACCAGTACTTTTCATTATTCATACATGTCTATTTAGGTTCATCTAAATGACTTTCTATCTTTTTTCCTCACTGTGGTCCCTTAACTGAAGGTTAATCCACCAATACCTTCTATGGGTAAAAGTACTGTATATGTTTGCAATATGTACACCTCCCTCAAGGACACAACAAGGTAACATCCTAGGTGGATTTTCAAAGCGTTTCTACACTTGATTTGTCATTATTGCCCCAGTATATTGCAGCACTGTCTGGCACAGAAAAATGGGTGAGACCACCATTATGGTCGCAGCTGACAAAATAGAGAATTCATCCTTGAAACATCTATTCAGATAGGTAATGTGCTAGAGTGATTAGGGTACAATTGTAAGTAAGCCAGACGTTTTAATGGGTACTGTATACTGCAGGTTAAGTCATGTTCAAAACCTCAACTAGCCTCATATTTAGGGTTAAGTGCAACAAAAACAAGAAATCAAATTGAGCGCGCACTGTTTTGCCGCCACAAACAAACCACCAAATAAGTCATTTAGGAACCTCACTGTGCTATGCCGCAGTTGCTGCTGCTTCGCTGATAAGCTTGCTTAATGCCAGCAGACAGGAAGCTTAATACACGGGCCAGATGAGCCAAACCCTACTACACTGAACAGTGTATACGTCACCAATCTAAAAACAATGCAGTGTCTCCCTCTCGTCTCTTTGTTAGATGAGGTCAGTCTGTCAATGGAGCTGCCTGCTGCCAGACCCAAAAAAGTCAGTGTGGCTCATGTCTGTGATCCAACAATCATTGCCCCACAACTAGGTCAAAATTATGGAAAAAAAAAAAATAAATAACATTTTCTTCCAAACAGTAGACATGGAGACTCAAGTAAAACAGTAATAAGCTGTAACAATTCCTACTCAAATTCTGAATAAGAATGGTCTGGCACATTGTGTCCAAAGTCATTTATATACTTAAAAGTATGAAATAATGAATGATAGTTTCTAGGGTCAGTTAAAGCAAATATTATAAACATTACTCCTCTCAATTCACCTGCAAATATACAAGATGACTGGTATAGCACGTTGTGCTCCCAAACAGTGCAATCAAACATGGAAAAAGAAGAAATTAGAAGTCTAGTTGGACTGGAAAACAAAACAAAACAAAACAAAGATTTAAGAGTAAACCTGGGTATTGGCAAGACATTAACTTCTAGTTCAAGCACACTACAAATCAATTGTCCGGGTTTGCGTTATGTTTCCCTTTGGAAATGTCTGGTTCACAGCAGGAAAACCTACTGCCTTCTTATATCTTATGAATAGCTGAATATTTGAGTTGTAAAGTAAGGGTCAAATATACTATAAAAGAGTGGACCAATTAAAAGCACTGTGGCATTTTTTTTTATTTTCTCTCCAGTAGTGGCAGTATCCTGGCAACTAGCTCATAATAAGATTCATAAACAAGACATACTGATTCCACAGTCGCTTATGTGTTGTGAGCTATCTGCACTGACAGCTCTCAAGATATCAAAGCACTTAAGAAGAAGTGTAGCTACTACCTTTCCTACACGACTTTTTTGTGGGTTTAGAGGTAAAATGCAATAAAATTAAGGCGGGGTGCTAACGTTATACGTTTAGCTAGCTGTAAGTAGGCAGGTAGCCGTTGTGTGTTTCTACACAACGTTTTAGCACTATACGTTCACTACTTTGCTAATAAATGTAGCTTCCAGTAGGTCGTTTAATTACACTTATTTTTTACTATAACGCCTGTTCTGCAATTCCTAAAGGCAACAGGCAACGCAAGTTCGGTGGTTTCAGTCACAGTAAAGAGGTCGCAAATAGTCGTCGTGCAGTCGGGTCAGGGGCGCTGCAGCTCCTTTAGCTTCTGAGCTAAAGCTAACAAGCTAGCCTAGTAACCAGAACAATCAAACACAGAAACTCAACGCAAGTTACTAGAAAGGAGCAGCGCAATGCCCAGGTAGTGCCACTAATATATATCCGTGTATACATAAAATGTAGTGTTTTTCACCTGTAATTCAGCCCGCTCCACCTCCCATTGTGCTCTCTCTACTTCGAAACGGGCCCATTCGTGCTGCAGGAAGTGCAAGATCCCCGGGATACTGTACTGCGCCCTAGCCGCCTCTCCAGCGTCGCCATCAGGCAGCGGTCCTTTCCCACCGCCGGGTAAAACAGAGTTGTTATTGTTGTTGAAGAACACGCCGGGCCCCGCCTGTTCGTCCATGGCCGGGCTCGGTGGAAAGCTCTGTCCGTTGTCTCGCTGATTCGTAGTGCTAGATATCAACGGAAGGGCACAAATCTATCGACTGCGCTCGGTTTCCTCGGCTCGGGGCTCGAGGGAATGAACACACTTTCTGACAGCTAGCTGTCATTGACTGACGTCATGTAACAACGGCCATGCCCACATGTTGGCTGGGGGCGCTCGATTCTTTTACCCAGGCTCCCCGAAAGAACACTCTCGCTTGTTTATTTTACCAAAGGTAACATGTCATAATTCTGTTACAGATCCTGCATCAGTATTTATTTGAAAAATGTGTAACCAAATACAGACATCAGCACAATGAGGTCAAAGCAGCTTTATTTACATTTCGAAGAAATTAGGGTGGAATGTAACAGGATCCTTTTAACAACACATCTGCCAATTTGTGATGGTAGCTGACGCTCACCCATTCATGTAGCTATTACACATAGACAGATATGGAGCAACAATCAAGTTATAAGCAATACAGTCTGTGTGATATGCAGCACATATATTATGTAGTATGCCCCCTGTATGCCCCTCATTTATCAGCAGACCACTTAACTGTCTCTGTGAAAATTGCAATTTCTGCTCAAAAACTATTTGAAAGTGTGATGCATTTAATATTTAAACGGGGCTGTAATAAAATCTCATTCTGGACTCAAAATTATGATCAAAAGTAATTTCCTAGGTATGTTTAAGAACATGTAGCGGGAATGTTTAGAACATAAAGAGAAAAAAAACCTCGTCAAACAAAGACACAAAAGATTTTAAAAACATCCAGTGGTAACAATCAGCAGACCTAAGGTCATATACTAAACCAGCTCCATTAAACGAACATGCATTATTGGAATCAAAAGGGGGGGGGGAGAGCTGCCATGCTCATGGTGATGCAAAGTATGGCACAGTAAACATCAACTTTTGGATAGTGAGGGGCTGATGACCAGACAAAAAGGACAAAATCAAGAAAAAAAACTATGTTAAACAAAATGTAAATGGTGTCCCTTTATAAATGTGCATCGGGTCCAGAAATGATACATTCACAGAATCAAAATTGCCTACAGATTTTAAAGTGAGCTTTTTTAAAAGTGAACATTCAAATGCCTTTTAATGATATTTACATAATTTCCATCTTGACTTCAATAAGAGTTCTCACCCATCAAAAACAAATATTCTGTATATGTAGAATAAATAAATACACTTAAGAAACTGTAGTTGATTCAGACATGACAGGTGGTACTTTTCTTCTTCTGTGGTACTTGATGACAGACAACACAACAAACCTAAAAAGACAACATTAATTTAGGCTGTGAGAGTGTACAGGTTATTTTGGAGAGTTCAGAAGAAGCTCGTCTTGAGTTTGATGGTTGGTGCAGCTTGCACAGTCGGCTGAGCTTGCCTGGCTGCAGCTTTGGCTCTGTTGCTGGCCTGGTTGGCCAGTATAGCAGATTCCAAACGGATTTTGAGCTCAGGTGCTGCACCAATCACTATCTTGAAGGCAGCTGGATAGAGGGGGCCAATCCGCATTAAGTTCTGAAGGGCAAAATCATGCAGGCCTTTGGAGACTTGGGGCGCAGAGGAGATGGCATTTTCATCCAAAAGGTAGGAGACGAGAGTTGGTACAAGAAGAGCCAGCAACTGCACCCCTATTAAACACATACAAACAAGACATTAAAAAAAAAGATAATCACTAACAGATAAAGTAATTAGTTCAACTGAAAAAGGCAGGGAGACTGCAATGAACACAAATGGAAGTGAGGCCACACATTTCAACTCAATACTCCTGGACCAGATATATGAGGCACCACTCAAGTGAGTGGTGAGACAGTGGTTACCAAACGGCCCTGGCGGAATAATTCACCACACTCTGAAATGTATTTCAAAAAAAGACTAAGTAACAACAAAGCAACCCAGATAAAGTATGTTATAGCCATCTCTAAAATATCTGCAATATCAAGTTCATTGAGTGCGATGAAAATGCGATGTATATTTGTGTTTCCTGACATTTCTAAAGGCCAAGAGATTTATAGATTAATCAAGAAAACAATCTGCAGATCAATTTGTAAGTTGGTGCCCTAAATATGTTATGCATAGCTCTAGCTGTATCTTAAATAGAAACAGTTTGAACCCCAAACATGGACTAAACTACAATACACAACATCTTAATATAAACACAAATGTGAACTCAATCAACTTTTTTTATTGGATTTTCTTTAAGTATGCTGTGCAGTTTGCTTCACTAGGGAAATAAAAACAAGAGAAAGCAGGAACAAGATAATAGGAGACACAAAATACAAAATGTATTATTTAAATAAATGATATAATATAGTGTAATGTTGAAATCAATAGTAAATATGACAGTAAACCACTGCAGGGATTCTAAATTTAGCATTTATTGCTCTGATCATTGACAGCCCACATCCAAAGGTACTGAGCTAAATACTTAAGAGACCTAATTTAATGGAGCTAAACACTTTAATGGAACAAATACGGTACTTTAGTGGTCCATTAGGCGGAGGCATACTTACGGTTCTGCTCTTCACCCATGCCAACCAGATTCTCTAGGACCCTGATGCCCTCCTGCACAGCCTGCAGCTCGGCAGCTGTCCCAGGCCGACTGCGCTCCACTGCTTTCAGCTTCTCCACCATGAGTGGAGCCAGAGCGTGGATGTACGGAGTAGACAGGGCACGGCTTGAGTGCTGAAACACTGACAACAGCAGCTGGTAACACCGTGCCTGAACCTGTGGCAAAAATAACAAAATCACTCACTTAACTTGGCCACACACAGCTGGAATACACCTTTTGATCAGACATTCAAAATGTGTCTAGGTTGAGATTCTCATACTTCAGCTGGGTTTGTATACACAGGTGCTTACCCAGGGATCACTAGACTTGAGGGCATTTCGGAAGCGGTCCATGCAGCCCTTCTGCAGGACGGTTACTCCTACAAGTTCATTGCTGGCAGACAGCAGGAAGAGTGTGATTGCTGTTAACATACTGACCTCATCCATGTCAGGTCTGGACTCATCTACAGAAAAGCACAAACAAGCATACAGTACATATTGTCAATGAGTAATGATGTCATACTTTTTTTCTTGCCTCCTCCACAGAAAGGTCAGCGTCAGCTATAAGTGTGTATTTGCTTACCTGGTTGTGAGTGCTCAAGTACAGACGCCAGGCTGCTCCTCACAAGGCCAGTCCACTGTGTCTGCATGCTCTCCACCCGGGCCAGTGGGGAGGTGATTATGGTCTTGATGCCCTGCAGCGCAGCTGACACAGTCACAGGCACCGAGTTGTCAGCAGTCTTAACTGCCGTTTCCCTCAGCACCCCCGTGATTAGGAAGAGCACCGTGGGTAGGATGGTCATGCTTCCTGTAAAGGTGGGGGGAAAAACAGTGAGATTTCATAGTGAACACCACATTGTTATGCTAATAATATCCATACTGAACTAGTAATCTCACACAAATGCATATAGCAGTTTCTAATAACATATGATCATTTGAAAGGCACAAAGAAAGCACAGCAGCAACAGCGTTGTCAGTGTAATTTATCATTAGCATACACAAACCTGAACAACGCTGGCCAAGCTTATAATTCTAAAGTAAACTTCTAAGTTGGAACAAAGACTTGCTATCAAATTTCTATGTGTCTTTTTCATATTTTGCATGGTTTGTGTGTTGCTGCTGCAGTATGCTCCAGGCCTCACCAGCAGGAGAGCAGAGCGAGGGCAGTTCTGCCAGGATGGAGACTGTGTTTGCCACTAGGCGGGCACTTTCTTCAGGTAGTCGCTGAGGCCTGTGTGGCACATGGCTGGGTGACTCCTTCACACGTGCATTGAGCTGTGGTAAGTGGCGGACCAGGACGAACACGAGCAGTTCCATGGCTGCAAACACCAGAGACTTGCCGGGGACAAGCTCCCCTGTGTCTCCTCCTTCCCCTACGCTGGGCTGAGAGTCTTTCTCGCCTTCTTCCTCTTTGCCTGAGCAAAATAACATAGTGACCAAGATCACTCAAACAGCCACATGACTGAAACAACTTTACTATGAATATAAAACATAACAGATATTAACACTTTTTTGATCAGTCATCTTTCAGATGAAGCAAATAAGAATGCTGAGTTTTGTGTTTTCAGAATATAACAGTGTTTAGGTGTAATGTAGAATGTTTTAGCTCCTGACCATTGCTGGCCTTTTGTCGCTGCAGATGGTTCTGTGCAGCCCTGATGGTCTCCTGTACGACAGCAGTGACCTGGAGCTGTACAGCAGGAGGATCCCGGGTCAACAGCAGCCTGTGGAGCACGTTCAGGAGCTCCACTGCCAACAGCTACAACAGAAAAATAACATTTACAGGAATGCCTCTGTGAAAAACTGGGAATGTGAACATTGATATTCATAATGCCCGACACATCATACTCATCTGTTCTGGTTCATTGCCAACAGGCAAGCAGTTGTTTTGTCAGAGTAGTAAATGGTTTTATACAGTTTCTCCAAATTAAGTTTCAATCCCAATAAAAACATCTTTAGATAGCATTCATACTGTATGTTATTCATATTCATTATTTTCTATACGAAAGAACAGAAAATCATCAATATGTAAAATAGGCTAAAAGTGAGAATTATCTAACCATTTCCACACACACCAACATAATATGTGGTTCTAGTCTGACAGGAGACTGTAATGACTGTGTGGCAGCAGCAGAGAGACACATGCTGTGTCCCAATTTATGGTCTGGATCCTCCACACTTTGAAGCCGAATACGTCATAGGGCCGACTAAGACCTGTCCCATTTCAAATGCTCCACCAAATGCAACGAGAAATTCAGACTGCTTTTTTCTGAATTTGTAGGACACAATCTATGTATCCTTTGAAGCCCTCAGTATCCTATTGACCACTATGTGGCAGTCAATTGTTTAATGGAGCAATGGAGTGAGCATTGTCACCCTTGTAAAGTCAGTAAACATCACTTGACTCTGCGGTATTCACCAGATATTTGCACCAAGGTGGTGATCAGTCACTGCTAAATATATCACTTCAACTAGACCAATGAAAGAACTGCTGCAAGGTGTAAATAACAGAGCCCATGCTTACATCATGTCACGCTTAAATCATCATCAGCTGTTTCCTATTTGTTACTTTAATAAAGAACATCTGCAATCAACAAAGCCAATCACAGAAACTCACGCTCTGTCATTTCAATTTGTAATTTTGGTTTATGCAGTGCTTGAATTTCTGTTAACATATGACAGTAATGCTGTTGTTTAATTGCAAGTTAAAAGAGTTTAAAAAACAACTTCTTAAATACAAATACACAAGTTTCTTAAAATGCAGATACAAATTGCAGCACAGAGTTTCAATACTTATATATAGTATATTTTATTTTAAACATATATTTTTAAACTAAATTAAAATTCTAGGAGAGTGGTATATCTTCACCATATCTCTCTTTCTTACACGTCATTTCTGCACTCCGACTTGTGTCTTTACCTGGTCCTCTGCGATATGGATCTTAAAACATGGAGATTCCAGCAGAGTGAATAGGGCGAGCAGGCATGACATCACATGTTCAATGGGCTCCTCGGGCCGCGGGAAGCAGAGAAACTCTATACTGACACCTGAGAGACAGAACACAGAAATGCACTTAGGGTGTGTTCATGCTATTCTCTTTTCCTATCCACCACCATCCCTTCCACTGTCGGCAGATGCGAGGTGGACCCATGGCTGTAGGTAAACAAAAAGCGGTTATGAATAAGTGTTCAGGTTTTTAGAAGAATACCTGTAGAAGGGGGTAATGAGGCTTTACGACAACCGCCTCAATAAGAGCCAAACCGTTTGAAACAAAAAACACAGTAACATGAATACTACATACAGTACAACAAATGATGTGTGTCTCTTTACCCAACATTAGATGCATCCTGTCTTTGACCGACTCCTCAAAGGTTTTTGTGGTGGAGGAGGCTGCTTGAGGGACGGCAGGAGCCAGCTCCTCTTCACCAGCTCCGAACCCAGTGCTGCTCAGCCACAGCGCCACAGCATGCAGGACGGGGGCCCACGAACTGCGATAGTGGAGCCTTGCTGTGTCTATAGTCTCTGGAGTATAAAACGCTCCACCTAAACACAGACAATAATGGGAAAGACTTGTTTTGACTATATTACTTTGAAATGTAATTTGAATTGTTTACAATAATTACAGTAGACACACACATATATGCTCCTTACTTGTATATTTATGTTTACTTTAAATATTCATTACATTTCTTCCATTGCTATGCAGATGACAAATTCTAATTTAAGTGCCCCAAGACAGCTCCAACAATGTGCTGGAACATCTTATTCAACCAAAAGGGCTATTTCACAGTACAATAGAAAGATGTTTTTTATCAAAAAACCAAATCACATTGAAGTTAATTTTTTTTGTCTGGAGTTGCTGTCAGGAGAATAAAACCACAAATTTGGGACCAAAACTAGAGCAAAGAACTTATAGTCCATGTGCTACTAGAAAGACTGCATTTGGTAGGCAAGAATCTGTCTTGTACCGTCAGGGGGCAGCTGACTGGAAAACTCGGCAGGCAGAGTGAGCAGAGCGTAGTCTCGCAGCATGGCCAGCCACAGGCGGCTCAGCGAGGGCAGCTCCGGCTGCACCAGAGTGATGAGGCTGTCAGGTGGAAGCACGTTGGCGCCCAGATCCTCCTCATCCTCATCGTCGTCTGCAGTTCGGACTGGTTTGGAAGGCTTAGACTGGGCCTCTTTCTTGATCTTCATCGCTACCACATATACCTGAGAAAGAAAGCCAGTGCGTATAGTCAGCTTTATTTTGTGTACATCATTTGCAGTATAACAAATATGAGACAGTGGTCTGATCAGGCTCTTCAGTCTCACCTCAGCCCACGCCTTTAGCACGGCCAGTTTCTCCATCGTGGTGGCACTCTCGCTGTACAGCTGACTGGATGAGCCTTTCCCAGCCTGCACCTTGTCCAGCGATGACACAAGCAGGGTGTGGACTCGCCGCAGGTCATTGAGGTCACTGACTACGCCACTGCCAATCCATGTACTACACACCTGTAGTCACAGGGAGGGGTCAAGGTAATAAATAGTGAAACAAATTGACCATTTACAGAACCCAAGGCCTTTTAACCGCTACTTCTCTTACAACTAATGAGAAAAATGAAAAGCCTACATTACATAACAGAGTGTTCAAGGTTGATTAGCCATCATACATGCCAGTAAAGGGGTTGGGGTGTCAAAGAACAGTTATTTATAAATAGGGCTGTACAAGTGGAGTAGAGACTTATAAGATGATATACTTCTGAGGAGAACTGCTATTAAAGTGGCCAAGGGCAGGAGAAGGAGAGATACAAATGAGTCATGTTGCAAATGTACTCGGCGAGCCACCTTGTTACCTGTGTAACTATAGTCACATTCCTCCGTATGTCATGTTATGTGAGCCTGAATTTCCACAGGTATGTATTAAATGCTCTTTTAATTATGTATATTGTTTTTACCACATAGAGGATACAAGGTATCATGGATATTTCCTTTGTGTTCTATGTTCTTCAACGTTACTAATTCTATTTAGAAAAGAAAAACCCTGAGATCAAGCTTTCGTCTTTCCGAAAGAACAGAGATAGTCTCAGTAGGCACAAACCCGAAGCCAGTGAAACAGAGGGGAATGTCAAAGAGAGAACGTTTTTTTTCCGATAATACTGCTGACAGGCATGTTGGATATTTTCCACGGCCACTCATTCTTCACATAAGTAAAATAAGTCAAGCATTAAGGCAGAAAACATGAGACACTGCTGGGTTCTAAGGGGATGATGAGTCACTATGCAGAGGTAATTAACTGCCATTGGAGTAGAATTGCTTCAAAAGCCTCTAGCATCATCAACATATATTAATATACTGTATGTAAGAGCTGACTGACAGGCAGACTGGCTAGGTGCGTCTCTGCATTTCAGCAGTGCACACCTCAAACAGGGCTATGAAGTACAATGGTGTATAACCATTTCAGCTGCTAAAATGTTTCTTCCGAATTTTCGTGAACAAAGCAGGATGTCTTACCTGGCATGCCTTAGCTGTGATGTCAGATGGTGTATCAGGTGAAAATGCAGGTCTGAGGGCAGCTCCGACCTAAATGCATACATGATTGGTGAATGTTCGCTTCTTTGACTTTGTTTAACATTTGCTTTGTCACTATTAATGTGGGACTTTTGCAGCATAATGCAATCTGACTTACATTGGCCTGGTATTGCTCCAGGATAACATGTCCTGGGAACTCAGGTTCTGGTACGGATGCAAACTTTTTAATGATGTCCTCTAGGGCCTGCAGGCCGGCCATCCTCAGCTGGTGACTGTGGTCTGTGGCAGCCATGAAGGCCATGCGGATGAGGTCAGACAAATGGAGCACCAACTGATCTCCTTGATGAATAGAAATGGAAAGAAAAACAAGGATTGTATGAGGAATAGAAATGCATTCACCATTCATCATTGCAAGGAATGTGGCCTTAGTGAGCAGCCACATTAATCAATCAAAAATAGAATTTAAAGATTTCTGGTCATTTCAACATTTGCTAGTCATTGTTTTTTATGTGACTTTGTATTCCTTTGATATTGGGTAGCACGTCAGCAAGAAGGTACAATGGTTTGCCTCCTTCAAGGTCTCTGCGTTTGCTTTTTTAACACTTTCCTGAGAATGAATTGAAGATTAAATACAGGACACAACAAACCAGTTTTTAGGGTTTCAGTTAGGGGTGCACGATTCAGAAAATGTCACGATTCGATTCAATATCAATTTTCAGGCTCAAGATTCGATTCTCGATTCAAAAAACAATTCACAGTTACTTTTCCCATGTGATTGCAGTAGACGTACAATTAAAAATAATAATAATAATAATAATAATAATAATAATATATATATATATTTTATATATATATATATATATATTTTTTTTTTTTTTTCAATTAAAAAATATGAATAGATTTTTGGAATTCTATGAATTGATTTTGAATCAGTAGAGCTTGAAGTTGCTGGTCTGTAGAATGCTGCCTTATTTTGGAGGAGCTTATATAAACTGGCTCCTCTATCTGTCACAGTGGGAAAAAAAGCCCTCCCACTTGAGCTTACTCATCTCTTGCTTTGTTCCATCTTTACATAAAAGCACATGAATGAGCTTTATTTAGCAGCTGACACTTGAACTGCCTGAAGGTCGCAAAAAGATATTTAAACCAAACACCAAACCAAACAACAGTCTGTACTAAACAAACAGTTGTTGCTTGACTATTGGATAGTAAAAAATCAGTTCCTAACTCTCTGAGTGTCTATAACAAAGTGCTAAATAAATGTAATGAATTATTATTATTATGTAGGCAATGGTTTTAATATTGGTATATGACTTTAGAAAATCTATTTGAAGCACAGACACAGATCACAGGTGGCATAAATCAAACCCAAATCCTTGACGTGAACCCTGAGCTACTCTATTCTGGCAGCATGCTGATGAATGGTACCTTTGGGGTTTTTGGCTTGTGCAGAGCGGGCAGCTGCTAGGTCAAAGTGTGCCTTGTCATTCTCACACAGCAGGATGATGCGGCACAAGCAGTCCGCGGCAAATACCCGCGTCACCCAGCGCGGCGCCACAGAGGGCTTGGACTTATCATCATCGCCCAGGCCTGTGAACATGGTGTCATCGTCCATCTCGTCTTTTTTCTCAGAGTCTTCCTCATCCTTTTCCACCTCGAATACAACGACTGCTGCTACATCTGAAAGAGGAGATGGACACATTCATGATACAAGGATTTAAAAGAAAAGATTTTGTCACAAAACATTTAAACTGACATTGGACTGTAGAATAAACTTGAATGCTGTGTGATACTTATTTTGTCTTCTGTGTCAGCATTAATTTCCTTGGAGACAGAAAATGGTAATGAGTCATATTTTATTGTTTTGAAGGTTCACCTGTTGTTGCTGCCAGGACATCCTTGCAGAGTTTCAGCCAATGGGAAAGCTTTTCCACAGCAAGAGATGACAGCATGTGGCCCAGTGTATCGTGGATATCAGAACACAGCTTCCTGTCTGTCTCTCGATCCAGCATGCCAAACAAAACGCCCTCCAGACCGGTCTCTGTGATGTTTAGATCTAAACCGGGGACAAAGTCAACACAGTAAGAGTCCCAGTGTCTCACTGAGGTATATCAACTAAACAGAATCCTCTTGTCAGGTTCGCGATTTGTACTCACTGATTGTAGTGTTGTCTCCTGCTCTCTTCGCCAGGCTCATGGCATACTCACAGACCTCTGCAGCCTCTCTCTGAGCGAGCTGTCTCAGGCAGGCCACGGCAGCTCGGCGCAGCAACAGGTGAGAGCTGCATAGGTGCACCTGCAGGTATTCCATAGTATAGTAGGAAATTATGATTACGATTAAGACTATTATAACTACTATAGTATGAAACTCATTATGTCTCATTATGTCTTACACATAGGCAGGGCACCAGGCTGGACAGGTTGACATGACGTGGAGCGAACATGTGCAGCTGCTGCAAACATGAGATGGCAGCTGCCTGCACAAGGGAATCAGAGTGGTCCTGCATTATGGCACAACCAACAAGGCAGGACGAGCGGATGGTGGAGATAGTGGCTCCATTTCCTAGCAAACCCAATGACACAGATTAGGAAGAGAGACAAAAAGGAACAGCATTTTTTAGCAGTTACGAGTATCTACTTCAGTGGCCTGTAGTGTGATTACACTGCCACCTGTTGGTCTCCATGGCTTTTAAAGAAATGAGAGTCAAATGAGAGAGTCACAGTCATACAAGGAGGTTTGTGATTTTCTTTCTGCCACAGTTACCCTGCAATTCTGGTCCCACAGTGGTAATGAGCGCTCCCAGGCAGCGGCCCAAACACTGGTGCACCTCTGTGTGAGACGGTGGCACAGTGAGGAGCAGGGTGAGTACCAGGGACAGCGTAGGCTCTACGTAGCCTCTGTACATGGGACCACTGGAATCCACAATCAGAGCCAGAGAGTGCAGAGCCCATGTCTGATACAAAATAAATGGAGAATATTATGTGCAACGCAGAAATTATGATGTTTTTGAATTAAAACTTTGCTTTGAAATGAAATACAATAGAAAAAAAACATGTTGTTCATCCAAGTGAAGCAAACTATATTTCAGTTTAGATGAAAAAAAAAAAAAAAAAAAACACAACTCTCCTATTCTCCATCAACTGTGACTGAATTTAAATATCCATTCCTCCTGAGTAATTCACTGTACCTGGACCTCATGAGAGGACCCATCCTGGGCCAGAGCCAATAAGATGCTGACACTGGTCTTTAGGTGTTGGCCTGAGCCAATTCCTCCAACATATCGATGCAGACAGCCGAGAGCCAGGGAATGGCCCGTCCTCGATACTACATCACGGGCCGACTTCAGTCTGGAAATAGAGGAGGAGGAGAGATATGGATCCATGATTAAAGCCAAGGATAGAGAGGTAAGACTGATTCAGATCAATGATATATTGAATGAATAGATTATGAGGACAATCAAAAACTGAAACTTGTATCTTGCTGAAACATCCTTGACCTACAATAAAAATGTAGGTCAGTTGCTTTTTGCTTGCTGGTGTGCTGACCAAGTCTGTCTTGATTTGAACAGGAGAAATAAAAGAATATAGAAAACAAAATCCACCGATAATACATGTATGAAATGCGTACTTATCAAAGCTGGTCTGTGCCATTCTGGCAATGAAGGTAGCCTCTCCCACCACCTGAGCCATCCTGCCCAGGGCCTCTCCAGCAGCACAGCGGAGGATGGGGTTGGGATTGTCCAACGCTCCCATCACCAGAGCCAGGGCCGACTTACGCACCTCCTCAGGACCCAAAGTACTCTTGTTCTCAGCCAAACCCTTTATTCAGGAAGAGAAACATTTTTTCTCATTACATGAAAAATGAAAACATTATATTCCTATCTTATGAGGATATGAGGCAAGTTTTCTCACCTTGAGGGCACTGAGCACTGCAGTAAAGATGTTCAGTTGGACAGCCTGCTGTCGAACTCCCTTAGCCTGCTTTATGCACTCTGCAAAGTGGTCCAGCATCTGTAGCCTGAATCATATACAAAGATGGGTAAACAAGCATGCCACAAAGAGCTTTAAAACAGGTCAACAGTGAATATATATTATAAACCAGAGAAGAAAAAGATAAGATGCAAAATGTTAACATGTTGCAAATATGTCTGTATGTCCGTAGCAATAACTAAACTTCTCACCTGTGTTTGAAGGAGACATGGGGAAAAACCACACCGAACAGAGCCACCGAAGCGTCGATGACAGACACACCCAATGGGAGAGGCCCTGGGATGGCCTCGCCTACTGGAACACGCAGGTAGATTGAGGAGGGATCGTGTTCCAGAGCTCCGCTGCCAGACGCACTGTTGGGCTGCAGCTGTTTAGGAACGATCACACAGTAGTATCAACAGTGACCAAGACATCAGATAATAATGGATTATGTTTAGTACACATAAGGACAGTTACATTTATTCTTAGAATATGTACTAGTATTATATTTTGGATTCATCATGCCATTGATGATTTTACTCACTTGATCCTCTATGCACTTGTGGTCAGTCTCCTGTAGCCAGGAACCCATGAGAACACTGTCGTCATAGTGACAAAGAGAGCGCAGCAAGGAGGTGGTAGTGTTGGCCGAGTTGTCAGTCAAAGTGAACTCTGCAACCAGTTCCCTCAGGAGGGCGTTGAAGCTGCCTACATGAGAAGAATACAGGTTTTAAAAAAAAAAAAAAAAACACCTTCCATAAATGTTCTTAAGTTCTAAAAAAGTGACTGCGTTACCTTCATAGGTCTTGGGAGGCAACAGAGCCAGGATGTCGTACAACCGGAGCCTCACCATCGCTGCACTTGCTTTCAGGTGAGCACCATGGACCTTAATGATGGCAGGGACTCTGACAAAACATTACAATCATTAGATATTTAATCTGAACACAATGAAAAAGATCCTGAAATCCTGCAACACAGACAAAATACCTCTTTGTCTTTAAGTTGTCAACAAACAATATATACTTGAAAGCATCACACTCACTGAGACATCATGGTCATGGCACATTCAATGGGAGTCATCAGTCTACGGATCACATCTTCTGTAAGCAGCTCGGGACAGTGGGCCACAAAGCTACGCATGGCTACAGAAGAATATAACAGGCGTGTGGGTTAGAATTGTGTCTGCTAACATTACAGAGGATGTGCAGGTATACAGGCCGGTATGGTTCTTTACCACACAGTGCTCCAGCTCGGCCCTCCAGTGTGACCTGCCAAGTGAAGGAGTCTCCTCTGGCCTTTTCCGCCTCAAGCTCCTTCTGGGAGCGAGGAAACACGTTTCTCCAGAGCAGCAGCATCTTGGGAAGGTGATAGCGCACTAGAGAGGGACCTGGGCACAAACACAATGTGGTGGCAATGTTGTAAGCGAGAGGGAGACAGAATTGTTGACAAATCAAAAACAAGAGATAAGAGAGAGATGCTTGGCAGGCTCACCTAGAGTCATGAGGGCTCCCAGCAGCAGCCATCCAGCCTGTGTGCGCTGCAGAGACAGTCGACTATTCTGAGCAGCGGTCCTCAGGAGGTCTTCAGCTATACTCACCACCAACTACAAGTACACAGACAATCTTGAAATCTATACAGGGCAATCAAAGAGGCTGATACTGAAGTTCAATCAGGGCTTAAATAAGTAGAAAGACCCAATGACAGTTAATACAAGAGAAGGAACCCATAAGATTACTGTACATTCTGAGGCTACACACCTTGCCCTTGGAGTGGGGGATACCTAGTGGACATTGGTGTACGCCCCCCAGCAGAGCAGCCATCGCAAAGCTATAGCCGCTCACCGCCTCCGGTGAACTCTTCAGGTTGTTGATTCTCTCCGCACAGCGGTCCAGCAGTGGGGTCAACTGATAGGGCAGCGCCACGGCAACACAGCGCAAGCACCATGCAGCAGCTAAACGAGCTGCCATGCTTGGGTGCAGCAGCACTGAGGTCACAGTTTCAAGGAGTCCTGGAGAAGAGGGCATGGTGTTTTTGAGTTGTGACTGAATCCAGTTTAAATGCATTTTATCTGACTGTAGATTTCAACATATTCAATTAACTTTAAGAAAAATATGCAACAATTGCATATACAGTGGAAACTAATGTAGATGTACATAACTGTTAGCAGCTAATATTCTGTTTAATGGATAGTGAAAATGTTAAAACGCAAAGTTAGAGAAGATGCCGGCCAATGTCATACATTTTCACGCCAGTTAGGAGTAATGTTTTATCCATATAATCACAGTTTATAGAAACTTAAGAGCACTGAAACAAATGTCCCATTGAATATTTTGTGTGTCTCACCTATAGAAGGCTCCTGGATAAGTGGTGAAGCTGTGGCACTCAAGCTCTGAACCAGGCTGCCCAGCTCTTTTAGGGCACACACCATGACATGCTGACTGGCAGAGACATCCGCTGCCCCTGCCTTGTTCTCTCCACTGATGTCATTCACAACTGCCTCTGGAAAAACATGCGTCAGAGAAAGAGAAATGAACAAGAAGGATTTGTCAGTATAAAATGCAAAAAAAATTTAGTTAAATCATAATTGTGACATGTTACATAAAAATACATTGTAAAAACATAACTGACTGTCCACATTAGTCCATGTATTGCTGTCACACACCATCAATCTGCTGTCAAGTTGTTGTTCTACTGCAGCACTAGAATCCTCTAAAATACTGAGGAGCACTCTGCTATATGCCACAAACACAGAGCTCTGAGGATTTTTTTTTAAAGGTACAATGCATTAAACAATGGTTATAGTTGTATTAGAGGATAAAGGATGTGGCAAGAAAATAACAGTAAAACTAAATCTGAATTCAAGTGAATTGCTGATAAGCCATCTGATGGTCATTTATCAAGATCTTAAACCCTCAGAGCTCTAAATGGGCAGCAGTCAAGACAGATCTTCTTAAAGGTGCCCTCCCACACTCGTTGAATATTAATGAGAACTGGCACAAATCGAATCTTCCTGCAGGCTTTCTATACCACGCTAGAATGGCTTGAAACAAGATAACCAAGGCATTTTTTCCACAAGAAATGTTACAGAGTTCATGGTAGAACGTCAGACATTACCACAAAGTAATGAAATACGTGTGGCAGGGCACCTTTAAACTGTGTCAGTCATGTTGTTCCAAAGGAGGCCTCACTACCATCATGTCTCCAGGAAACATTTTTAAAGTTACTTTTAGCATAGATATTTCCTAAAGTCTCATTTCAACAAGTCTCACAGATCCAGCTGGTTGGAAAGTATAGTAAAGTATAGTGAAGAGCCCAGGACCACGTCTCAAGAGAAACCGACATTCAACATCTTTATCAAATTCTGTTTTAGCATCAATGTGAACAAGAGCATGTATGTTTGACATAGTGTACATCAGTGTAAAGGTTGCAAAGCACATCAGAGTAAGAATCATCCTTTTTGATGAGATAAAGGTGATTATAAATATGATTGATGTGTTGTTTTACAGGGGAAGAAATGAAATTTGGAGGAACTCAAATCAATTAAACTAAATGATGGACAAACTTGCAAATATCATGTCTTGTTGCTGTGGGGGGAAATGGCTTGTTCCAACTATGTGTCTGTGAATTTTAGTGGCACATGCAGTTTTTTTCTGCTGGTGTAAGCCAGATGTCAACAGTCAGAAAGAGTTTGTCATGCTCTGTAGGGATTGTAATACGATAACAGAATGGCAAACAGCCATGGAGGCTATGCAATAATGCAAGCATGAGTAACTGAAATGCTGAGCTGGCAATGGATAATGTTACTGACTGATGATGCTGCTTGTGGTTAAAAAGAAAAGGGAAAAAGAGAGTGATTCTGACAGAAGCAAAGGCGGAAAGAAAGAAAGAAAGCAGAAATAGGGAAAGCCATCTCCGCACGCAACAAAAGACAGAAAAGAAAAGCCATCTCTGTATACAACACAAGCCCAAAGCATGCAAGAATTGTAGAAACTGAATGAAGGGTGAATTCAAAGTAATAATAATGGATGAGTACTTACTCTGTAATGCTCTGAACCGTGATATTTCCCCCCCATCCTCCTTACCCACAGCCCTCATTTGCTTGCTGATGGCTTGGCAGATTTCTTTGCCGGCTGCAATTTGTGCTTTCTCTCCGAGTAAGCCCCCCAGGGTGGCACGTAGCATGAAAGAGACACAGCGGCGTGAGTACACAGCCTCAACATGTGTCTGCGTGGCTCGTGGGTGAGACACTAGGTCCAGAACGTGGGACAGGAACGTCGCAAAGTTGCGCTCCAGCCACTGACCACCAAGTGTAGTCACAAACACAACATAGGCCTGAGGAAAACAGGGGGGGGGGGGGAATCCCATGTGAAGTGGTTGATTCAGACAACGCAGGCTCAGATTCTTATGTTTGACAATTCACCTCACCTGTGTGACGCCCACTCGCACTTCCCTGCTGACAGAGCCTCCCCCCTTCAACATTTCCCCTCCGCTCTTCAGGAAGCCGGATCCTCCACGCAGAAAGCCTGTGGCCATTAGCTCCAGCACCTCCTCCAGAGTGGCTCGCTTCACGTTCTGACGCATCACTGAGGAAAAATTAATTGAGATCATGAAGAACAAAAGTGGGGAGCCTAGTCTACTTAACAGGAAAGTAGCCGAACATAAACTACAAAAATCAACTCTTTAACCTACCAGCTGCTTGTTTGGGCATCAGGGCGGTGGCCATGACTGTCCCAAGCAGTTTGGCCACTGCTACCCGAACACCATAGTTTGATCCTTCCAAGGCTTTGAAACACAAAGTGGCCACGTTCTCCAGTTCTGTGGTCCACATGAATACTGCCTCATTCTGCAGCTCCAACAGGCACTGATCAGGCAAGAAGAATAAAGATGGAGTCCAGGAAACATCGGATTTATTATAGACACACGGATGATGCATGCAAACAATCCAGATGCTAAGTTTAGACTTATCTTTGCAATGTACTGGCCACACAATTTGCTCAATATAGAGTACAACTGTCATGTTTTGCATCACAATAGGGAGGAGATTTGCGTAACACGTTCGAGATTGGGCAACATAAATGACATAGCAAAAATATGTGTAATTTGGTTTACAGCTCCGTTAGACATTTTTCTAAGACCAACCTTTGCTACTGCACAGCGTACAGCCATGGACCGGTCTGTGAGTAGAGAGCGGGCATTCTTGTAGATATCTCTGTGACATGAGGCTGCAGCTCCTCCAAGTCCACAGAGCACCTTCTGCAGGCTGAGAAGGATCTCTCCTCTGCCTTGAGACTACATCAACAAGGGACAGGTGAAAACAGGATGATAAAAATAAACATCACATTTGTTTCTGAATAATAAACAGGGTTCATACGCATTTTAACCAATACTTTTCCATAACTTTTTGGCAAATTTCCATGACTAGGTATTCCTGAAAACGTCAGTCGACATTATACAATAAGAATAAAAATCTGTGTTAAAGTTTACCCTCAGAGGTTTAACAATAAAATGAATGACTAATTTATGTGGTTCATAGTGGGATTCGTAATATCGCTCCCCGAATAGAACGTTGAGAAAAAAAACAATTCCATGACTTTTCCAAAACTGTCTGGGTCTTTTTATGTTTCCAAAACCTTTCCAGGCCTGGAATTCTAACCCCAGGCCATAACTTTTCCAGGTTTTTTCAAAACATATGAACCCTGATTAAATCTTTTTAGTTATCCACTTCTGTTTCTATAATCTAATATACAATTTGAACTAATACATACAGTACTTGCCATAAGAAAATGGAAAACTCGTACTCTTAAAAAGATCATACCTCTGCACTCTTCACCGCCTTCAAAAGATTATTAATGGTGTCTGGAAAAGAGCTGCCCAGCATCCTGCCCATCTTGTCATAGAAAGCTCCAACACATGCCACTGCAGCACTGCAAGAAAAGTTACTGTATGCATTAAAATGAAAGTGCACATTCACGTTCACTTTAAATTACTTGATAAACAATGCAAAGCAATAATCAGATGATAACTCAGTACTCATTTTATATGTTCATTTTGATGAACATATAAAATGAATTATCTCTTGAAATTGAACTGCCATAACTGTGGATTTTGTTTACGTCCAGATATTCTCACATGCATAACGTAAACCTCCTCTTGAGAACATTCAGACTGGCTTTTATTGTATTGATGACTGATGTTGTTAACAGCATAATACCATGTGCCATGAGTTAGATTTAACCTCAGAGCTCCAAACACATTATTATCAATACTAAAACACGGCACGAGTAGAACAGTGGCACATGCAGGTATGAAAGAATGATGGCTAAAACCCTGCAGGACAACACTGACGTAGCTTTAACCACTGTTAGATTCCATTATCAGCAAGAAACACAGCATCATATCTACTCATGTACACTTAAGCCCCCCTTTTAAGCATGAAATGTCATTCTGCAGATTAACATTTGGCTTCACGGCTAATACCCTTGAGGGTGGGCACATGCATGCAACACGGAAAGTGCTGGATGGATTCAATCATCTTAATGCAAATGTGTATAATATCAAGTAGAATATATATATAAAAAAAAGTAAAAATAAATAAATAGCCAATGGAAATACACAGCAGCAATTATATCTTACAGTTTTGTTGGCAAGTACGCAGGTGTGTCATCCTTGCTTTTGATGATCTCATTGCATTTATCCAGAGTCTGGAAAACAGTGAAGGTGTCGCCGATGCTGTAGAGCGTAGCGAGGTTTTTGGCCAGCAGTTTTCTTGTCGGTGGTCCAGGGGCACTGCTGATCAGTCCTGTCAGCTGTTCCACCAGCTTCTTCTGCTTCTCCTTCACATCCACCTGTCATTCAAACCCAAAACAAAATCACACTGAAACACACAAAAATTAAACTCACTCAGAAAAAAAAAACAATGCCATAATCTGAATAGTCACCTTATTTGCTGCCACAAGTACTTTATCCAAGAAGCGGAGCCATTCGAAGATGAAGACAGGCCTCTTTGCTTCAGTGATCTGGGCCAAGGCATCTTCATTGAGCAGTAGACTGTGAGCCAGCTCCATGGCGAAGACCTTGTAACACAGTCCTGTACACCTTCGCCACTGCAATGTTTACGCTAGGGACATAAGTAACTATAAAGTTATAAAAGCTGTCACTGCTTTAGACGTTTTTTTTGCTTATTTGTCGTACTGTGTAGCAAACTAAACTGTCAAAGCTGGGTAGCGTTAACACTTTGCTGTTCTGGGTTGACAGCTGTCTGCCTCCAGCTGTTGATAGGCGAGCTGGTTAGCAACACAAGCTAACTAGTTCCTACGAGGAAAAAGCTAAACTCCGGCTACACAGTCTCACCCAAACTGAGCGTTAGCTATCTATCATAATCCATTACAACATCCAGCTGTTCAAAAACTCCTCAATAACAACACATGTATGAAATATGGGCTATATTTAGCAAATTGTTCCCTCTACCTGTTTTCGATAACCAAGGATGAATGACGACGAGTATCAGCGGTGTCGCATTAAAAAGTGCCCGATGTGAAACCAAGGAAATAATGTGCAGAATATACTGCTGTATCCTAATTTAAAAAAAAAAAAAAATGTGTTATCTATGTGTATTCTTTTTTTTCTAGTTGTCTCTGTGCATTTAACATAAGTACCTAAAATATTTGTCAAAAGCGCCGGTGTCGTGCCAAGGTACTGCCAGGATTTGTATCCCCTGGCCCCGGGAGCGCGCGTGCACTCAGAGCGGAGTTTAATGCTGCACTTCGAATTCACCTCTTAAATGGAACAAATAGCGACGTTGAAGACTCGACAGGGTTTTCCTGAGTAACAAGGGTCTCATTTATCTATATAAATATGTTTATTTGTATGTTACATTAAGGCGACGTATAAATTGTTTAATGCGTCGTTTATTATTGTGGATTAATCGACAGTGTTTTCCTAAGTTCCATATTGACATGCATCTTATAGCTACATAGGCCGACTGATAGGCCTATCTATGTGAGTCATGCAGGTTTATGAGCAATATTATTTCCTCGTCTTTGCTAACCCGTCCCTCCCTGCCCTCTAACGTGATTTCTGTTTTAATTTAATTTAGTTTAATATGGCTTTTCAATTAACCGCTTTGTTCACCTGTCTAAAGTTACAGTGGGGATACACAAAATATCAGGCTGTTTTTTCACCTGATATAATGTGTATCCCCTCCCCTAACATGCAAAGGGTCTGTCCTGTCCTCATGTGTGTTAGTGTCTGTTTACCAGGTCACAATAAACAACATGAGATAATATGGAGATTTTTGCTGTTTTCTAGCAAAAATTACAGAAGGGATACATTATATCAGGGTGTTTTTCACCTGACATAATGTGTATCTCCTCCCCTAACATGCAAAGAGTCTGTCCTATTAGGGGAGGGGATACACATTATATCAGGTGAAAAAACGGCCTGATATTTTGTGTATCCCCTCTGTAACTTTACACAGGCGAACAAAGCGGTTAATTGAAAAGCCATATCAAACTAAATTAAATTAAAACAGAAATCACGTTAGAGGGCAGGGAGGGACGGGTTAGCAAAGACGAGGAAATAATATGTAGCTATAAGATGCATGTCAATATGGAACTTAGGAAAACACTGTCGATTAATCCACAATAATAAACGACGCATTAAACAATTCACACATCTCCTGAATGTAACAGACAAATAAACGTATTTATGTAGATAAATGAGACCCTTGTTACTAAGGAAAACCCTGTCGAGTCTTCAACGTCGCTATTTGTTCCATTTAGAGGTGAATTCGAAGTGCAGCAGTTAAAGCAGCACTACGGAACTTTTAGCTGCAGCTGTAGTTCCAATGAGACAACCTGTAGGGGGAACCGAAGCCAAAGCTCCGCTCTGAGTGCACGCGCGCTCCCGCGGCCAGGGGATACAAATCTTGGCGGGGATAAGTACCTTAACACGACACCGGAACTGTATAATTGTTGCGTACATTCGTTGTAGCTACTCGGAATGTATCTTTGAACGAACCAAACATCGGTGAAGCATAACTCAAATGCACAACCGGATTATTAATTCAGCGCTGTAGCTGTTCTTTTCTACATTTCTTTCTCTTTTGCGCGGCCATAATGTCTGATGAGGAAGAGGACTATATGTCTGATGCATTTCTCAGTAAAATGTAAGCAATTTGTGTGTCCGCAGTTTATATTAATAGCTGAGGGTGTCGAGATTGTTAACTTAGCTAGCGTTAACGTTAACGGTTACATTACATGCACTGTTACATGTGTATCTTACCGCCCTGTGGTGTCAGTCCTATAAAGTTAAAGTTAATTCTGGGGTTTTCAAAGTAGTGGGAGTTGACAGTCATGTTCGCTTAATAGCTACCAGTGTTGTGATATCCCAATAACTGTTTCTGTGTTCTTCTGTGTGTCAGACAAGATGTGAAGCCAGGTGTCAGCATGGTGAGGCGAGTGAAAGAAGCATTGAAGAAGGAGACACAGCAAAAGGAGACGAACATCAAAAACCGTCAAAAGACCTTTAAGGAGCAGGAGAAGGAAAGCAGAGAGGCAGCTTTACAAAACTCAATTTGCAATGCAAACAAGGGATTTGCACTTCTGCAGAAAATGGGTTACAAAGCTGGGCAAGGCCTCGGGAAGGCGGGCAAGTTTCTTCTTTACTGAGTTATCTTATTTAAATCTGTTTGCCATTTGTTGCTTGTGTAATACTGTTAATCTCTGTTACCTTTACAGGAGCAGGAAGGGTTGATCCAATTCCTCTTAATATTAAAACCGGTAGGTGATACATTTTTATATTTTATATTTGGTGTATTTGGAAACAACATGTGCAATCCAACTGATGGCTTACGTGTATTATTCTTGTTATGCTAAATCAGACAGAGGTGGCATTGGAATGGAAGAGGTGAAGAAAAGAAAAGCAGAGGAGGAACTTGAACATTATCGTCAGAAAGTACGAGCCAGACAACAGAATGAGACCAAGTCTCTGGAAGATTTTAGGTCAAGTTTGCAGCTGTCTATGAGATGCACCATGTCTCTAAACATGGCCACCCTCCTATAATACACATGTTTCATAGTCTGTGTGTGTAATGTTATTCTTTTTCATTCCAGGTCAAGAGTAAAGACAGAGAGAGAGGAGCGAAAGATTGAAGGAGATCTCAGAAGGAGTCAACGAGCCTGTGAGCAGCTTGACAGTCAGAAGGTTGGAAGCTATAGCACAGGCTCATCCGTACATCACAGAGCGAATGCTGTTTTTGCAGATCTCTACTCAGTCTTTCTGCACTGAGAATAAATACAAACGTGCCAAGACAATTGCCATGCCTTAATCCAGAGAAAGAATTCAGTATATTCTGACAATTCACTCTACATCATTATAGAAACAACACTTGGAGTTTTCTGTGTGAATTATTTGGCTGAATTGTCTTTTCAGGGCATCACTGTGCCTAGGGAAGACTGGTACTGGCCTAAAGCAGAGACAGATGACGATGAAGACGGTCTTAAGGAGGAGGAGGAGGACGAGGACAAGGAGGAGGAGGAGGAGGAAGAAGAAGAGGAGATTGTGGAATTAACCGTTAGTATTCAGTTTACCTTGTTTATTCGGTGATATAATGTGTAATCCTAATATATGATCCCAAATCCATTTTGTTGTCACATAAATGTGTGGTAATATGTCATCATTTTGGTGCATAGACTTTTTGATGGTAATGAAAATAGGATGCACTGGCACATTCTGCCATTGTATTGTACACAGTTATAATATTGGCAAATGACAATTTTATTTATATAACACCTTTCATTACACAGAAACCCAAAGTGCTTAAAAAACAGGATACACATTACAAGCATAAACAGAAGAAAGAATACAGCAAAAGCAACAACACAACAAGAATATAAACACACACACACACACACACACACACACTGTGCAAATGCCCAGTGCCTGAGAAAATAAGAATGTTTTGAATTAAAGGAACACACCGACTTATTGGGACTTTAGCTTATTCACAGTATCCCCCAGAGTTAGATAACTCCATACATACCCTTCTCATCTCCATGCATGTTGTGTCTGATGCCCCCAGCGCTAGCTTAGCCTAGCACAGATCCTGGAGGTAACCGGTTCCATCTAGCCTACTGCTCCCATTAAGTGACAAAATAACGCCAACATGTTCCTGTTTACATGTTGTGATTTGTATAGTCACAGGGTGTACAAATAACAAGGTCACATGAGACACAGCCGTCTTCTAACCGTATACAAACTGGGAACTATATTCTCAGAAGGCGAAGCACTGCTACTTCTGCTACTTGGGCGGAGTGATTTGCTCGCGGCACCTGAAGCCCTGTGGTGAGGAGCATAGAATTCGCCTGGAGTTCGCTCAGAGTTGGAGTAATATAGTCAACAATTACTAGGTAGTAAAAGCATAGTGACCTTGTTATTTGTACACCCTGTGACTATACAAATCACAACATGTAAACAGAAACATGTTGGCGTTATTTTGTCACTTATTCGGTGCAGTAGGCTAGTTGGAACCTGTTACCTCTAGGATCTGTGCTAGGCTAAGCTAGCGCTGGGTGCGTCAGACAGAGTTACGACACGCACGGAGATGAAAAGGGTATAAATCGACTAATCTAACTCTAGGGGATATGGTGAATAAGCTAATGTCCCAATAAGTCGGCGTGTTCCTTTTTAACTTTTGAATATGGACACAGTTGTGATGGATCTCAGCTTGTTCCAGAGAGCAGGACCACAGTAACTAAAGGCCCCCTAATCGGACCTGGATCTAAGTCTGGGTATATCCATAGACTGTAAATATTTACAGTCTATAGGTATAACTAGAAGACCGTGATCATATGATACGATAAATGCATCTAGTTGAATTCTGTGCTATGATATCCAAAGTAAAATGAAAGTGTATGTGATGTGTGCCTCTCTGTTACAGTCGTTTGACAAACTGCAAATTTTGACATCCTATTTGAGAGGAATCCATTTTTACTGCATATGGTGTGGGACAACATATAATGGTAAGAGTGATGACGACATGGGTGTAGTTTTATTGTTTTTTTTTTGTTTTTTTTATTGCCTTTGCTGATATACTGTATATATTTTTACAGATGAAGAGGACTTGTGCTCCAACTGTCCCGGGGATACAGCAGCAGACCATGAATGAACTTAATAAAAACATGCGCAGTAGTTCCCAGTGGAAAAAGCAGTTACAAATGTTTGACCCTGGAAGCATTATATTTGATATGCAGTTGAGGCAATTAGGTGATCAGAAGTGGAGGGTTATTTATTTATCATCCCCATTTGAATCTGTTTTCCATCTCTGGAAGGACATCACTGTTTGAGGGTGATGGTCTTGAATTTCTTTACATTTAGAAATCCTGTAGTAAATTTACGATACCTTTTTAATGTTTATATCTTTGAAAATATGCACTTTGCAAGATGCAGATTTTTTTTTTTTTTAAATGTTTTAAGAGCAATTGCATACCTGTGTTTTCATTAAATGTTTGATGTACTCCTAACTTTCCCATATAATCCTGATATTGCCATAATAGCTTATGTTCTCAATTGTGAGTTTATATGTGTCTTAAAATTATATTTACTTCAATATCGGTCGGTATGTCTGGTGTCCCCGCTGGATTTCGATACCATTCTTCCCACCACAATATTGGATAGTCTGTATACGCGTACCAGTAAATACACTATGGTTTCCTTTTTGCTTGTTTGAAAGGTCCAAGTTACCTCAGACTGTGAGTTTGTTTCTTTTGTTTCTGAAGCACTGAATCATGATAAAAGGGTTTTGTGTGGCCGGGTTGGTTCAGTGGTAGAGCAGGCGCACATATAGTGAGAGGTTTATGCCTCGACCTCTTCCCCCTCTCTCTCCCCTTTCTCACCTAGCTGTCCTGTCAAAAATTAAAGGTGGAAAAGCCCAAAAAATTATCTTTAAAAAGAAAAAAAGGGTTTTGTATAATACTCTAAGATAAATGGACGTCTACTACTTGACATTCTCATATATATATATATATATATATATATAATAAATAAATAAATAACCCTCAAAAAGCTTAAAGAAAAAACTGCAAAAGAAGTCCATCTACAATCATAAGATCTGAAAAGGCTGTTAGTTTGATTTTTCAACGTTTTTGGCGCTTCTTTGCAGCATTTCACATTCATTCAGCTAAGGTGCTGACAAAAACGGCTCGGGTGCTGCACCTAAGCCTTTTAATGGTAGGGAAAACCCTGATATATGCTTGACAGTAAGCTTCCTCAACGATGTTAATTGGCATTAACAACTCCAACTCCCATGAGTATTAGCAGTAGGCGCGGTGGTAAAGCTTCTTGGGAACTGTAGTTATTGATTGCTAACAAAATTAGCTCTTTCTGTTTTTATACAGTCTATGGTTTTGTCCCAAAGAAAAACTTTCATTGAAGCTAAAACATTTCAAGAAGACCAAAACAAAAGAAAAATCAAGCAGACGTAAGTTAAAAATATCCGTAAAAATAATTATTAACAGTAGCATACCTAACATTAACGACTGCTAGCCCAAAGAAACGCAGCACTTTCAGTTCTCTTAATACATCCATGCTTTCACTATACTAACTCCCCCACTGTTAAAACGTATCCACGGTGATAGCTTCCACTTGGTTCAGAACCCATTTGTATATTTCTGACATCGTTTGAAGGAGCCATGTTGTGTGACGTTACCGGAGAAAACGAAACTTACTGTGGGGAAGGCTGAATTGGAAACAGCCCAGACGTACGAAGGAGAAGACGTGGAAGTTGAGATGAAAACGAAAAATATATAGTATTCTTGCACTTTGTGCTCGTAATTTAATTGACATTCCGACTAGTCATTTATAATGAACGTGGCTAAACTGAACGAGTATGCACAGAGACAACGCTTGGAGCTGAAATATGAGGACGTTGGATCCGTTGGCCCTGATCACATTAAAACGTGAGTTGCATATACATTCTCTGGTGGGGTTTACGACCTGCATGCATGTCCTGTATGTATGATTTAAAAAGATCTGGGACTTTAATGGGACATACTCTTATTGAACGGAAGGATAGTATTTCCCATGGCGTTGGTTTGGATGTATTCTATGTTGTTTTTAGGCCAATCAGTGTCCCAGCTGTTGTCACTTTTTTTTTGTCACACTACATTATATTGTTTAAAAAATAAACGTGGAAAATAGCAATAAGAAAATGTTGATAAATGGCATGGTATGAGTGTAAGGCCACTTTAAAAAAAGACTAATAGATGCAAATGTTTTGAACCGTAATAGTCTTGTATTGTTGTCTAAGTATTGTTTCTACTGTTACTGTGGCATTGAGTTAGATATTGAAAAATAATTATTCTGGATTCGGTACTCAACTCATGTATCATACTGACACCAGTAGTAAAAAATAAAAACTGTATTATAATACATTTATTTTAGGTAATTAGATCAAGTGCTTGCGTAGCAATTAATACATACACATATCACAGTATTTTTCACATGCAATAAAATGAATGACTTTACATTAGCAGTCCCATAAAGTTTTCTGATGAGGGCCTAAGGGGGTCCAACATATGTTAATAACGTCACCTGTGGGAATGTTAATTAAGTGTGCAAATTCATGTCTGTACTCCTTTTATTATCTTGTCTGTTTAACAACATTTATATTTCTTTCTCAGATTTACCGTAAGAGCAGTTCTGGATGGTAAGGCATATCCTGATGGTGTGGGGAAGAACAAGAAGGAAGCCAAACAGAACGCAGCTAAAAATGCCCTGAGATGCTTGTTGGAGGAACCAATTGACCCTGTAAGATTAGTATACCTCTTTATTGACCTACTGTTTGTGTAAAACTACAGAGGTAAGTAGTAATACACATTAGTTTTTCCTAGCTTAATTAAAGTCCCAGAAAAGTGCAGCGGGAAGTAATGTATTCATATGCATGTTATTAGCTGTAATATTGTCATGAATGTAGTATTTTGTAGTTTCAAATAAGCGGCACTCTAACCACTTAATATAAAATCATATTTTTTGTTTTCAAGACTGGAGAAGAGAAATACAGTGGCACGTCATGCAAACCAAAGGAGGAATTGAATCTAAATGTGTTGGACATCTGGTGAGCCCAAACAGTGGAGACACATTTTTTCTGTTTAAATATTTTAGTTGGGTTTGATTATTAAAGGTTTTAATTTGATTCTGATTTGTCTTGGTGTTACAGTGAAAAGACAAAGAGCTTGAGTGTGAGAACTACAGGCGAAGTTTTTACAGACTCAAATTACATAGGAATGATCAACAGCCACTGTCAGAAAACAAAGCTCTTCCATGACTACATCTTAGAGAAAAAATGCGGTCCACCTCATAACCCTCAGTAAGTATGATTGAACCTCTGTAACCTGAATAGATACTACAGACACTATATGAAAACCCTTGATAGCTATGAGAGATACATTTTAACAAGATTATCTAAATATTTCCTCTCTGCCTGCACAGGTTTTTCTACAAACTACTGATCGACAGTAAGGAGTACCCTGTAGGTGAGGGTAAGAGTGCCAAGGAAGCCAAACAGAAAGCAGCCCAGCTGGCCTGGTCTTCTCTTCAAGAACAGACAGACTGGGACAGCAAGGTATTTAATATTTTCTTTTGTTTTAATATGATAACAATCAGTTTTTCTGCACCATGAAACCATAGCTGCCACAGCTTCCTTTTGAAATTCATCACTATATACTGTAATATGCAAGCCCAGTCTTCTTCTTTTCTTTTTTTGTAGTCACCATATAAAATAAAAAATGTCAACATTATTGTTTTAATCTGGTGAAGGTACAACACTTCAAGCTTTACAGCAGGTTTTAAACATCCTCATTACTTATTACTACCCACGCTGTCCATTGTAAATGTCATTTTGTGTTCAACTCTCATCATTGCTGTGCGTGCAAACGAATATACAAAGCAGTGATTGATCATAATGATGATATTAAGGGTGTATTCTAGGGTTAAAGTAGTCTCGCTTTGCCAGTCCTTTCTTCACGACGCCGCGGAGGAGGGTATGGCTAGTCCACAAAGCATTCTAGGATGGAAGAAAAACGTGCTCTGGTTTATTGGCATTTCTTTAAACCAATCACAATCGTCTTGGGCGGTGCTAAGCACGTGGAAAAGCCACGGTGCCGCTGCACAATAGCCTCGGGAAGGAATTTGTTTTGGTGGAACATGTGTACCTTTTAAAAGTAGTTTTAGTCGTGCAACAGAAAACTCAGATTGGACAGATAGTCTAGCTAGCTGTCTGGAATTACCCTGCAGAGATCTGAGAAAAGATTAACCATAGTCCTCATAAATCGACAGGAGTTTAAAATGCCAACACAAAGGAAGCCCAAAGCAATGGATATCCGGCCTAAATGAGTGACGGAATGTCGAGGATATAGACTAGGGTTAAAGAGACTTGGTTGCTCCTTACTCTGCTGTAAAACTGTATGTAGCAGTGTTGCTGCGTCGCTATCTCCATACCAGTGATTCCCAAAGTTGGAGCATCAATTACTATAAAACATGGTACCATGTAACAGCCGAACACTTCCTTCGTGCTTTCAGGTATCTGTTAGGCCAGCTGTGTCTGAAGACAGTGCGCCAGCCAGGCTGTCCACCCAACCGAGCACACCGTAAGTCACTGACCGAGCAGTACAACGGATGGTAATGTTTATATGTTGGGCATAATCTATTCAAGTGTCTCAATGTATTCTCCAAGGGACTCCCATGATGCAAAATCAAAACGCGTGCCAACGACAACTTCAAGTGACTCAGCTGTTCTCACCAATTCATTGAATCCTCCCAAGGATCAGGTCTGTTACTTCCTATATGATCCTGTTAATGCTATCATGGTTCATGTCAATGTTTTGTAATGCTCAGTCTATTGCAAAATATGAGTTGCTTTAACTTACCTATTAGGTTAGGAACGGGCATGCGTTATTCCAATGGCAGTTAATACATGTAACACATAACTTGGGTGATTTTTAGGGTTACACATGTATTTGGTGAGAGCACACAATGCTAAACAATAACAATAGCATTGCAAGACAAATAGTTTGTTCTCAGCACACCAAATCCCCTTTTTCCATTAGATTCTGAGCTCTTTAGATTACAGAGAAGTAAAGGACTTTGTGCCTCTTCACCTCGTATAATGGAATTTGAATATGTGTATGCTTAAATATAATTGACTATATTTTTTCTCCTTCCCATTACAAAGATTCAAAGTCCTGATGTGAAGCCCAAAATAAAGTAAGCCATCCTTTGAGACTCACTGTAAAGCTACAGTACAAAATATGTATTGTTTTTGCTGATTATACTTGTTCTTGTCTTGTTAGAATTGCAGCAAATTTCCCAAATGCCTGCAAAAACCATAAAGAGGTAAAGTAAGAAGATATATTCCGTTGTAGTTCATCTTGTTTTGTTTTTTAACATTTGAATCTCTATATCATGACTTTATTGATTTATTTAGGATATAATGGTCAATTTCAATGTCAAGAATACAGATAATAAACAGAGTGAGAAAACAACAAACCAGTCAGCGATCTCAAGGTATGGAAAATGAAAACATTGAAGTACAATATTGATACAATTATTGAATGATTTCTAGCACTACTGTGTTTATACATATTTCATGATTATTCAAAAATAATATGTATTGTCACCTTTCTTCCTTGTGGTTTATCTCAACAGGTTTACATCAGATTTTGACTTCATAGTGTGCCTTGGCAAAGGAGCCTTTGGTCAAGTTTTTAAAGCTGAACAAAAACTGATAAAGAAGTATTATGCCATAAAAATTGTCCGCTGCAAAGAGTAAGTCAAGTATGACAGATGTTTTCATTTTGTTTTCATCAAATGGGCTCTGTATAGTGTTTATTTAAAAAAAAATGCAAAACAGATTGAAAGTTTCATTAAAGCTGCAGGAGGTAACGTTTTAAAAAAGCCAGAATTTCGAATTAGAGTGAGACCTCATTCTGCAGCTCTTCCCTAGCCCAAGCCCCTCCCATGAAGCATGGGCATGCACCCGCTGCATACAGTAACATTTACGAGTACTAATCCTTCATTTCATCCAGATGGCATGCTGTTAAATAGCGGCAATTCTAAATGACCATTCCTTTTTCTTTGAAAAACCCTTTGAGATGATATACTGTGATTCAAGGCTCTTGTAAGCTACGTAAACATGAGCTAGGGTTAGCAGGAGGCTAAACTCCCAGCTAAACTACCACATTTATGTTTCCTGTGGTGTGTTAGAGGAGACATAAACGCGGCAAAGGAACGGGTGTTTGTGCTAGGCTAAAGGCTAACCCCAGCAGACCAGCTCTCCTGACTGACTGTTTTCAGCAACTGGACTACTTGTTTATACAATTGTCCTCCTATATGTACTGTATATAGATGGATGACAATAAAGTCTCCTATTTAATGATTTAGTTTTGAATTCGCTGCAGCTGAGCCTTTGGCTACGCTAAACAGAACTTCTACCGAAGGAACATGCATCTGCATTGGCAGAACAGCCAATAGTAACGCTCTCTCTCTCTCTCTCTGTCTCTGAAATGACCTGTGATTGGTCAAGGACAGCTAGATTTACTAAACCTGAATACAGAGCCAAGGATGCGGTGCAGAAGTCTAGTTTTCTCTCAGACTACTTAAATTAAAATATTCTGCTAGATTATTATGGAATAATGCCTCCCCCAGCGTTAACCAAGTCATGCTCTTCTTGTTCTCCTTAGGATAAAAAAAGCTCTACGAGAGGTGATGGCATTATCAGACCTCCATCACGGCAACATTGTTCGATACTACACATGTTGGTTGGAGGATTCAGGATACCAATGGGACAAGGCAGATGACAGTGGTAGCACTTCACAGTAAGTCACATCAATTTATTAAAACCCTTACTGAACTGTACTTATTTTACTGAACATGAAGGTATGTCGTGTCACAGTGTTTCTGTTCCAACTTTTCTAGGTCGACTGGTAATTCATTGGTAAAGTACCTTTATATTCAGATGGAGTTGTGTGACACCAGGACCCTTAGAGTGTGGATCGACGAGAAGAATATTCAGAATGTGAAGAAATCTCTGCGAGACTCCAAAAGAAGAGATGAAAGTCTAACTATTGCTCAGCAAATGGTCAGTGCAGTCGAATACATTCACTCCAAGATGCTCATCCACAGAGACCTGAAGGTGAGACAAAGTGAATAAAATCATCATTTATTACATCACATCAGTCATGGAGCTACATATTCATTTGTTAATTTCTCTGCCACGGTTAGCCTGCCAACATCATGTTTGGGCAAGATGGAGAAGTGAAGATCGGAGACTTTGGTCTGGTCACTGATGAGAACGATGACGATGCTGAGAACCTGTTGGAGAGAACCGTGTACAAAGGAACCCCATCTTACATGGCTCCTGAGCAGGTGACTTTAGATTCATCTGTATTATTAAATATTGGTTGTCAAAGGCAAACCTGTGGGTATTTTAACCACTACTCATGCTGTATAGCTAGACCGCCTTTTGTTAATATTGTGTTCTTGTTTTATGACAGAAGAGAAAGAGCACTTATGACCGAAAAGTGGACATATTTGCTTTGGGTTTGATATATTTCGAGATCCTTTGGAACGTCTCTGTCGGCAACGAAAGGAAAGTGGTGAGTTAATTAGGGTCCAAAATCCTGCTATATGTCGATAATAACTGTTAATTAATAAATGCTTTTTGCTTTGAGTTTGTTTCAAAGATAAGCAATTTACCAGATACTTGATTGATTGTCAAATGTTCTACAGAACACCATAGGTGTTTCTCACAGCATTTTAACTCATCATAGTAGGAAAATCACAGGTGTAACTTATAACATTAACAATGGTTTCATTATATTCAAGTGTATCGGTATGTCATAACATTGTGACAGCGATTTAGCATGCACAATACCAGGACCCTGAAACTGAAGCAGATAAATGGAATTCAGCCATCATTAGAAACTTTAAAAAATGAAACTTGTATTGGTCACATACAATTTACACTACAATGAAATTGCTGCATTTAACCCATTCAAGTATTAGGAGCAGTGGACAGCTATAAATACAGCATCCGCGGAGCAACCCGAGGTTGTCTCGCTCAGGGACAGTTTGAGATGTAGCCGCAGGAGCATAGGATCGAACCGCCGATCTTGTGGTTGAGGGGCAACCACTTCACCTCTGAGCAACAGCCAGGAGCATGTCTGGCTGTGGCTCATAATCTTTCATGTGAAAGATTATTATTATAGTTATTGCGCCATCTACTGACAATAGGAGACAAAGATCATCTGATTTACAGTGCTGCTCATGAGTATAGGAACACATGCTAAAGTTGACTAAAAAGAGGAATACAAAAATCATCTTTTGGAAATTGATCTTAATACCTTAATTGAAAAATCCAACCTTTAAGGAGCCACAGCCAGGAGCATGTCAGGGCCTTTGCATGAAATTATTATTTATTTTCTGAAAGATTATTATTATAGTCATTGCGCATAGTTTGGTTTTGGTTTTAATTCAGTTAGCCTAATAGCTGGTTTGATCTGCATTAAGAGATGATTTTATGGAAAGTACCCCATGCCAGTCTCTAGGTATGGTGAAGGGTATGTGATGATGTGGGGCTATTTTAATTCCAAAAGCCAAGGGAACTTTATCAGGATGCATAGTATCCTGGATCCATGAAATAACTGGCCTTTAAAAATAAACATCTGCCTGCCTCTATGGGAATTTAACATAGGGGTGTACTTACTTATGCCCCCTGTATTTTAAGGAAGAACATTTATTTATGTACGATACATTATTCATTCACAAAGAAAATTGGTGTTCTCAAAAGTTGGATTTTTCCAAAGTTTTTCAATTAAGGCATTAAGATCAATTTCCAAAAGATGATTTTTTTTATGCCTCTTTTTAGTCAACTTTAGCAGGGGTTCCTATACTCATGAGCAGCACTGTACATGAAATGTACATGGTGTGGTCAACACATGATATACAGCTGCATGACATATAATTAATACTTTAATGATAATTTTAATAAAACGGGTATCTCAAATCAAGCAATCTGATTGGTTCATAGCTGTGATGTAACAAACTGATAGCTGATACCATAGAGGTAAGCCGTTCATCTGCACACACACCCTGCTAGAACACATAGCTAGTTTAAAATATGCAATGTATCCCTCTAAGTCTATGCTATATTTGAAATATTTTCACCGCTTTACCTTGCTGTCACACAGCTCTTTTCGACGGAGACCTGAAGCTGTTATCTAGGCTCTCTTCAACGCCACCAGACTCCATTGATAAAAAAAACCCCGCAGTTTTACCTTGCAGAAAACAGGAGTTGTTCTACCGCTACCTCGAATGGTTAGTTGCTTGTCTACTGCTGTCTCGATCGTTTAGTTTGTTTGTTATTGTGTGCCTTTCTTAAGTATTAAGCAAAATAAATCCTTTACTAAAAGTCTGTGCTAGCTGCTAGTGAAGGCTAACATCACCTGCACTGCATTCCATAGCAATCACCTCGGTATGTGTTGGCAGCCAGCCTAGGAAGGCCTATTTTATTGTGAACATGATTATTTATAAATAAAATCTATGTAAATTGGAATGTGACTATAACTTAAATATTGCGATACTTGATTAATTTTATAAAATCCATAGCTCACTTCAGTCCGTGATACTGTAATTACGTCACAGCTAAGCGGGTTGTAGCTGTGATATAATCACAACATACCACAGCCTGTCCTGAGCTATTGCTTAAGTGTCATCTAACGCCACATAATGGATACAGGAAGTGGCACAAAATTTGCAACAGGTCATTTTTAGCATCACACACTCCATGCAGGAAATGTCTAACCTGTGCCACAGTCACAGAAATGCATGGACGCATCAACCGGCGTCCCGGCAGAACCCCACACGTGCAACAAGGTGCGAGGGCCCGTTCAATGCTTAATATACAGTCTTATTTACATATGTGCTTTTCCTACTGTGACATGTCAAAATGCTGTCTGTGGAAAAGGCCTATTTATAAAGTTAAAGTTTATAAATTTGTATCATGCCAATTTTTTCTCACTGCATAAACTCCAGATTTGGGATGATGCCAGAAACCAAAAATTTCCTCAAGGATTTCCACAAAAGTTTCCCCTGGAGGTAGACCATTCTTTCTTTCACTTGACAGATAAAACAGTATTTTCCTCAGGGTGGCCATCATTTGTGATGGTCTCCAACATGGCAGTAGTAAGGCTGAGGTATAGGGGTTTACAACAGTTCATTTGTGAAGCCTCAATGGATAAGGAGCCAAAACAGGACTGTTGGTATGTGTATGTATAC
The DNA here is from genome assembly GCF_031162955.1 of Sander vitreus. Taxonomy (NCBI): domain Eukaryota; kingdom Metazoa; phylum Chordata; class Actinopteri; order Perciformes; family Percidae; genus Sander; species Sander vitreus. The sequence goes on along the minus strand of NC_135871.1, from coordinate 11,212,502 downwards.
AGTATTTAATACAAACATTAAATATCAGAAGGACAGTTGACTGTATTAAGAAAGGATTTACTTTATGTTGCCAAGGTAAAGTCAGCTTTAGGAAAATGCAGTTAAGTGGCGCCTCAAAGACACAGACTCAAGGCAGCATTTATTGATATCATGGAGATCACAATAGCTGTTCTTTTTGTTGCAGACCAAAATCATTAAGTCAATGCTGTGTGAGAAGCCAGAAGACCGACCTGAAGCAAGTAAACTAAAGACGGACTTGGAAGAGAGCACTCGTACACTTACAATGTTTAAAGATATGTGTCGCGACAGTAGGACTGTCTGATTATTACAAGGAAATACTCAAACAGCAAAAGCATCAGTCATCACAAGCAAGACTATTTATTCAGCAAATACAGTAATTGCATAATACTTTTTCTTGCAAGTGTTTGATTGCTACAGCGGGATGCCTCTTTGAAAACTTTTCATGAACTGATGTGAAGAAATGTATCATAATTATGTAGTATTGATGGGAGATGGCACAGAAGCATTTTATAATCGGGGAATTGGGTCATTGCGTGTCAAATCAGGTATAGGTTTTGTTTACATTTTTGATTTAGTTCAAACTTTATGTAAATGCAATTTGAGACCATATATTTTGAGAAATGCATAGAGCATTGCATTATTTTCGCACTCTTATATATAGATAACTGCATCATTTTCCCAACCTAACAAAACATCTGTCAGGCAGGAAGCCATTTTTAGGGTTCAATATCTTCAGAAATATAACTCCTAGACTTGAGGACCTATAGCCATGATATTTGGTGGGGGCATAAACAAAACAGCAAACACCAGATCCAAATGATTGAAAGGCACAAAGAGATGTCATATTTTAAATTACTGGCCCTTGAAAATGGAAAAAAGTTTAGAAAAGTTGGTTTTGCTGCCCCAGGCAGTACCTTAAAGTATGTTTACATATGGACCTTTCCATACTTCCGGCTGGAAACAATATTTGATTGATGTACCAAATTTCAGGGGCTTTAACATAAACTCAATCTTACATAAGGCAAGTATCACAAGCTAAGGTTGCAAATCTGTGTGATTTCCTTCTGTGTTTCAATTAATATGAAATCAGACGTACTATCCAAACCTATCACCCATGCGTAGACCTGTATTGAGCAATGAAGACAAACTGAAACACATATCCCTTTTCACACACATTTTCATGGTCCTAATTTTCAATTACATTTTTTTTTATAGTGTAACAGACATCTTAGGACTCTTTACACTTAGAGTAGGTCTAGACCCCACTCTATAATTTATATGGGACCCAAAAATTCCCCCAAGAATAATTGCACACAGTGGCAAGGAAATACTTCCTTTTAACAGGCAGAAACCTTGGACAGAACCTGGCTCTCTGAGAGAAAAATAATAATAGTAGTAGCACGGTCCACATCACCATTCTTGCCATAACTCAGATTCCCATGATGTTAGAGCCCTTGAAATTTGGCAAAAGCCATTTTTAAGGTTCAATATCTTCAGAAATGTAACTCCTAGACTTGAGGGCCTATAGCCATGATATTTGGTGGGGGCATAAACAAAACCACATACACTAGATCCAAATGGAAAGGCACAAGCAGATGTCATATTTTTCATTACTGGCTCTTGTGCATAAAAAAGTGCATAACAGGTGGTTTGGGGCCCCAGGCAGTCTCCCAAAGTATATACATATGGACATGTCCATATTTCCTATAAATACAGTATTTTATTGTTTTGCCAAATTTCAAGGGCTCTAACATCGGAATCCGAGTTATGGCAAGAATGGACTGTGCTACTATTGCTGTTGCTATTATTTTTGCTCTCTCAGAGAGCCAAGTTCTGTCTGAGGTTTCTGCCTGTTAAAAGGAAGACCTACTCTATCTGTTAAGTGCCCTGAGATAATGTCTGTTATGATTTGACACTAAATAAAATAGAATTGAATTAAAAATTAGGACCATGAAAATTGTCTTCATTACTCAATACAGATGGGTGGTCGGTTTGGATAGTACGCTTCATATGTTAATTTAAACATTAATTTAAACATTAAAGGAAATCACACAAATTTGCAACCTTGGCTTGTCATACTTGTCTTATATTGGATTCTGTTTATGTTAAAGCCCCTGAAATTTGGTACATCAATTAAATATTGTATTTCCAGAAGTATGGAAAGGTCCATATGTATATACTTTGGGGGACAGCCTTCACCCTAAACCACCAATTTTGCGATTTTCTTCCATTTTCAGTCATGAAAATATGACATCTGCTTGTGCTCTGTTTCATGGCTGTAGGAGTCCATCCATCCATCTTCGTCCGCTTATCCGGTATCGGGTCGCGGGGGTAGCAGCTCCAGCAGGGGACCCCAAACTTCCCTTTCCCGAGCCACGTTGGCTGTAGGAGTTACATGTCTAAATAATTTTAGGGGGTGAAAATTACAACATTCCAAGGGGCAAAATATATGCAATTCTTAAAGTTACAAAAATATTTTACTTCAATTATTTTTCATACATACATACATACATACATACATACATACATACATACAGGTACATAAACTTAGCACAAAAAATAAGGAAATTTATGTTTGGTAGATTATTTCTCTGTGGTAACAATGCTTTTTGGCAATACATCTTATACCGTTGGAAAGCCTGTTTAGTTACCTTTCAAATGGTGCCCCATTTGTAAGGAACATGCATTTGTGGGATGAGCAGCAGCGCTGAGTATGTGGGTTGCGCCCATGAAAAATTTGCCAAATCTCTGCCAATGCCATACAGCTTATTCTGCCATTGACTCGTTTGGTGGATTGGATGATTGACGTTTGAAGAAACAAGACATATTGGCAATTGAACAATTTATTAATTTCACAAACGGGAGCCTCAGTAGCGTGTGCTGACACAGCCTGGCACCTCCTCCTCATGCTGGTCACACACTGCTGTGGGATGGCATCCCAATCTTCAACCAGCAGTCCTGACCTCAACCCCATTGAACACTTGTGGGATCAGCTTGGGCGTGCTGTTCGTGCCAGAGTGACCAACACAACCACGTTGGCTGACTTGCGACAAATGCTGGTTGAAGATTGGGATGCCATCCCACAGCAGTGTGTGACCAGCATGAGGAAGAGGTGCTAGGCTGTTGTGGCTGTGTATGGTTCTTCCACATGCTACTGAGGCTCCTGTTTGTGAAATGAATAAATTGTTAAATTGCCAATATGTCTTGTTTCTTCAAACTTCAATCATCCAATCCACCAAACGAGTCAATGGCAGAATAAGCTGTATGGCATTGGCAGAGAAGATTTGGCAAATTTTTCATGGGCGCAACCCACATACTCAGCGCTGCAGCTCATCCCACAAATGCATGTTCCTTACAAATGGGGCACCATTTGAAAGGGAACTAAACAGGCTTTTCAACGATATAGGATGTATTGCCGAAAAGCATTGTTACCACAGAGAAATCAAATTTCCTTATTTTTTGTGCTAAGTTTACATACATGTACATACATACATGCAAGCATGCATAAGGTTTGTACAAAATCTAAAATGAAAACCTCTATCTGACAGAATGACCCAAATGTACCATTATTCACTTAACAAATTATCATGTCCTGGATAGTTACTTTGACAACTATTTTTTCTAGATATTGAAATAATGAATTCTATGCTGGAAATGGTTACATTTGGTGCAAGCAATGTCACACACAGCTTTGTAATGAATAGACTGACTAGAGAAATAAAACATTGGCAACTAGATTTGTCATCATCTGTAAAGTTTGCTGTACTGTACTGATGTACTGTTTTAATTTTGCAGAATTTGTGAATTTTAGTGGGTGCTGGATGGTGTGAACTGGAGTCGTCTACTGATGATCTGCCTTGTTTTTACATTCAAACGAGCCTGTATAAGACTTGTATCAGCTCTGAGTTAGGTTATGTGCCAAATTACCTTCATGTACCATACTTGTACAATAATTCATTGATTCCCAAAACTAACAGTGCTGTGTTCAGATATTAAGATTCAGCATTTCTGACATACGCTTAATAGCTTATAGAGTATATATTGTCATGATCAAGTAAGGACTAGGAAGAAATAGTCAGGTGGCAGCCAGAAACAGTGGCAAGAGCAAAGGACTGAGTTTACTGAACTCTAATCTATACTTTTGAAAAGGTCCCCACCCTGAGACAGATTCATTCAATTGTGCAGAAACTAATAAAACAATAACTGAAGCCGAACTACACATTTCTGCAGTTTTGCCAGCAGTCGTTTACTGATGTAACTGGTTGGTCTTTTTTTCTTTTTTGGGCATTTTTAGGACAGGACAGCTGGATAAATGGAAGGGGAGAGAGAGGGGAGAATGACATGCAGCAAAGGAGTCGAACCCGAGCATGCTGCGTCGAGGTGTAAACTTCTATTCATGGGCGCCCGCTCTACCAACTGAGCTACAGTCGAACTACGTCACGTTACGTGAATGACGTTAATACGAGGAAATCGAAACTTAAGACCTTGGTACAAAGTTGATCTAAAATTAACTAAATCGAAGCAGATTGCGGATAGGCTACGGAGGACCATGAGGAATAGTTAAGATAACAAATGAAAACTAACAAGTATTTTGAGCGTTGAACTTTGTTCTCGCAGTTTTTCATTTCAGCTGGAATTCCGACAGCTTCGTCATTTATGATGGAACCTATAACCTATGTTGCTAAACTATACGAGTACGCACAGAAAACAACATCTGCGCTGCTTTTTGAGGACCGCGCAGTTGGCCCCGTCCATGATATAACGTGAGTAGAATAAAATGTGGCTGTGTTGCCCCTGGGTTATACCTTTGCGCATTATTCTGCCGTAGTTGTTGTGATCTACCAAAATGGCGTGCTTTTGGATGATAGCCTCTTCCTTAGGGACGGGTGGCACGATTGAATGACTTTGGCATAATTATTAATTATGTCTAAAACACACGTTTAGATTTGTGAAAGCTTATTGTCTTTATGAGAACGCAAAAAGGGAGAGTTCCCTGTTCTTTTTCATACGTAGACCATATTAGACCAGGTCCAGATCCAAAACCACTACACTTAGACGTGTCAAATTTGGACCAAATTATCCCAGAGAGGCTAAAGATTTATTATATTTGTGAAAATGCAATTAAGGGGGGATTTCATTTTTCTCATATGTAGACCACATTGGACCAGGTCCAGATCCAAAACCACTATATATATATATATATATATATATATATATATATATATATAAGTACTGTGATACAATTCCAACCTACAAATGTAATCACAATTGAACAAGGTTTTAGTGTGGGAAATGATTACCTTACCTCCTATAGGCTGGTAGTTTGCAGATTCATGTTAATTAATGCACCACCAACCAACCCCACCATCATCATTTACTGTAAAGTCAACTTGCCTGAATAACAGAAATGTGACGATTCCATGACAGATTCACCCAGTATTTTTCACATGTAATAAAATAAATGATTTTATATTAGCAATCCCACATAGTTCCCAGATAATGGCCTAAGGGGGTCCAACAAACCGTTATGTCATGTTAATAACTTCACCCGTGAGGATGTAAATCAAGTGTGCAAATTCATGTCTTAGTACTGCAACCTCCATCACACCACATTCTTTCATCGTCTTTTCTGTTTAACAACGTTTATATTTTCTTCTCAGATTTATCGTAAGAGCAGTTCTGGATGGTAAGGCGTATCCTGATGGCGTGGGCAAGAACAAGAAGGAAGCCAAACAGAACGCTGCTAAAAATGCCCTGAAATGCCTGGAGACTGAACATCAGGACTCAGTTAAAACAGTAAGATTATTGCTCCTCCTTGCTTTTAGCCACTAGTATCAAGACCAATCATAGGTCTAAAAACATATTGTGTTTTTGTCAGGTGTCACATACTCAACATGCCACAGTCCACTGTGTGTGAAACAACTCAAAATTGTACTTTATTTTTTTATTTTTAAGACTGCAGATGATAAAAACTGTACATCAGCTCAACAAAAGGAGGAACTAAATCAAAATGTTTCTGATATCTGGTGAGTAAATCTCAGCGGCAGTGCATTTTTATTTTTAAGATAATATAAGATACAATTTTATTGATACCCAGAAGGGACATTCAGAAGAACATTTTAGTAAAAAGAAATACAAAAGGTAAAGTGACAGAGGTGAGTAAACCAGACCAGACTAATATATGATTAAGTAATGCTACTTAGTGTCTGTGTTAAAAGAGATCAATAATGATGCAATAATCAATGTAACATATTATAGTATAACATGGTAGATTATGATTTTGTATGGAATATGAGATATAGTATAAGGTGAAAGTAATATAGATTTTCAGTGCTGTTGTACAGTCTGATGACAGCAGGTGCAAAGGAGTTCATCAGTGTGAAATAATGTCACTTGTTTATTACAGTAATAAGATAAGACGCCTCAATGTGAACTCACAGCCTTACGGAAACAAACAGAGACAAAGAGAGAAAAATAGAGAGACAAATTTCATAGGATTCGTCGACCACTACTGTCAGAAAAAACGCCTATGTCATTCTTACATTGAGGAAAGGAGAGACGGCCCACCTCATAACCCTGTGTGAGTATAAACCTGGACCTCTGTAACTTGAATAGACACTTACAGACACTCTATTGCTAACTCTTTATTGCTGTTCAGTTGTAAACAATATTGAAATGTTAACAATGATCTAAACTATTTCCTCCTTTTCCAAACACTACACAGATTTTTCTACAAAGTACTGATCAACAATAAGGAGTACCCTGTAGGTGAGGGTAAGATTGTAAAGGAAGCCAAACAGAAAGCAGCTCAGCTGGCCTGGTTTGCTCTTCAAGAACAGTCAGACTGGGACAGCAAGGTATTTCATATTTCGTACTTCTTTAAATCATCAAATGTACTGTTCACTCAGTTGCCAGTGTATTAGGTACAGCAGCGGAATACAACAGTCTTGCCACAAATCTACCTTGATGTAGGTCATAATGTTCAGAGAGGTTGTTTTAGAGAGGTGTTGATTCAACTTTATCATTGGAGGATGCAGTTTGCGGTACTGTTGAACTCAAATTTTCTTTTTGTTCCAGGCCGTTTTTTATTTTTATTTTTTTTATGTTTATGCATGTAGAGAAAAGATTACACCAGGCTGTAGTTAGTCATGCTTCCTAATACTAAGTGACTGCAGATCTGAACCGCAGCTACTTTTGTTTACTTTTCAATCAAATGTTTCTACTGAGGTGCAGTTTTACATTAAGAAATAATTATGTCTCACATTCTGTGCACTTTAGGTGTCTGTCAGGTCAACAGTGTCCGAAGATGCTACACTACTTATGTTCTCAGCGCAATCAACTACCCTGTAAGGCACTTATTGTATTGTTATTACTAAAAGAGCAGAACATTGAGTACTTAGACTCATACTGTACTGTACTCATGTCTCTCATTGTATTCCCCTAGGGAGTCCCATGAATCATCATCACAAAGCACATCAATGTGCACAAGTGGATCAATAATATTCACTGATTCATCAAACACTCCCAAGGCTCAGGTGTGTTCTCTCAGAATCGTAAAAAAAATCTCTGGTAGGTAAAGCAAAAATCTGCTTTTATGATATTTACAGAATGCAGCAGACGAGTACTGTAGCTGCATTATTAGAGCAAGAAAGTTTAGTTTGGGTCCATATTGGTGGTTTAACAAGATTTTCAACAGGGCTACAGGACAGTACATTATATTATGTGGAACATGCTATATTGTAACAATGTTTTGTGAATCATAGATTCCCATAAGGTCAATTGTGTCTGAAGATGATGCACCAAGAGAGATGTCAACGTCACTGTAAGCCACTGTACTGACCCAAGTATTAAAACAGATTGTAGAGCTTAATGCTGAAAAGGCTGTACTCATGCATCTTATTGTGTTCTCCTAGGGAGTCTATTTCATCATCACAAAGTATGTCAACGGGTACAAGTGGCTCAGGAATATTCACAGATTCATCCAACTCTTCCAAGGAACAGGTCTGCACTTTCTTTTATATAAAATATATATTATTTTTTAATATTCTGCTTACTCTGTATGTGGGAAGGGCAACAGAGACAGTTGCACATTTCTGTAAATACAATACCAGTGACTACTTGTGATCTTACCCAACCGATGGAGGAAGTCCCTCCAAATGACAATATAATACTTGGCTGTTGTCGACATGTTGCATGTCCTAGTTCTTAAAGAGTAGAACTAGGACTAATAATCAGATCAGGGTTCAAAATGATAAATCTATTTTATTACTTTATTTTCTTAGCATGTTGTCAAAGACAAGAATATGGGAAAAAGTCAGAATGAGACATCCATCCAGTCAAGGTATGAAAAAAAAACATTAATTTGCATTGTAGCATGTGTGTTTTATACTGATATGGTCTTAAACATCTCTCCTGATAAGTGATGTACAATCAAGAAGATATCTCTGTTTGTTTGCCCCTTTTTGCCTAAACAACAGTGTTAATCTCGACAGGTTTACTTCAGAATTTGATTCCATAGAGAGTCTTGGAAGTGGAGCCTTTGGTCGTGTTTACAAAGCAAGAGATAAACTCCTGAAGAAGTATTATGCTGTAAAGATTGTCTGCTGTGAAGAGTAAGTATGCAGTAGTTAGGTTTCAGTCTGTGCTATGTAGCATGTGCAGTACTTGTCCAAGTACTTTGTTTTGTCTTTTTTGCAAAGCTGCTATAACAGTGACATTTTCCGCTGGGATTAATAAAGTATCTATCTACCTACCTACCTACCTACCTACCTACCGACCTACCGATCTACCTACCTACCTACCTACCGACCTACCGATCTACCTACCTACCTACCTACCGACCGACCGACCGACCGACCGATTGATTAATTTTCTGGTTCTCTTTCGGATTAGGAAAGCTCTTCGAGAGGTGGGGACATTATCAGACCTCCTCCACTGTAATATCGTCAGATACTACACATTTTGGATGGAGGCTTCAAGATATCAATGGGAGATTTCAGCGGGCAGTAACAGCTCTACCCAGTAAGTCTAATACACACACTTTAAATCTTAACTTTTTATGTTAAGTTAAAGGTGAGTAATTGAATCTTTTTTCTCCAGGTCTTTAGACAATTCATCGGCAAAGTACCTCTATATTCAGATGGAGTTATGTGACACCAAAACCCTTAAAGACTGGATTGATGAGAAGAACACTCAGTCTCCCCAAGACTCCAAGAGAAGAGAAGAAAGTCTCAGCATTGCTCAGCAAATAGTTAGTGGAGTGGAATATATTCATTTCAAGGAACACATCCACAGGGACCTTAAGGTGAGAGCAGACTCTGCGGTGTGTGGCTGAGGCAAAGCTGACATAGAAGGGAAGATGGGAACTCCAGAGGGAAGTGGAGACTAGGACTGGGGGCAAATCAGATTTGAGGCAGACAGCACGACAATGACGGCTTCATTGCAAGATGTTGATTGTACTGCCTGAGCCAGGAATAACCCAGAATAACAGGTAGATGAGGTGCATTAATCAGGTGGAATTTAAGTGTTTTGTGATGGTTACCTGGCATGCCCAGCCAGACTAGAACAGTTCTGTGGGTGACTTAGCATAGGAGATGGTTTTTGGAAACCTTGGCATTCATGGGTTTTAAAAGGGGTCCTAAGCAAATTCCAGGGCATTATCAAAGAAACTGCCTGGATCTGGAATGGAGTTAGTATGTGGCAAAGTGAACAGAGCTATAAGACGAAAATACATAATATACGGAATATTTTGAGCTGGCTGGAGTTGTGACATTTTTCTGCTTTGTAAATGTTTGTTTACATAAACTCATGGTGTGTAATTTCTCTTAATTGTTTCTCGACTTATGTCAAGTCTGGTCATTTTTTAAGGCCAGTATTATATAAATCCCCACCAGAATATTAATCTTGGTAGGATGTAGGAAGCTTTTGACATTTTTAGACCATCAGATTAACAGACCCTAGAACATACTACTACCTGTACATGAAATTAAATTTACATTAGATTTAAATAAAATAAACAAATGCCACATTAGAATAATGTAACATAATTTGATTATTTTGTGATCAACTAGATAAAGATAAGGCTATTACAGTAGTTCATCAAGACCAATTTCTAAGACCCAATGAAAGCCACAAGCTGACTGTTAGATGAAATGCTGGCTTCAAACACAGACCTTTTATAAATCATTTCAAGCCCTTACTTCACTAGTCCATGTGTTACTGCTCATCATGTGAGTAGCTATATGTTTATTTGTTTCAATTTGTTTCGGTTCAATGTTAAGCCTGAAAACATCTTGTTTGGACTGGATGGAGTAGTGAAGATTGGGGACTTTGGTCTGGTCACCAGAGATGATGAGGATGACTCTGCATTGATGGACAGAACAGAGAACAAAGGAACCACATCTTACATGGCTCCAGAACAAGTGAGATGGTCTTCACTGACAATACCTTTTAATTATTCAGTATTATTGTGTTAACAAATATGTTCTTCTAATGGGCTTAATTTGGTAGGCTACCTGTATGCCCTTTCACACTTTATTCTCACCTGTTGTTACTGTTGGCAGTGAGAGCTGTAAAATCAAAGTTTCCATAAAACGTGTTACGACTTTTGTGCCAGTAGAACAAATATTCAACTGAAAGCTGATGTTTCATTTACCTCATGAGTAACTAGTTAATATTTCATGATGATTAATTAAAGGATAACTGTATGCTACTGAAGTGTCTTTTGTCAATTCTGTGTTTTTATTCTGTCCCAAAAGAGGGAGAAGAACTATGACCGAAGAGTAGATATATTTGCTCTGGGGTTGATTTACTTTGAACTCCTTTGGAAACTCTCTACTGGCCATGAAAGAGGAGTGGTGAGTCGTTCATAAACAGAACATAACATTGAGTGTTATTATTGAAATTTGAAATTGAAATAGTAAATGTGAGGCTAACTTACATGTTATTTCATCCACAAGGTTTGGAATGATGCCAGAAGTCAGAAGCTTCCTGAAGATTTTTTACAGACTTTTCCCCAAGAGGTAGATTACCATATTCTTATTATCCTAACCCATTTCACTTGTCACATGAAACATCCACAGGGTGCTAGTACGTACTGATGGTCACTAACAGACCATGGTGGAATGTACCTAAGTATATTTATGCAAGCACTGTACAAATGTGAGGTACTACTATACTTGAGTATTTTCTTCTCATGCCACTTTATACTTCACAGGGAAATATTTTCCTTTTTCTTCATAGTTGACAAAACAATAAAATGTAATAGTACAGCTAAAATTAGTATTAGATGAATCGATTGACAAAAACGTAATTGGCAAATTTATGAACATTTCATATTTGCAGCTTCTCAAATGTGAGGATTTGATCATTTTTCTTTTAATATTTTAAATTTATTTTTTACATAATTGTTAAATAATAAATAATTAAATGTGGACTATTGGTTGGACAAAACGAATGTTGTGATGGTCTCACTTTGGACTTTTGGTATTTGTGACAACATTTATTATTTTCTGGGTTTTTACAAACCAAACAATCAGTCGATTAATGGAGACAATAATCAGCAGATTCATCTATAATGAAAATAATCAATAGTTGCATGCCTATACAAATAGTTAATAATTAGCTCTACCTCAAACAACGGTAAAATCCTACATTTACATTAATGCATGAATAATATTGATCTAATGATAGAAAATATAATAGTTTTACAGTCACAGGGGCCATGTATCTGAATTGAGTATTTTTACTTGTAAACGTAAAGTACATTTCTTTGATAATACTTACATACTTTTGCTTAAACGTGCTGTACGTTAAATACAAAACAAAATTCAGTCTGGACTGTGATTGCCTCGACACGGCTCTCATCAGAGTTTGATTGACATTCAGAATCTGGGTTGGGATTGGCTGTGCACCTCTGACATCACTAGCAAACACAGAGGTAGCATAGGTAAAATAGCGGCAGCTAGGACTGCGAGTCGCTAGCTAAAAAAGGCAACAGTGCTCCCACTCATTAGCTAGCTAATCGCTGTGGCTCTACACTGCACACTACCTGGGCCGGGTTCCCGTGGGAGAGCAGTGCTCACACAGCGGTTACAGCTGATCAGCAGATCACAAAGGAAAGGAGAGGGTGAAAAAAAGAGGGCGCTTCTATATTAATGTTCTGAATGTCATTTACAGCACCTTTAAGTAAGACAACAGTTCTCCATCTCTAAAGCCTGGAGAATGAAAGAGAATCAAAACAAGACTGCTGCTGTCTGTATGTGAACAATGTCAAATATCAAGCAGCACAGATAACACTGTTTTGAGAAGATATCAATCTCAGTTTCCAAAGTGCATAATAGTGTGGAGGGGAGCTTCATCAATATCGTATGATAGTATTTCTCAGTAGAAGTTGTTTTTGTTGTTTTTTGCAGAATCAAATCATCAAGTGGATGCTGCATGAGAAGCCAGAAGACCGACCCGATGCCAGAAAACTGAAGGCAGAGCTGGAGAAGTGGGCTCGGACATTCAACGTGCAAAATTTGTGTCAGGAAAATGCAACTGTCTGATTATCAAAAGCAATTGTGACAAGTCACAAGTGGATTTAATCAAATGATCTGCTATACTGGTGTTAATATGATGTTAGTAATATTTGTATGAAACTGGTTTAAAATGGTTAACGTACTGCACTTATATAGCGCTTTACCCGGGACTTTAACTCACACTCCTATGGCAATGGATGGCAGTTTGGGGTTTTGCTCAAAGGCATTTCAACATGCAGACAGTAGGACCAATCAATAACCATGCAATTGATGAACTACCTAAGAAGAGGGCATAACATTATGGGTTTTATAATCAGGGAACGAAACATGTAATCAAATTTTATCATGATTTTAAAAAGTAACTGACATGAAATCACATCTGTCCGGCTTTTGTTCAAAATAATCATGTGCCGGCAATTTCTGTGTCCACAGTTTACAGTTTATTCTATGCTGAAACTCGTTAAATGTATTGTTTAAACTTGTTTTTCTCATTCATTTACTATTAAAAACTATAATGGAGCAAATATTGTTGCCTTGATTTCAGGGATACTGTGATGAATGAGTTCCTTAGTTCCCATTTACTTTTCAGTGATCCATTCAGTGATGTTGATCACAGTGCATTGTCCCAGAAAAAAAGCAATGAATGTTGTTGGAGCCATTTAATTGGCAATCAGCGTGTGACGCTGGGGGTGGAAAAGTTTATTTAAATGTGGCCTAATTGCTTCAGCTGTGTTGTGTTGACCAAGATAGACATTATTTACAACTGCCATCTCACAAAGCACTGTGACTAACAATTCAAATTTATGAACATATATTCTCAACCTTCGGAGGCAAACAGATAAGCTAACTTGACTTTAAGCTAACTTTAAATAGGAGGCAAACAGATAAGCTAACTTGATTATAAGCTAACTTGACTATAAGCTAACTTTAAATACTGTAACAACACTAATATTACTATTTCTGCATTTATCTAGCTAATCTAGCAGAGCATAAACATAAAATACATTTGTCATTAGGCTGACATGACTAGTGTCACATAACATTTACAGGTTACCTGGGCCCATCCACAGTCAGGTACAACCAGACAACCACAATCTGTGGTCACAGCCACTGGGTATGACTACAGTCAGAGCTAAGCCCTAGACTCTGGTGTGACCTTAGACCAATCATTTTGCCCCCACCCTGATACATTGTGTACACCATTGAACAGATGAACTCAATTATGCACAAACTATAACAAAATAACTGCAGTGATAACTAATGCCAAACGACCATGTGCGTAATTTGTTGTAGGGATGGTGGGGATATGTCCCCACCATTTATTTGATATTAAATGCATAGGCCTATGTGCCTCCAGTTATTTCGACGTGTAAAACGTTTGGACTACAGTGTGGGCTCTTTCCTCTGACTTGTAGCTCTGTTTTGCTGCACGTGCATGAGCAGAGCTGTTACTCAAACAAAAATTAGGGGTTTATAAATTCATTAAAAATGAATCAATTAATTGACTCGAACCGGTGCCACATGCATGCACATTAAAATGGTTATCCCCAAAGCAATACAGAATGCCCCCCTACCCCCAACCCAGTATGTCCCCCATAATGTTAAAATGAAACCAGCGTCCATGTGAACAACACCTTAGTGCAATTTTGCCAGCAGTCATCGTTTACTGGTATATGCTGGGTTAATTGGTGCCAAGGATTTAGTTTCGATTTTTCATAAAAAGTCAAGCTAAGACACGTTACGTGAATGACGTTAATACGAGGAAATCGAAACTTACAGGTTTGTCAAGAGTCCATAGTTATTCGAAACAGAGGAGCCCGGATATACGCAGGACGAGGAGCAGTATTGTGAGCTTTGTACTTCATGTCATTTGAGCTGAAAGTCACCATCGTCATTAAAGATGGAAACTGAAAATTATGTTGCTAAACTAAACGAGTACGTACAGAAAACAAGCTCTAACATGCAATATGAGGACATCGGCTCTGTTGGCCCCGACCATCTTAAAACGTGAGTTGAATAAAATTTCTGTTAACCGTGGATTTGACACACCTTTGCTGGCTTTGCATATATTTTGCCGCAGTCGTGCTAGACTTCAATGGGTGTACTTTTGGGCAAGAGTCTTCCTGGCATTAATGACGATGGCGCTGCTGAGGGTGGTGGTGGTGCAATATCCAGTACAGAAAAACAGCTAACGTTACTCATTAATAGTTTTAGGAGGACACCTGGTAAATCAGAGGACTCCTAAATTACCATGAAACCAAAAACTAATACTAAATACACTATGTATCAAACGGCACTGCAGGATTTAACAGAGGCTAGCTCAATACATAATTGCCCATGGACTGTCAACTTTCTATAAAATCAGCTATACCATGTGACCTGTAACATTTTTATTTGTGAAGTAAATAGTAAATTGTGGTAAGGTAAATTAACCACGCACAACTCTGGCATTTTGACTTACGCAATGCTGCTACTACTACTAGCTACATGAAACACATCTTCTTTCTTGCGTGAGCAAGCAGTGATGACGTTGCCGAGAAATCCATTTATAGAGAAGAGCAGTAAAATTGCATAAAAATAAAATACTAGTAGAAGGCTGGCTATAGGTAGGGTTACCTTACATTTGTTCTTAAGTAGGCCTACATTCTTTGAATAATAATCATACTGTTACAATACTGTGTTACAATTTCAGCCTATGAATGTAATCACATTTGACCTAGGCTTAGGCGTGTGAATATCCTGGTGGAATCCTTCTACAGGCTGAATATGGTGGTTTGCAGAGTCATGTCATTTAATGCACCCCAACCCCACTAACATCATTTCAAATCAACTTGCCAAAAAACTGATATGTGATAATTCCTCTACAGATTCACCCAGAGGGTAGTCCTAAATGGAAAAGTCTATCCAGATGGTGTGGGAAAGAACAAGAAGGAAGCCAAACAAAATGCTGCTAAAAATGCTGTGAAATGCTTGTGGATCAAACATCCGGACTCAGTTGACACAGTAAGATTATTGCTCCTCTTTGCTTAAAGTTCCCATATTATGTTAATTTCTAGTTTCGTACCTGTATTTTGGGTTTCTATTAGAACATGTTTACATGCTTTAGTATTCAAAAAAATACATTATTAGTTTCTCCTGGCTTATCCAATGTATTATGTTGTAGGGTGTCACATACTCAGCAGGCTAAAATTGTATTTTCTTTTCCAAGACTGCAGATGAGAATCACAACCCCACATCAGCTCAACAAAAGGAGGAAACAAATCAAAATGTTTTTGATATCTGGTGAGTAAATCATAGCAGCAGTTAATTTTTAATCATATCCAAATAATAATCATTGTGAAATGTTACTTTTTATTACAGTAATACGACAAGACACCTCAGTATGAACTCTAAGGACAGCAGTATTACAGAGACAAATTACATAGGAATGGTCAACCACTACTGTCAGAAAACAAACATCTCCCATACATTTATTGAGGAAAGGAGATGCGGTCCACCTCATAACCCTCAGTGAGTATGAACCTGGACCACTGTAACCTGAATAGACAATACAGACACTCTATTGCATACTCTTTATTGATGTTCAGTTGTAAACAACATTAACATGTTAGCGTACGTATAATGATGTTAACTATTTGTTCCTTTTCCAAACACTACACAGATACATTTTAACAAGATTATCTAAATATTTCCTCTCTGCCTGCACAGGTTTTTCTACAAACTACTGATCAACAATAAGGAGTACCCTGTAGGTGAGGGTAAGAGCGTAAAGGAAGCCAAACAAAATGCAGCTCAGCTGGCCTGGTCTGCTCTTCAAGAACAGACAGACTGGGACAGCAAGGTATTATTTATTTTTATGTTCTACTCCCTTTATATAATCACACTAAGTTGCCAGTTTATTAGGTACTACACTTAGGCCACGTCCACACGTACCAAAACGATCTTTTTTTTATCCGTCTTCCCTGAATTCGTTTCAAGAATAGTTGCATCCAAACGGATCCATTTGTAAATGACTTAACGCGCTACTTCATATTCCAGGCCTATAGGCGGCGCTGTTTCTGCTACAGTAATTCACCAAAAAATGGAGAAGAAG
This sequence comes from Sander vitreus, assembly GCF_031162955.1. Classification (NCBI taxonomy): domain Eukaryota; kingdom Metazoa; phylum Chordata; class Actinopteri; order Perciformes; family Percidae; genus Sander; species Sander vitreus. The sequence goes on along the minus strand of NC_135871.1, from coordinate 11,195,867 downwards.
AGCATCGTCACTTCCACTTCCCATCATGACATGACTAGCTAGACTAACGTTCTCTTAATACATCCATGGACTGTAATAACTTTTACCACTGCTCATTTTATAAAGGCCTCCGCAAGAAAACTATAGACAGTATATAAGAATGGACCAACAGATCCCGTTGCTCTGGACGGAGACCAGTGAAGGATATTAGAAGCACTTTTCCAGTGAGCGCCGAGCGTTACTGCGCAGCCTCCAACTGAGAGAGACGACGTAAATGTGACGTGAGCAACCTGTCTGAAAGTTGTAAGTCTTCTGGTAGCTGTGCCAAGAGAAATCTCAATCATTCCCAATCTTGTAGAGACAGAGAGCGTAGGTATATGTAAGGAGATAACATGGACACAGGCTAATTATTGCTAACTAAAATGCTAGTTAACATTAGTAATTAAACTTAAACAGCTAATGTAAGTCCAAACTGCCTGCGCGCTTCTCCTGTACTATACGGTAATTCCTCTACTGTGCAACAGTAAGTCCCGTGATTATGACACAATTGTTAGCCTATTTTTACAAAAACGTCTGCTATGGAGCCATAACGTGAGGTACAAGGTAATGGAGCCTTTTATACATTGTCGTGTTTCTTTAGAAATAAACAATGGACAAATAAAGTCTTTAAACGCTTCAGATGTTAAGTTATTTGCTGTCAAAGTGATGTCAAAATGAATGGCAGTCAATGGGATGCTAACAGGGGGTGAGTGCTTATTAGCATCAAAATGGCGCCATAGGAGGTTCGGGTTGTGAGGAGAAGCTTACCCCCTTGAAGAAAACATGTCTTTGTTTACATTATATAATGTGCTGTTGGATTGCTTTTTATTTTGCAATTCTGTCTGCCATCGGACATGATAGCAGCGCGCTAGCTCTGCTGACTAGCTAACATCGGCAGTCAAACAAACATCAATCATCCAATGTCTTTTTGATAATCTACACGTTTTTCTTGCAGTAGCCTTTCTACAATAAGCCGTGCTAAAAGTTACTGTAATCCGTTGACATCATCGATACGATAAGTATGCGGCTTCGCCGTCCAAACGAAGCCAAAAGGGAGCCGTTTTCTGGGACCAGGTTTCAAAAAAGTACGTTTTCAGGCAGTGCGTTTACTGGATTCGTGTGGACGACGGGACCAAACGATGCTAAACATGTGCGTTTGCACCAAAAAGCATCTCCATGTGGATGGCCCCTAAGAATGTCTAAAACGAATGCTGAACAGACCTGCAATAAAGCCTACCTTCATGAAAATCTAAAACAACAAAACTGACCATTACTGTATAACCTTCATGAAGCTAGGATTTACTGCAGGACAGTTGTACTAGACTGCATTACTTTTTTCAGCTAGGTGTGTCTAATAAACTGGCAGCCAAGTGTATTTTCATCACAGATTCGTCCTGAGCCTCTAAATGTCCAGCTCACAGGGGCCATATTCACCACAGCATATTTGCTTTTATTTTGAAAGACCTTTCCATAAACATTCAAGAAACGCATTTTTTTTTTTTTTATTCCAGGGATAGAACTTTTTATTTCTTTCCAGACAATGTCACGTTCTGTCTTACTTTTTAATGGTGTGGTGTGCCATCAAAGATGACACCATAGTGATATTTCCTAATACTTACAGCAGATCTCAACCCTAGCCACTTTTGATTACTTTAGAATAAAATGGTTCCACTGAGGTAAAATATCACATAAAATATATATGTCTAACATTCTGTGCACTTTAGGTGTCCGTCCGGTCAACAGTGTCCGAAGATGGTGCACCACCTGTGTTCTCACCACAATCAGCTACCCTGTAAGGCACTTATTGTTATTACTAAAAGAGAAGAACATTGAGTTAAATACTGAGAAAGCTGTACTCATGTCTCTCATTGTATTCCCCTAGGGAGTCCCATGAATCATCATCACAAAGCACATCAATGAGCACAAGTGGATCAATAATATTCACTGATTCATCAAACACTCCCAAGGCTCAGGTGTGTTCTCTCAGAATAAAAAATCTAAAGTGAAAAATCACTTTAAATAATGAACATTACTTATTTATTTATTTATTATTCAGAACATGCTACATTAATCAACCACTTTTTTGTGAATTGTAGATTCCCATAAGGTCAACTGCATGTGAATATGATGCCAGGTTGTCAACTTCACTGTAAGCCACTGTATTGACCCAAGTATTAAAACAGATTGTAGAGCTTAATGCTGAAAATGCATCATGCATCTTATTGTGTTCTCCTAGGGAGTCTCTTTCATCGTCACAAAGTATGTCAACGGGTAAAAGTGGCTCGGGAATATTCACAGATTCATCCAACTCTTCCAAGGAACAGGTCTGCACTTTCTATCACAATCTCATAAAAACAATGTTATAATCTGCTTACTCAGTATGGGGTGAGGGGAACAGAATAATAGTGAGTAGAAAGTTTAGTTTGTCCAGTCAAGGAAACTAGAGAGTTGCACATTTGGAGATAGTATATTATCCAAAAGACAATATACTATTTGGCTGTTTTATATGTCATACTTCATATAGCATGTAACACTTAATAATCAGAGTAAGGATCAAAATTCTAAATACATTTTATTCTTTTACTCTCTAAGCATGTTGTCAAAGACAAGAATAGGGGGAAAAGTCAGAATGAGACATCCACCCTGTTAAGGTATGAAAAAAATGCATTATAGCATATATAGCGTTTTATACTGAAATGAACTTGAATCTCAATCAATAAGTGCTGTACAATCAAAAATACATCTCTATGTTTTGTACCTTTTTACATAAACAATAGTGTTAATCTTGACAGGTTTACTTCAGACTTTGAGCCCATGGAGTGTCTTGGCTTTGGAGGGTATGGTCATGTTCACAAAGCAAGACATAAACTGATGATGAAGGATTATGCTGTAAAAATCGTCGCCTATGAGGAGTAAGTATGCAGTAGAAAGGTTCCACTGTGCATGTGCAGCATTTGTGTTTTGTTCATTAATTTTCCTGGTTTACTTTCGGATTAGGAAAGCTCTTCGAGAGGTGAAGACATTATCAGACCTCCTCCACCGTAATATCGTCAGATACTATACAGTTTGGACGGAGGATTCAGGATACCAACGTTCAGCTGGCAGCTCAGCTGGCAGTTACAGCTCTTTCCAGTGAGTCCCAGGCACTTACCTTAGGTCTGAACTTTCTTATTTTAAGTTAAAGGTGAAATTAATTTTTCAATCATTTCCCTACTTTTCTAGATCTTCAGATAATTCATCAGCAAAGTACCTCTATATTCAGATGGAGTTATGTGACACCAAAACCCTTAAAGACTGGATTGATGAGAAGAACAGTCAGTCTCCCCAAGACTCCAAGAGAAGAGAAGAAAGTCTCAGCATTGCTCAGCAAATAGTTAGTGGAGTGGAATATATTCACTCAAAGAAGCACATCCACAGGGACCTTAAGGTGAGAGCAGACTCTGCGGTGTGTGGCTGAGGCAAAGCTGATATACTGTACATATAAGCTACCTGTATGCAGTGTTGGGAGTAACGCGTTACAAAAGTAACGCAATTACAATAATGTATTCTTTTTTGCTGTAACACAGTAATATAATTAATTAAATTTCGGTATTATTATACATGTTACAATCTCAGTAACGCGAGTTACAACAGCAGTGTGTCGGAGCTGCTGACAGATATAAACGTCCTGAATTAATGTTGAGGCTTGCTACATGTAAATACCATTGCATGTTATCAGCCGTGGAAAGTAACTATGCCGTACTTTAATACAACTGTAAGGTACTTCTAATTGAGTATTTTCATTTTCTCCTACTTGCCTATTGTATGTTTTACTTCTCTTTTATAGCTTTAATTACTTTGCATATTCATATTAATTATACAAAATATTATGAACAATCTATGATGTAGTGGATAAAGATGAGACTTTATTGATCCGGTGGTGAAATTCACAAGCTACCTGCCAAGTCAAACTTCCGCTGTTATTTTGGTGAAAGTAACTCAAAAGTAATGCAAAAGTAGTGTAATGCATTACAATTCAGAGACAGTACTATTGTAATATAACTAGTTACTCTTAAATGACAGTAACTAGTTATCTATAATGTATTACATTTTGGAAGTAACTTGCCCAACACTGCCTGTATGTAACTTCAGGTGTATGAGCATTTGTAATGTCCTTGGGTTTACCCTGCCGAAGCTCCACCAGTACCTTAAGACAGATCCTAAAACCACCAGTAGTGAAGTCCATCTGAGGGCAGAGTACCTAGAACCAGTATATTGTTCTAGTGCTCACTGGTAGAGAGTAGCAGCAGCACATACTAGACTTTTGCCCTTCGCTAGTATTAGGCCAGATCCTGCCCCTGATGGAAAGGTGCTGCTACTGCAAGCTCTAAGTTCACTAGTTCATGTGTTAAAGTGCTCATATTATGCTTTTTGGCATTTTCCCTTTCCTTTATTGTGTTATATATCTTTTTTGTGCACGTTATGTTTACAAAGTGAAAAAGCCCAAAGTCCACCCGAAAGGCACTTACCATCTCCAACAGAAAACCCTGTTCACAAACAGCTCTATTGTAGTCCAGCCTTTACTTCTGTCACTTTGTAACACACGTTATAATGCTCGCCTAGCTGCTAGCATGGCACTCCTTATACTCTGCTTCTGACTGGGTAGTAGTCCTTACCTAGCCTCTGCGCATGTGCGACTCCCAACAAAGAAGAAGTGAGATGCCTCACTCGGTAGCTAAAATAGAGAGCTCAACACACAGGGTGAAAAGAGGAGCTGCAGCAATGTGCATTACAACAAAAATATGTTTTTTTATTATTTTTCTTTATTTAACCATGTAAACCTATTCTGATATAACCTCTAAATACAATTATGAACCTGAAAATGAGCATAATATGAGCACTTTAATACTCATTGTGTGGGGAGATACATGTTTATTTGTTTCAATTTCTGTTTTTGCTTTTTATTGTTAAGCCTGCAAACATCTTGTTTGGACTGGATGGAGAAGTGAAGATTGGGGACTTTGGTCTGGTCACCAGAGATGATGATGCTTTGATGGACAGAACAAAGAACACAGGAACCACATCTTACATGGCTCCAGAACAAGTGAGATGGTCTTTGCTGACAATTATTTTTAATTTGTCTGTATTATTGTGTCAACAAATATGTTTTTCTAATGTGCTTAATTAGTTAGAAAGCTGAGCTGAGCTGAGCTGAAAGCTGAAGTTTCAATTACCTCATGAGCATAGAGTAACTAGTTAATCTTAATGATGATTAATGAAAGTATAACTTTTTGCTGCTTAAGTACCTTGTGTCAATACTGTGTTTTTATTCTGTCCCAAAAGAGGGAGAAGAACTATGACCGAAAAGTGGATATATTTGCTCTGGGGTTGATATATTTGGAACTTCTTTGGAAAGTCTCTACTGGCCATGAAAGACGAGTGGTGAGTCTTGCATAAATAGGACGTAACATTGTGTTGTTATTAAAGATTGATTAAATGACTTACCACAAAAATGTAACTACATGACTGAAGATAGGAGATGAGATGGAACTTTATTGTTCATCTTGTAATCGGTCTTGCTTAACCTTTTTCTCAGAGCATATTTTGAATTATTAGTAAATTTCAGGCTAATCTCACTTTGCCAGTCTGGCTACTCCACATAGCATTCGGGGATGGGAGGAAAACGTGCTCTGGTTTATTGGCATTTCTTTAAACCAATCAGAATCGTCATGGGAGGTACTAAACTCCACACAGAGCCGCTGTAAAATAGTCGTGCGAGAGAAAACTCAGATTGGACAGACAGTCTAGCTAGCTGTCTCGATTTACCATGCAGAGATCTGAGGAGCAGTCAACAATAGTCCACATAAATCCACCAAATTTAAAATTCCAACACAAAGAAAGCGGAAGGAAACGGAAAATACATGCATCCGGCGGAACGCGAAGGATATAGACTAATTTCAGGCTAACATATTTTTTCATCCTTTTATTACCTCATGAATACCAGGTTTTGGATGAAGCCAGATGTCAGAAGCTTCCCAAAGACTTTTCAAAGACTTTTTCCCAAGAGGTAGGTTACGATATTCTTATTATCATTACTGATTCCCTTGTCACATGAAGTAGTATTTCCCATAGGGTGTCAGTTTAGTCATGACGGTCACCAACAGAGTAGCAGGGAGGCTGACATGCAGGGCTTTGCAATGTTTTGTGTTGTTTTTTGCAGAACAATATCATCGTGTTAATGCTGCGTGAGAAGCCAGAAGACCGACCTGATGCCAGTAAACTGAAGGCAGAGCTGGAGAAGTGGGCTCAGACATTCGGCACAAAAAATGTGCGTCAGGAAAATGCAACTATCTGATGAAGTCTTAAGAGCATAAGGAAATATGTATTTTCTGATGTCTGTGTTTAAATCAAATGATTTGATACGCTGTGTTATTATTATGTTAAATATATTTGTAGAAAAATGGTTAATATACTGCACTTATATTGCGCTTTACTCAGAACTCACACTCCTATGGCAATGGGTGGCAGTTTGGGGTTCTATGTTTTGCTCAAAGACACTTCAACATGCAGACAGGAGGACAAATCAATAACCATGCAAATGATGAACAACCTAAAAAGAGGGCATAACATTATGGGTTTTATAATCAGGGGACGAAACATGAAATCCAATTTTATCATGATTTTAAAAAGTAACTTGTACAAGAATTCACAAACTGTTCTTCGAAATAATCATAATATTCATGATATAATAATCATGTGCCAGTAATTTCTGTGTCCAAAGTTGACATTTTATTCTATGCTGGAAATGGTTAAATGTATATAAAGTGGTGTCACAATAACTTTGTACCGTTTGAAAAAAATTATGCGTGATTGCACAACAAAATGTTCATTTGTTATAAGATTAGATATAGGCCTACTTTAATGTCCCGTCTCCACAGGAAATTTGTTCTGGACAGTTCCACAGAAGATGAAATCAAATGTACTGCATAGTAAAACATCTCAACAAACGGCTCCCAAACTGTTTACACATAGGCCTTGCCTACATACACACCTTCTGATAATTTGTGTTAAAAGTGTTTAAGTGTAATTTGCTCCCGCGCACTAGTGTGTTGTGCACTAGGTCACGGCTGGCCACAGGTTGAGTTCATGATGGTGACCACAGGTGTTGCTGATTGGAAGGCGGCAAATGTTTTATTTCTGTGCTCGGACAACATCATGGCTGTATTTGTTTTATTTTTGTGCTGAAACTTATTGGACATTATTGAATACGGACACTGGTGAGAAAATCAACACATTATGATTTAAAGACTGGATATTGGTTTTTGACTACACGTCTAAAACATCTCACTTCAATTAGCAGCCAGCGACTAAAGTATAAGGGCTTGTCACTACAGTGTGAATGTGCGAAATGTTACTATTTACAGTTTGATTGTGTTTAAAGAAAAAGGTTACATGAAGCTGCTTGTTAATGTGTCTTTTATGTGTGTATATCACCAGATAAGTCATGTGGCTTCTTCTGTTTTTATATATAGTTTTTTGGTCTTACTTTCACTGTAATGTCATTGCTCTTTCAATAAAGTTGGAGTAGAAAAACAAAACAATTGAGGCATCTTCATGCATCAGACTCTGGAGTCCAGATAGGTTGTAATCAAATCAATCAATCAAATTTTATATATATTTAAAGTGTAAAATCACTATTAAAAATGGTGTCAGTGAACGTTACAATTAAAGGAACACAGAAATAAACAGCATTAAAGTAGTAATAATAGACTGAACAATACCAAACCAGCAACATTAGAGAATAAGTGACAAAGGTTTGTGAAGAACGCAGAAAGGATGGTGCGTGGTTGGCTGTAGTTTAATTAAAAATGTCAACTGAATGAGCTTCTTTAACATGTAGTGGGAGGCCATTCCAAAGATCAGAGGCATGGTAGGAGAATGCTTGATAATATAATAATATACAGTCAGGTCCATAAATATTGGGACATCGACACAATTCTAATCTTTTTGGCTCTATACACCACCACAATGGAGTTGAAATGAAACGAACAAGATGTACTTTAACTGCAGACTTTCAGCTTTAATTTGAGGGTATTTACATCCAAATCAGGTGAACGGTGTAGGAATTACAACAGTTTGTATATGTGCCTCCCACTTTTTAAGGGACCAAAAGTAATGGGACAGATTAACAATCATAAATCAAACTTTCACTTTTTAATACTTGGTTGCAAATCCTTTGCATTCAATTCCAGCCTGAAGTCTGGAACGCATAGACATCACCAGACGCTGGGTTTTATCCCTGGTGATGCTCTGCCAGGCCTCTACTGCAACTGTCTTCAGTTCCTACTTGTTCTTGGGGCATTTTCCCTTCAGTTTTGTCTTCAGCAAGTGAAATGCATGCTCAATCGGATTCAGGTCAGGTGATTGACTTGGCCATTGCATAACATTCCACTTCTTTCCCTTAAAAAACTCTTTGGTTGCTTTCGCAGTATGCTTCGGGTCATTGTCCATCTGCACTGTGAAGCGCCAGTCCAATGAGTTCTGAAGCATTTGGCTGAATATGAGCAGATAATATTGCCCGAAACACTTCAGAATTCATCCTGCTGCTTTTGTCAGCAGTCACATCAATAAATACAAGAGAACCAGTTCCATTGGCAGCCATACATGCCCACGCCATGACACTACCACCACCATACTTCACTGATGAGGTGGTATGCTTTGGATCATGAGCAGTTCCTTTCCTTCTCCATACTCTTCTCTTCCCATCACTCTGGTACAAGTTGATCTTTGTCTCATCTGTCCATAGGATGTTGTTCCAGAAATGTGAAGGCTTTTTTAGATGTTGTTTGGCAAACTCTAATCTGGCCTTCCTGTTTTTGAGGCTCACCAATGGTTTACATCTTGTAGTGAACCCTCTGTATTCACTCTGGTGAAGTCTTCTCTTGATTGTTGACTTTGACACACATACACCTACCTCCTGGAGAGTGTTCTTGATCTGGCCAACTGTTGTGAAGGGTGTTTTCTTCACCAGGGAAAGTATTCTTCGGTCATCCACCACAGTTGTTTTCCGTGGTCTTCCGGGTCTTTTGGTGTTGCTGAGCTCACCGGTGCGTTCTTTCTTTTTAAGAATGTTCCAAACAGTTGATTTGGCCACACCTAATGTTTTTGCTATCTCTCTGATGGATTTGTTTAGATTTTTCAGCCTAATGATGGCTTGCTTCACTGATAGTGACAGCTCTTTGGATCTCATATTGAGAGTTGACGGCAACAGATTCCAAATGCAAATAGCACACTTGAAATGAACTCTGGACCTTTTATCTGCTCCTTGTAAATGGGATAATGAGGGAATAACACACACCTGGCCATGGAACAGCTGAGCAGCCAATTGTCCCATTACTTTTGGTCCCTTAAAAAGTGGGAGGCACATATACAAACTGTTGTAATTCCTACACCGTTCACCTGATTTGGATGTAAATACCCTCAAATTAAAGCTGAAAGTCTGCAGTTAAAGCACATCTTGTTCGTTTCATTTCAACTCCATTGTGGTGGTGTATAGAGCCAAAAAGATTAGAATTGTGTCGATGTCCCAATATTTATGGACCTGACTGTATATATATATATATATATATTATAATAATAATAATATATATATATATATTATAATAATAATAATAATAATATATATATATATATATATATATATATATATATATATATATATATATATATATATATATATGTGTGTATAGGCCAGTAAGCCTATCATCAATGTTGTGTACATTACATTACATGTATATTGCATTACTCTTGTGGTAGGAATGTCTTGTCTTATTGTTGCATTTTTTCTTCTTCACCGTGGGATGGTGAGAAACGAACTTTCGATTCTTCTGCATGTCTAGTATATGTGAAGAAATTAACAAATAAATTCTTAAAAAAAAAAAAAAGATTTATCTTTACAAATGTTGGATTCATGTTAATGTATATTTTCAGACATACTTTAATTTTTATATTTTTTTTAAACTATCAAACAATAATTTTGTGACCCCCCCTGCAGCAACTATGAAGACCCCCTAGGGGGAGAGTGCATGCTGGTGTATAGTGTAATAATAAGTCCATGCAAGGCCTTATATGTTAGAACCTTAAAAGCAGCTCTAGCTTGCATTGGGAGCACGTGAAGAGAGGCCAGAACGGGTGTTGTGTGATCGTATTTTGTTTGTGTCAGGATTCTGGCTGCAGTGTTCTGATTGAGTTGAAGGACTCTAGTGGCACAATTTGGAAGACCAGAACAAAGGTCATTGCAGTAATTAAGTCGGGAAAACACAAATCGATTTCATTACAGTTTCAGCATCACCAAAATATGTGCTATATGTGTATATGAGTTACTGTCAAGTTGAGTCCAACAATAGTTATATTGCAGACTGGCTCCATTAGCTTGCATTTAACGCCACTGACGGATTTGAATTAGCTGAATTTGGGAGAAATTTTTTTAGTAAGATTCTCGAGCCACACTCCGTACCAGTGGATGGCGGTAATGCCCCGCCTTGTTGTTTGCCAACAACCAAAAAAAAAAAAAACAAGATGAGGAAACACGTCATCATTGGACAGAGAAAAAAAAGTGTGCGCAATTTAAATCCACGCCAAAGTGCTACCTGATCATTGATTTGTTCTCTCACGGTATTAAAAATGATTATTATAAATCAGGATGGGAAAGAAGAAAAAAAATCGTAGTTGAACTATATAAGCGTGCACGGAGAGCAGACTGGGACCTGAAATATGAAGACTTGGAGTCTGAGGGACCTGAAATATGAAGACTTGGAGTCTGAGGGACCTGAAATATGAAGACTTGGAGTCTGAGGGACCTGGCCACAGGTTAGTTAAAACCTAAACCGAACCCTTTTGCGAACCAATTTGCGGCTTCATTGCGCCATCACTAGTGTTCGCTTACTTTATCGGAATTGAAGTGAACCAGACATGCACTTGCTAAACCAACTACTAAGTCTTTTATATTTGAAGTATTTCGTTCTTTCTTGTAAAACCAAAACCACTTTTTTGCGGATGTCCAAGTTTGGAAGTGTACTGCTTCTAGAATGTTGTTGTTGCTGCCACTTGTGGTGCTGGGGCAAAAGCCCCACTACAATAGACTTTTTTCACAACAACTTTTTTCTCCTTTTAGTGATTTTCAAATCACTGAAAGGCTCGTTTCACCAAAGCCCGTCTACGGAAAGCCGTTCCACTCCCTATTCAGCCCCATTGTACCTACTTTGGTTGCAGTTCCACCAGAGTTCCACTGGGGGTGATCGCGGTCCAGTGCTAAATGAATGGGACCCTATGGAGCTAGACGGCTAAATTTGTCTCTTTCGCCTGATTGTCGTTGAGGAATCTCAGATTTGATTGTAGTTTTTGCAAGTTCAACATGGATTATAGGTCAAAAGTTGAATGAACGAGTACTTGTGCCCTTTCGATTTGTTACAGGTTGAGTCGTTGTTGCCCATAACACGCTAGCATTCTGCTAATGAATGCTGATTGGTCAGTGAAGGACTGATTACGATCGGAGATCCCACTTGACGGCATCCGAAGCAGAACCAGAATGTCAGAGTGAATATTTCGGCGTGGTCTTTAAAACATTAGCAAACCTCTTTCTAGCACGTGTATTAACAGGGAGAGGCTAACCTGTCAGCTGTGTTGTCGATGCCTCGAGAGAAAAAAGAGCTTGCCATAAAGCAGTATCTCTGGCCATATATGTGTATGATGTCATTGACATTTTAAAAGGCTTTTTAGAACAAAAAAGCCACTTTAAAAAAATCTAACACCCAGCAGTGTGTATTTTCTTAGCCTCCCCTTTCAAATGCAACATTCAAATTACTAGACAAAAAAAATGATATCCTGAGAAAAGGTGGCTTTTGAGGGGTATAGCTCCATAGAGTCCCATTCATTCTGCACTGGCCTGTGAGCGCCCCCTATATGGAACTCTGGTGGAACTGCAACCAGTTCAGAAGCCGGAAGTAACGAGAGAGTGGAACTTCTTCCCTTATTAGAAATTCTTTGGTTTCACTCATGGACAGTAGCGGTGTCGTGCCAAGTTCGTGAGAAGTTTAGTACCAAATTATAATTCTAGATTAAAAAGAAGCAAACCAGTTAGTGTATGAGCATTTACAGACCAAAATAAAAAAAACATGTTCGGAGAGGTTTCATCACGGTTCTCTTGGATAAAATAATAGGCTAACCGTGACAACAAACAGAGTCGGGTACAGTCAATGATACTATAAGATACAATAATATGCAAACAATAACATGTATAGAAGTTAAAGAAAAGTACAAGCTACAAATAAAAACTTTATTTTAAAGCATAATGCCAAACACTGCTATGGCAACGTTACATAATCAAGGGCATGACTGCTCTGTCAATTACACTATTTGAAAAAGCAGTAGTGGGGAAACAATAAGGAGAACTTTGCAAATGGAGTAAAGAAATGGCAGGCTTAGATAGGATTGATCCCATAATAAAGTAACAACATGACCGTTAAGTTGTCAGTTGTGCTTTGTATTATCTATATAAATTTTATAATCAGAATTAGAATCTATCTCTCTATCACTCTATATATGACCCTCTGAAAATGGCATCAGTATGTGATTGTTTAATATCTTCATTCAAAATCATGGGGATTGATATACATTCAGACACATGCTTATGAGATGCTTATAAATGAATTGTTAATTGATATTTTGCATTGTACACTGTCTCAAGTCATCTTGGCTTTAACTATTGGTTTTACAATGCTTCATTAGATTCCGCAAGAGGGCTGTGGTCAACGGTCAAGACTTTCCCCCTGGTGTGGGGGACAGCACAAAGAAAGTCCAGCAGAATGCAGCTGAAAATGCCCTGAGACATTTGCACGAGAAGGAGAATCTGAGACCAGGGGTGAAAAGACAGATGGACAGAAAAGGCTGCAAATAATCCTACTGGACCAGTTCATCAGAAATGCCTCGAAACCTTGTTCAGTAACTATGGCAGAATGAATATAAGGGTTGGGCAGTCAATCAGACCAGAACCAAATAATGCTACTCCGTAAGTCTCCACACTGCATCCATATTCATTCATAGTTGTTTAGTCACCATTTAAAAATGCATTAAATACTGTTTGTGCAATGTTGGATGCTGTAGCTCCGTGGTTGGTGATAAGGAGTATCCAGCTGTCAATCTTGTATCTGATGATGAATGTGGCAGTAAAACTACAGAGGTAAGTAGTAATAAACACTAGTTTCTCCTTCTCCTCGCCAAACAAAATGCAGCTCAGCTGGCCTGGTCGGCTTGGGACAGCAAGGTATTATATATTTACCATTCTTTTCATGTATTCAAATACGGTTTTCATACTTGTCACTTCAGTAGACTGTGGAGACTAGCAGTGGCTGATATGGCCCTAAAATAATATCAAGATATTTCAGTGTATATCTGCGATAATGATATTCTTGATTATATGACAAAATACTGGGTGAGCTAGAGGTTGCCCGAGTTAGGACAATGTTGAGTGCCTGCCTGTTCTTGAAAACTCCAGCTCAATTGGAAATTACTATAAAAGATGATAAAATGCAATAGTGAAAGACTTTGTGTTGCAGATGCCCTCCTGGTCAGCTCTATCTGATGATCTTGTAGCGGTCAGGCTGTCCACTCCCCCAAATGCACTGTAAGTCACTGACTGAAAGTAGAGTTCATGTCAAAACATTTTACTAATGGGTCTGTTGTATTCTCCAATGGAGTACCATGATGCAAAAACAAAAAGCGAGACTGCATCCAGTGACTTCGTTGATTTCACCTATTCATCAAATCCTCCCAAGGATCAGGTTGGTCATTGACTTTCTAAACCCCAGTCTGTATGACACTGATAAATTAACTTTTGATGTACCTTCATGTCATGTCAAACAATTTGATATGTCTCTGAAAATGTGACTGGCACCATTTTCTATATTTCTTTAACATATGAAGGGACTCAATGTTGCCGCTGTGAAATCCAAAAGACGGTAAATCGCCTTGAGACCCACTGTAAAGCTACAGTAAATTATATTTCACAAAATATTATATCTCAAAATGATGATATTGCTGCCTGTCTTGTTAGATTCCCAACATATTTTCAAGATTCCTCTCGAAGCAGCCATGAGGTATAGTGAGCTTGTTGGAGATTTGATTTGTTTTTTTGTCTGCACTGTTAGCTTTAAATCATGATTTCCTTTTGTTCATTAAGGATGCAGTGGTTCCTAAAAAAGGGAACACAGGAAACAGTCCCAGCGAGAAGACATCAACCCAATCAGAAATTTCGAGGTATGGTAAATAAATAAAAAAAAAAACATTAAGTTGCAATCTTTCTTTGTCTAGTACATTTGTTTGCATGTTCTAAAAACTGATATACAATAAGAAAGACACTCATTTTGTCTTTCTACAGGTTTAAATCAGAATTTGACTACAAAGACCTCCTTGGCAAAGGAGCCTTTGGTGAAGTTCACAAGGCAAAACATAAACTGACGAAGAAGGATTATGCTGTAAAGATTGTCCGCTTTAAAGAGTAAGTGCATTACTAAATTTATATTTTTCCATCGTAGTTTCATAGTATGATTTATAAATTACAGATGTAATGCAAAACAAGTCAAAGTTTGAGGTGAACTATTTTCTTATCCTTAGGGTCGAAAAAGCTCTACGAGAGGTGATAGCATTATCAGACCTTGATCACTGCAACATTGTTCGTTACCATACATGTTGGTTGGAGGATTCTGGATACCAAGGGGACAATGCCGATGACAGTGGAAGCTCTTCAGAGTAAGTCACATCCTATTACTAAAGTATTTACTTACTGGAAGTACATCATTTCTTTATTTGTCTTTTCTTACTTTTCTAGGTCTTCCATGGATTATTCATTAAAGTACCTTTTTTATATTCAGATGGAGTTGTGTGACACCAACACACTTAGAATGTGGATAGCTGAGAGGAATACTCAGAATGTGAAGAAATCTCTGTGATGCTCCAAGAGAAGAGATGAAACTATTCTTAAGATGTTATTGCAAATGGTCAGTGCAGTCGAGTACATTCATTCCAAGATGCTCATCCACAGAGACCTGAAGGTGAGACAAAGTGAATCTCTACTACATCACAGTCAATCATCATCAGTCATGGAGCTACATATTTGTTAATTTTCTGCCCACAGTTAGCCTGCCAACATCATGTTTGGGCAAGCGGGAGAAGTAAAGATCGGAGACTTTGGTCTGGTCACTGCTGAGAACGATGACGATGCTGAGAACCTGTTGGAGAGAACCGTGTACAAAGGAACCCGATCTTACATGGCTCCTGAGCAGGTGAGATGGTTTATACTGACATTAGGTTTTATTATTTTGTATTGTTCGATATTGTTTGGCAGACATTACAGGTACCCTGTGGAGATTTAAACCAGTAGTGAAAATTCATTTGTGGTGTTCACAGCATTAAAAGATGGGACACCTCAGAATGCGGTATCATGCTTCATGGCTACTTCACCTTAGGAAAAAAAGAACAATTTTTACTTATTGTCAGTTTTGCCCGTTTTTAGGTCAGATTTCATGTAACGTGTCTATTTTTACAAACGCATTTAAAAAAAATCTGAATGGCTTCATTATCTATTGAATAAGTTACGTACAGTGATTTCATGAGCATTACGGATTATGTTAAATATATATTTTGATATGAAACATAACCTTAATTGTGATTAAGAAAAGCCATTAGGCTGCCTCATGTCTTGTAGTGCCGATTTTAATCCAACTCTGTGTCGTCTTAGTGTGGGCAGTGTGCGCAGTGTGCGCAGATGAAAAATGTGGAGCAGAGCAGCTGAAGTCTGCCAAGATCTCCACAGACTTCTGCTGCTCCGCTTCCACAGAGGGCAGCACCACAAAGGGAAGCCACACACCCTTCATCTGGACACACTGCATCTGGACACACTGCCCACACAAAGATGACACAGAGTTGGAAATCAGCAAAATACAGTGTGTCTTTTAATATTGTGTTCTTGTTTTACAACAGAAGAGCCAGAGGACTTATGACCGAAAAGTTGATATGTTTGCTCTGGGGTTGATATGCTTCGAAGTCCTTTGGAAAATTCCCACTGGTCATGAAAGGGCAGTGGTGAGTTGTTTAGTCACAATCCAAAATTGTACTTAGGGGGCTTTCACACCTGAAAGTCCGAACCAAGGTCTGGACCAAGGTTAATGTTTTTGCATTTGATCCGGTACATTTTGGTTTCACACTGCAGTTATGCAAGCGCACTAAAGATCTATACATGACAAAACTACGTCCTGCTGTCATCACATATGTGAGCTGCGTCTCCAGAGACTTATAATTGATTGGTTTGTAGACGGGCTTCATCGTCCTCTCGTATCCTCTCTCTCTCTGTGTCAGAGTTTTTTCAGCTGACTGCTGCTCTCCCCTACTGCCGCGGCTCTTTTTGTTTTGTTGTGATGTTGAGAAGCAAGACACGGGAACTTTCTTTCTGCAGCATTTATTCAGAGACAAACGGAAACCTACACTGTACATTAACTACCACTTAACAAGTAAACTGCTGATGTATTCTCTGCTCTGATAGCCGACAGCTGTCTGCTCTGAGCGCTGACACTGTCACACTCTCGCTTACTTACACACTAAGCACTGAGCTATTCCTTAAAGGAGCTTCCCCGGTCTTATACCACGATGATAGCCTGCCAGAGCTTCCTGTATTTGGTCCGAAAGAAAAAATGCTTTCACACTATAAACACCCCCGGACCATCGTTCAGTTTGATCCGGACTGAGACCACCTCTTTTGGTCGGACCAAATTTTGTCCGTTTGGTCCAGACCGTGGGTAATTTTGGTTTGGATCAACCTGAAAAGTCCGAAAGTCAGGACCAAATGAGGTAGGTGTGAGAACCCCCTTAGTGTGTCTTTATCAGCAGTTAATAGCCTGCTATGTTTCATGTTTTTGTAAACGTGCCAGACATTTTTATCAGAAATCCTAATATTTCAGTTCAACAGAGAATATTCCAAGCCAGTTGCATGTTATTTCTCCTTTCTATCACTGCATGACTTCCAGGTTTGGCCTGATATCAGAAAACAGAAATTTCCCCAAGGGTTTCGACACAGTTTTCCCGATGAGGTACATCATTTTGTCAATGTACTTGCAATATGGATCAGTCAGTATGTTTACAGGCACTTAAGTAACCAGGTTATCACAAGAAACTAGGTTACACAGGTAGAACATGTTTCCGTCCACTGTCGTAAGTAGGTGCATGTAAATCCACTGAGTGTTTTCCACAGGATGCCGGTTTACTGGTGATGTTAGCCAACAGGGCAGGTGGGAGGTGGACATACCGTTGTTTGATCTTCTATTACATTGTCTCTCTGTTAAATCTCAAAGGTGCCAAACAAGGACAGTTACAAGACAAATATCCAGCAGAATAAAGCAATCTGCCTTTTTTAAATACTTATCTTTGTTGGTTGTCCAGTGATGTCCTCTTGTTGAAAATGCTGTAGAGTGCAGTAATACTGCAGTTTGACAGAATTTCTTAATGCAACATGTCAGTAGCTGTTCTGTGTTACAGTATTTCATAATAAGGTCAATGCTGGGTTTGAAGCCAGAAGAGCGACCCGAAGCAAGTGAGCTTAAGACAGACTTGGAAAGACTCGACACTGAAGAAATCGAGCGTAGAGGCATCAGGAGTGTCTGATCATCAGAAGAAGAAGAAAAAAATCATGGCTATCTGTTTTATATCCTAACCCATACCTGTTAAAAAAGATGGATCTGTTTTAATATCTGAAAAGGATCTCCAGGGTATGTTAAATATTCATCAGGCTGAGTTGTAAATTAAATTGCTGACTTTGAAAGTCTTGTAGTGGGAACCTATCTTTAAATCCAGGATTTTGAATTATGAATTTCAGCAATTTTAAGATTACACCTGGAGGTGATTTTAGACAAGGATGAGCAAAAAAAAAGCATAGTTTTTCTATTTGAAAACATTGTTACTGAAAAAATCATGAATGTGTTTGGCAATGAAATACATTTTATAACCCACAATTTTTATCTTAATCTCAGAATTGAGCTTGTTTTTAAAATGTAAGCCAGACTTTGCTGTCTGAACCCAGTATATGTTCACAGACAGTCTTTTTTACAAGCATCAACATATGCTGTATTTTTAGTTTAATTATGTATGGACACTGCCATTTGCTGTGTTTGTTTTTTGTTTTTATCTTGCCTTAATGCAGTGAAAGTAAGATATTGTGAGACTGTGTGTGCTGGGCACCTTTGGGTGATGGAATAAAAGCATGCATGCAGATTTACATCTGTTACATCAGAACATGTGCAAGTCTTTCCATACAATTCTCTAGTTCCAGACACTGCTGTTTGATTTTGTGTTTTTGATGAATGTTATCCAAAAGTAATGTGCATAATGGCTCAGTTTGCACGCTGACCTTATTGTTGTTGTCTTTTGTAGAGTGACCTGTAGGGGGAGCTGTGGCTCTGTGTATCTCAGGCTCTTCAGAGTGTGGCTGCAGAGGTTTATTCACAGTGAGAGGGCCAAAAACCGAGGGAGCTGTGTGACATTTAATCATGCCTCTGGCACATGGTTGATTAGCATCTCTGTGGAAAACAACAGTAACAAGTGCCAAATGTAGGATCCCACACAATCACCTGGCTGTAGCGCATACAGTCCCGTAGGCCCCGGTAATCTGCACAAATCAGCTCCTGCGGCTCAGTATGTTCACTCAACAATCACCACACTGCAGAGCTAAAAATTGCTTAGTGCCTGTGGATGTAAGCATATGCAGATCAACTACCTTCATGTAGGTTGAATTACCTAGTATTTTAAACCTTGCTCACTGAAGTTTTGCAAAGATCTTTGGGCGTTCCCTCTGAATTAATATTTAATTTGCAGCTTTCCTTGTTGATCTAAAAATTGCAAAATAATTTAAAATCTGCACTAATATAGATTTTTGGCTACTTGAGGGCAGCACAACCAACCGAAAACAACAGTGACATATTGCCACCATACCAACATGTTGCTGTCACTTATTTACACATCATGCAGCAATGGATTAACATTAGCATTTATCTGGAGTCGTGTTAGTGTCTATCTGATGAACATAGGTTCAATATTCACAAACTCGTGTGGGAAATATCTGGCTCTTCAGCTGCTAAATGCGTCGCTATATGTTCACCAGCTTGTTGCTGGGCAGCTAGTGCCCAGTCAGTTTATCACAGCTTTTGGCTGAAAGCAGCTGCAGATGAAAATGACGCTGTGGAAGCCATAACACTGAATCAAAACCGTAAAGTTGTGTTCTGTACAACTAAACAAAAGTCATATTATTTTATTTAGTTTTAGCCAGCGTGTAGATACTGGTATTTCGTTCAATGCCCATAACGTGTACCCAGTTTTGTTGCAATTTGTGATAGAAGTCTATTTATTATGAATAAATGTTATTCACTTCCTCAATAACTAATAAGCTGAATTAGTATTTTTCATTTGAAGATGTCAGGTAGAGATATTAAATGCAATCTCTTGACATTTACACCAAAACCATGTAGGCTTCTCTCATTTTAGCTGTGTTTTAAGATATGAAACCTGATATGTTTCCAATCTTCCCCAGCTGTCGCACTTGTGCGAGCAGGGTTATTGGATGTATTGAGGTCACTTCCTCTGAAAGCATTGTGGGCACTGAAGCAGTGCTCTAGTCAGTGGCCTGGACTGTGCAGCCTGGGGTAAAATGGACTCAGGACCACAGCAGCAGAGTGTCTCCCCAAAGTCCCAGGGGTCGGAGCAAACGGTTACTCTGTGCGCAGCCTATTTGCAGAAGCAAAAACCAAGAGTTTGTTCTGCTCTGTATGTTTAAGGAATCAGTCTTGCTGTAAAGACAAAACTATCGCCCACCAGCAGACCTCAAAATCCAAATAACAGTTGTGGATACATGTGAGTAGTTAGATAATGTTGTCATCTTCCCTGTCTGTACATATATTTCAGAAGTTTCTGTTATTAAGTTATAGCCCACTTGACCTCTGGTGAACTCCAGTTGACTGCATGCTGTGCCACGCCCGAGGTACCACTTGGCTTTTACTCTGGACTTTCCACTTCTCCAGAACCACATTCTGCCACTGTCCACTCCACTTAAGCAACACTGCCTGTGGTGTTTAAAGGGCCATACCAGTGATTTAGCATGTTTTGACCTATCAACTACAACTTATGGAAACTTTACTACTGACATTTAAGAGTTTCAGATCACGTTTCAGTTCACTGTTATGGTTTTATGGCCCACAACGTTACTATTTTCACACTAACTGCTCATTTTTATACTCAGCAGGCAGCTGTACTCTACAGGGAGACACCCTTTATTCTTAGAGCCTTAGACCTAACGTGTTTGGGGATGGATTTATGTAGTAAATTGGTTAAAACATATAAAGTCCCTGCTGTGGTTCCTTTAGAGTTACAATCCATTTAACTATATGTCAAACAGGGACATAGCTATCACTGAGGTCATATCCTCTACACTATTTCTAGGATTTTTTTTATTTAATTTTTTTGGAGGATTTGGGAATAAGATTTGTTTTTAATACAGTGTACTTTATATCTGGTGTCTGAGGGAGGCGGTGTGTTGTGAGACATGGACTTAATACATTTGCATTTACCCCAGATTATTTATAATGCAAAAAGAAGTTAAAATCTACACAAAAATCTACATTATGACGACAAAATTATTGTTTTAGTTATTTCACATTGTTCTCTTCACAGACTACCTCAGGTTTAACTACAGGAGAATGTTTCCCATTTTTCTCCGCCCCCCCCCCCCTAGAGATTATGTTAAATATAGGACAAAAAAATCTGCTGTCACTTTTCCTTTCAAGCCATTACAATCAAGTTGGAGCTGTGTATCTGAGCTCCCATTTGAAAGAAAAACACCTTGTGTTCCTTCACATGCACCTGACTCAGCTCCAGTCAGCAGAGGAGATCAGATCCACTTCACACCTACAGTGCATCCTCCCCCAAGTTCTTGTGCTCTAGTTACATAAAACTCATTTCATGTGAGAACTCCCAACTGATCTACATTATGCACTGTAAATCAGAGACAACACACTTGGCAAACTTTGCTTCACATCAGCCAAATATTCCTCCGTATATTACAATATTCATTCTCACTTATTGTATTTACGCCTCAAAAATACCACCCCACCGTCTCCTGAGAGTAGGCCTCTCAGAGAGAAGAAATAACATTTTCACATCACAGGATTTCTTTGGTTTCCTGTTGTTGTTTATCACTGCTGGATAGACTGAGGGAGCGGCTGCCTCTCTGCCTTTTCTTCTCACAATCCCGTCTGGTTTGTCTTGTAAATCCAACTGATGTAAACAAATTTCTCTCTACTCTAAGGTCTGTTTTCTCTAATATATCTAAAACTCATCTCTAATGTAATTTTCATGAAGATGCAGCATTTGATGCAAGAAAATTTGACTTGATTCGA
The DNA here is from genome assembly GCF_031162955.1 of Sander vitreus. Lineage (NCBI taxonomy): Eukaryota > Metazoa > Chordata > Actinopteri > Perciformes > Percidae > Sander > Sander vitreus. The sequence continues at coordinate 11,174,382 of NC_135871.1, read as the reverse complement.
GAAATAACATGAAACATTCCAACCCCAAAAGTAGTTTTTCACTTGATTTAAGAAAAATACTGAATGTAGCAAAGACATTATTAGTTTGAATTAAAAGGTCCCCAGCCTTTATTCCATAAAGAAATATTCGGTTGAAAATTACATTATTTCTTTAAAGAAAACAGGATTTTTTATTGTCTTTTATCAAGATTTCTGATGTTTACTGTATGTAAAATGGATCTTACAGTGGTGGTGTGTGTGTTTTGTTTTGTGTCTGAGTGTGTGTGCAGTTTTCTTGGCAGATGTGTGCTCTGCGTGGCAGCTGAAGGAGCTGTCAGAACGACTTGACTTACGCTGCCTTGTGTCACTTTGTGTGGGCTGGTAATTTACTACAAATGATATTGCATTCTCTCTGTTGACAGCCTACCAGCGCTGTCAACTGGCAAAGCCAGAAAAGTCGTTTGTCAACTTCCTGCCCCTTCTAATCCCCAAACCGCTCAGCATCTTTGTGCAATCGCTGCCATACCTTGCAGCCTCAAAGGTCAAGGGCACGACGGCACCTGCTAAATCTTTAATAAGTCAAAGATAGAGTCAGCCCCATCAGGAGTTCAGCAGTTCATAGCAGAGCAGCAGTGTGTCAGGAAGATCCTCTGAAAGCTTCTGCAGTCAGTTATTCCCCTGTTTTCTTTTGCAATAATGACACCTTCTGACAGCCCAGCTGTTGTGTCGATTTCTTACCCACAGAAAAGACGTGTGAGGTGATGCAATCATGATGTAAGTGTGGATTTCTCAGGAGGAATATGTTGCACTTGAACAGGTACCACGTTGCTCTCTCAAGAAATATAAAATGCACACTTTGGTGTCAGAGTTTGTGTCTTTATCTGTGACGAGTGTAAGAGCTAAAGGTTACAATACGAACCCACTGCAACCACCAACGCTAATGTCGTTTACTGCTAGACGGATCCTTCCAAATCAAGGACAGAGACATCTGAACATCCTACTCATTGCTGTCATACAAATATCATAACCCTGGTAAATACTAGGCAACAGGAAGTCCTCTAAAAGACTGTGAAGTCATGATTTCATTTTGTTTTTTTAAATAATTCAGAATGAGGCATCTACTCCTGCACCTGCAGACTGAAGCTATGAGATAGGATTCACGCTCCATGTGCTATTAAAGGCTTTAAAGTGTTTACTGTCTAGAAATGAGAATATTCAGCACTGGCAGTATTAAGCAAGGTAACTTCATTGCATAACTGAAATGCTGTGTGACAGTAAATTCAGGTAGTATGATTGAAGTGGTGATTAACTGAGCCCAAAGCACTCTGCTTTTTGTTTTAAACAAGGTGGCAGAGAAATAAGACAAGCTCATCAAACTGGCAGATGAATTGAACGATAGAGTGAACCGACAGGACGAATTACTTCTGTAATGTTTGTGGATTCACGTTTGCCTCTTCCTCTTTGTGTCAGTAGTAATTACGCAGGCACCTATGGGAGAGGCAGGGAGGGAGATGAAAGAGTCGTGAAACCAGGACACGAACAAAGCCAGAAACAGAAAGAGGGGGCCAACGCTTGAAAACCACGCCATGACAGACAGCCTTTGGAGCTGTTTTATTCAGCTGCCAGGAGCTTTTTAGGATTCGTTTTATCTGCTCTGCCTTCCAACCCACCCACACACCCACCCCCTCTGGATGGTGCTCCAGATGATTTGTGTCCAGTTTGGCTTCACTCGAGCAAACACAGCCTCTAAAAGCAGACACACTCTGCCTCCTTCTCTGCAATCAGCCCGCCTGTCTTGTGTTGGATAGCTGTTAAACCTCTTTTCTGCCGGAGTGGGTTTGTTCGTATTTAAGTGAAAGGTCACTTCAGGTTGTACAATATGTAAAATATGTGTTTGCAATTTGATCTTTTTATCTGGATTCACATTTTCTTGGAGGGGGTCTCAAATGAAAACATTCTGTGACTGGTGAGAGCAGCAAATCATGCCTTGCCTTGCTAAATGGCATCCTCAGATGTAGTATTTAGTCATAAACCTAAGTATTGGGTGAAAATTGACCTGATGATGACGGGGAAAAGTGACCTGAGTGATTACAGGTTATCCTGGATGGGACATGAATGTGTGACCCAAATCAAGTTGTCAATAATTTCACTCAAACCGATAAATGTCAACCTGGCTGGTGGCGCTAAAGTCATCAGGATTCCTCCTCTTGGGACCACAAATGTCTGTACAACATTTCATGGCAATTCATGTCCTAGCTGTTGAGATATTTTAGTCTGGACCAAAGAGATGGACCGACAGACCAACCTTGCCATCCATAAAGCCGTGCCTCTAGCATGACTAAAAACTATAAAATAATGTATCCATTATGAGGGTTGGGGAGTTGGGGGGGGATCACAGCTCCATTCTTGAAAGACGCTGTCCTATATTGATCCTAATTGGACAGAAGCCTGTTCTGTCCTGGTACCTCCAAAAAATCAATAGCGGTCAAAGTCAGTGAATCCTTTGTGAGGTGATATTCAGTGTGTCAGCAGCTAACAAATGGGCAGATACTAGGGCCTGATTAGAAACTGGACTGCACGTTCTCATTCAACGATGGAATATATTTTTAGTAAAAGTAGCTATATCACAGTGTATAAATACTCTGTTACAAGTAAAAATCATGCTTTCAAACATTTACTTTTACTTAAAGGGACAGTAATGTGTAATACACACTCTCTCACAGACCATTCTCTAATATGTGAAATACCTACGTTTTTTCACAGCCACATGCACTAACATGCTCGTGCCACTGGACCGGCTACCAAAATGAAGAACAGAGATGCTCAGATTAAACAAATAGGGAGTGTGACTTCATTCTCTTCTTAGGACGCCATTACCCCACTATATCCTTACATAGCATGTATTGGTTTGCTTCTATATTAATGTACTGCATGTCGAGTACAGTCCCTTTTAAGCATTAGTGTCAAAATATACTTACTGTAAAATACCGAAAGTAAAAGTACTCATTATGTACGATGGCCCATTTTAGAATAATATTAGTAGATTATTGGATTATAATTATTGATGCATTAATGTGTACATCACTTTAATTTTGCTGTTGGTTAAAGCGAAGCTCATTTTAGTTACTTCATATACTACTCGGTAGCTAATATATTTATTGGGTGTATTTTGTATTAATAATCTGAATCAGCAAAGTAACTTCTAACTAAATACTGTATGTCAAACAAATGTGGAGTAAAAAGTATATTTGTCTATGGCCGGTTAGCTCAGTTGGTAGAGCGGGTGCACGTATGCCGAGGTTTATTCCTCGATGCAGAAGGTCCAGGGTTCGTCCAGGTTTTCCTGCATGTCTTCCCCCCTCTCTCTCCCCTTTCATATCTCAGCTTTCCTATCCAATAAATCCAAAAATAAATAAAAAAAGTATTTTTGTTTTGTAGTGGAGTAGAAGTATAAATATGAGAACATGGAAATACAGAAGGTACAAGTACCTTTTAATTCCAATTAAGTACAGTACTTGAGTAAATGCCCTCAGTTACTTTCCATCACTGTTCTTAATATGTTGTCAGTGTGTGATTCAATATTTGGGAATTTTTATAGCTTGTATTCATGCTGCTGATGCACCAACACAGTACAATCACTCCAAACATTTCTGTTGTATATAAAACTCTCTATATGAGGTATATAACCTGATAACATGACATCCTTTTAAAGCCCCTGCAGGGATAAACACAGTTCAATCAAATTCAATGCACGCCACATCTGGGCTCTCAAAAATCCTTTTAGGGATGGATGAAAGTCCCCATCGCTGGCACTCGTCTCCTGTTTTCTTCATCAGACCCAAATTAGTGGCATTACACTCAGAGAGCCATCTCATAAATGGATTTCTTGTTGTGTGTGAAGCCTCATAAGGGGAATCTGTGCACCATGTGGCCATCTGTCTTCATACTTCCAGCCTCCTGAGCCACTTTCCCAGAAATCAACACCCTGTGGTCTGAATCACCTTAGCATCCTGCCTCCCCCCCCCCCCCCTATTGAGATCTGTAAGCACTGTCTACTGTTTTCCCCTATGAGCTGTGCTCTGTCATTACATTCTGCAAAGAACATTACAGATAATGCAGTCCCTTAGAGCTTTTCCCATGCTGTACATTATCTCAACTAAAGGACATATAGCAACATGAGTGGGAAATTCATGCACTTTCTTTCATGGCTGGGAGATGTGATCAGTGGTAGCCCACAGATTACTGACATCACATCCATTTTGTTTATAATATTTCAAAGACCAGTGCATCTGTACCATCTTTTAGCTCCGTCTTAGGTCAGCATCCTTTTTATGACAGCTCCATGCATTATAAAGTCTGGAAAGCCTTATAAAAGGCTGGAGATGTGGGTGGCAGATGTCCAGCAGGTGACTGAGGCTGTGGAAAGCTGATGCTTCTCTCCTTTCAAGAGTTCTGCACTGAAGCCTTTCACTCATTTCTATTGTTCAAACCGTTTTATTTCATCAATCAATCAATCAATCAATCTAACCAATTCATAAGCCCAAATTAGTGCAAAAAAAGTAGAGCCCAACTAATAAGTGATTGTTAAAGGAGTAGTTAGATATTTTAGGAAATACACTTTCTTGCTGATAGGTAGATGAGAATATACCACTAAATATGTAGCCAGCAGCCAGTTAGCTTTGGCATAAAAACTGGAAACAGGAAAACAGCTAGCTTGACTCTGTCCATATTAACAAAATCAACCTACCAGCACCTCTAAAGCTTACTAATTAGGTATACATCTCTAAACTACACCATTCCCTTCATATTCATATCTATATATCTTTATTCAGTGATACAGTTCTAAAGACAAAATACATTCTGTGACAAAATATGAGCTAGCAGAGTCCACTGCACCGCACTAGTGATGAAGCTGGACTTCATTAGATGTTTTAATTTTCAATCATGAATATTTATTAATACTGATATTATGATATTATCACTCTCAGCACCTGGGCACATTTCTCTCCCATCTGCTGGCTGCCTGGGAGGACAATGACTGGGCTCACGCGCCAGTGAAGTCACCGGCCAAATTGGCCCACTCCATTTGGAGCCACAGACCAAGTTGGCCTCCCTGTGGAGTGGCGCTTGGATATTTAGTGTGCCCACTATTCTGCTGCTAATTGTGTGGCAGCAAAGGCCGCCCTGGCAAATGAGTCCCTCCATCACTCCATTGTGTTTTCCTGTTTTGTTAGTGACAGCGCCAGCCTGGTGAGACATGGCTGGGTCATGCAAAAGCATATTTGGGCTGCATGACTTTTGCTGCTCTTTGTTGTTGTTTTTGGCTTGGTTATATGTCACTTTGACACATTTAACATTCAGTGCAGCATCTGGTAATTAGACAAATTTATTTGTACAAAATGTATTATTAATTACATTACATTAACACTATATTTTGAATAATTTTCAGTTTGTAAAAAACACCTGGATCTGCCCCTGGACACTTTGACTAACTATTGTGTGTCCTCTAGAGGGCACTGTTGTATCAGGCTACATCCCACTGTAAGAGCTGAAGGAGGAGGGAAGTGGCAGGGCTGTCTAACACCCTATCCATGTTTGTGTTCTCACTTTGTAAGACAATGGCACTATATTTTTATCCAATCTAACCTCTACCTGAAGAAAGAAACGGATTCAGGGCTCTTTCCCTCCTGCAGCATATTAAAACTGAATCCCATTATAGAAAAACAGATAACACTCCCACAATTTAATACCACCATTGACCAGAACAGGAAATATGGTACATGTTGACAGCAGGATATATATAATTTTAGAGTGGAATAAGAGTCCATTAATCGATACCATGCGTGATTCTGAATGATAGCCGCTCTGCTAATACAACTGACAAGCTCATTTGAATTACAGCTGAATTATGAAATGTTGATCCCAATGAGAACAATAGGTCTGATCTCAGTCCAGGAAACATAGCAGTTTTATGAGCATATGTAATTAGTTAGAGGTTACATATGATGTCTATGATTTGGAGACAGAGAATAGAAATATTCAGATAATGCATAATGTGCTGCATAATTTCCTTGACCTTGCCCTGATTTTATTGCATCGCTCCCCCTTAAAAATCTTTGATTGGCCTGACCCTCACATATCACTTCCATTCTCTTTACTACCAGTTAAACCCACTCGCTCCTCAGGTATTTGAATATGGATGCCATCTTTCACTGTGTCATTGGCCTCCTTCTCCCCTCCCGTCCTTCATTACAAATGATCTCTCAGCACTAATGAGTACATGTCTAAAAATACCCTCCTCGTCCAGAGAGCTGGATGTGTTGTGGTGCGCATTGGGCTTTAACAGATGTTAATGGTTATGGAACATCAGAGTGGTGTAATGAATGGACGCACGGCTACTCCGACTTCATTTTGAGAGAATATTTTAATATTCAACATGCATCCGCACCCACCCACTGAAATTCTGCAGCCATAAATTCAGTTTAAGCGCCCCCTACACCCCTTCTGGCTACCTTTTTAACATACCGGTGGTGTTCTCTGTTGCCATGGCAACACCGCATGACCTTTTCTGGGAGGTCGAACTCATGTCAGTGTGTTGCTTGGAAGATTTCATTCCAGCTCTCCACCCATTGATGGTCTTTGCAGTTGGAAACATTCTCTGGTTTGACAAATGAGGGAAATGTTCCAACTGGACTTGTGGTCAGAGTGAAAGAAAATGTAAGGTGATGGATGGAGCCATGACCAACCTTGTCTAATTAACTGACAGCGTCCCCTCATTGCCTGCATGAAGTTCCAATGACTCAATTCATAGACAAATGTGTGGTAATGGCCATATTTGCTTTTGCCGACCTTCTCAACAAGGGGAATAAAGAAGCATACTTGAATAAAGTTTAAATTCACTTGAGATATAGATTGTCAGTTAATGTGGCAGAGGTGACAACCCATTTTCAATAACAAACCAATACTGGCGGCTAGTATTTATTCAGTAGCTTAAAGGGATGGTTCGGAGTAATTTCACCCTAGGGTCCTTTGCACCATGACCTCGAGCCAAACCCCTCCCCCCCAGAAGCTTTTTTCCCTTGGTCTAACATTGGGCAAGTTAGCGCTATCAGCCGAATGGCTTACTGCAGGCGCTAATGGATCCAAAGGTGTATCTCGTAAATTACCCCACTAATAATGCCCAGAATGGTACCAAACTTCTACAGTAGTACAAATAGGTTCTGTACTCATAAAACCAGGCATTGGAAAGTTTGTAAGTACACCAGGAGTTTATTTAAATTACACTTGCCTGATGGCTTTGGTCTCTACGAGCAGCCGGCGATGAGATGGCAGTAAGACGAGTGCTTAGGGACCGTCTGCAAACTACAACACTGAAAAGACATATAACAAAAATATTTATTAATTTAATGATTAAATAAGGTAGTGTCTCCAAGCTTACCTCAATTATAAGTTGTCTCCTGCTAGTTGTACTACAGCACTAAAAAATAAGTTAAATTAATAAATATTTTTGTTATATCTCTTTTCAGTGTTGTAGTTTGTAGATGGTCCCTAAGGACTCGTCTTACTGTCGTCTCACCGCTGGTCAACTCAACTTCAAATGCTTATCAATTAAAGAAAAAGTTAAACATTCTAGAAAATATTCTTCTTGCGTCAAAGTGTTACTGTCATTCTCCATAGTTTGCAAACTACCTAGCTACATCCATGAAAAACAGCAACAAAAAATGAGTCACAAAACTGGTGACAAGAGTGGATGAGACATAGCTGTGTTGTAAGCCAACTTAAACATGCGTTCTTAAACTCCAACATTTTAACTGCTGCTAGCAACAGTTACAAGCCCTTCCATGGTGACTGTAAATGACATTGTTAGGATGGATATGTCACTAACATGAACACACTTCGGGCTGAGTAAGTGAAATGAAACAAAATAGCAATTAATTCTAATTATCAGGCTAACTAATTGTGTACATAATGCACAGACATGAGAGTGATCAAAATAGATTGCCCTTTTCCGCCAAAGAGAAAAGGCAAATGAACAAGATTGGAGCCATCAACAAAAACTGCTTTTGAAACTAGTTTGTCTGAGTCAGGCTCAGTTGATGAGTGTCTCAACTTTCCACAGACAGACAGCAATAATGCCACTTTACAAGTTCTGGTCATTATGCACGATGAGTATGTGGTGGTGTGGGGAAAATTGCTCTGGATGATTTCATAGGTCTATGAGTTCATTATGATCACATCACAAGTGCCAACCCAGCAAAATGTTTGCAGCATGAGAGTCAGCTGTAAGCGGGACCCCACACCCTTTCTTCCCTTCGTGAGAAACCGAGAGGAGACGTGGAGAGCAGACCTCCCCCTGTTCCTGCCCAAGGGTTCGAGTCTAATTCAGACAAGATGTTGGATGTTCACCAGCCTCCTTTTCTCATTTGTGGTGCAGATCTAGATGAAAAGGTGGCGAGTGGCAGAAGCAGACCTCTCTGGAGGGGTTTCGTTAGATATTACAATCTAAGCTTCCTCCAAGGCCAGGTTCAAAGATGTCTCCTATTTGCACCTTATTTCGTAGCCAGGAAGGTCATCGTCCCATGCAGAGGCCATCTGGTTCACATGGAGGTCTTGTTTAGGAATGGCCTTTGTAGCACGCGATGCAACACAGCTCACGCAGCCCCTTAAACAAGAGGGACTGTGAGAAAGGAAGCGAAGGAAAGATTTGTTTTCTCTTATAGAAAGTAACATCAACGTTAGCGTTGTAACCAAAATCACAGCTTGATTTCTCTCAGCTTAGTGAGTTCAGGTTTGCAGACTGCAACATGTGACGATCTCATGAGTTTCCAGTTCCCGGCTATCAGTGAGTGTGTTGTCTTTGTACAGTCTTGCTGAGCATGATAATGCCAGCGTAACCTCCCCTTCTGTCCCCATAGTCTGCTTTGTGTCCTTCACAGTCGGTAATCAGATACAGTGGACTGATTGTGGAACAAACGACCCAGGGCAGTCCAGCTGCACAGGAGTACAGTTTCAACCCTGAAATGATGATGTCACCGCTCCCATGTGACAGGGCTCAGTTTCACTGTCAGATCAATTATTCACAGCGTTTAATTGGATCAGCTGAATCCAGATCGCTCCGGGGATCCATTTCCAGTAACAGCAGCTGCAAATATACCCTGAGCCAGCACACAAGACAGAAGGCTCCAGATCAATATTCACAGACTACAGCACACCTCACTGACTTTATAAAAACTACCCCAAGTGACATGCAAGTTTTGCTTCACTGGAAGCAAATAATCCATATGTGAAAAGATATGTTTCCTTTTAAGATTTTTCATGGCTGCTCCACACTGTAACAAACTGTAAGAGCAGGAATGGAGGTGATGACCTCAGAGCATTGGGTGAAGGCCAGTATGTGATGATGCTGCGTTCATTAATCACATAGTTTTGTACAGTGGCGTTCACAGCCTCTTAGTCATCAGATATTCCCCTGGCCTCTGCTCAGCTCTCGCCTCCAACTCATCAAGTCAAAGGTGGCCTCCCAGTCAAAGGTGGCCTTTGTGCGGGTGAGGGGGCGACCGAGACAGTCCTACACCCCCCCATTAGTAGTGGGTTTCAGGATACAGAGTATAGTGTAGCCTTCCATTCATGAGGCGGGGATCAAAACACAAGGCCTATATCTCTGAGGAAAAGGAGAAAGAGCAGCCCATTCATCTTTGGTCTGAGGATGGTATAGTCTCACATGGGAAGGTCTCAGGAAAGTTGCTTTTCCAGTTAAACACAGTCATCCCTGTTTTCACATGAAACCCACAGTTCTTATATTGTCCTTTAACCCACCTTGCAAACCATTTATTCAACATTTGTTCCATTTATTCTATACCTGACTCAATCTTATCAATACGTATACTCTAATGGAGGCAGAAAGCTGTTACGTAATCCAATATACACACCACTGAATGGTCATGTTAGTCATTGACAGCATATAAGTTGCTAATTGAAGAGATGTGTAAGGCCCCAGGTACACATGATCATGAAATTACCCTGAAGGCATGAATACGTCTCTTTCATTCCCTCCATGTATGCACTCTTATGCCACCTATAAAGGCAGAACTCACAAAGTCCTAAGTGTCTTTTGACAGGTTTTCAGACATGTTCTTGAGTAAAAAGGTAAAAAATTAGCCTAGCTGTGCCTCCATTCATGTCATGACCTTTGACCTGAGAACATTGCCTTCATTGACTGTCATAGACTCACCATCAGCTCGCACCTCACTGCTCAGCCTCAGGCATCTACAGAAATAGTCTCACGAAAGCTTTTTGCACTCATTGACCTTTCAAACACTAGCAGCAAATGTTTGTAGAAGCTTGTTGTAAACCTCTTTTCAAGTACACATTTTTATAACAACAAATCTAGGGGGGTTGAGAGGTTCCTTGAAACATTAGCATTGTTCCAAAAGGGAGCTAAACATGATTAGAAATCAGTTAGATTTCTGCATGGATCAGACCGAGCACAGAGTGCGCTAATCAATGTTTCCCAGAGTCTAATTCTATTAATCACATGTGCTGAGAGGCTGCATCAGTATGTACGACCAGCAGCTCCATAGGACACAGTGACCCTGTGACTGGTGACCTTTTTTGTGTTTCTCTTCAACCTGAGGGGACATGCTGTGGAGACTCAGCTAATCGGCTTTGTTCACAACTCAACTGCAGCTCTAATAAGCCTATTGATCTGGATACGCATTGATCCAGTGTTCAGGTTGGAGCCGGGCTGCAGGTGTTGTGGGTAAATGGTGAGGGGAGACTGGTTTGGATTTGCCATTTAACAATCAGACCTTTACTTTTTCTTCGAGTTGGTATTTAGGTTATTTCTATGAGGATTAGCTTAGCTTTAGTCTTAGCCTAAGCTTGGAATGAGAAAACATGGGCTCAATAGGCCATACAATTCTTAACATTGCCTTTATATATTAGGCCTTGTATCCGTGTCATTGTGCCTGTCTCTCTGTATGCAAGTGAGGACATCCCAGTGATAAATTGTGCATGGTTTTCACATTATGGAATATGCTGAGGATGGTAGGCATGGGACAGTTTACATATTCAATATATGTATGAAAGGGGCATTATATTAGGTCAGCAGAGACACCCCTGTGATGTTTACTGGCTGGCTCCACAATAATAAAGTGACGTGTGAAATACTGTGTTCTTTAGAAGCTGCTGTTTCATTCATGTTATGAATTATGTGATTCAATTTTGCGCTTGACTTGCCACAGTATGCAGTATAATGTTTAGTAAGTCACATGGGACACCATGTATGAAATGGTGGGCTCGTGCTGGTGTTTCAAAATTGCAGCGTGAACATTTTCCTGGTTTCATATCCTGGTTTGCTTAGATTTTTAGCTACGCTAAGTAGTGTGGCTCTAGTGATGGACATCTTCGTTAGATTGTCGGTTGCTGTCCACCACTTTGGTCCAGAGTGGAATATCTCAAAAACTATTGGAGGGTTGCCATGAAATTTGACATTTATGGTCCCCAGGGGATGAATCCTACTGACTTTGGTAAACCACTGAATTTTTACCTAAAGCCATCATGAGGCTGACATTTGTGGTTTTGAGTGAAATGTCTGGATGGATTGCCATGAAATGTGGTCCAGAAATTCATGTCCCTGTCAGGAGGAATTGTAATAACTTTAAGGCCCATTTAACTTTCCATATAGTGTCATCACCAGGTCAAAAGTGTTAGGTACTCAACTATATCTTGTTTTCATTTGCTAATTAGCTAATGTTAGCATGCTTACTTGCTCAACTAAAACAGTCAACATGGTAAACATTACACCTGCTAAACATCAGCATGTTAGCATTGTCACTAGCCGTGTTTCCATTCAATTGCAAAGCAATTTTTAAGCAAACTTTTAAAATGTTGCAAAAAGAAATGTGACTTATGTGCGTTTCCATCAACTGATTTGAAGCAGATAAACTAGGCTACTTTGTAGTTTTGTCAGAAGCTGCCTACGCATGGCTGCAATCCACCAATAAACAAGAGTAGAAGAAGTAGAAGTTGCTAACTGGAAACAAAACAAGTGGCCTTGGCCATCTAACCCTACAGAAAGAACATTTAATAGATCTTCCAGAATTAGGTTCAATTGGGAAAGTTGTAATTGTTCTTTCATGTCAGCTATTCTTGGCCATGTTTTATGTCCGGAGTCAAAGACACATTATGGGAATATCCAAGAAGTAGCTGACAGCAGGAACAGCTAATCAGAAATGTGAAATGTTAAATGTTCACTACGTTATAACTTTTTTGGCAAATGGGCCAAAATGTGCATAATAACACAGCTATTGTGAGTATGTAAGCATGCTGACATAATAGCATTGGCTGTAGACTCTTAGACTTATTGTTCAGAAAACAAAAAATAGAGACCACATGGTCCCTTGATGTGTGCTTAGAGAGTTGGTGAACTCATGACTAATGTTAAACATGACAAAATGTGCTGCCTATTTTAGACCACTTACATTAACATTCTCTGCTGTGCCCTGACAAGTCTATTTCAAAGCATCCTGCCAGAAAGGGCTCTGGGACTGGGCTGCTGTCAGCGTTGCACACACATATTCTGGGAGAATCCTCAAAAACAGAATGACTCAGAGGCTGATTGGTCAGGGAAATGAATTTCCTCTGAAAATCACTTCAACAGAACCACACCTTGTTTACTCATGGCAGCACTCCCCTCTCCTGAGCGGCATTCAGAGGGAAAATGATTGCTGCCTCACATACAGTAACTCAGTCATCATCATAGCTCTGATGTTAACAGCACTTCCCCAGACAAAAAAAAAGGCACTCAACTCTTTCGTAACAAACATGACCTGACAGGAGTAGCGGCTGAGATAAGAGAGCAAGGGTAGTCAGAGCTGACATTGGGTTAAATACATTTGAGTTGCAGAAGTGAATTAGGGCAAAAAGGGAGCTCAAATGGAACAGACAAGCCTCGGTTCCTCCAGGGCGATTATAAAACTAGCCTTTACAGTGAAATGATTCTCCATTCTGATGTTTTCATGAAACATTTCTATTTCTGGACTATCCTCCCCTCACCCTCGCTAACCAAGCACACAAACATCAGAACATAGCACATTGGACATCACTCCGAGGGTTATTGTGGATGGCAGATGTAGTCAGCCAAACATGCAAATAGTGCAGTGTGTTCCTCTGGTAAGGGGGCATGCACATTCACATATGAACATGCATGCATGCACAAAGTGAAAGTACGAAAGAGTAGAGGCACTTTCTGAATCAGTGAGGTCGAGAGAAACAGATTTTATTGTGCAAAAGCAAATGCTTTTGATATTTAGTGTATTCCTGGTACACGTACACGCCCTGGCATACAGTACAATATTTTCCCTGGAGTTTACATAAAAGACTGTAATCAGGGTTGAGTAACATTTGCATTGCGTAATTCTTCTTTGTTTTCTCCAGGACCTGTGTGGAAACTACTAAACAAAAAGTCATACAACAGCTATGTCTAATTCCCACTCCCATCTCCCACAACATACAACAAATCCCACCCCCTCATGCTGATGCACACACTCTTTTGGCCCTGTGGCAACAAATACTTCATGTTCGCCTTACAGAGTGAGCTCACCAGTCTGTGTGTGTATGTGTTGCAAATATTCTCAGCTCCCACAGCCAAGTCTGCCCTGCACCCGTCAGACGGCAAAACGCTTGCATGTGTAATTTTGGCCCGGAGGGTTGACGAACGAAAAGTAACAGTTGGTGTGCATGTGTGCGTCATCTACTTGTGCCAACATGTTTTCTGCTTCTCTTATTTGTGGATGTGTGTGAGCCTGGAATGCTTTGTGTTTCTGGATGGCGAGTCTCCGAGTGCTCTCTAGCTGCCGCTTCTGAGCAGGGTCAGAGGTCACGGGGCATATTGTCCCAATATGGAAACCGGTCTTCCAGCTCTGCAGCACAAAGGATGGCCACACTGAGCTCTTTGTCATGGCTGCCAAAAACCCAAGTCAGGTCAACAACATTGCCTCGAACCAATTATCGAAGGATTTTTCTTTTGTTTTCCAAATACACACATTAATCGCATGCATTTTTAAACACTGATTGCAGTAAAAACATTTAAAAAATGCTCTGAATGTTTTAGTCTTTTGTCTGTCTGTTTAAAATATCATCAGAACCATCTGGCTCAGCTCCAGCTGTTATGAGTGGATAGAGAGGAAGAGATGGAGTTGCTAGGAAGAAGGGGGTGGGGGGGTTCTGTTGCTTAAAATGATGGAAATGGAGGGAGAGCCACAGAGGAGGAGGGGGATCTGCTGTAAAATCCTGTTATGCAACCCCTTTTCTGTAGCTAGCGTATTGCATCTGTTAAAAATGGAGGACGAAAACAGCTTTGCAATTAGCGCTCGGTGTCCTGAGGGTCCTGGTCTCCCCCAATCACATCGCTCTGTCCTGCTCTCCCCAGCGTGCGTGTTGCTAAGCAGATGATGTGACTCAGGAACACACACTGCTATTCTTATAGTGTCAGCGTGGAGCAGACACAGTGATAGCAATGCTCTGACTGCCTGCATGCGCTTACTGGAACAGACCAGTCTTGCAAATTAAACCAAGCTGGGTTGTTGTTTTCTCTGCCTCGACTGCTCCCATAAGGGCTGGGAGAGTCTGAGATTTTGACGAAGCTTTAAGCATATTTTTTCTTATATTTTGGGCACATTCAAGGTTTACAGCAACTTAGGGTGTGGTCTCCATACACGGGTGCTTCCTCTGTGGTTAGTGGGGTGTTTATGGGTCTGGCCTTGTTTCCTGGCTGTTTCAGATAAGGGCCACCCACTAAGGCCTCATCGCTCCAAATCCGTCAGCAGTTAATAATCCCTGGGGAGGCTCCAACATTCTTATAGTTGAGCAGTGATGTAATTACTCAGCATTTATCAAAGTCTCCAGTTACATGATCGCTAAGAGAACCATAAACAGTAATATATAATAGCAGAGTAGTGTTTCCTTTTGCTGGATGCCTTGTAAACATGCCATCTTATATACTGTTTTTTATAAATACAACTTGGAAGTATGCGTCCTCTTAGGACATGCAGTTAGGAGGGGCAAAAATATGTCAGCTTCAGACAACCTAGCTCAGGCAAGGCCTTTCATCTTCATTGTTCCACTAATTGTTATAGAGTTCTTTTCAGAGGTTAATCTGAGCTGAAACTAGGCGGGTGTGTAATCAGAGCCTAAAAAGATTGGATGTTGAGGTTGTTAAATTAGGTCAGGCAGCACTAAAATGATGCCTCGCAGAAGCACTCAAGAGAAGGAAAATGCTCAATCTGCTGGTTGTATAAAAAGAAAGAGGACGCAGAGGCTGTATTTCATTGTTCCACATGGCCACGGCTAATGGTTTCCATCCCTAGTGTGAATGGAAGGTTTTTGTGCGAGAGTGTGATGCATTATTTAAGAGTAAACACGGTGGAGACAGAGAGGCCCAGTAGTGGTGGGGTAGTATTGATTGTGACAGGCCAGAGGAGACATGCACACCTCTCTTAAGTGTCTGGGGCTTCTCACAATGCCCCCACAAATCAACTTTTATTGCTCCGGCTTTGGAGTCTCCACAGTCAGCAGCCTATCAGGCAAAGCAGCTTAGCGGAGATAGCCTGCGGCAGTCCCACATTGGGCCTTAACGCTATCAATCGATCATTCATCACTAGTCCCTAAGAAACAAAAACAAGCAGCCAAAAGACAACCAGGGGAGGGAGGCGGCTGAACTGGACTGTGTCACACAGCTCTTGGCTGGGTGGAAAAACCCTGTCAGGTTTTATTTGGGAACAGTCCACGTCCTGTTCTGTGCAGCACAAATTGAAACATTTGAGGAGAAGAGGGAGAAGAAAAGTAATGAGAAAAACTTTCTGAAAGAGGTCGAATGAAATGTGGCCCCCCCGGTGCCCCCCTCTCCTCCCTCCTCCAGCCCTCCTGCACATTCCTCTCCCCTCAGCAGATCTGGCATGCCCCACAGGAGGCGGCGGCAGCGGCAGCAGCACAGTAATCTTTTCAAAAGGGCGGATTTGAGCGGCCGCCAGGGCAGCCGGCCAACTATTTCTCATTTAGAGCTGGCCTGGAGATGACCCTCCTGTCGGAGCCCCACTCTCAGGAAAAACAAAAACGCCAGCACCGAGTAAGGGAGCGCCTTGGCAACGCTGGAGAGCCGGGAACAGACTAGCAAAAGGAAAACAGGGAAACCGCAGGCCTGCTCTCAGGAACATCTGCACCGCCTTCCTGTGTAAAAAGAAAAAAATGAAACTTAATACTGTCTGCATGAGCCCAAGGGACTTTACTAAAACATGGGAGGGCTGTGTTTCATTCTTTTTTTTTCTTGGAACTCTGTCTGTATGTCTTTTTTTCCTTTGTCCATTTCCCTCTCTGTCTAACAATTTCCCGAGCCAAACAACAACCTCCCCCATCCTCTCTTCCCTCTCCCCAGCCCTCCACTGAGCCCTGGCCTCTTGCACTTTCAGTGGAAGCCCACCCTTGGCTTGGGAGGTGCTGGTCTGCGTCCCTGTTATGCTTGCTCAATGATGGATGGACAGGAAAACTAAGAATCCAAATCCAGCATTCCTGCTTTTACAGTGGGGTGAGCGGGTGGAGGGAAAGGTGGTGGTGGTGGGGGCTTGGGGATTCCTGAGTGTCTTTGTAATCACTATATGTTTGACAGCAACTGCAGTGACCTTCATCCAAACTTGCGGTCAACCCCCAGACAAGGGTGCCCAGTAATTATCTGGGTGTTTCTTGCAAAAGCAACTTAGCTTCCAGAAAAAGTGAAACAGAGAAAACGAAGGAAAGGACATATGGAAATGTTTGGAGGCTTATTGGCTTTGTGAGTCAGACCTAAGACATCAAATTCCACATGCTGGGTTCAGATATCGTGTCTGTATGCAATGTTTACTGCCACACTCAGTCCTTACATGGCCAGTGGGCCAATAAGACGCCCCTGTGGCCAGCTTTAGGGAGGGTGAAGGGGACGACAACAAAGAAAGCCCTTATGTTTTCCCTCTAAAACCCGTCTCTCACCCCACCCCATGCACATACACACACCACTCCAAAAAGAAGAAGAAAAAAACAGCTCCAGTAAAAACTCATCACACATCTGCCAGATCCGCTGAGGCCTGCCTCCAATTATCCGCCCACCACGCTGGAATCCCAGGAAGGCTCTGTCCGGCAGAGCGTTTGATGTTGCCACGCAACATTTGACAGAGAACAGGGCGGCTTTGAAAATCAGAGTGTAAACTTGCCTGCCAAGTTTGACGTGAAGAAAGAGGGGTTGGTGGTGGTGGTGGAGGAGGGGGGTGGGGGCTGGCTAGGGGGGTAGACAAGGAAAATGCCACTGGATGGAAAGCAGCTGCTGACTGCTGGGAAACATTGCTTTAAATGGGCCCAAATGTGGCGAAGCCCCACCAAACCTCGGCCAAGTGGTCAGCATTTACCCTTATGAGGCCTTTTGCTGATGTGTGCAGAAGAGAACTGAAGTTGCGAAAGCACTAGTGCATATTTGAATTTGTATTCTGGGCTTCAGCTATTAATTCTGTGTCATGTTAATGAATGCTGCAACTGAAAATGCAGGAAATCATTGTAAAAGTGCTGTTGATCCAACAGGATTACCAACTTTATGTGCTAAGTTTTTTTTGTTTGGCACAGTGCAATGATCTACATCATTAACACTTTACAACATTACAATTGTTTTCTAATAACGTTATAGCAATAAGATCCTAATCATTTCTATTACTGAGAGACAAGCTGGACGAGCTCCATCGGAATCATCTTTCACACTAATGATGGTTTCAGAGCACAATGATGAATGTAAAGTTAAACCACGGCTGAACGCTGTGAACCTCCCAAGGCAAATTAGGTAATTCCAGTTTGTTTGGAGTCTTTCCCCACAGTTACAGTATCAACACGGAAAGGTGAAACCTGGGAGGCATGACTGTCATGAGAAGCGGTGACAAAGCTTCACATTATGACCCGGCCCCACCTCCGACACAAAGGAAAACAAGTACAGTAGAGGAGCTGCATTCTTTCCCACGATGACTGGTAGAGCAAGGTAAGGCGAGCCGGATTACTTGCAGTGTAAACAAACGCCATCATGCACACACAAACCCCCACCTCAGCCTTTTCACTGCAGGTTAATATGTCTTTAAAATTTCACCTTCAGGCCATGAAGTGATCATATGTTTTGTGGTGATGTTTGAATTTATATTAAATAATTTATTAGACATTTTCATGAAACTTGTATGAAGTTAACTGTCATTTCAAACTATAGTTAAAGAATACTTTAGTGATGCACAGACAAACCTGTTTCCCAGGCTGTTTGAAGAGTAAACAGAGATGACGGCAGGTAATGTTTGTCTCAGCTTCCCTGACCTGAGCTCCGCCAGCTGTAAGCAAATGAGGATTACTAAAGTCAACTGCCCAACATTCAGACTTTGTTTGTATAATTAGCTGATGTGAAACCAAGTTGTGTGGCTGTACAGCGTCATCCTTATCTTGGTTGTAGCATGATATTCTCTTATAATAGTCAGATCAGATGGTGTAAGAATATCATTCATGACTGGCACAAAACAGCAACTGGAGACTGAGCGATGACACACACCCACTGTTGTCTCCTGCAGGATAGTGGCAGTGGTGATACATGACGATCCCCTGACTCTTTGTCTCGCTCCATTTAATCTGCAGATAGTGTTACAAACTCTCTTCCGGAACAGAAAAGATCCCATTGTCCTCCTTGACGTGCTGGGCCGCATTATCTGTTCAAACAGGTCCAATTCACCGCTGCTCACACACAGACGGCGGCCTGTCCAGAGACGACACGTATAACATACAACATGTGACTGAATACATTAACATGGAGTGTAACACAAGGAAGTGGGCTCAGAAACAGAGGGCCTCTCCAATTTAATTTAATTTAATCATTTAATGTTTAATAATCTTTTTATTGATCCCCATTGGGGAAATTACAATTTACACTTTGTTTGAAATCACTACACACAGGCCTGAAATACACACACACACACACACACACACACACACACACACACACACATGCACGCACGCACGCACGCACGCACACACACACACACACACACACACACACACACACACACACACACACACATGCTCAGGACCTATTGAAGAATATCAATTGAATGTTTTGTCTCTAAAATATGAGAAAATTATGAAAATAACCCAAGGTGACATCTTCAAATGTGTTGTGTTGTATGACCAACAAGTCAAACCCCCAAAGATATTCAATTTACATTGATATGATAAAGAGACAAACAGAAACTAGTCACATTTAAGAAGCTGGGACCAGCAAATGTTTGACAGTTTTGCTTGAAAAGTGACTCAAACGATTAATTTCTTATAAAAAATAGTTGCTGATCCTGACAGCTCTATAGTGATGCATCATATTTTTGAGTGTGAGCATTTTACATTTTGATGTATGATTTGTTTAGTTAAAATAGTATAGTGTATTGCAGGTTTCCACCTACGTCCTCTCACTGGATACAAAATGGAGGCGATCTGTGCGTCGTGTGGGTCTTTCTCTTGGCTGAAAGAGAAATAAATAAAGAAGTAAGCAAATCATGTTTGAAAGGATTTACCCAAAGGGCATCAGCTGACTGTCTACAGCTGCTTTTGGCCCTTCGAGTGGTATCCATGGCAACAGTCCTTCCAAATCTGGCCACTGCCAGCCCTGCTCCATCATAACAACAACTCCCATTGATGTGTCTGTGGAATGCGTTGGCCTGCTTCTCGGGGAAACCTGAGGCCATTTGTGCAGCTGCTCAGCTCTGAGTGAATGTACAGTTTCAGTGTTGACTTTACCTCACTCTGCTGAAAGTAAACCACATGGAAAACAAAAGATGAGCCTCTGACAGCCTCACTTGCATGTGTTAAAGAAACTCTGAAAGTTGTCTCTTTAAAGATTTACCACTGTCTGCTGCCCTTCAGTCTTCAGGTTTTAAATATTGCTCTTCAATCATATATATCATCCTTGTAAAAATGCATAACTCACTGAGCACAGACTTCAGTGCCCCCGCATAAATCACACCCTACAAGATTATGTTTGAAGTTGAAAATGTGTATTTAAGTCTGCGCATGTTGTCGCTATTGGCTTTTCTAAGGGCTTAAAAGCTATTAAGCATCAATCCAGCTGCATCTCAATCATTTGACATTAAGCGTTTCACTCATTAAGATGTAATTGCTGTTGTCAAGCAACTGGCACATCATTGGTCAAAAATTAATTACTTCTCTGTGTAAAGCAGCCACTCAATAATAAGTCTGTGTGTAAATAAAGACTGAAGGGCCTTGAAGTCAGACTAGTCAGGGTGAGGTACATACCGCCGAGCCACAAAAGGGTGAGTGACAGATTAGTGAACCTAATGAGAGAAAACGTAGGTTTTTACAGCAATTCAAAGATGGGTTTTTTGACGGCCGTGACACCTAGTCATTTCTGTGCGTTGCAATTAATGAAAACTGCACATTCAACTATGTTGCTCCCTTTCAGTGTAAGCTATGTGATTGTAGCATGAGTCTAAGTTAAATATGTGTCACTAAGATCCCCGTTGGGAGCGATGAAGTCGATCCTATGTCTAGGAGTTAATTCATGGTGTGTGTGGAGCTTGCCAATGATTCTGTCTGCTTACATGAGGGATGGACAGAGGGCCTGATATGGCTGCTCTAAAAGCATCTCTGGAAACTGAAGTCGTAATATTGAGTTACTCTAATCAGCTACTTCATGCCATTGATCTTGTTTCCCTCACTGGCTGCTCGAGCAGCAGTGAATGGATGTGCAGAGAACAGTATGGTCTTTGTGTGAAGTCCCCCCTTCCCCCTCACTCGACCTCGCTCCCTCCATCCGCAGTTGCTAGTAACCCAAGCTTCGAAGTCACGAGTTTCCCTCCTTCCCCCTCTAAGCAGGTAACAAGACCAGCTGTCGCTATGGTTACAAGCCACATCCAGTCTCAAGACGAGGGAAGAGAGGAGATGGGGGGAGGCTTGGTTCCAATCACAAGGACGACTCAATCACATCCAGCATCAGCTTGGCTGCACACAGGCAATCTCTTTCTCTGTGCAACATTTCTGCAACACGGGATTTAATTATCTCGCTGCCATTCTGCTAAACGCCGTATATCAGGGGAAAGGAGAAACGCCTGACCGCCGCTCAGAATAGTATGATTAACAGTCTGCAGTGAAGAGCAAATCCTTCGCTATCAGTTACTGTGAGTCAGCTGTAGATGCACACAGGCCATCTGGCTGCTAACACACTAGCAATGCTATCAGCCAAAAAGAGAAATATGTACAGGGCTTCATGAAGTCATGAGTGTGCAGCAGTTTCTCAAGACATTGCTTCACCAATTATTATTATTTTTATTTGTTTCTAAGTTTAATCCCCCCCCCCCCCAATTGCCTCAGCACCTTTATATGTGTTATATAATTCAACTAAAACATGAGAAAAATACTGCAAAAAAAATCAATACACTTAACCATTTATAAGCAGTATAAAATCAATTAATACATTTTCATAATGCAAATCCAGAAAGATGTAAAAGAAATATTCTAAGCTTAAAAATGTCTATTTGTTTGCAACTACATTAAAGTGTGTTATTTACCATTTATAAAATGTGTACATACTGCTTATAAATGTTTAATAAGCGCAGGGGGATAAATAACATCTGCAGTATGGATCAATGATCCCTGCATTAGTCTGTCCGTCCAACCATCCAGCCATTCATCTAACCCCAACTCTGTTAGACTGTTGCCATAGCAACTGGGAGATTGAGCAAGCTTTGAAATGTGATTCCTCCATAAAATTACAATGAATCCTATTCATATGGATCCCTCATCGCCACCACAGCGTGTGGCGAGAATACACATCCGTCTGTATAGCTGATCTATATTGAAGGTGTAATATAAGAGAAGGGCATGTATGTATGAATTCCTATCAGCTAATTATCCAGATGTATCCAGATGTAACTCTTACTCAGCCATAGTTGGAGCATTGTACATCCACCTGCAGGCAGCAGTCCTCCCACAGAAGTTATGATCTCCTTAACATTTAAAAAATAAATCATAAAACAGAAATAAATGAGGCATTATGGAAAATGAATCAACTCTAAGAAGCCGCCCCTTTGATTAGAATTTATTAAACCACACAATTAGCATCGATTAATTAGCATTGGTAACATACCTCCATCAATCCTAATAACAACAATACAGCGGATTCTCTTTGAAATGCAAAACCACTGGAAATGCTTTGTCCTGAACATGAAAGACATTTAGACAGCAAAATAATAAAAATCCCCACAATGCTTGTCTCATCAGTATTATCATTATTCTTGTGAATAAGGAGCTCGAGCAGTCTCTTGTCGACGTACATGAGGGATGGATCACTTCCATTTCCAACCCACGCTTCCTCATGCATAAATTCTCATTTGTTCCTGCATTAGGGTCATTCTGAAGTAATTGTTTGTTTTACTTCTGATGATTGAATAACAACCTTGCGGCGGTGCCATGCTGTGTTTACCACATGTTGCTATGGTTCATGGGCTCCTTTAATTGGATTTAGTTGTTTCCTGGGAAACAAGGTAACCCACTTTATTGCTCAGCAACCTTACCAATTTACCCTGTGTGTGATAAGATGCATGTGAATGGGGTTGTATTTCAGATTTGTCTAGCTGATCCTAAATATAACACTGAGGCCTGGAGTGCAGAACATCAAAATTCAGGGAAAGGGAAATGGAGCCCAGTATTTGTGACACTGAGCTGCATGTACAAGGCCGTGTGTCCATGCATTTAAATGTAGCTGTGTGCAGCGGGTGAATTCAAGAGCATGGGGTGAGGGTTTGTGTGCAGGGAGACAGGAGAGTGCTGTGTCCATGTGAACTGAGTTGGGTGAATCATTACGAAGATAACACACAAGCTGTTAGCTTTTTGCTGGCGATGGTCAGGGCAGAGAGAGAGAAAACGCTGTGACGAGTGGCATGTAATTACCATGGCTCACTGCCTCGACTCGGCCCCCAGGAGCTGGACACTCTCACGCAGCCCTCCACATAAACAATTGCAACAAGCAGCAACAACAACACTAAAACGTCCTTGAGTTTGTCACTCGGGCTGCGAGCGGTCCTCTATCAGAAGCTTCCAGACTCTTGGTCCACTCGATGCCTGAGTGACTAATCGCTTTAGAGAAGCGAAGACCAGCAAAGCCCAGGGGCACGGGGTAAAACTACTGCTTCGATGCAATTCTCAAGTTTGGTTGGGGGGGTAAGGGTAGTGTGGAGCGTGAGTGACAGAGAGGCTATGAGGAATGAAGGGTTGGCAGGAGGACGGGGAGATGAGTGGGATGAAAGGAGGGACTGTTGGGGGTGCCAGCAGCATGTCAACACCCACCTGACTGCGGGAGGTGATATCTTTTCCAATAGTGTGCCTCGATTTGATTCTTTTAAGGAAACAACAAGAGTCTGTGCACGTTGTGAATCATGCAGGAAGAACGCCATGCAAAATTGATGCCGCTGCCTAAAAACTCCTCAATTATATAAGTTTGCCTGCATGTATGAATTTATTAATGTGTCTGCAGTGCTCTGTTTACAGCTCTATGTGCGTGTGTGGATGTCTCACGGCTCTTCACAGCTGGTGTTTTTAGAGATGAAGAGGAGTCTGTCTCTCCCCTTTATCTGATATAAGAGATGATTGGAATATTAATGGACCACGTAGAGTAGAGTACAAGCAATGCCCAGGCAGATTTATTCAGCAATCAAGAGGATGTTATGAAGCCAAACAGTGTTGTCGGTGATGTTCAAATGAGTAAAGCTGGGTTTGATGTTTTTATTTGAACATCTTTCCCAGAGTTTTTACTTTAAGTTTGGTAAGAAATGTTAGAGGTGAAGGACCAAATGAGAAATCCTCATTATTCCTCAGGGCTCTAGACCCATTTAAAAATAGTTTTTGGCCTCAGTGGAAACACAAAAGCAAAAAAGTAAACAATGAACCCTTGAGGTAGGAACAGAAATAGTTTCCCTTCAAAGGCCTTGTTTCATCACCTATTCGTTTATCATAAGCCACCTCTATCATCTCGCGGCGCCGCATGCTCAGTGCTCCACGCTGTACCAGAGCTGCCGGCCCGCCAGTATCAATCACCCACCCTCCCACACTTCTCCCTGTGAACCCGCCCTACATGGAAACACAGGGACAGGAGCGCTGCTGTCATGACGGGCGAGATTAAATGAAGGGGGATGTAAGAGTAAAACCTTCAAAAGAATAGATGCGGACAAGCCGGACGAATAAAACTACTGACGTGGAAGCGAAAGTACTGCCGCGCTGACAGGATTTCATTTGTTACCTCAAAGTAAAACAACATGGTGTGATACTGGTGATAATTGAACACAATACATTTTTGTCTGTTTCTAATAGTTTTGTTTCATGTGCTGATTCACAATCTACTCGATAAGATGTTCACACACTGGTGGTGGATGTATGGCCATCCATGCAGTTAGTCAATGTGATTGTGTTTATTATGCTCTCTGCGTGGGCCTGAATCCTCTTTCTATCTGCGTTGCCTTAAAGAAATGATTTGTTTGTCTGTTTGTTTATATTTGCACATCTTTTATTGTTCCTAACAAGAAAATTAATCAAGGCAATTATGTCACAGGTCCTGCACACAAAGGATTCTTACTCCTGTGAGTGTGTTCACCATGGCAACCGTCTTCTCATCCTGCTGCATCACTGCCGGCAAGTGATCACTAACAACAAGAGCTGAGAAAACAAACCAGAGAACGTATTTAGGCAAATTCGATTGGGGATTTGGGGTAAAACATTTTTTACACAAGTGAGCCCTCAGCCTGTTTTATATTCATAATGCAGACATGATCAAGTTAACATTTAAAGTGCACTTGTCCAATTTCATAGCACCAATCAGCAATGAAGCAATCAGCTCATATTACTTGACAAGTTCAGCTTCACATTTGACATCAATTAGTGAGCTCTTGTCAGGGGTATTTTTAGTAATGACAGACAGTGACCGCTTCGGAACATTAACAGCTGTGAAATGATACTGAATGGCGGCATTTAACCATAACACAGTATTAAGCTGCAGCCAGACAGCCGAGCTTAGGTTGCTGTGTGTGTGCGGTGAGAGTGAGCCAGCTTCAGGGATGCTAGCCACTGCACTGGTCTTTGCTGGAGCCGGGCCAACGTCATTTCACAGCGCTAAGCCTTGTAAGATAAGATGGGGGACATCAGACCCTGACCAGCTCAAATGAATGGGATGTCACTTCTGCTTAGAACCACAAGCCTTGTCCTCTACACCGGTTAGCATGTGTGTGTGTGTGTGTGTGTGTGTGTGTGTGTGTGTGTGTGTGTGTGTGTGTAGACTCTAAACAGAGAAGACATATCCAATCCTAAGGAAAGGGTTCTACTGTCCGTACCCCGCCTGGTGAGATGTAATAAGATTCCCCACCACGGCCCTGTGCAGGGGAAAAGCGCCAGGACATCTGCTCAATGATAGTTGATTTTTAATCTGGCCTGGGTAATTGCACTGAAACAATGGTGCTGCCTTGGTCCTGCAGGATTTCTGTGTTGCCTCGGGCAGTCGAGGGAACAGGTGAGTATGCTCTTTTACCTTCAGAAATTGAGCCATTCTAATTCTAATTCTCCACAAACAACAAATATATTTACACATAAAATAGGTACAATGTGAACCTGGCAGAGGAGTAATTAGTCATGTCGGTGGTGCCAGCTCAACCTCAGCCTGGCCACAGATCATCTAAAGGTTACCCTCCTCAGATGAGGTTGAAAGGTTGTTTATTTCAGACTGTGGGCCTGTGGTGTTGCCATGGAAACTTTTCATGGGTCTGGCACTGGCGGGCACTAGGGCGGAGCTTGGCGTCGGCCTGGGAGGCAGCAGGCACACAGGTGCCCCGGCCAGAGCAGCTGCCTCCCCCGGAAGATAAAGAGCGGTTTGTTGTTTTCTCCCTTTTCCCCCCCAACACGCACGTCAATCTCCTTCGCCCTTTTCACTTCTCTGTCTCCTCTCTCTTCTCTTCCCCTTTTTTCTCCTTGGCCTTTGATCAGGGATTGGATTTGCTGGTAGAATGACAGAGGCAGGAAGTGCTCCGAGGCACAGGAGGGGCTGGGGGGCCCCAGGGCCGGGGCCAGGGCTGTCCACAGGGCTCTCTGTTTCCTTGGACCTGCGTCATCCCTGGCCTGGCCTGGCCTTGCAGTCACAGAGCCTGGCTTTCAGCCTTGACTCTCATCATGGTCTATCTGTCAGACTGGGCTAGTCACAACAGCCCAGGCCCACTGATCACAGAGGGGGAGGAACGGCTGCAGATTGAAGTCCTGCCTGGATACAACACAGCGCACAATACCATCATGTATTTATCTACAAGTCACAAAGAGGACCTTCTCTGTGTCCTTAGGCTGGATCATGACCTCTGACCCCTTCCATTCTGTCCAGTAGGATCACAGGATTTCACTTCTCAAGCCTCTTGTTCAATACTCTCGACTAACTAAAAATGTGTATCTGGCACTTCAAAACAACAATAAGGAGATCCAAATTAGACTCTGACAGAGACTTGACTGTAACAACCAGTGGTTAAATTCAAAATACTCACCAACAATTTCAAAGATCTGACTCAGGCTTAGAGCAAAATACACTGTAATTAGCTTAACTGGAACTCACATCTCACATCCTCTCTGATAGTCCCTCTAAAATATGTGTACTGGGGTAAACAGCAATCTGAAAAAGAGCAGCTAATCATGCTATGGTACTGTTTTAAGCTAACTAAAGTGAGCCAAACTAAATTGCCTACAATTGTGGAGAAATTCTAGCATCTACAGTATACTGTAACTGTTCTGTACTGTTGTATCTCATTTGTTTAACCCATACACAAACAGAAATGGAAAAAACAACTATTTGTGGTTTCTTAGCATATTTGTGGAGAGAACTTGGCCACTAGTCGTTAGTGCTAAGCTAAGCTAAGAGCCCCTGTCTCTAGATCTACTTCATTTCAGACAGGAAAGCAAATAACAACTGACAGCAGGGTGGATGACCTACACAAACCTTCTACCTCAATGGTGTGGGTGGTACAGCACCTGAGACGCCTGAGATCTCCAGCGACGCCCTGCCCTCCTTCCACTGTTTACTGGCCAGCTTATCCTGTTTATTTGATTCAATTACAAAACACACTCTGTGACGGATCTGTTTAACGTGGCTCGCCGCCAGGGAAAATAGTCATGTTCCCAGCGATTCCAAGAAACCTGGCATAGTGGTAATGGAGGCCGTGATGATGACATGTCAACGCGAGGCTAACACAGCACGGCCCTTATAGTCACAACTCAGCACAAAGCGTAGCCTTGACAGTTTGCACAGGCTGTACTCACATGTGCTTTCACTAATTCAAGTCAATAAGAGAGAATTGGCAGAACATAACTGGTGTTTTAAGATCAAACACGTGAAGAAATTAGATGGTAATGTTTGACCGTACAGCCTCACTTTGTCTAATTCTGAATTAATTTGAGCCTCACAGATTCTGGCAGCAACAGTCTCTGTTTCTCTTCCTTTCCTCTGAGAGAGGGTAAAGTTCAGTTGAATCGCTCCAAATATCTTTGGCACCACTTCAAAATAAGCATAAAGAATTCCTGCTCCAACATTGTAAAAATCCAAGGCAGCTGTTTTATGCTTCTAAGGTTTATCTTTTCCATGTAAAGACATCTCCTTGCAAACACAATAGCCAGCTGTGTCTGAGTTGAGATAAAAAAAAAAACAACGACCATTTAAGCTCTCGTAATTACTTTTCTGTCCCCTGCAAGACTCTCTCCGACAGAGTGAGGAGAGAACACTTTAGTTTATACGAACGTAACACCATAACTGCGCAGTAATTTCTTTGGCAGCAGCCTGAGCTGGCGTGTTTCTGAGAGCCATCTAGCTGCTGAGGGATTACAAGCTGTTCAAAGCCTCGGTAGGTATGTGGGTTTGGACGGCTGATGTTTTTCCACAGCAGTAAATGGTATTCCAGTTAATTCTGTATTTTGGCACCGATCTGCTGCTGGAAAACAACTTCTCAGTGCCAGAAGCTGTTTATTATTGCAGAGTGCTTTTACCCAAAATGGCCATTCAGCTACTGTGGTGTCCATGTTGTTCTGACCTGGTTGCATAGTAACCAAGCAAGAACGTGGCAGACTGGGGGATAAACCTGAGCATGAGCACAAGCTCAATATGCACCCACTCACACACAAACACATCATAACAGTGTACAAACACAGCAGGTAATATGCATTTGAGAAAGTGTGAATCTTTACAAACAATGAGAGATTAATTTTAATTCTAGCTTCATCTGACACAGCATATTTCCCTGTGAAGTCATACATGCATAAATATCCCAAGCTACACATTAAGTAGACCACGGCTATTATCTTCGACTGTGGTGCAGCTCTGTCACTGTATCGTATTTGGAGCAGCTGAGATTTGTATGTATTTTTAGCTCTTTTCCTCTGTGCAGGTTA
This sequence comes from Sander vitreus, assembly GCF_031162955.1. Lineage (NCBI taxonomy): Eukaryota > Metazoa > Chordata > Actinopteri > Perciformes > Percidae > Sander > Sander vitreus. The sequence goes on along the minus strand of NC_135871.1, from coordinate 11,145,900 downwards.
TTTTTTTCCACATACCATACTAGAAAAGAACTAACGTGGTTTTTGCCTCCTAATATAGATACGAATCAGCCTCAAAGCATGGAAACAGCGAGGTGAAAAAACAGCAGGAATGCACACAATAGTGAAGCAAAGTCCCAGGAATGGGTTAACAGTGGGCTCAGAGCTTTCATTTCCTCTTCTGTTCCATCTGAACAAACAAGGCGGGTGACCTGACAGAGCACAGAGGGGTGGGGCGGGTATAGGGTGGAGGAAGAGAGGGGTGGGGGTGGGGGGTGGGCGCGGGGGGCAGGGGGGGTGCCGTGACTTGAATATAACCAAAGAGAGGGGGGAGGAAGGGGTGAGAGAGGACAAGCAGACCACGTGATAGTGAAAAGCCTGCAGGCTGCTGTGCTGGGAAAGGCAGACAGAGACATTCCCCCATATTGACGCTGCCGTTTCACCACAACAACAGTTCTGGGAAATGGCCGCCGTCTGTACTGTAGCTACTGTTTACATGGGACTGATTCAGTCAGCTTATCGCTTTCATCATCTGCTACGGTGGCTGGTCTGACCCTCGTGCTTCACTCCTCTCATTGATTCCCTCTTTTTCTTTTTTTCACGCGCTCTGTCGAGGCTTACAAGGCTTTATCTTGCATGAATGCAAGCACAGGCAGAGAAATGCAGAGCAAATAATAATGAAAATAAGGAAGCTGAGATAAACACAAAGCAAGTTACAGGACAAAAATAGGCAGCGGTGCTCAGGGATGATGAAGGAGAGAGAGAGTGCAGTCTGGACAAGAAGCACTGGAGACATGAGTCATGGCGAGCAATCTCCCAAGGGGCTCGTTGGTGCAGTCTATAAATGGAAATAGCAGAAAAACAGCGGCTTCCCTCGCCCACCCAGGACTAGGTTATGCCTTATTAGAACTTGATGGCTTATGACAGCGGCTGCTTTGTTTAGCCCCTGCCTGAACTTCACTCTCTTCTGCTTTCTTGACCTGGCAAACGCAATGGAAAACTGAATGTAAATGAATATATATATATATATATATATATATATATATACACACATTATATATAAAGTAAGCTGCTTAGTGTCAGAAACATCATTCCGGGATGCAAGAATGTGTTACTGAAAACAGGCCATGAAGCCTTTTTAACTAAAAACTGGAAGTAGCTGCCTTATAAAGTAAAGTAAATGCAACCTATATCTGTTCAAATAAGTTGATGAGTGACATGAACCAGTTAACTTGGCTCCTTGGTTTCCCCTTGGCTACCCTGCCGTGGAGCTGGCCTAGATCAAACATTGCCGGATATCTGGGACAACCTTCGGGGGAAAAAAAATGTCTCGTGAAGTGACCAAGAGGGAAGCATTGGCTTGAAAAATATAGTATATGTTCTTATATGTGTAAAAATGTCGGAAGGGAAACATTTTACTTTTAACTCCTCTACAATTTTTTAACACTTCGGTTAGTTTTAACATTGAGATAAAACATTAGATAAGTTTATGAAATACGACACATTGTTAAATAGTAAACAAGTGATTCCCAACCATTTTGGCTTGTGTCTAGTTGGGGCTCCTTTTAAATGCATTATGTTTTTTTATTTTTTCATTTATTTTCCTTGGGTTTTTAGTAATTCCACCATAGAGACATTTCTCTTCGAAACAATTTAGACAATTGTTGGAGTCCCACTAAAATTATCCAATGTTTCCCCCCAAAAGGGAAGGTTTTGTCCAAAGTAGAAAAAAAAACTATTAAAATATGTGAAGCAGAACACTGTAACTTTGTAATGAAAAGTGCTAAACAAATAAAGTTTATTATATTGTTATTAATCACGACACAACCCCTCAGATTTATCTAGTCGACCCCTAGGTTGGGACCCACTGGACTAAACTAACTAACAGTGTATGAAGTAAAACAATAACAATAAAATTCTCCTTTTGCAATAATGCTTTTTAATATAAAGTCATATATAATAATATCACAGGGGCAGATTTTCTGCAAAATACATTCTTTCACTTTTGATACTTTAAGTAGATTTTGCTGATAAGACTTCTGTTCTTTTACTTAGGTAACACTTTTACTTGTGGAGTATTTTAACAGTGTGGTATTGATACTTAAGTAAAGAATACTTCTTCCACCACTGACAAATATTAAAGCAAAGTGTACCCGTGGCAACACAAATATTACATGTGTTTCTGAGAAAGACCCACAAGAAAAAGGCACTCGCCTGTAACACAGAAGGGCAGATGGTTATATTCAGAGGAGATCTAAAAGGACATATTTGGACAATGTCAGCCCTCTACATTCACGTGGCAGGCCTTTGTCTCTCCTGTTGAAAAAGTGACTGGCTACACTACATGTCTGTGTGATTTTGTCAGTGGCGTTGTCATGTCAACCTGGCTGCCACGGCCGAGCCAGGGGCACTACACCACCTGCTCTAACTCCCCCCCCTCCACCTCTGAGTGCAGTCTGCTCACCTGCTCCCATGGTAAGCCGACACACCCTGCCCAGCGTTCCTCCCTCCTAGCCCGTAGTTAAAGTGGAGCTAGTCTGCACAGGAGCACAGACGCAGACAGAGCTCCTCCATGCCATAGGAGGGAGGGATCTACGTTGCTGTGGGCCTTTTGTTAAGCTGCTACCACTAAAAACTCCCCGCCAAGTCTTGTTTGCTCTTCTTTTTTTCCACCTGTCATTGCACTGCTCTCTTTTATCTGTAGGGTTCATCCTAGAGATCATCCCCCGAGGCAGTGAAGACATTATCTCAGTGGAGTAAAAGCGAGAGGTAAAGTGACAGAGGTAGTTGTAGGTGCCTAGCTGAAAACACCACCGAAGCCCTTTGGCTGTGTTTTAGTGAGGCACATTGAAGTTTTCAGGTGGACTTTTAGATGAACAGAAGGGGGATGCAGGGGAGGGGCCATGGCTCCTCGCTGAAGGCTACTCCAGTGTTTGTTGTTGGGGTTGTTGTTGTAGTCATAATACTGTGTGTTTATCTGGAGATGATGCTGATGTTCCCCTGGTGACTGATATTAGACAGCTCTCCTTTTTCGTCAGTGGCTGTTTTAACGTTTTGGGAAAAATAATAAATGTTTGTGACAATGCTCTTCTCTGTGTGTATTTTTTCATCCAGAATTTATTTTAGAAAAACATTTAAAAGCGAAACTATCTTTACTCATGTACATACACATTTCTCATGGCACTGATATTGGGCCTTTAGCCTTAAATATTTGTAGGACCTAGTAATTAAAAACAGATTGTAAAGTGCATTCAGCATCACTGCAAAAGAATATTTAAATATTTATATATATTATATTTAAATAATATTTAGTCCAAATTTATTTATTTCAGAAAATGTCTAAATGGACTAGGGAAGTGCCAATGGAGTAACTTAGGGACTGTTCGGTATTTATGGAATGGACCACCGGAGGAAAATAGGGGAGGGTCATGTCTTTTTATTCTTTGTTGAGGGGAGGGTCATCCAATTTTTTTTTTGTCTACGGGTAAGGGTCACCCAACTTTTGTATTCATGAGTAGAGCAAAATTTCAAAGTGGCTTGTTTGGTGCATATTTATCCATGTAGCTCCATGTAGCTCTCTCAATCTTGGCCCCTATTGTTAGCAGATGGGTCCCTCCCTGTTTAGTATACATATAAACAGAAAACTGCTTTGCTAGCTCAATCGTGTTATAACTAAGACATCTGATGACAAAATAATTGTATTCATTAGCATGATTGCCGTACTGCTAACTTCAAAAACATCCAAAACACCATATGAAAACATAGCTGACCAGACGCAAGCTTTTATTTTGAAAAGCCAAAACTCGGGCCGCAGACAGCACCAGCCGGCAGCCGGGAAGGCATGAGACAGGAGGTATATCCTTTCGGTCCCGGTGATTATTTGTGATTATTTGTGAAAATGTGCAAACGACAGCCTTTTCAAGGCATTTGAGAAGGAAGGAGTGGTAACATGCAAGCTCCCAAACTGACGCTCGTCTGAGAAATGTAGTTTTGGATAATGTTCAGCTTCGGCAAGCTAGTGATGAGTCCATAGCAACCGGTGTTGAATTACCCAGTGTGCTTTACTGAATGGTCTCAATGTTTTATTGTTTTATTTCATGTGAATACTAGTTCACTAGAGGAGTAACTAAGTATTTGAAGTAATGCAGTAATGCATGAAGTGTGCATTTAGTTTCTATGCTTATTGTGTTTCCACAACAATGTTAGTGAGTAAATCTACTGAAATGGCCACCACACCATAACATGCCTCAGATGAGAATGCAGAGGTTTAGTCACGTACGTCATGGCTATAGAAAAACATAAAAAAATAATGGGACCTGTACATCTTTGCCAAGCACATACCAGTACAATAAATTGTTGGGGAGGATCATCCATTTTCTCCCAATCATTTTGGAGGGTCATCCAAAATGTAATGCTGGTGAAGGGAGGGTCAGGTCTATTTTGACTAAAGGTCCTAAAACTCCCCTTAAACATAATAACGAACAGTCCCTTATTTCTATAAAATTACTAAGCACACCGAACAGCAAACGTTAAATTATCTCACCAGAAAAATATGTTTTCAAAAGTGAATATGAGATAAAACGAGTTGTTAACATGTTTTTTCAAAGGCTTGTGATAAAATTGTGACAGGATGTTGCACTAAACACAAAAACAACACACTCAGATATGAACAGCTCTTTACACACATGCCAAAACATCTCCTATGATTTCAATAAAGGCTTTAACACCAAGGAAACTCCAATAAATGTGCACATTCAATAAAAGGCCTCCATTTTGCAGCTGTCAGATTGCAAACACACTTAATACAAAATGGCATGTAGTTTGTATATGATGCAACTGACAGCAACTAGTAATAGTACAGCAGTCTGCAGTAATGATGTGTTTTTAGTTTCAGTTTATAAGCTTTATTTGTTTTTCCTCCAGCGAGATGAGAATAATGCTGGTTCAGCACAGCGTAAACAGCCCACAGGGGCTCTTTCTTAAACATAGTCCTCCTCCATGTACTGATCTCACCGCAGGGCTTTGGCTTTCCATCCCAGCAGCCCTCTGGCCCACATGCCAACAGGAGGCCTGTTTTTCCCCGCAACATAGCAACACCGCCCTGAGCTAACTCTGACCCTTGACAGTCAAAACATATTACTGGCCCAGGTGACAGGATCTGTACACTAAGCATTATAAATACTCCAGGGGTTCACACCAGCTGATGAACTAATGTGATGTCATTGGGGCAGATTTGAATATACAGGCTGAGTAGATACCACATATTTACTTTGTTAAATAGCAATTTACCAAAGAGGAATTGTAAACAAAAGAGCTCAGAGCTGTGAGCTCAGGGCCATGGGGAGAGCAGCAGAACCAAACGTTTGAGTCTCACATTTCAAAGCCCGAGACAATTGAGGCCTCAGCTGGGCCACATATACTGTAAGTCTGATTCATCTTGACATCTCTGCAAGGTTAAAGTCTCGGGAAAACAAATCTACAGCCCCTTACACACGGCCGTTATCCAGCCATTCTATAGCTGCGGGGAAGATGTACTTTTTCATTATCGCCACAGGGGTTTGAGTCATCGTGGAAGACTTCTTGCCCACTGTGGAGCCGCTGCACCAGCATAAGTCAAACAGAAAGACAGAAAATCATGGGTAATTCACCACCATGTCCTTACACCTCTTTGAACAAAGTCTGTTGTTTGTCCTCAAAGACAATGTGCTTGTGTTTATATGCCCTCATACATATCAATTGCTTTACGACTTGGGCAGTGTCATCCTCAAGGTGCTTGAAAATTAGGTTTCAATGTCAGCTGAGAGGCACATTCCAGACAAAAATAACGGAGCTTTCACCTCCAGGCTGTTCAGCTTCCCCATCAGCACGCAGTGACTGAAACCGAAACCCTCCCATCTAAATAACACTGAAATCCGGGCTTACACAAGCGTATTGCTCTTGCATCAGCAAATGAACTTCTTTCCACATAACAGTTCAGCTGTCAGCAACTATGGTGAGTGTTTATGAGGAAAAAAAGAGAAGGGAAGTGAAACTTCTCTGTGTCTCTTTGTTTCTCGGGCAGAAAACTCGGACAGCAAAAATGGCGTCACCCTCGCTCTGAAGTAGAGACCGTGTGCCCTGGATGAACTTCCTGTTTCAGTCTGCCTCAGATATAGGGTTTCTCCAGCCAGGGCACACACAGGAAGTGAGTCACACTTATTCACCAGTCGTAGTCTGTAGGCTGCTGACTCTTCGAGCCCCAGAGTGACAGGCCGTAGAGGGGGCCAAATTAGCTTCTGAAACTTTAATCTTCTGCAACTCAATTATTTAATATCTGAGCCACCCACTTCAAAGGAATACCTCAGCTCCCTCCTCCCTGGCTGCCTTGATGGAGGCTTTCATTCCCGTCTCCTAAAGGACTCACCCGTTTTATATCTTTCCCCCGCGGTTTGAATGACACTCTGTGAAATCTTACAGTGCTTCCTGAAATCAGAGATATACTGTGCTAATAAACCGCAGTGCATTAAAAGCTGTGGGAGCTGAAGGTGAAATTATAGTATGAAACTTGTAAAATGTATTCACACATCCTAATTTTGGATTCCCCGTCCAATTGTAAAACAATAATTTGCAGCTGCAGAATGTAATCTCTTCAGAGTCAAAGAGACTCAAAGAGTCAAGAGGAGGAAGCAATTACTGTGATTTGGAATGGAGTGTGAATACAAAGACCTAATGAAAATATGCAAAAAACACGCTTATGTAATAAATAGGAGATGAATTTGAATGCTAGCAACAGTGAGAAACTTAGAAATGTATTGGACAACTGTATTTGTGAGGCGAAGTCACGTTTTCTGTACAATAACAAATGTCCTCTGAATGTAAATGATGTCCTTGTTTACGACAAGATTCATAATGGAGATGAGGTCATTGAAATGAATAGGCAGCAAATGCAAAGAACAAAAATAACCTTGAGACGAGGGTCATACATTATTTTGGAATTGGCCTTGATTTTTGTCTCACCCAGCCAAATAACACATTTCCAGATCTGCATAGCTATTGGCTCTGTGGAAAAGTGGATCAGAGAAGTGGAAAGTTAATCCCCAAGACCTTCCCAGCCAGAGACGAGAAGAGGGGGGGCTGCTGGCAACTGCAAAGAGGCATGGGGGCTATGTGTCTCTGCGGATTTGCACACACACACACACACACACACACACACACACACACACACACACACACACACAAACACACACACATCCTGCTGCAGTGACACATACACACACACACACACACACAGCCACCAAAAGACAGCCATACAGATGACACACAGACTTACGAAATACCTCCTGTTACGCCGACCAAACTCAATTTACATTGCATACTTAGTCAACCCTGCAAACATTTAAATCTCATTTAGCATTTTTGTGAAAATACAGAATGTTATAAGCCACACATAGATGATGCCCGAAAATCTAATGTAGCATGCATATGGCTTTGTGTATACAACATTTATAGTCCATAACTACAAAGGTTGCATATTTTTAAACCAAGCTGGAGCCAGCAGCTAGCTAGCTCAACTTAGCATTGGATGTTATGTTTGTGGCGGTGGAGAAGTGTTTGTGGTAACTAATTTGAAGTAATGGGCATACCTCCACCCCTCAAAAGACGCCTTAAGCGGTGGCTCTGCTATTTTTGTTTTGTGTTACCCAAACATGCATAAAAAGGGACGTTTGATTTGTTTTTCTCTTCTCTCGTTATGCAGATGGTTGAAGAACCAGTAATGCAAGTAACATGATAACTCTTTGATTAGTAACTGTAATGTTATTACTGAAGTTATCAACAGTAATGTGTTACATTACTGCGTTACATACAAATGTAATCTGATTACAGTACCCCCAACACGCGATGTACGTTACTAATATGCAAATGAGTGTATGATGTATGACGTTTTAGCAACTTTTGGAGCTAGTGCTAGCTACTTCCATTGGAAACAGAACAGAACAGAACAGCTACCATATAGACATGAGAGTGATATCAAGCTTTTCTTCTAACTTTCGAATGGTTATTTTTCTGTACATATCATATTATTAATATTATCATATAATATTAAACCCTTTTTGCCATAAAGTGCCTTGTTTTGGTGGATAGAACCTTTGGGTTCCTTATTGAACCTTATTATCAGAGGTCTAGTCTAACCTTACCATAACAATCATCTTTTGAAAGGGTAAACAGGACCAACTATGGCTGCCAGCATCACATCATATCTGGCACCATCCGCCTGGAACAGATGGCTTACCAGGCACACTATATTAAATGTACCTAATGAGTCAGAGAATGCATGATCTCATGCTAGCCTACTTCCATTCTTAATCTATATCATGTGCAGGTGTAAGCAAGTGGTCTCGCCAGTATGTGTGCACTAATTCGCCGGCTGCATGCATACAAATGCAGATGTGTGCAGGCGTAGGATGCAGGATATTCTCCGATCTCTTAAAAGCCTTTTCTAAGTGGAATGACTCTATCAAGGGAACAATGGGTATTCTGAGCCCGGCAATGTGACAAAGGTTCACACTGACACGCTTTTCTAAATTAGGCTGTTCATGCACTGGAGGGAAGTGAGCCCTGCTTCTATTCTTCTCCTCTACTCGGAGGTCATTGTGTAGACAGGAAAGGCTACACAGACATATGACTTGACATGCTCTCTAAAGTAGGTTAAGGGCACTCTACTTGCAATATTTAAAAATGCAGAGAAACTCTATTTAAACTCTGTGGCATGTTCAAACTAAATGATTCCTTTATTGTCATGGAAGACATCGATCCCTGAGGGGTTTGAATATATTGGGCTTAATTGTTACAGAGGGATATATTGTCACAGTCAGATTCTAACAATTGATCCCCAACAATGCAATGTGTCTCGGCTGTATTCGGATGACCAAAACACATTTTAAAACCATGTGTAAACAGGGTCTCTGAGGCACAAGACATCTATCTCTGACAGCTGGAGAAAGAAACCCTCCCATCTCCACTTCACCTTTTCACCTCCAAACACGCAGCGACCTTCAGCATGTGAAAAGCAAGACTGATGTCATTATGAGATAACCTGCATTACGTTTTTTTTTCCAAGCATGTTTTCCCCCTTATATAAACACAGTGTGCTCGTGAAAACGTTGCAACATTGCAACTGGGAGATGCAGATGTGAACAGAGAGGCCTTTGAAGGAGCAGAGTTGGGCCTGCTCGAGTCTACTGCCTTCCCTTCACGGCCCAAACTCCCACCACACGTCTGCTTCCAGGAAACCAGCTGTTGGACTGGGGAGAAGGGAGGAGGTGATATTCTATATCAGGGCTGTGAATCACAGTTCCATGCTCTGTATTTTTCCTATGGTGGTTTGGCTGCCCGGCTGGCTGGCCGAGCGGCTGGCAGCGTGCGTGAGGAGGAATGTGTTGTGGAGCGGGCCTCAGCGCTTAGGGACTGACTGGAAGACTGGGAAAGGGGGTTGCTGGGTTATTACGTGGCCCCGGGGGTGCTTATTTAAACCAAAGTCCTGTCTGGACTATTGCACTCAAACACTGTTATTGTGCTGCAGCTGCATGAGACATGAAGGCAGAGAGTTGAAAATAGGGAGGAGGAAAAAGAGAGGGAGTCAGAAAGGGAAAGAGAGAGTCATGGGAGGGAGAAGCGGAAAGAGAGAAGGGAGAGAGATCTGGACAATGTCATCCCTCCTTCTCAGGAAACGGCACAAACAATAAGTAAAGATGAGAGAGCCCAGTGGAGCAGAAGAGGGGACAGCACAGGGAAAAGCCATAATTAGGCATTGGGTGACGAAAGATCTCATGTTTTATGGAGATATATTTGGAACTAGAAAAAAAAACACCATGTAAATGTATCTGCAATCTGTAGGAGGAGGATGTTGGATGATAAAACAAACTGCAGGGTTGACAAAGTATGCAAATTTAGGTATGACACACATTTTGAATAGCATCCGGTTTAGAAAGATGTATCATTCAGAGATACAAAGAGCAGCTCGGCAAGCATTTTAATGGAAGGAGATGGATTTGTTTATGGATGGAATGTTGTACATCATGCAAGACTGGGAGCTGCGAGCAACGGCGGGGATCTGAGCCTCGGGTTCGTGCAAAGTGAGAGGAAAACTCGAAGAGTCTGGCTCACGCTGTGGAATGGCGGAAATCCTGGTCTGATTGCACGGCAGCATTTGCTTGTGTTCAGACAGCTCCTAGGAAAGGAATGTGTGGCCTACATTCCCTCTCGAGCCCCCGCCCCTGCTTTTTCAAACACTAACCCTCAGTGTCAGCACGGCAAAGTTTATTAAGAGGCTGCAAACCAAAAACAACAAAGTACAGAAACATTTGAAGCACATGGTCCTGATTTAATGGCATTTTCTGGGGGGGGGGGGCATTTTATGAAAAAAAAAACATCCGGCCATGAGACACTGTTTGCCATGAGACACTATTTGCTCTGCAGGTTTGAGAGCACTGCTATGCAGTCATTTAAGTCTGACACAGGAGGCAGGAATGGGTTAAGTCTACTGCAGAGAGAGAAAGGGGAGAGCAGCGGTATGGGGAGACAGAAGGGATAGGAGTGGGGGTGGGGAAAGAGTGTGTGTGTGTGTGTGGGGGGGGAGGGTCAGCGCTGCATTCAGATGAAATTAAATGGAGGCTAAAGTGCTGACTCATTGCGTTTAGACCCTTTATTACCTGCTCCGTCACCCAAGCTTTTTATGGGGTGGGCTGCCAGAAGAAAGCTGAGGGGATGCAGAGGCAGGCAGCCCTCATTTACAGGAACCCTTTTTGGAGGCAATAACACTGCAGTCAGCCAGCCAGCCCCATGGCTCACCTGCACTCTGCAAAAGTATCCGTTAAGACAACACCCCCCAAACACACACGCACATCCCCCCACCTCTCTCTCACAGAAGGAAGCCTTTTTTTTTTGCTTTTGCTTTTGCTTTTGCTGCTAATGAGACATTAAGGAATCTGGGCATGCTTTGTACAGGCTGGTCTGGTAGGCTGGTCTGTCATGCTGTGTATGTGTGTGTGTGTGTGTGTGTGTGTGTGAGTAAAAAGCCTTTGTGTGCTTTTCTGTACTTCCTTGTGATATAGTAGTACTGTGGTTTACACCACAAGCAACGTGACAAATAACATGCTGGAAGTGCATTTATGTTGTACATGAAGTAAAGAAGTTGGCTGTAGCCGAACTCGTGTGCGTCATTGCCCTCAGCATCCGATCACGTTCTTACACTTAGACGTGTAAGCTATCACGCCAGCATCATTTGCACTGCTGCTAGCGCACACATAGCAAGGTGGTAGTGTTGTTGGCTGTGTGAAGAGGTGGAATGGTGACACAAAACACATTTTCGGAAACAGGCAACAATTATTTTCCCCCCTCTTGATTAAATATCTTTCAATAGACAAGGGGAAAGCATACTTTCTATCAATGCTGTTATATGCCTGCAAAAAACTTTTGTATCTTTACTGTTGCTTTTTCTTTTGGAATTTGATATTTGTTGGTCAAGATGGTCACGTTTGAAAGTCTACGTGTGCATGCTTGCAGTCACAATGAATCACTGATGTTGATACTAGATAAACAGACATACTATAAGTGGTTATACACTGTGCATGATGTATGGCTGTGGCCTGCCTTGAGCACTCACTGGCTGTGGAAAGCGCTTATTGCTGCTGATCAGACGAAATGGACTCCAGCACTGTGTCAGGCTCCAGTTTGTCTCAAATGGTCTGGGCAATCAGAGCATACAGCCAATAAATGGATGCATTCTCTCTGTCCTGGCTCTGCTTCTCCATCTCCCTCATTACTCCCATTACTCTGCAGCTTGTGGGTTATCTAATGCTCTCCCCATGGCTTACGGTTTGGCTGGGGATTAGACTAATTTTTCCAAGGGCATTTTATAAACAACCCTGTGTGCCTCCCGTTCCTGTGGGCTGAGCTAATGTAGCAGCAGAATTTATGACCTCAGAGGCCTTGTGGCCTCACTCCCATTGCAATACATTATTCAAATTCATTCTCTCTCTCACACACAGAGCGGAGGGCAATTATTTGAATATCCGCAGGAGTGCAGCTGGAGTGCCGCTGCTCATCTTCAACAGTAAAGACAGCGAAATTGCCTCACTCTGGCGGATGAAGGTTGTAGGCAATGAAACACTATAATTTATGACACAGTTTGATATTTTAGTGAAGTCATTGATTCCCTCGTATCAGACCTTGGCAAGGACAGCTCCAGAATTCACAGAATTTAATTCCAATTAAATGGATGAGAATGATTTTTTTCAGCACTAATTGGACACTTGGCTGGCTGCACATGCTGTAAAATGAATTTTCCACTGAATCAACAGAAACAGCCCTCAGAAATGTAACATAATGTCCTTGCCCTGCAAGATATTTTAAAGGCTTCTGTAAGGAGTGTTGCGAACATAAAGTCTGTGCTCAAAACAAAATGTATGTACTGCCTGAGGGGTGAAAAACAGATTGATATCATGTATGCAGCATGTTATTGAAGCTGTCCCACTTTCAGCAGTGAACAGATGTAGTACCCTCATTTCCTGTATAGCTTCTCTGTCACACACCTACACCGTGATGTAAGTGTTGTTCACACCACAACAACACATTTGTACCATTCACAAATCCCATTACAGCACCTCCCAGAGACAGACTATAAATCACACTGGATTACACACCTCCTCTTGCATTAAGACTTACTAATACTGTACTCTGATTATGAACAAAGAGGAAGGAGCTGCTTTTATTTTTAACATGTTGGCCTCACCCTCCCAATCCTAATTTCCAGTTTCCTTTCATAGCTTCAGTCAGTTTGATAAAGTCCTGCACATTAATAATCAACAGTTTCAAACTGTGTATTTTCCTATTTTTACCCTCTTACCTCTATATTTTCCGATATATGTTTTATTTAGAATTTTTAAGTTCTTTTTCCATATTCAGCATCCTTTTTGCAGTTCCTGCATTAATTGTTTCATTGATAACATTGACATATTATCACCTCATAAAGTTTTTTGGCGAATGTGTTGCATATTCACACATGTGCAGACCAAGTCCAATATTTTTTTAAGCTTGGTTTTGGTGTCCTGAGTGAAATATCTGTCTTTTTTTGCGGCTAAATACTCTACTACGTTTAGCAGCTAGCCGCCAACTTTGTCTGTCTGCCGTCTGGTGCTGGTTAGGTAGTGTAAGTGGATTTAACAGAGCTTTTTCTCCCAAAATAGCTGCCTGTTGTGGCCAAAAACAACAATGCACACAGTGAACGAATACAGTATATGAAAGAAGCTAAAATGCTTCTTAGAGCTGAGGGGAACAGTTAGGCAATGAATGTCTGTGGGTGCATCACTTCAAGCAACACCTTTCACATCACACAGCCATTTGATTAGTTGTTTTTTAAAAATACATGAATTAGTGCGGCTTTAAAAACACATATGTAGCTTAACGTAAAGTAGGTGATAAACAGATTCTGGAATAGACCAGAACTTGTAGTCTTTTATCTCACTTGTGCATGGAAATGTGTTTATGTGTAAGAAATCTAATGAAAACAGATTTGTCACTGACACAGTGTCTAATTGCTTCTTTGTTCTGTTCTTTTCGGACCACACCTGTCAGAAGTATCAGTACACATGAAGCACTGTTCTGCTATTTTGTCTTTTTTCATTGAGCTCTTACATTCCTTTTGTTTGTGTGTGTGTGTGTGTGTGTGTGTGTGTGTTTGTAAGTGTTGGAGGCAGGGATCAAGCATCCAGTAGCACATCTGCCTCATGGTTGTATCCAGTTCCCGTCACTGATACCATGAAAGCAATCGCAGAGATAACAAAAACCTTGTTCAAACGCTAAAAGCAGGACAAGGACAGGTAAGAGCCTGCTCACCATTTTTCCCACAAGTGCAGTTTTTAAAGCCCTTAGGGTGTGTGCCTTTGGTGTAAACTGATGAAAACCACTGTGATGCAACTGTGTCTTTATTCATGACAGTACACGGTGGGGGGGGTTTAGCTGCAAATGCCTGCGGCTTCGTAAATAAATCATCTAAACTTGCTGAAGAGAAAAGCTCCAACAATAAAAGATTTTTCTTTCCCGATGGGTGAGTCACTATTCAAAGGAAAAAGAGGCCCAGATTCTCTGCCATCAAGCATTCAGGCATCAATTTCACTAGTGTGAAAAGCCAGCTGACAATAGAGCTAATTGATGAGGATTATCCAGCAGAAAAGGAGGAAGCCTTGTGACGTGACTCATTGCGGCCATCTGTGCGAGTGTACAGTATTTTCACAACCATGCCTCCTAGAGCAGAATAACTTCCTCTTTGGCACAAAGCCCCAAACGAACATCAGCCTATATCCCGACTGGCTCCGCCTTTGCCTGGATAATACTTTCACTTGCACCTGTCCTTTAAACCACTCACACTGTCTTACTAGTTGCTGCTGAGGGAAGCAAAGTACACTCACTGAGTGCGATATATTGAGGGAAATGGGGAGTCATACCAAATATCAAAACACTTCCCTCAAAATGCTAAGACCTAAAGTCACACACACACACACACACACACACACACACACACACATACTCTGTGAAATTGCCAGTGAGTCGAGTAGCTAATGACATTTCTCCGTTACCAGTTAATCCAGACAAAAAAACACGACAGAGGGCTCTCAGGAAGCTTTTTTAATTGTGCGAATGATGATTCAGCAGCATTCACAGTATTGTTATCCGATTCTTTATTCTTCAACTTTTTTTGGTCGCCTATGACTTCTGCATACGTTCAGCTACAAAAAACATTCACATATCAAAATGTTTAGCTCCTTAAGGACATGATGGCAACTATTCAACTACTACACAATAAATGTTTCATTCAGGCTTTTTCTGTGCTTATGTGGATTGCGTGTCTTAGACTTTTTGTGTGGAGTTTGGATGTTCTTCCAGACTTTCTTTAAAATACAATACTATGACTATTTTTGACATGCTGTGACTTTTTTTTATCCCTTTTTTTAACAAGCTATACTATCACTTTTTTATCACTTTTTTCTACATACTACACTATGACTTTTTCAATATACAATACTATGACTTTTTTCGACATACTATACTATGCCTTTTTATGACTTTTTTGACATACTATAATAGGACTTTTTTAACACTTTTTTCGATATACATTGTTATGTTTTTAACAGACATGCACTGTGGATCAGTGATTAGCACTGCTCCAACAATCACTAGTAAGTAGGCACTGCAGACTTTGACACTTGGTTTGAACCCCAATTCGGGCTGGTCCTTTTGTGTAGAGTTTGGATGTTCTTCCAGACTTTTTTTGATATACTATACTATGACTTTTTTTTCACTTTTTTCAACATACTATACTATGACTTTTTCTTCATACTATATTATGACTTTTTCATGACTTTTTTTTTATCATACTTGCTATGACTTTTTTATGACTTTTTCGACATACTATACCATGACCTTTTTATCACTTTTTTCGACATACTATACCATGACTTTTTTGACATGCTATACTATGACTTTTATATAATTTTTTTCAACATACTATACTGACTTTTTTTATCACTTTTTTCAAAGTACTATACTATGACTTCTTTTGACATACTATTCTATGACGTTGTTTATCACTTTTTTCAAATCCGCTGGATTTCATTCATTTAGGCCGGATATTCGTTGTCACGGCTTCCTTTGTGCTGGCATTTTAAGATTTAATCCTGGTCGATTTATGAGGACCATGGTTAACCTTTTCTCAGATCTCTGCAGGGTAAATCCAGACGGTTAGCTAGACTGTCTAATCTGAGTTTTCTGTTGCATGACTAAAACAAATTTTAAAGGTACACATGTTGCACCAAAACAAGTTCCTTCCAAGCCTATTTTTATCATACTATACATTGGCTATCACTTTTTTCGATATACTATACTATCACTTTTTTCGACATAAGATACTATGACTTTTTAAGATGTTTTTGGCATTTTTGACATCTGCTATGACTTTTTTATAATTTTTTTCGACATAATATACTATCACTTTTTTTGACTTTTTTCGAAATACTATACTATGACTTTTAATCACATTTTTCAACATAATATACTATGTCTTCTTTCGACATACTATGCTATGACTTTTTATAATTTTTTTCGACATACTATACTGACTTTTTTTATCACTTTTTGACATACTGTACTATGTCTTCTTTCGTCATGCTATACTATGACTTTTTCATGTCTTTTTGCGACAAACTATACTATGACTTTATATCACTTTTTTCAACATACTATACTGACTTTTTTCGACATACTATACATTGACTATTACTTTTTTTGATACACTATACTATCACTTTTTTTGACATAAGATACTATGACTTTTTAAGATGTTTTTGGCATTTTTGATATATATTATGACTTTTTTATCATTTCTTTCGACATAATATACTGTCTTCTTTCAACAGGCTATACTATGACTTTTTTATCACTTTTATCAAGATACTATACTATGACGTGTTGTTTTCGACATATTATACAATGACTATCACTTTTTTCGACATACTATACTACGATTTTTTTTCAAAATAATATACTATGACTTTTTATTTTTAAGATTTCTTTTTGGCATTTTCTATATATTACTGACTTTTTTATGACATTTTCCGACATACTATACTATGACTTTTTTATGACTTTATCCGACATGCTATGGGTTTTTATGACTTTTTTTAGACATACTATACAATAACTTTTTGTGACTTTTTTCAACATACTTTACTATGGCCTTTTTACCATTTTTTTCGACATATTATACTATGACCTTTTTCGATATACTATACTATGACTTTTAAGGACATTTTTGATGAATTACTATACTAAATATCACCGAGTCTTAAGTGAAGAAGTCAAATAGCAAAGACACTATAGTCATGTGTGTCGGGTCAGATAACTCAGGGTGATAGAAGAATGCTTAGAAGACTGAAGGTTGTGAGTTTAAAACGTATGTGTTGCAGTGAGGTCCAATATAAAAAATGAAAAAGATAAATATGCTCAAAACATAAACCTGTGTGTCACGTCAGATAGCTCAGCATGATAAGAGAGAGAAGGTTGTGTGTTCATATTCATCCATCCATCTTTGTCCGCTTATCCGGGGTCAGGTCGCGGGGCAGCAGCTCCAGCAGGGGACCCCAAACTTCCCTTTCCCAAGCCACATTAACATTATTATTCATGATGTTTTTCAAAATACTATACTATGGGTTTTTTTATGACTTTTTCGACATACTATAATATGACTTTTAATGACTTTTTTCGACATACTAGTTTACTATGACTCTTTTCAATATGCTGTACTTTGACTTTTTCATCACTTTTTTGACATACTATATTATGAATTTTTCATCCTTTTTCTCGACATACTATGTAAAAGTAGTCATGTAAGTTATAGTAAAGTATATATATACTATACTATGACTTTTTTGACATACTGTACCATGACTTTTTTATCACTTTTTTTGACATACTATACTATGACTTTTTATGACTTATTTAAGATATACTATAGTATGACTTTTTTAGACATACTCATATTTCAGCAAGAAAATAAATTCAAACCGTACAGTGTTCTACATCTTTTGGCATTATCGAACTTTTAAAGCCAATAATTCAGTTTAGTGTTAGCTTTTCAAAAAAATTTTAAATATTCCACATCTTTTTTACATGAGTGGTGTTATTCAACTTTTCAATGAAATTCATACTAATTAAAACCATTCCCACTTTTCCAACAGTTCTTACTACTTCACCTTCTTCTTACGCAGTTAAGCTGTCTCATCCTCACAACTAAAACTTAAACACAAGTTTACAATCACCTCAGAGCGCCGAGAAGCCAAACATCAGAAATATCAGTGACAGTGAAGGTAGCAGTGTTAATGAAAGTCGGATTGAACACAGTGTTTGGTCAAGATAAGCAGCCGGGTTTAAAAGTCAATCACATTTTTGTCTCTGTGTGTTAATGCTCTTGTTCCTACATGCTTTTGTTTTGAGGTTTTGCTTTCTTTTTTTTCCTTTCGTTCTTTCTCGGGGCTGTACATTCGATCCCCTTCATGGCGCATTACCACAAACTTGTAGCGTCTCTGTCACTGCGGTATAGATAATTTGGCTTGTAAGAGTGATGCTTCTCAGTTTCAGAATCATAAGATTATCAGGCCATTAGATTTGTGTCTGTAACCAGCACGCAGCTGCCTAATATGCCCTGGCTCAGAGTGAGACATGTAGTCACACAGCTGGCGCGCCTCAAGAGGGGAAAGTACAGTGATTTTCGGATTCAAGTCAAAGCGAAAATGCCCTTTAACTTCAAAGTTACCTTTCAGGAAGATGAAACTGAAACACTGGAGGAGGACAAGTGTTATAAACAAAAATACACACACACACACTTGAATCTAACGTGTCTATGTGAAGAAGGGAGAGTAATGAAATAAGACCTCTCTCTACAGCTGGTTCCCTTCTGACTCATGGGGGATTACTTGTCTGATCACTTTGATCTGCTTGCCGGTGCCAAAGCCATTTTCTCTACCCAATGAGCAGCATGCAAGCTGCCTTAGCCCACAGGCAGGAGACACACACTCAAGTTAGAGTTTCATTTGCCCACTGAGACCCAGACTCCACCTATTAAAACAAACTGCACAGCTAACAGGAGGCAGATGCGATTCAGAGCGAATTTCAGTTAGGATGGCCAAAAACGGTATCTGGTTAAACGAGGATGTTGCACAACAGTGATGAATAACAGTCACTTCTAACCACAAACAGTTTACTCCTGATGCAACAGGATCTCCCACACATGATAAGTGCTCTGATGTGAAAGGAAGGTCAGAAAGCTGACAGAGAGAGTCGCAGTGGAAAATATGGGTTGTATTGCCACTGCCAAATGACTGTAGAGCAAGTGGCATGAATGCAAAGGAGAGGAGGAAAGTATTCTTTGACAGTTATCTGTTTAAAGAAGTAAATAAAAGAGCACAACAGACGGTGGTGCAGGAACCTCTCTTGAAACATTTCTCTTACTGTGTGGCACCGAAATTTAATGAATTTTTTTTTTCGTGACACATGAAGCAACATGAGGCATGTGAATCATGCCGGCCCTGATGTGGCTGATAGCTGTCTCTGCTACACCTCATCTGGTTCACGGTGTTCCTGACACTGCCTGCTTTGGTGCCCGGTAAACCACTCCAGCTGGGAGAGAGAGGCGAACTGTGCTGTGGTTACATGACTCAGTTTATGGGAGAAATAATGTCGCTTTCTCTTTCTCCATAATTTCTCTCTGCTAACCCGCCACCGCCACCCACCCGCCCATCCATCCATCCTCCCTCTCGGAGACTCGGAGGAGCCAGGGTTATCAGCGGGTGTCATTTCATGAGAGCCATCATCAAAGGCAGCTGCCTGGTTTCCATGGAAACAGCCCACTTCAGGGGAGGTAGATCGGAGGAGGCATGTGTTAGAATGCTGCGGGTTACTATGGAGACTGGAGCGACAGCTTACATAAGTATTCACTGTGTGCGTCTGTTGCACCAAGGCACATTCCACCATTTAATTAATGCCCAGAGTGTTTGCTCGCTGCTGTCGAAAATTACAACAATGTCATTTCAAGTGGCAGGCAGTGGTGCTCGTCGGCTGCGCCGCCGCAGTCAAGGTCAGGGTAATTTCCCCGCCAATTAAGCCCAGCTTGTGCATGGAACAGCTGTCAACTGCCATCTCCAAGGTGACACATCAAATTACTGTTTTTTACCATCCAAAAGCCACTCATAAACACTTTACCCATAGTCCCCCAGATGTGTTTCATGTTTGCTTTAAGACTCCACAGAAGTCACCCACCAAGTATTCATGCTGAATGAGGAAATAAGCTGTGCTTCCTGAAATGTAATGGGAGAGCATGAACCATGAATGGACTCGGACAGGAAGGGAAATAGTCTGTAAAGGTTGAATGCAATGTGTTTTATTGGCCCCTAACTATTCTGCCAATAACTAATGGATCCCCTCTGAAGAGAAACACTGCAGTAAAGCCTTGAGTGCCTGGACTCCAAATGGAAGTAGACAAATGATGTCCATCTTATCTGAAATGTTCATAATGCATTTTCTCTATCTCTGATTTATGAGCTCATCACATCATATTTTCCACCATCACCACCGAGCTGAAGCCTTTTAAGTCCTGATTGCAATTAGGTTCTGTATATGCTTCACTTTCATCTCTGGTGTATATAGCTAACCAATGTTCTGCTGCAGCTGTCGTGACAGAGCAACATAAATAAGGATCACAACATAAATAAAATGGATCCTTGTCCTCGTTCTGAAAACTGAAACTAAGCCTTATTTGGTCTCAAGCAAACTAATATTTATTCTGTATATTTGAAATGTAACGATGTAGAGTTCCGGTAACTTGCGTAGAATTAAAGAGCACATATTTAGATTAGTTTCAGTTTCAGTTAGGTGGTATCATCATGACATACTGTACTCGGAGAATAATGAAGAGTGCTAATTAAAGCTCTTTGCACTAAATCTCACCTTTTACCCACTTCCTCTGACTCACATAACTGTGGTCACATGAGCAGACACATCACCAAACACAACCGAGCATTTGCAAATACATGGAAACACCATCCGTGCAAGATTGGTATAAAAGCTGCAGGGTTTTCATACCGTTCACCCTGCTTATGCTTATGATTTGGCCTTAAAGAAGCTGCATATACTGCCTCTCCAAAAACTAGGCTACAGCCTGTTTGTAACTGAAACCATGTGCTGTGCGCAGCATACCATGTGGTGCCTTCGACTGCTTCTGAGACTGTTGGAAAATGGGGGGAGGATAGGAAACCACAACATGACAAATGTTGTACTAATAACACTGTCACACCAGCCACTGCCAGGCGGGGAAGACTCAGTTAGTGATGGGTAGTTGTTTGACACATTAACTACTATATAAGGACTTCCTCTTTGTGCTCTAAGTGGAGACTATGATAAGCAGCCTGGGTTACTATTAGCTTACTGTTAATAACAAGACATTAACCTTTATGTGACTGTTCTCATGCAGATTGTTATGAGGTTGGTGGTTGGAGAACATCAAGTGTTGGAGCTTGTTTGTATGTCTTCTTATGACTTCCAGGTGTCATTTTTCATCATAACCATATTCAGGATGTTCTGTGGATTGGGTTAAAACCAAAGATATTTTGCTCACATGTCCACCACCTTCCTCTTAACTAATAATCTGGCCATACACATTCAGTATTAAAAAGATAGCTGTTGTTTATGTTGCATTAGCATAACACAGTAAGGCGTGTAGTTACCACAGAGTAAAAATTGAACCTAGGTGACTTGAATAACTCTCGCATGCGACTATAATACCAGGGACATATAGCAGGAGGGGAATGCCGTCTGACTACGGCAACCCGGAGTGTGACAGGGACATGCTCTACTAGGTGAGAAGAATGTGTTGTGACACTTCTCCAGGGCACCTTGTGAACAGTGTGACAGTGGCATGAAAGCGTCAACATGCCAGTTTTCACAGTGCACCCCTCTCTGTGCAGGCCTGCCAAGACTACCGACACTTCAGTTCAACTTCCACACCAAGGAAGAGACTTGGACTGATGGCGCTGGAAGTGTTGCTGCGACATTTTACCATCAGGACGTGGATTTGTCTTGAAAAAATATGCTTCTGTTCTGTGAGCAGTGGGATGGTAGATAAGCTCATTAGTTGCCTGAGGTTGTTGTTGTCACTGAGGTCTGTAAATGGCTTTTATAATTCAATCAAGTCCACCTTGGCTGCACAGTGAGTCAACTCTCCGCCCCTCCACAAACTGTGTCAGAGCGGCTGTTGCACCAGATCATATTCTGATGTTACGCAAAGACCGCAGAAACAACGTGACTAGCATACAATGGCATTTTAATGTTGTGCACCAACAAAACAAAGATGACTGTGTTGGTTTGGCCCAAATCCACCCCACTAGCACAATTCCACGAAGTGTGCTCAGTCACTGGTAGCTTTCCAAGCTCAGCCCTCTGGACTTCAAGGCTGCTTGTTTTGGCAGAGAGACAGTATTTTGGCAGACACTGACAAACCTGGTCACCTGTAATTAAACCAGAGAGGCCAACACCCTTCTTTCATGTATCAGAATAGTATCTATCTCTCTATGTTTGTCTGTTAGTTGCACAAGTAGGCAAATATTGCAAACAATTTCAAGTTTTACCCAATAATCAGTCCTGCACTGCCTATTTTAAGTGGGAAAACAAAATGACCATCAATGTCATTCACAAAATAATGAGACTAGCAATTTCATTGTCTTTCCTTTCAGGGGAGTGGCTCATAAAATAAGCTGCATTCTTTCTTGATGAATTATCACCATTCATTCAGATGCCCTGCAGGTGGCTTTCACATCATAGAGGCCCATATTTTTTGGCAACAAACATATTAGAGTTTGAACCTCTGTCATGCCTACTCTGCAACCTTACTGATACCCTGTAAGCACCTCCAGTCATAATCCAAATGTCAGACTGGTGCAGGGAGGGTGAATAATTAATGCTGTGTCTTTTGGGTTTGCTTATTTCACTAAGCAAAAAATAAGTTTCTTGCCCTCATTGCCTGCAGCCTGAATACTTAGCTTGCCTGGCACTATGTTCAGCTTCTAAAGGGATGATGCCTTGCTCAGAGAGCCTTTTTTTTTGCCAAACCATAACATAACATTCGACACAGGAAAAACAAACTTGTGCATGAATAAAACTCTGGATGAACTCCTATAGCACTGCAAACGGGAGAGAGTCATCAAAGCAATTTTATGACGCGCAAAAACGCTAATAACTGCAAGGATAAATCATGTCATCAGCATGAGAGCTGACATTTTACAGTTTAGTAGGTGGAGGTGGCTGTGGTTGCTGAAGGGTGTTGGCAGAATCATCCATGCTGTGACACATGTTTATGCAGCCCACCAGACAGCGGCTCAGAGCTGAGAAGAGTGGGGGTGCCCTGTTGTTTCCATGCTGCCAGGAAACACTTGAGTGTCCTGTGGTCTGTCTCCGTCACGATGTCCTGCAGTCTATCTATTCCACTTTGGAAAAAAAAACACTATTCACGCACACCATCTTAGAGTGACATGATAAGAAGGGACGTTATCCATGACCTCAACCTTCGTGATGGTGGAAATGTACCAATTGACTTTTCGCTAAGCCCTGTCGCCCTTAGTTACTGTTGCTATGTCAAGCTTTCTGTTTGCACACTGAACAAATGACGTTTACAATGACAACAGTGGTAGATACACAACACACAACAATTTCTTTTCAAACAATCAATGTATGGACAAAAGGAGGCTTCTCGTTTCTATCCAGCATGAGCTTTGTTTTGCCGCTAAAATGACAGCTGTTGCTAGCAGATTTAATCAGATGTAGCTAGCCAGCTAATTAAGCTAATATGAGCTCCATGAGTTAGTTCAAAATTGTGTCCCTGGCTCTAACGCTTACAGCTCATTCGTTTAAAATTATCTTTTAAATCTTGTAAAACTGGTCTTAAATGTACACTAATGGCTTCTTACATGATATTGTGCTAAATGACTGAGGCTAAAGCTACATGCATCCAGGCAAAAAGTTAGCATCCTCACCAGCTAATGATGCTCTCATTGGCCTTCGAAGTAATGCTGGGTTACTACTGTTGGTGGTAAGCCAGTAGGTGGATATGCTAACAATTACAGCCCATGACAGAGCAGGTGGACACACTGTGAAATCAGCTCTTTGCACGTCTGCTTTTGGTTTCGCAAAGGCACCAGCCTTTTAACTTTAGAAGAAAAGAGTATCTCTCTTATAACAGCACCATGCAACATCACATCAACATGTGGGGAAATCCAAAGCTTGACAGGCCTGCTGAGACAAGTTGCTAAGCTATGATTGGACAATTACTGTTTGAGGTGGGGGGGCTTTAGCGAAAGTCTAAAGCTGACATATATCCAGAGAGGAAATGTTTTGGAAGTCACCTCCATCTCCGCAGCCAATGTTTCAGAGCAACAGAAATCACAGCTCCTTTTTCATGTCAGAAGTTACAGTTAGCCTCTATAGCCTTATCTACAAACAGCACCACACCTGACTGTCTTTAGCTAGCCCTATCTCCCTCTCTACATGATCCACAGCACCTGCTGCCTGTCACAGATAGTCCTTAATAAATCCAGCCGTGCTGTCCACGTTAATGCAAACACACCGCAAAGTTCAGCAGCATTATATGCTGTGGCAGGCAAATCGATGACAAATCTCAGTTTTCATAATGAAAAATGTTCAGGGAAGTACTTACTTTAGAGCAATAATACTGAGGATGCGTTATTGTATTTTCTCTATTGATCCTGTAGATTTATGCAGCCACACTTGGATTTGTTGTCTGTTGCTGAAAACAAATAAGATGTG
Organism: Sander vitreus; assembly: GCF_031162955.1. Lineage (NCBI taxonomy): Eukaryota > Metazoa > Chordata > Actinopteri > Perciformes > Percidae > Sander > Sander vitreus. Next base: position 11,121,504 of record NC_135871.1, on the reverse strand, counting down.
TTTGGCATATCGAGTGAGGTATATTTACACAAAGCCTCTTTAGTTCTCAGTAGATTTTATATTAGCTCTTAAAAAGAAACATACATTTACACACATCATCATACTGTCACTGTCCATCAGAGAGAGAGCGAGTCATGTGTTTATCTGTGTTTGCCTCACAGTCGCTAGTCAACATGAAAACACGCCTCAGCATTTGTCAGCTTGTCTGGATGGGTCTTAAAATTGTGTCATTATCACAGCAGGCACAAATCCCCTCCCAGTTTGCCTGAGGTTGCAGGCCACCCAGCGACTTCCAAAGCCATAAAGTTATTACAAACATTCAACAGGTTCAGACTGCTGCATCCGCACATCAGTCAGAGCTGTTGCTTGTGCTGACCAGTAATCTGTAGCTGTTTGTGTGAAGGTCAACAACTAACTTCCCACTCGGTCAAAGGCCCAGTCACACACAGCTTAGCTGCAGTCGTATCATCTGGAGTAGTTGATGCTTAAACCTACATGCTAAATAATCAGAATTTAGACCTCCGGTGTTTTAGAGAAGTCAACAAGTAACTGGAGGGAAGCTGATTTGGAATTTTTGAAGCTGCTATAGTGAATTGTTTTGTGGTATCTCTGTTGATTTGGTTACTGAGATAAGAAAATACTGCTTAGCTGTATCCTCCACCAGCAACAGAGAATGTATGGCAGTCCAAGATTTTATACTAAGGACAACTGTGTGATCGGAAATTAAACAAACTGTGCTTCATTCTGTAATTTTCTCCAATTACATAACCAGCTATGGTGGAGTTAGTTTGGCATCACATGACTGGTCATCTGTCGGAGATGACGCCTGAAAATTAGTCATCGGGCAAAGCGTTTATACTGGATGACCTAGATACTTTTAAGGTGACAGCCACTATCAACACCTGACATTATTTTAACTAAATAATTCAAAAAGAGCCACAAAAACATGATAACCGGATTTAATAAAAAATGATGTTGACATAAATCTATGCGGCTGCAGTTGATGCATACTAAAACAATATAAGTTGGGTAGTAAAATTGGTTCAAAATATTTATTTGCAAGACAGCTTCATAATATTTTAATATGATTTCCAAAATACAGTTCACTTTTCAGAGCCACTGCTTTTGCATTTTGAAAGTCTGCTTTTGTAAAATTCCCCCGCACAGCATACACCTCATGTGTGCTTTTGACTCATCTTCACCGAAGCCTGCATGCATTTCTGGAGGGTTCAAGACAAGGGTAGGGTGGGTAGCTTTGGTATGTGTGTGTGTGTGTGTGTGTGTGTGTGTGTGTGTGTGTGTGTGTGTGTGTGTGTGTGTGTGTGTGTGTGTGTGTGTGTGTGTGTGTGTGGGTGGCTGGTTTTGTGTATGAATGAAACAGCATGGGAGAAGAACGGGAGGGGAATGAAGAACGGGGGGGGAAATGAATAACGCGTCAGGCTTTTTAGTTGAGAGACTTCTTGTGTTGATGAATAATTGAGCTGTAGTCAGGCGGAGAGCTGTTTCATGAGCCCCTCTGTCTCCAAGTTAAAATTAGACCCTTCTCTCTATGCAGACAATCTCTTTGAACACTCAGCTCTCTCTACAGCCCACTTGGGCCTTTCATTGCAATATGCCTCAGTAGATATGAGGAGAGACATAAACATGCTTGGCGGACAAGGGGAAAATCTGCGTTATACAAGCCAGGGAACAGCACTATCGGCGTGATAGTTGTTGCATCTGAATTTCTTTTTAATAAAACGTATCAGAATAAAAATAAGAAAACACAAACATTTTTCTTGTGTTGATTGGGGACACTAATTTGATATTCAAAGCTCCTCTCTGCAGCAGTTATAATGAAGTTCTGTCTCCCCTCTGTCTACCTGTCATACCAAGATCCCCCAGGCTTTCCTGTCTTCGCCTGCCCTCTGAGTACCAGCAGCCCATCTCAATCTGTCACTTCTGTCAGGCCCACAACGCCACCAAAGAACCCAGAAAGTAGGACACTGAGAACTCATCCCACACACACTGAAAGGCATGCTTTATGAAATGTAGTAAAAAAATACACATTTTGCGGCAGAGGCCTCAGAGTCCGTCGATGTAATATCTGCTGTTATCTATGGGCAGCCTGCTTTAAATGGGGCATTCAGTGACTCTTCAAAGCCCCTATTTCTTCAGGGCAACTCGGGCTGCATTGTTACTGTTTTAATTAGAACTGCTTCTCGCCTGCTCTGTGAGATCCACCCAGCCTCAACATCAAAGTGCTGCTCTGAATAATGATGTACCCCTCCATGCCTCAGGTACAGCCTGAATCTCAGAGCCCCCTCCTCCTTTTCACCTTCCTCCTACCCTCCCTCCACACCTCTTTGTACCTCTCTGCTTCCCAATTTAATGCTTTTTCGCTGCACGCTGACATAACGTGCATCCATTTTGTCGTGTTCAGGGCAGCAAGTTGATGGTAAGCTCTATGTGTTTGTGCTCAATGTGGCTCCACCAGCCCAGTGGTTAGAACAGCCTCAAAGGACTCTTTTCATTTGTCCTATATGTATGTCCTGTGGTCTATGATCACAAATCAGTTTAACTTTTTAGATTTAAATATCACAACACTCTGCTTTCCATGTGCCATGGTAACACCTTTGAAAGACAAAGGCTAATAGGGTTCAAATTGAAGTACCAGCTGATACAGACTACTGCTTTTATTTATCACTGTTCTTTTATTTATTCATTCATCCCATTTCAACCAAACAGTATTATATAAAATAATATATATATATATATATATAAATAATTTATTTTTTATTTTTTTCCAGCTACACAATTGCAGACTTTCTATGTTTACAGTATAGGCGTGACATAAAGCTTGTTAATAGATGTTAATGACAGAACAAGCCCATAATATCACAGTAGGCCCTTTATATCACAATAAATAGGTGTGGGAGTATATTGCAATGGTTTTAAGGATTAAGGCAATCATAAGAAGAAAAATGAATATGTTGTTATATATGTAAATTAGAAAAGAAAGAGGCCTAATTCATTACTTTTCTCACAATTAAAGTAAACTATAAATAATAGATCAACAGATCGGCCTCCATGGCAACTGTGCAAACTGATGCAAAGACAATGCATTATGGATGAAAGCTTGGGGGAAAAGCTAGTAAGTGGACATTGAGTTGGGATTGTTTTGTCAAAAATAACTGGTTTGAAGTAACTGGGCAAATTTGATATAATGACATAATTCCCAATTGGAGAGATCTAATAGTCCTTTGTGCTTAAAAGTTATGAAATAGTTATGCAGGAAAGCAGACGGCCACGTCAGCTTCATGTGTAGCTCTTGGTTTCAACCACTCAGTAATAACAGAACTGGATTTTATCCTCCACAGCTGATGACCACTGCTGCTCTTACATGTTTTCTGGTTTTGATTTAATTATTTTGAGTTTATTTATACATAATAAAGGACGTGAGACTGCTTGTGGGAGATATTATCAGGCTCTCTTTGTATGAAGGTTATTTCTTACCTGTTTACAATTAATAAAAAGCACACATGGTCAAATTCCGCAAATCAACACAGCTACCTTCATAACAGGAGAACAAAGCTACATAATAGGAGTCAACAGGCCAATTGACTTGAGTTACCCATCAGGAATTTACCAGAACATACTGAACTGTTGACTCTTTCTTTCAAACATCACCTTATAATCCGACCATGGCCAAATACTGACTTTCTTTGCCATTCTTCTGTGCTGACTCACAGCTGCATTCCTCATACACTCCTTCTGTAAACACACACACAAGAATGAGGCAACACTAAAAGTCTTATGAAATATAGTGGTTATGCAATCTCTTGACTCATGGTGTACTCAGCTGATTATACACTAGATGTGGCACCCATTACTGAAAATCACATTTTAATGAGATCAAAACACAGTATGATTCCAGGAAACAATGCACAAATTATGTATTTCCTAACCTTGCATTGCATTGTGGATTGTATTCAAAGCAGGTCATGGACCGTCCATTGGACCTCCAGTAAGACGGCAGCTCATTGTGGGAGCTAATTTAAAAATCTGATTTACATAAAACTGGAAGGGTTACTTAACATTGCACAGCCTACTTCAATAGATGTGACTTTCCAAAGTCATGCAATTCTCTTGGCTGGAATAAAGATTTGTGTCAGATGCAGCTTCCAATGGAGATCTAGCTCTTTGGCCACCATTGATGGTGAGCTAAGATTGCTAGCTAACTAGCTAATGTTGTTTTGCTCAAGACTTCTTTGACAAATACTTAACTAAGAAATACATTTCTTTGCTTTTTTTGCCCAAAGTTGATGAGGAGATGAAAACTACTCTCATATCTGTACACTAAAAATGATGTTGCCAGTAGACGGTTATCTTAGCTCAGCATAAAGACTGAAAGCAGTGGGAAACAGCTAGCCTGGCTCAGACTAGAAAGAAATCCGACCTCCCTGCTCTTGGCCAAGAAATATGTCTAGACATAACCCCCTGTAAAACTGCAACTTGTCATTTTACACTACACAGATTAAACAAACCAGATACAACATGTTAATTAGTGAACTTCCGAGCTGCTAGTAGGCAGATTTTTTTTTACCTTTAGACAGAGCCAGGCTAAGCTAATCATCTCCTGACTGTAGCCTTATATTTTACATAAGACATTGAAAGTGTATCAATCTTCTCATCTAACTCTCTGAAAGAGAGTGAATACGCACATTTTCCAGGAAAATGTTCAACTAATCCTTCAAGAAAAGAAATATAATTTTTATTCTGTAAATGTTACATCCATCTTTCAGGTAGTTTAAGCCTCGAGTGTTATGTAAATTAAAACTGACAGCATGGTAATAGGGTCAACTAAAAACAACAACATAGTTTCCATTATAAATCACATTAACAAGCATTGCAGAAGAGAGTGAAATACATATTTTTTTCCAACATTCACATCCCACCTCTTCTTTTGTTACAGCAAGCTTAGCAGAGTAATCCCACTTTGATCACACTGGATTTGAATTTTTAATCTCAGGTAAAGACGGTGTGCAACCTCACTTATTAGGATGATAACTACAGAGCTGCAGCCAAATTAACATCTGGCCCCCGACATAGTAATCACGCAGTAAAGTGCCTGTTTTGTTTGTTGTTTGGATAAAGGCCTGTCAACTTGTTACAAGGCCAAGATTAATTGCACCAGTTGAGGGGATCCAGAGCGTTGCTTGGTGGTGTATTGATGGTGGCTGCTTTGGCCTGTTTAGCCTGATAGGCCTTCAGGGAGAAGAACCTCCAGAGCAGCCCAAGGCCAATGCCTGATGCATCTATCACAAGGATTACATCACTTACACCATCAAAGGTCGGCTGCATTAGGAGTTCACAGCTTCCTGTGTAAACGAGTTGTTGCAGTTATCTGTAAAACGTCAAAGAGCTTTCTTGCAACATAATATGATTTATGTCTTTTAGCCTCACTTATGCCTCAGATAATGATGCTACTCAGACAGTATAGCACAGATCATAGCATTTAGTGCAGCTCCAGAAAGCAGAGTAGCACAGCTTCCCATGTGGGGAAAAAAGACCAGATTCAGAAAACAGTGAAGTCACTGATCTATTTTTGTGATATTAGATGAATACATGCATGTTTGTGTTTGTGCAAGGATGCGTGGGCATGACAATAAAACTAAATCAATGCTCTAATTGGCGTGCACCTCCTGATGGGGCTATTCGAGAATCATCAGCCCAGAGGTCACAGAGAGGGTGAACCATGGCGATGACATCACATCCCAGAGCACAACAACAAATGGTGTCTTGTTTTAGTGAAAACAAAGGGTGTTTGTTTGCGGCCCTTTTTTCACTTTCAAGATTTGTTCTGTGAGTTAAAAATGTGACGACAAAGTACACTGACCTTTGTTTCTCTGGAAACAGACCCTCTCTGTGTCCGTCCGGCGAGGGGGGGAGGGAGTGGCCCTTTGGTGTTGAGTGCTGATCACATGAGCGGCTAAAATAACAAAACAGTCTGATTCGGGCCTTTGTCTGCATACAATCACGTGATTCAGATCTCCAAAGAACAGAACCAATGTTGACACATAATATAATAAGCAATATTGTAACCAGAGAACTGGCATTGAAAGCTTTGTCATCTGATTGAGGGAGAAAATTAGGCTGTATCTCCCAGTGAGGTCCGCTGAAATCACAATGCATAATACGCTTTATGCACACACACACACACACACACACACACACACACACACACACACACACACACACACACACAAATTCTACTACTAAAAAGGGAGAAATAGATTTTTTTTTCTCACAAAGCTACAATAAAATAATTTCGCAGGACTCATTTATGTATTTTATTGGTGCACAAATTAAATAAAAAATGTATCAATACATCCATTATAATGTCAATTGACTCTTTGGGATTTAGTCAGATCCAGACATTTGCATCATGACATATCTGTCTCTTTAGTGTCCCAGATGTCGAGGATAACAACATCAATGAATCAGCACATACATCCTTCTAAAGCAGTGGTTCCCAACCTTTTTTCCTTGACGCATCTCCTACTTATGTCTAAGAAAAGCTGAGCCCCCCCTCCAAAACCGAAGTTGAAGTAACTCTCGAGATAGAGCCTTACTTTCTTTTTTGATACAGAGGAGTTATCAGCACTTTTACGTTTCTCCGCTATGTTTCATTCATAAAATAGTGATGCCGTGGCGGCAGGAAAAACGAGGATGATAGCAGCTAGCAGCTGACCTGATGACAGCAAGGGCCAGAGGTTAAGAGGTCCCGGAGGTTTGGCCTACTAAGTAGCCTGCCTACAATTTTAAGCGAGGACAGAAATATATAGTTTTTATACAGACTTTTGTATACATTATATATTCTAGTGTATTATCATAATTTGTTTAACGTGCAAATATTTTTTTTTTTACCTCAACCTCTAACCAGATAAAGACTTGCGCACCCCCTGTGATCTTTGCCGCCCCCCTGAGGGGTCCCCGGACCCCAGGTTGGGAACCACTGTTCTAAAGTGATTGTCAAACTCCTCTGAGGATAACATGACAATGAAGCTGTTGCCTTCACAAGTCTTCTGCCTCCTGCTTCTTCACAGAGGTGTACTCTGTTATGAGGGGAACAAGATGCAAATTGCAATTGTTAGACCAAGCATGAAAATGTGATGAAAATGATTTATGGAGCAATCTGCGAATATCCCCCTTAATTAATATAGTGTCATATTGTACACGGACGAGGCTTCTCTGATGAAGTACAGAACAAGAAGACACTGGAAATCCTGGATGGTTTTCAGTAAGGGGCAACTAAATAAATCAAGTAGTTTTCAAGGTGTGAGCCGTGGGGGACGTGTAATTAAGTAAATGCCATGGCATCTTTCTGTCACGCGCCGAGCCAAACTGGCTGTAATATTACTACTACGTGTGAGTTGAATGGAAATGGGAGCGTTATGTCTGTGCATAGATCTATGATCACATTTACAGCCAGCAGAGAGAGTTAATGCTAGTATGATGTCTGACATTAACATTTCAGGCATGTAGCAGCTGGTGTTATGCAGCAGGGCTTCTAGCAGATGCGAAGTGAGTTAGATTAAGTAGAGGGAGTTAAAATTCATCTATCACCAAAATTGGAAGCCAATAAAACAGACTGTAACAACAACACAGTAGTAATAGACTGAATAAAAATATTCCTGTGTTGGTCAGATATCCAAAATGTTGGATATTAATCAGGAATTAAGTGTAATCTTATCTATTAATATTGCCAGTAGTACCACTGAAGAACATTTGACTTGTTTTTATGTATTTTTATTTCTCATATGTCATGGTACTGTACTCATGCAAACAGCACTACTGCTCCTCATAGTAGACTCTTTAAACGATATCAAGCTCACAAAACAATGGTCCATCAGATACCTATTCAACCCTGTCTGGAGCTTTCGATCATATTGCATGATTTTCATCAGACATCATGGTGGTCATGGAAATGAAACTTAAACATTTTCTGAGCACTTTGAGGGCTTTTCCTCCATGTTGGCTTAAAAGTTCCGTTTCAAAGTTCAAACATCTGTTGATGAAGATTATGTGCTAAATGGACTGCCTTGAGTCAAATTTGTGATTTGTTATATTGGGCGTGATATATAAATAAAATTGACTTGACTACTAAATGGACTTTGAGGTGAGTTAGTTCTGTTTTCAATGTCAAGAAGGCTTTGAAACTCAAGATAAAGTGTAGTTTGGATCAAACAATGTGTAAAACTTAGAGCATGACAGGCCATCATGAGCACCTCCCTTCAAGTACAAAAGACGGCCAGAAATACCACCGATCATCAGAGACATCAATCTTTGTGCTCATGTCTGTGCCCATCGCTCAGCCTGGTACTGTCAGCAATTCCACACCCCCTCAGGATTCCCACTGCGCCATGTGGCAATGAGGGTCACATTGCATTCTGGGATAAACTCTCCGTTAAGATCCCCTCTGGGCACGACCCCACCCCCACACCTCCACAACTATCTTACCCGGTCTCTTCCCAAAATTCCTTGGTCTCCAGGGCACCACACAACCCAAAATAACAGGACACATCAGCACTTTCATCTGCATCCCCAAGCAAGCTCAGACACTGCAGCAGCAGCTGTTAGACCACTCACAGGCACAGATAGAGTTCTGAAAAGTACTAAGGCGCTATAGTTGGCACACCCCCTTTTCCCCTCCAGTGATACGAGCACAGACGGAGCCAGACTTGGATAAGAGTGCCAGGCTAGGTGTGGCTGACAGTGGGGTCCTTTAGTTGTCCTTCACAGAAATGTATACCCAAATGAAAAAGTAATACGTACATATGAAGACAATTTGCCTTCATTGTATTGTAATTAGACTATCATCTGGTTATGTAAAGTAATCAGTGGCATTTAAGGGCTTATGTTCAAACATATTTACATTTTACAACATATCACAAGATACATAGTTTAATTCATTTTGTATTAATTCATTTATTTGTAGTTCATGGCCTATTTATAAAAAGCCACAATACATAGCTGGGAACAAGTAGAGAGATAAAGGGGAAACGATTTCTTGCTGAGGTCACTTTAGACAGCTTGTTTTACAAAGTATATTCTTTAAACAGAGCACAATACAATACATGCTGTTCCAGAGTGACAGAATGTATCACAGCACAAAGGAAACATTGAGATCACTATTAAATGAGAAAAAGCATTGTAGTGTTCACAAAAAGATAGAGGAGGTAGCTCTGATCAAGGTCACAGCATGAGACAGACTGATTAGGTTGCTGTGGCACTTTGTGGCTCAACAGACTCAAACGCATGACTTATGTTGCAAGTTGTGACTTTGCAACAGAGCCACCGCTCTGGCTGATGTATCTGAGGTCATTCTTTCACAATGCCTGATGGAGGTGTATACCGCTGCTAGTAATAACTCACAGCCAAGCTGTTTGCTGTAGGGTACAATCACCGACCTGATAACATATGCAGTGAGGACACGGAAATTCATACCCTGCAGAGCACATAAAGGACATATTTTGATCATTAAAAAGACTTATTTATTCTCTCAAAGACAGATATTATTATTATTTTTAAAGAAAAATATGTACAGTAAGACCATCAAGAATTACATTGTGACCACTCTGCTTAATAGGTTAATGTGAACTTTGCGTCCATCAGACCTTCTGTGTGCTGCTCCTCTTTGGAAAGGAGAGCAAACAATTTCATTGAGCATTAAAATTTAAAAGAAAAAGGAAAAAAAGTCACAATGAGGTTTCGTATCGACTGTGTTGCTGTGTGTGCCCTCCTTGTTTCCCTGGCAACGGACATATTGACATGCTGCAGTGCTGCTGCTGGAAGTTGGCAGGCAGCCAGGAAGCACCCTGCCTGCACACAATCTTACATTCTCTCTGTTGCCAGCACTTTCACTCCAGCTTCAAACAATTCCCATCTCACTTTTTTGTTCTCCATCTTGGTGGGTTTCTAAAACCAGCTGAATGCCAAACTGAAGACTAATGACTTGGGTGGATAGTGTAGTGTGTGCGTGAGATAAAGAACAAGAGGTGGGGAGGAAGAGCTAGTAAGAGCCTGAAAAAAACATGGACGAGGGAGGGGCGAAAGCTGTGCCACGCCGTGCTTGCATGTTAAGATGAATAGAGGGAAAGGCGAGCCTCGTGTTATGTTACAAGAACATAGTAGTGGCTGGGGGGTTGGGCTCTACATCAACAGATGGATAAACCCGGGAGAAGAATGCGTGCCAAGCCCAAATGTATTACCGGCTTGCTGGGGCATGAAAATGTCAGGTGTCAGCGACGAGCCACGCGGTCGCTGCTATTCATACAATCCACCATGTGCTGGATGTACACATAAGGCCTTGTTAACGAGGATGACGGGGGTTAAGGGTAAGAGTACTGCCAGGGAGCGGAGGAGGAGAGCAGGATAGATGAGCAGGTGACTCACCTCTTTATCAGCCATGGATACAGACAGCCAGAGAGGAGCCTCCATTGCCTTATGTGTTCAGACAGGTTGGGCAGGGAAATGTCAACACCAGGGAGGGTTGCGCATGGCTAACAACCTCATAGACGCATAAGGGATAGCATTATCTCATTTGCAGATCAACACTCACACACACTGCTGGTAAGGCTGTATTTAGACTGGGGACAAGTGTTGACTGGTCATGTTAGAAACACAGCAATGCATGCCAGCTAGTATGTGCCTTTGTTTGGCTGCTTCACAGAAATGACACATGCTGCTTGGAAAAGGAAATTTGAAAAAGCTCCATGCTGACTGAAAGCAATTTAGTGAGCTTCTTACTCTCCAATTTGTGACCGGCTGGTGAACAAGTAACCCCATCAAAACACATCAGTTGGTATTTTGTTACACAGCCTTTTCCAAAGCCCTTAGTGTCTGTGTCAACTGCGTCCTTGTCCAGACAAAGCCTTCTAAACCCGGGATTTCATTTCCACATTGTGCTCCGGTGTCCCCCTCATTGTTGATTTTTCCACTATATGCAAGGCCAGGGCATTTGTACCAGTCTGTTAGGCCCACGTCAAAAGAAAAAGTATCCGCTGTTGACGGCTAGGCCATTCTTGTTATTCATGTCATGCCTGGTGGTTTAGTAGGGCAGGGTGCAGAATTTTCCAGAAGCAGCTGTGTGCTAGTGAAGCTGACAGCGCGCCAGCCCAAAAGGGTTTCTATCTCTCTCCTTTCTCTCTCCAAAACCCTCCCGCCCCTCCCTTCTCCTCCATCGGCATGCTTGGCTTGGTGCCCGGACTTACTCAAACTCACACTCAACCAGAAATATCCGCTCTCTCCCCCTCCCTCCCCTAAACATTTCCCTCTGGCTCAACAGAGAAGCTTCCATCACTCCGGATGACATTGGATCATTTTTCTCCCCCAGCACATTCCAGCCAAAGAGGAGGACAAGGGAGGGGTTGTTTCTACTCTGTGATTATATCATTACAGAGCAGCAGACATGTATACAGTATATCGAGCACAACCTGTCATTAGCATACTTTATTTGATGATGGCTAAATAAAAGTGTGCTTTTGTTGGATCCGACCAACTAGATCGCCTTTGTGCCAGTGCTGCAGAATTACATTGGGGAATGCTTTCTCAAAGTGCTCCAAATTTGAGATCAACCTTGAGCTATAAAAACCCTTCTCTTATTTACTTTACCATTATCCCCCCTGACACCTGTTGTGACATGCTCTTCCCGAGTTATCAGATACTCCGAAAGGCTCTGCTAGCGGTCCAAATAAACCTGTCTAAGCGACACGGTTGTGTAATACACTCGAAGTCACCGGCTCCAATAATAGCACCCACCTGTCAAACACAGGCCCTGCTTGTTCTCTCTGTTGACCTGACCTCCTCTCGCTTCTTAACTCCAACTAAAATGTTCCATGGCTGGGAGACAACGTAAACACTTCTAGAGAAAATTATTTCCAACACACTCAGACACAAAGAGAGGGAAGAACAAGAGGTAAAGGTAAAAGCAAGAGAATGGAACATTTTGACTGGCAAGGGAGGGTGAACAAAGGCGATAAAAGCTTTATTCTGCCTCTGCAGAGATTGTGCAGTGGCTGCCACTATAAAGCCTTGATTGACAACATCAGCACTCAGAGAAGAAATTGCTCCCACTCACAGTTATGTAACATACAAAGAAACTACAGCGAGGTTGTGGATGGGTCTTAGTGTGCAAGTGCTTATTTGTGTGTGGGCATGTACACACGTCGTATTCCCAGATAAAAACACAAGTGACAGAATATCTAAAAGTGTTGTTCTTATCTTCTGACAACTGTATGCCTTCAAGGAGATGAAAGGCAATGTACAACACACTGAGGATCTCTCAGGAATCCTGGTTTTATGCAGCACATAAAAGTTGTCTCAGACATTTTGTTGTTGTTTGGCAACGCAATGGTGAAAGTTTAATTGTGCGGTTGTTGTGGTGGAGGCAGCTGATTTTGTTGAGTTGATTTTGCACGCAGACACTGAGCGCTGTGTCCCAGCATGAACTGACAATAATTGTCCGTGGCTGAGGCCCTACGGAGGAGCGAGTGAAGAACAGACAGGGACGAGAGGAAATGAGCATAGCATCATACATCACTACAGATCTGCTGACACACCCCAGAAGCCCAGCCATTTATCAGCCCACCAGCCTGTCCCCTCGCTGGGCCTTCACAGACCAGCAAAGGAAAGACAGTTTCAGATGGTCAGCTTAACCATTTCACTACATCATATCACTGTAGCTGTTGTGTTTCCCTTTCATCTTAATATGGATCTCTGTACCAGCCCAATGTTTGAAATGATCTGATTAACCTCCGGATCTTCAGGCATGTTCTGCATTTCCCTACATGGGCTTTGTGTCGTTATTCAGCTTAAAAGGCTGTGCACAGATGGCCCTCACGAACCATCACATCCATTTGAATCCAGGCTCTCAGCTGACTAAACAAGCACCTCCGGGGTGCAGAGGGACAGACAGTAACCTGCTACACCCCCCCCGCAACCCCCATCCCCCCATTTGCCTTTACAGACACACACCACAACCACCACAAAGCTGACAGCTCTGGCCATACAGACACAGCAGCAGACAATCAATCACTATGATTGCATCAGTGTTTTTGTAACTCACTGTCTTTCAGAATACACACTGCATGTTAATGAACCGTAAGTCATTTGTTTCAAAGTGCAGAGCAGCTGGCTGAGGATCCTTCTAGAGTAAAGCTGTGCTAGCTGCTGTTTACTGTTAGCGTGGCTCATATTGACTGCTAAATCTAACTTTAGCTCGGCATGTCAGAGGTGGCAATAAGCATCTTACTACTGTGACTGGCATGCCCCTCCCAGAGACCCAAAATATATGTCTGGAAGCTAGAGTTCAGTCAGAGAAAAAGGGAAGTCATGACTTTTGTTTTACATTGGTATTGGATTGCTATAGCTGTTCAAATATGCAGGGGTATTACAAATTTCACAAATGTAGTCAATTTAGAGCCCCTCCTGGGCTATATTCTACAGCCATATCATTTTGTTCCGAATATATTCTCGATTGCAGGAGATAACACTCCTCTCTTGCCTCCTATTTTTTCATTTGGCATAGTAGCAGAAAGCCATCTTATCAGCTGATCCTGAGCCAGAAGCTAGGAGTAGTTGCTCAGCAGAAAAAGGAGTGATTGTGCTGGGCTCGGCTATAATAGGAGAAAAAGCCCAAATGCTCTTGGATCAATCCCATGCTTTGTCCTCATCTCTCACATTGCCTCTTTCCCTTGTTCATTTTTCATCCTCTCTCCTTTCATCTTTTTGTCCTACGCCCCTCTCCTTCCTCTGCATTCTGCTCACTCTCTTCCTCCACCTCTCTCTCTCTCTCTCTGTTCCACTTATAAGATTTGGCAGCACTCCAAGATCTGAGAAAAACATTGGAGGCATAGCCTCGTTTTGATGTCTGGAAAGAGAGAGAGGCTGAGAGTGAGATGGAGAGAGCGAGAGAGTCCTCATTTCCATTTCACAGACTTGATTCACAGCAACACCACGGCAGAAAGGAGGAATACAGGAGTATCGAGAGTGTGAGCGTAACCGCCAGTCAGAGATTAAAAAAGGAAGGATGGAGAAGGAAAAAAAACTGATCTTAGATCGCTCTAAAAAATGGAAAATTAGGTTCAAAAATGATGATGACGGTGTGTTTAAAGAAATGCAGAGGCAAACATGAAGGACAATGTGAGGGGTAAGGGAAAGGTGTGTCACTAAAATATCTTAAAAGTATAGTGAAAAGTGTTTTTTTGTTTCGAGCTGATACATAGAAAATAGCAGCTATACAAAAAGTTTCAAACTCAATGAACTCCAGCACAGAAAAAAACAATGATTCGTAAGCCTTTTACAGTAATTGGGTTTTATACCAGTCTGAGAGAAAACAAATTTGGCATTCAGGATTGTAATCATCTTAACTTTGCACGCCTTCATGGTAACCAGGACAGACCAGTTAGATGTAAACCCCCCCCTCTGTGGACCAAGCCAAGAAACAGAAGGGGAATTTTACACATCCTGCGGATTTAGCCATGCTCCTCCTAATTGCTGGTTAGAGCTCCAGCTTCTCCCCCGGTGCTGAGACGTGAAACCTTCATTACTAGTCTCGCAGGAGCCCGAGCCCAACTCCAAAGGGAAACTTTGATTGATGCAAAGAAAAAGAGGCAGATCCGAGCGTGTCCTCGATACAACATTTGCTGTGACCTTGTTTTCCCTGACAGGTCTAAAATTAACCAAGCGGATCAGTTATACTGGGAGGGGAGAAATGTGGACCAGATTCTCCTTTTGGCGCGTCCCTGTCTCCGATTTCTTTCACGGGGATTACAGCGGCATGCCTTTTGATTTATTGTGCTAAACATAGATTCATTAGTGAAACAGTTGGCTACATCAAGTGTTTCATTGTCTCCCACGCAGACCTTCCCTCCATCCACCCACCCACTAGACAATATTCGACATTTTAATGTCAAATAAATGCCCAAGGATTATAATTTATAATGCTTTTCAATGTAGATGTTGTCAGCATTAGTGTTTTCTAAATAAATGAATGTGTATAAATGTAGATTATACTGTATGTTGTGTCATTTTTAAGTATTTCGCCATATTATCAATATCAAGGCAACGCAACTGAACCAAATACATCAAAGCCATTCTTATCTGAGCAGGCTAAGAAAAAAACGCACCGCATGCTTCACAGACAACAAATATGTACTCTGACCAACCCAGTAATGCCTTTACTATCACATCAACATCTTTGTGTAACACTGCATACCAAGCTACAGTTTATTTAACCATTTAAAGGAGAGGCGGAGAGTCAACAGTATCTCTGCGTCACCTACATTATCTGTTATGGCCTTTCACTTAGCTTGATTAACAAGACTGTGTCAAGTAAATCAATCAACAGTCAGTGATGGATTTTATGACCATTGATTAGGCAATGTGTTGCAACAGCTTGGATAAAGAATGTCTGGGTTGGAGAGATATTTATCACTTGGATCTAAACCGTCATGCAGCTTCAGACAAAAGCTACTATAATAAAGCAGCGGAAGGAGGAAGAAGAGAAATTAATCTTTGCCCGAGGTTTCACCTGAACCTCAACTGTCTCAGTCTTACTAGGTTTTCCATAAAATGGTTCCTGGATAAGAGCACATCAAAGTCAAACAATGTTTGTCTCATAAGCAGGAGCTTAAACATTTAACATCCCTGGAGGTTCTATATAGGTAAACAAAATGAAAGCCTGGGAGTCATTAACCACAAATGGCCCCTGCATGATTATGCTGAAAACAGAGATGTTTCACTTAAGTAGTAGTACAAACAAAAATATATATATATATAATCATAAAAATTTAAGCTTAACTTCATGCCATCAACTCTGTGTGACCTTGTCTTCACATGCCAGTTGTTTACTGAAATCTCTCCATAATGTTCCCTGCTGCATATAAATCGACAGGCTGCAGTGGAGCATCTGCTGTGCGCCGATTTTGTCTGGTAACTATGCAACACCAGAGCATTGTGTTATTACAGAGCCACTTCCAGGGACACATTACCACTGTATTAGATACGGTGCAGGCTATTTTAGTCAGCACTGAACAAACAGGTATCGGCTCTGCTGTGATAAATCTTTACGGGAAGAAAGAGAAATGTTCTCTTGTGCCTCGTTGCGTCATACTTCATGCCAGGTAACAAAAACCTGCCTTTCATCTCTGATATTCTTGGATGTGGCAATTCCAATTTAGCTCCAAGTAGACTGTCATAAGGAACAAGTAGGTCAAAGTGCCGACTAATAAAAAAAAAAAAATCTCTGAGAACAACATGTAAGATGGGATATGGAGTGGGTGTGTTGTTCGATGTTTGGTGTTTTAAGCCCCCAACGTCGCCTTCCATGCAGCGCGGCAATGGTTATGTTTAGGGTTAAGGTTAGGGTTAGCTGCCTGGAAGGCGACGTTAGAGGCTTAAAACACCATTGAGCGTGTTGTTCGTGAGCACAGTGAAGTGTTAACCTTTATCAAACTGGGCTGCGTTTAAAGTCCAACTGATAAGATAACTCCAAAGAATGGAAAAGGACTATGAACAAACACCTGTCTTTGAAATGTGCACTCGTGAAAAACAGGTTTCTGTCGGTCAAAAGCTCTTCAGCATCAAATGTCATTGTAAAAGCTGTTGTTTGCTCAAAATGTTTGAAAGTTCATTTTGTCAATTAGGGGGGCTAGAATTATCCATGCCCTTCTTAGTTGGATAAACAGTGGAGTGCAAAGGCTTTGTTTTCATTCATCATTAGGAATCAATCAGTTAATCAGGACACCATACAGCTTATTACAGAGTGGGTAATCCCTGTTAAGACTTTAAGGTGCCTACCAAAATCCATTTAAAACACGTCTTTCAGTACAGTGAGATCAATGAATCCCCAGTTGAGGAACAGAATCTTGGAGCACAATAAAGCAACAACGTAAGAGCCGTCTGTGGGCATTTAAT
Source organism: Sander vitreus (assembly GCF_031162955.1). Taxonomy (NCBI): domain Eukaryota; kingdom Metazoa; phylum Chordata; class Actinopteri; order Perciformes; family Percidae; genus Sander; species Sander vitreus. Next base: position 11,104,545 of record NC_135871.1, on the reverse strand, counting down.
TCCAAAAATAAATAAATATGTGGGCTCTTGCTGAATTTTAGGCGCTGCACTGACAGCTTGATAAAACACGAGCAGGAAGCAGATTATGTCTCTATAATAATTACGCAACTGCCTACTACACCATGTCCCCCTCTGTGCCCACTTGGTGCAATGTCAGCTACATGGGAGCGAGATCTCTTTGTCTAAGGGAGCAAAAACAGTCTCAAGATTGCTTCTCTTTTGCATACATAGTCACTGCAGTTTGTCACAAAAAGACCCCATAAGGTGCTCATTGCTTGTAGAGATGAGTCTGGCTGCCTACTTGCCATTGCGGAGACAGAATAGCTGTTTTTATGGCTGTGCTGCCATGAATCTGCAGCAATTAAATTTGCATCTGAAGAGATACTGACTGAGGTTGGTATGTAAGGCAGCAACAGCGTTATTGTTTACTCAGAGAGCACACATTTGCTCTTAGCATGTGGAAGCATATTGTAGTATCAGTGATAGTAAAAGGGTGTTGCTGCAGTGCTAATGTACCTAATTCATGCTTGGAGATAGTTTGAAATGCTGATTTTATTCATAATTTGTGGTTTGTCAAATGCTCAGTGAATTATTGAAAATAACAGGCTTGTCTAAAATAAAAACCTAAACACCTTCATAAAGTCAAACACAAGTTACATACAAGCTTGAAAATATGTGGCACCAGTTTAAAAGCTAAAAATGTTATTCAAAGTGGTAAATTTCAGCTAAACTTCCAATTTGTGGTTACACAACGTGGTTACACTCTTGTATCATGTTGACAATCATGCACTTTCTCACATTACTGACTCAACAGATTCCAGCTGACTGAACATGACTTGGCACCTATTTCTGTACGCAGCAATCAGTTACAGTGATGCACAAACTGGAGCAAATTTTGGGACAATGTGTCTTGTGTTTTTTTCTGCCCATGCTTTTCCATGAATCATGAAAAGGCATGTGTGCAGAAAAGGCTGCCGTCATGCAAACAGTAGCCTACTTAATGTTGTGCAGCGTAAATCAAGTCTCCTGAGCCGTCACAACAAGCCTGCGTATCAGAGCAGAAAGACCCTATCTCATCATCTGTCTACAGGTCCTGTGTAACTTAATCACTCAAATGAAGCAAGCTCAGACAATAAGTTCATACAAGATCAGAAATTGTATTTGGCAATTTTTAAACAAGTGCATACAAGTACAGCTAAAAGCATTTCAGTTTTGCCAAGTGCTCGTAGAGTAGCATTAGTCACATTCTACGTTAAACAGGAACTGCCACCAGACCTAGAAGTACATCAAGAATTTTGTTAAACATCAACAAAGAGGAACGTAGTCCATTATAATGAGTACATACCTTTATCTTCAAAAATATAGAAACACAATGTATTCAAAAATCAAAAATTATACAACCATGTTTACGAAGTATACTCTTCCCTTGGGTCCAATATGTACAAGTCCGTTAGTTTGTTTGAATGGTATGTATGTGATATTTATATATTTATACTCATATTTTTGCTTCCCCTCCCCAAAGAAATGTTCAAACAAAATCAAGGGTCCCTCTCCTTTTTTACTTTGACATCTCCTGCAAGGATGGTGGCGATTTCGCCTTGCATGAAAGCCCATGGTACGTTTGAGCCAACCAGGGGACATTTCTCTCCACTTGGACAGTACACTTCACCTGTGGCACCTTGCTGCTTTATGCTTTCCCTCGAGCATGGGAAGCAGAACTTGTGAGAGGGCACAGACGGGCACTGAACAAAGTGTGTGTCCTCCAAACGCTCGTGGCACAGCGTGCAGCACAGGGGTATGCTGCCGGGTACTGAGGAGTCCGGAATGCTTTGGGGATGCACTTGGTCCATGCCTGGCACGTGGGGTGTACCTGCACTAGATGCATCTCTCTGCGCCAGCCTCCTCTGATTCATGGAGGATGGTGACAGGGGACTGCTGCTGTTCCTCCGGGTGGTGGAGTGGACTTGGTTGGCGTCCTTGGGAGAGCTGTTCCCACCTGCATTGTCTGCCGCCATGATGAGTGCCGCCATGGGGGACTGGCCGTTCTGGGCCGCCTCAGGTGGAGTGGTGCGGGAGTGGGGGGATATTGTGGAGGGGGGAGAGGCGAAGCTTGGCGGGGGAACTGGAGGCATTTTCAGTCCGTCAGTAGGTGGTGGTAACCACTGCTGTCCTTCTCCATTGAGCTTGGCAGCTGTCCCCTCTCCCTCTGGTTCAGGCGAGGCTTTTCTCTTCATGCTCCGGGGATGTTTTCCTCTGTCTGGAGGTGGGAAAGGGTTAAACAAAATAGTTGAGTTGCACAGCTCAGCCAAGAATCGACATTTACACGGGAAGGTGACATGCATTTTTGCTGTTCCCTGCTGCACCACAGGGTACAAAACAATAATAACAGACGTGTAAAAAAAAAAAAAAAATTATGCACCTTGAATTTTGCAGACATGCTACTATCCTTTATACATTACCAACCCATTTCTGGGCTCGAAGTGGGTTAATAAACATAATATAAAAATGAGAATTGCACAAATAACCTGCATATTCTTGAATTTAAACACTACTGGATGCTTACCTGACTTGGAAGCCGTGGCGCTGGCTTCATAGCCCATAACCCTTTGTTGCATGGCCGCATGGTCCTTCTTGAACCTGTTGTCGAAAGTGTGCAGAGCCATCAGGTCCCTCACCGTTTTGCCTTTGCCCATCCAGTCCGACTCTGCCCTGTTTTTGTGGCTCTCGGAGAGCTCCGGCGTGAGACTGTCCGGTCTGTGCTTCTCCTTCACCTCTCTGTCGTGCTCGGTGCTGGAGACCGAGGCGGGTCTCTTGCCCATGTCGGCGGGACTACCGCCCGCCAGTGCGGAGGGAAGCCCCATCTGGCCGGGTCTACCGTTGACTGCGTGCACCGGGGGCATGTTCCCGTTTACCAAAGGCACTAGATTTGGGGGGACCGTGCTATTCCTGCGCGGGTTAGGGCTCTGGCGGTTCAGCTCTGGTGGCTCGTCAGGCTTAGGAAATCCATTGGGGACGGGAATGCCGTTCGCCTGCCTGCCAGACTGATACTCTGGACCCAGCCTGGGCGGGCGGTCGGAGGAGAGCGGGTAGCGGTCCAGCGGCTGCGGCGGCCGCGAGCCGGGGTCTCCCGCCGCAGCGTGGTTGATCGCCTGGATCTCTTTCGCGGAGAGCTGCGATTTCCCCGGCCCGGGAGACCTGCCCTCTTGAAACCCGTGAGCCCTCTTGAGCTGCCTGGCCGTTTCGATGACAAACTCAATGCGGTCTGCTCCTTCGTAGTTGACACATCCCCTGCAGACGGGCTCGGTAAAATCCCAGATCATGGCCCACGGCATGCGGGGCAAGTCGCATAAATAACATGACTGCCTCCTGGAAGAAGCAGCGACAGCCGCGGACGACATAGCGCTCGTCGTCGACCCCCGAAAAGAAACCCAAAATTTGTCTTATTCTCCTGCTTTTCTCCGAGCTCCCTTTAAAAGCCAATAAAGAGCAAGTTCCGGTTGTAGAAAAAATACAAACTCGTCTTCTCCCGACTTTTAGAGCAACAACGTTGAAGTTTTAGAGGGAGAAGTTCATGTCGGTGTGTACTTTACTACGGCGCTCCTCTATCTATCTCCACTGACTCTCTACTACTGGCTCAATGTGGAGCAGTGACGTCACCACGGAGCTCTAAACGCCTGCTTCCACTTCAGTTTCTATTGACTTGATTTCTTCGACAGACCCCCTTTCTCTCCCCCCAGTTTACTGCAGCCTCTGTCACTCAATGCTTTTTTTATTTTAATTTAATCACTTGAACCTCTGCCAAAACTGCACCCAGTTCAGCCTCATCACCGCCTCCGACTGAAGGGAATAACCCACAGCTCGTGTTATTATTATTAAACCTGCAAAAATATGAATCCGGGTTCGTCGATACCAGCCTGTCTGCAGCGAGAAGGAGGTATTTTATAAAAAACAAAAAAACGTGGCTGTAGGTTAGCAGTAGACCGCCAGGGGATTAAAAAGAGAGAGAGAGAGAGTGTCGCCAGCTCCTTCAGTTGACTTCTGCTTTGTCCTAAATTCAGAGCGTTATCTGGTTCAGGCTGAAAAACGCTCGCTGCAGCTTGTTTTTCTCAATGCACAGCGCCTCGACGCCATGAGCTGCTACTACTGCTGTGCAATGAATGAGGTGGGTCGACCCTTGGAAAAAAACAACTATGCTACTGTTATCCAATGGCAATTCATATAGATCTACATAGAAGTTAAAATATATTGTGCAGCTACATATTTTTAGTTTGTTATAGCAGCAAATAGGCTACAGTTTCTAGGGGCTATTTTAGGATTATTAGAGGGAGTTTATACTGCCCATTTTTTTCCTGTCAGTTTACCAGCATGAATTCAACATGTACTGACTTGGGTTTTTAGCAGCAGTAAGATCATATTTTCCTCCTGCCCTGTTAATATAAAAAGAAAGAAAAAGGCGCCTCCGTTAGTCAGTAACCAGGAAGCTCTGTCATGAGGTGGGGATTTCCAGCCAGTGTGTTGTAAGCTTGAATGGATCGGGGTTACAGCATGAATATAGCTCTGCCCACATTTTATTCTAATGCACTGAACAGTCAGTCATCCAAATCTGCCACCACTAAATTAAATTACACTGGGATGAATCAGCCATTCAGTCTCCTTTTTTTATTATAAAGTATTAGTCTGACAAGTGTAGCAAGACTGACCACTATTATGTTAATGTTTTACATGATGGAAAAAAAAAACGTTAGATGTATGCCAAAAATCCCCTGAAGTAAAAGTGTAGGTTTGAACTGGAGGAGTGTCCCAGTAGCTCAGATTCCCCCCCCCCCCTCTGGGCTCATTCCAACTCATTGCAGCTAAGCCTCAGGCTTTGGGTGAGGCAATGCGTCTGTAACCTGCAGACACAGAGCAGGATATGTTTGTGCAAGTCCGTGTGACGATGGAAAGAGGAAGCAAGAAGTTTAGTCACGTACCCTCATCCGCCTCACCCATCTACAGGACATCAGGCTATGATCACGCACTGTGGCATGAGGCTTTTGTTCAAAGGGTTTGCAGAAACAAAATAAGGCAGCCATGTTGCTACCAAGCACACATACTTGTAGTGCAGTTACTCTATGATTTTACATGATAGTTATACAACACAATAATATTCCCTTTAGATCATCACACACATCACATGTGTATTAACACACTGTTTCCCATCTCCGCTTTCTCTCAAACCTCAGTCCTTGTTGGGTGAACAACACTAGGAAGTGTTGTTAGGCTTTATGACAGTGAGGAAATGACCGTTGTGAGGGGCAAAATAAACAAACTCTTTCCTTGAGATTGGTGGGAAGCAGTTGCCTAATGCTTTGATTCTTTTGATTCCACTTAGTTGATTTTGGTTCAATTAAATAGTTTCACACTATTATGCAAGACGGAGGCATGCTGGGATTCAATTAAATCCTAAATGACTCTATTCTATAATAGGAAGATCCATTTATTCAAAATAAAAGCTGCAGTGACTGCAAAGCGAAGGCAGAGTTGTACTGAACAGAGGCGACAAAGGTCTGACAGTAAGCCAGACATGCACAGATGGCTCTGATTTGCAATATGAGGCAACATGTATAAAATAAAATCACCACAGTGTGACCCGGCTCATGGCCATTTCATTTGAGTCTAGCCACTAAACCAGATGGAGTAGCTGTATAATGCTGTTTTGAACGCCTTTTTTTCTAACTGTATGTAAATTGAGACATGAAGTAGCTAAATAAAGAGTGAGCGGTAGGTGATGGCTAGGGGAATACCCAGCATGTGACAGCATCACAGGCCTGATGAGATGACGTTATTTTTGTTCTATCGCTTCTTGAGCCTGTTAAATTTTATATTGGCCATCTTTTATTCATGATGCAAATCCTTACAAATTCTCTCTGAAGTTTTCTGCACAGCACTGGATGTTTTCTCAGTCTTTCTCTCCTCCATGAGAACAACGTTCATGTTATATAACCTTTTTCAGCACAATTGCTGAGGTGAGCACCAAACTAAACTGTAACATGTTGCACAGACATAAAAGGAGGTTATAACAGGACAGCGTAAGGACATGTTACTGAAGTTAAGCAGCTGTTTTAGTGACCTACCTTGCAGATAAATATCTACACAGAGTGGCAGAGGGTGGGAAATGTCATGAGGGAGAATGTAAGGACTAACGTGCACAAAGCTCCTGAATATGAAATGGGGTGAGGTAACCATGGAGATTATCACTGTACCCCAACTACCATATATATCCTGTTTAAGGTTCTATTTTTAGCCACAGATTTGCACAGCATGGATTAGAGTGCAGATAAAATTTGGGGATCTCTGAAAGATAATGCCAAAGCATCCATCTGTCATATTAGTTACTTCCTGGTTTTTAATGTTAGTTTGAAGATGTTTTATTGATTTTTCTGAATGGATTAATTCCGGATCCTGTTGCATTATGCAGAGAAACGATGTGCATTATATGCACCAAAACAAAAACAAAGCAAGCATTTTAAGGACTCTGCTTTGATTTAGGTATAAAATGGTGGAATTCAAATAAAATGGAGGGTCGACGGCAAAAGGGAAAAATGTGCTGGGCGGCTGAAATCTGGGGGCTGGAGGCTGCAGAGGTGATGTCATTGGGCCAGAGCAAGAGGCGAGTGAAAAACAAGTCTCTCTCTTTATTCTGATCCTCTTTGCAGTCCCAGTGGGGGAGGGGGGTGGGGGCCTGGCAGTCGGCCAAGGCAAGGGCTGCTGGGAAATGGCAAAGGATGCCAAGCAGGCCCCACCGCCAACATTAGAAGCTCACATCTTTGTTCTCAGAAACCTGGTGTGCTGCCAAAGGCCTCATTTCGGCTCCATGGCATGATTACACTGGATGTAGGCCAACTACTGAGAGCTTGCTCGCTCTCCCTGCCTCCCTCCCTCCCTCTCTCACTCTCCCTTTATGCTCCCTCCCTAGGCTCTCTCTCTCTTTTTCCACTGCCTTCAAAAGCTTTCTGCCAAACATGCAGCAGTTGCCATGGCTGCAGAGAATGGAACATAAAAAAGTGAGTAATGAGTCAGGCTTGGACCCAGATGTGCCACATGTGTATCCATTTAGAAAAAAAACAAGATGGTAACATATCCCCTTAATCTGCCGGGCTCATCAGGGGACAGACCACTCAGTAAATAGCAGAGGGTGGAAAGTGGAGGAAATAATCCCTGCAGAAAAATGTAAATGAACATTGTTTTCACATCCATTTTTAAACAGAAGGTAGTTTCAGTAGATTGCTGTGCAGAGTCTATTTTGGCAACCAGGAACAGAAAGTCCTGAACTTTGCTTCTGTAATGCTTCAGTGAGCTTGCATGCATTGTGAGCTGACATCATAATTTCCCGTCCAGTGGAAACCCCCATATATTTTCAGTCACAACCAGACATTGCTGTAAACAAAGTTTCCCTGGCCTCTTGTAGCAAAATCAGCAGTACTTTGAACTTGCTGAACCAGTACTTGAGGTTAGGTGGTCCAATTCATAAGCTACTATTAGAATGAGTAACATTACCTGCACATATAAATGGCTTCTTACTTAAGGCCCTTAAAAGGCTGTTTCACCCCTGACTCATAGTTGTTATGTTTAGCTTACTGAACTGAGCTGTGAAGTCATTCCAGCTTTGTGACCGACTCACAAAATGTTCAAAATGTCATTCTGTTGCGCACACACACACACACACACACACACACACACACACACACACACACACACACGGCCACACCCATGCACTTAATAATAATTAATAAAATACAGGCTGGTTTGTTCTTACACCTTGATTTATCCTCATACATTAATTATAAGGATCTTAGTACATACAGCAGTATGAATATGTATGCACAGTAGGTGTCTCAATGTGTGTATATGTGTTTATATTTGGACACATAGCATTTTTCCTCTTGAGAAAGGTTACATATCTTTCTTTTTTTTCTCAAGAGGGAGTATTTCATGATGTTATGTAACCTCTTCCACTGAGCCAAAATAAAACTTTCCCAAACTAGGCTTATTTATTACCAGAGCTCCTGTCTATTTTTGAGCAGCCTCGCTAGAAAATGGACTCTGACATCTCTGGCACATCAGTTAACAATACACAGCACTTGGATGTTGTATATTCAAGTGCAGACATCATTTTCACATTGCTGCTGTCCTTTTCTGTCATTAGATAGAACCCCCATGTGATTTATATCTACTCTTTTGCATGTATATTAATTCAGCCAAACAGTTGGATTAAAACCCTGGTGAATAATACATAAAAATATGTGTGAACATGCATATTTATAACTCCTTTATTTATAAGATATTTCAGGGTTGCTACTGGAAAAAACATCAAAGCGTCTCCTTTTCTAGTAACATTTGCCTTGAAAGCAGAAGGGTATGCAGAGTAATCTCTGTGATGTATAGAATACAAAATCACATGACTGTGAGAGGAAGGGAAACGAAGACTAGCAAATACTGACCTAATTAGAAAACCTCAAATCTGGATAATTTTCTATCTATCATTGTGTGGCTTTTTCAGATCAGGAAAGTAGGGAAGACCATGCAGAAATGCAACTGTAATGCATCGTTTACAGATGTTGTGGTTACATTTGGAAAGTGATCTCTCATCAGTTTTCCCGCAATTAAGCTCTAAACACATTTATTTGGAAACAGCCCTTTTTTGGTAGGGGTCATAAATCAGCCATGATTCCCGTCACAGATTCCATAGATGCTTCCCTGCCCTCCCTTTGATTGTCTGGTTTATGGAGGATGTTTCATCATATGCTGCGAGCGTCCGTGCCAGAGATGTCCTTCCTCCCCTTTCCATAAAAGTGCAAGTTGTCACGATGGTGTGGCATTCATTATCCGCCTGTGGTTTTACAGGCCTGGCCCCTGAGCAGCTGGGGAGCATTGGTTGTCACATTCAGCCTCCCGCCGTGGTGAAAGATGGGAGGGCAGGAGGTGAGTGCTGTCCTCCTGTCTGTGTGATAAAGCCCCCTTAACCACAGTGTCTGGGCATCTGGGCACACGACGCCTCACCTCCCTCATCCACTTCAAAGCCTTGTCTCAGAAAACGGCTCGCTGTGAGGAGCCGGAATAGAAAGTAGAGCTGGAACGACGATTACAACTGTGTCTGTGTGAATCCACGGAGGATAATCACAGTTTATTACAACTTGGGTTTTCATAGCTTTGGCCATTAATTCAATCTGATGTGACACTATTGTACTCACAAAAGTAATTGTTAAATCTGGAAAATGGCGACATTAGAAGAAAGCAGTCAGACAAGTTGTAAACAAGTCAAAAACTTTATCTACACAACTTTATTTTCAGGTAAAATCGAACACGGAGTACTGGTAATGTTGGTAATGATCTCTTATAGCCTTCACACAAGAACACTCGTATGCAAGATTGGCAAGAATGATAGGTCAAAGCTGAACCAAGAACTCTTTGTAAACTGTGATGGATGTTTACCAGCGACAATCTGGGTAATCATTTTCCCTTTTGCCTTTTATTTCTTCTGTAATTAAGTTAGGCTAACCTGGGATTGGTTTAAAACTACGGGGGCTGTTACATTTGTTTTCGAATCACAAATTCGAACTACTTGTCAAATGTATATAAATAAATAATCTGTAATAATTTGTTCAAATTCTAAATTCTCAGAGTAGAAGTGCATTTCAGGCCGTTGTTAAATTTGCTGACGCAAAATGGAGAAAACTAGCGAGCCGTACTGAACATACAGTTTAATCATGTCAACAAGCCATCTGAGAAGTAATGTAAGGCAATTTAGATTCAACACTAGATGGACAAATTATGGATTGAGGTAAAGCTGTTTGCTGACTTTGTAAAATGTTATATTTTACAGTATGTCAGCTTGTCACTCAAGTGAGACGAGACCAGTGTTGAGGGGTAACGCGTTAGAGTACTCACATTACTTTTTTGTAATGAGTAATGTAACATGTTAGTTATGCAATTCAAGTAACCAGTTATTTAGTTGTTTTCAAGTAAGCAATCCGTATTTCCGGTTTCTTGCAACAAAAACAAAATCCCCAAAGCACCTAATCCTATTTCTAAGCAGGTAGCTGTGTACTTGTGGAAGGTATCCAATCCTGTGGTCGTGTCAGTGCGCATGTGTAGCTCAGCTAGCAATATGGCAGAGAGAACAGCCTTTATGTCGTGAAAGTATTCACATTATTTAAAATTTGTGGTTAAAAAGTAGAAGAACGTCACAGTGAAATGCAAATTGTGCCTGAAGGATAAGGATCTGTCATCTGTGAAGAGCTCTACGCCAAATTTGAAGAAGAAGCACCTGTAAGATAAGAACAGTTTCACAACAGTGTTGGCGAGGCTCATCGAGGAGGAGAACGATGCCGGTGGTACAGCTCCAAAACAGCTATGTCTAACTACATTTTAAGTGTAGGTGTGCAGTAGGCCATGTGCCCTCTGGACAATATAATTACATGCGCAAGGAGTCCAAGAGGGGTTTTCAATTTTGGTAACGCAAAAATTCTATACCAAGTTACTTTCCTCAGTAGGTAACGCTGTAACGTAACAAGTTACTTTTTTAATGGCAGTTATCTTGTAATGTAACAAGTGAATTAAATGTAATGCTACAACACTAGGCGAGACATTTTAATGAACAGGTTGCATTTAAATTAATTACGTGTTAGTTAACCTTGTTTAAACTTTTTTTTAAATGAGAGCCCTTGTGAGTAAAATGTTATTATTACTGATGGCTTAATGACAAAAACTACAGAAATAAGATCCAAGTTGATTTAAACTGGAATTATGCTTTAAGACAAATTACAATAATATTTATCCTATGTGTTAGAGCTCTGATTATTTTATGGAAATGAAAGTGATGACAGCCTGTATTTGGGAATTTAAGATGATCACACTCTAAACTTCATCTATGACAAACTAGTTTTGCAACAAATAATTTATGACAGATGTTGTCAAACATGCAGTCATTGTTCCTAACAAGCACATAGTGGATAGTTTAGTCATAGCCACCACAACAAGCTCAGCTGAAGTGGTACAGTAATACTGTGGGATGCATGGGATGAATAGCAGAGCCTTGACGCAACAGTAAAGTCCCAAGGGGAAACAAAAGGACAGAGCGAAGGGAGCTCTGTGGGAAAGTTCAGTGCCCTTGAAGGAGCCTGATAAGCCCGAGGTGATATGAACCCGCATGTTTGTATTGTGCAAATTTGTAACGACTACTAGCTGGCTGCTGATAGAGAGCTGTCTTACACCATGTGTTTGCAGAAAATCTGCCTGTCCAAAGGCCACATCGAGCTGGGTGTGGTGATCTTATCTGTGGGATTTCAGTTTGTGAATGTAACACTGGGTGTATATTGGGGTTTTACACAGTTGACATACAGGTTTGGGCAGAAGCTGTTTTCAAACTGTTTTAACATATGAAAGGTTGTGATTACTTGTCCTCCTTCTTATGTTAAGTGATGGGATCCACATTGTTCAGCAGGCTCACAGATGTGTAACCTGACCTTGCTCTATGGAAATCACTTGAAAGCTCTCTCTCTCAACAAAGAAGGATAAAGTTCACCTACAGCACGTTGCCACACAATGGCAGGGAGGAGCCAGACGGCCTTGAAGAGGAAATGGTTTCACATTGACTGACAAGTCTGGCTACAAAACACCTTCTCCTTTTCCACACATTTTCACATATACATAGCTACATTGCTCATCAAGTAACGTTTGCAGAGAGCTCATTTCTGCCTACCTTCCTGAGGCTGTGTGACGCGCTCTGCTCTCTCTTCAATCGCACTCATCAAAAATGCTGTTGCCGTAACAACAAGACGAGCAAAGTTCACCTTCCGTGTAACTGCAGCTCTCACATGATCCTTGCCAAGTTAACAATTTACAGTGAAGGAGGAAGGCTTATTCTGGGTAAACAGGTTGCTGCTGTGTTTGCTGTTTGAACTAGTTAACCCAGCTTATTCACTACCTCACCTTTCTGCTCATTAACACACAACATGCAGGAACATGAAACTTGTCATCCTACACCAAGACAAAGCTCCTTCCTCCTGCCACAAAACAATGCACGCAGGGCGGTCAGAGCAGTGCTCCCATTATGAAACCGCTCTGTCACAAGACCAGTGCCTCACAGGAATGCTGTTGTGACACATGCGTGCTGTTGACACAAGGGTTAAACATTGAACCGCTTATAGACACACACACACACACACACACACACACACACACAGCTGCCAGAAGGGCGGGAGCTTTAACCGCTCCAGCACCGGTTGGTCGGCAGTTTGTGTTTATCTTTCCACTTTTGGCTGGCTGCGTCCTCTGCCACCTCCCAACAGTCGTCAGGTTTATCAAAGGACTAAAAGGAGAATAGTCCTCTCTCACTAACTGCAACCAGGTGCAGTAAAGTGTAATGATTCACACAGAAGACACAATACTCCACAGCAGATTGCCTCGTATGTTTGGAGCTTAGCAGAGGTCACAGCGTGCATGAGTGTGTGTGTGTGCGTGTGTGTGAGTGTGTGTATGTGCGTGTGTGTACACGCACGCGCGCATGTGTGCATGTGTGTGTTTGAATGCCATGTGCTGATCCCTGGCTCGGTGCTGGTGCAGAGGGTTCAGCATGAGTTCAGCACAGATTCATAATTCATGCATTTCTGTATACCATTGATGATACCGGGGAGCCTCTTCTCTCTGAAAAGTGCTTGAATGTTCTTCCACTATCTTTCACTCAGTTGTATCTTTTTGTATATTTTTCAGTAACAGAATTTGAGAAAAGGGTTTATGTATTTATGCAGTCACTGAGGCTGGATTTTAAAAAGTGTTTAGTGTTTGTTTACGTTGCCATGTGGGATAAGCACAGGAAACGTATCGGTGTAATTCTTTACAGAAGGCCAGTCTACAGTTTAATATGTAATGGCAAAGCTTTGAAAAGTCCCTGCTTAACAATTCTAGGAAAGCCAAGCCACCTGGAAACCTCATGACTTCCTGAATCTAATTCCAGGCGGAGCTATCAGACTGTCTGACTAGCAGCTTTCATATAGGGGTGTAAACACTGAATGTCAGGCATGTTTGCCAGAGCCAGTGTTGAATCAGGCTTTAGCACTGTAATGCCTGCAGTGAACTCAAATGCACCGGCAAAGCCCTGATTATATTTTCTCCTTGTCTAACAGATTTATAGTACACTGAACTCCAAAAGGAAAGCTGGCACTGGCTGGACACATGAACAGGCCTCTGCCCACTCTACATAGTCTATTCTTGATGTTTTCAAATGCAGTCTGCACTTTCCTCCAACCAGATAATAACAGACGTTAGCTAAGGCTTGCAGTTTTGATAACCTGCAATTGTGATCTGAAAAGCGCACAGAGCAAACAAGGCAACAGAAAAACAAAGGTATGACACCGCCAAGGGAGAAACCAGAACAAAATCCCCTCTCATGTCACTGCGTGCTGTGTTGGCGGACCGTGACCTCATCCAAAGTTTACATGCAGCCGCCTCATGCTGCTTTGTTATCTTCAAAACTTGCAAACCAGCACATTCCATCCCCTAGTGGGAACAAAAAAATGTCAGCATGCAGATCCTGCTGCGCTGTGAGAAACACGAGAAGCAAATAAATAAATACTTCTCCAAGAGAGCAGCAGCACATTTCAGAAAGTAAAAAAAAAAAAAACACACATAAGCTGAAGGGCAAAGAATGTATATAGGTCAGTTGTGGACTCTGATTGTAGCTTTGCGTGTCTGCTTACTCAGCAGCCCTCATTGAGCTTAGCTCGCTTTCAGTCTTTTTTTAAACAGACCACAGGATAGTAAATAGCTACGAGGAGGATCACAGCCTTCACAGCTGATTGGTTTGATGCTCGCCTGACATAAACAGGAAGCCGGCTGTGCGAGTCAGAGAGGGGAACAAACAAAGACGGAAGAACTAGAGACAAGTAGAATGTGGTGGCAAGACAAAGAGAGAATGTGTAAAGTCTTTGTTTGTGCCATGTGACTCATGTGATTCAGTTCTCTGCATTGTCAGCAGACAGTGTGCAATGATAATAGTGATGAGGTGTGTTGATCAGTAGGGCAGGAGACTACAAAATGATGCCACTCTGCAATCATACACACACATTTAATTTATATTCTTTGTATCCAGTGTGTTAAACTGTAATAGTGTGAATGAGATCATGGAGCAACTTGAAACATCAGACTGCTGCTGTAAATTTAGAAACCAAGCTCCTGTGTTTATTTAAACCTTTTCAGAAAAAGGATTGCACCTCTAATTACACTTCTATTTCGATCGTGAGATGTGAAACTTCAATGTGATATCAGTTAATTTATATTTTTATCAGGTTGCACAACTTTTGTATTACGTAAGTGAAGCATACAGTCTCCATACAGACTAAAATGATTCCCTTTCCCTTTGGGTTAAACACACACACGAGTTCCCTTTTTACATCTGCTTATAAATGTGTGTATTTTCAGATTATGTCAAAAATATATACATGTTTACGAGAGTCCTTATCAGCTGTAATAAAGCAGGCAGGAGTAAATAGTATAATCTAATAATGATAGATTGTGTTCAATTCGGTTGTCTCATCTGAGAGCTAACCACTGTGAAGCTTGCCCTGCGTGCACAGCACTTGCTTGTTGAATGCTTCTCAGAGGGCTGTGACAGGGCAAAAGCACACTCACAGAGTGGAAATAATGAGTGACGTATCAGCCCTGCTACCCAAAGAGCTTTTAAAAAAAACACCCCCTCCTCCTCCCTTCCTCCCCTGTCAACCTACTGTCCCCATGCCTGGCTTTGAAGGTCAGATGGGAAAAGAGAGAGAACACCTCCGAATGACTGGTTCAAACAGGCCCTGGGAGGAAGGGGGTGGTGGTGTGTGGGGCGTGGCCTACTGAGCATGCCCAGTAAGGAGGAATGCCATGTGATGGCAACACAGTGAGCTCTCCCATCTGCTGATGCAGTGTGCACTTCTCGCCCCGGGCCCTTTTCCATCCAGTCTAGTGAGCAGCCAGATCAATTTACTGTGGAATGAACACAAAGTCAGTGGCTGACACACGCATATTCACACATTCTTTATGTACGGCAGCAGCAGCGACGCAGAGCCCTGCACTACAGCAGGCGGCCGCACAGACAGGCACGCATAGGAATTTACTCATGCATGCAAGAAAAATAGTAAGACGGGGGTTGAATCAAAGGGCTGATATATTATTTAAGGAAACTCCCTCTCTGCTCCAGCTAAAGTTTACAATGTTTTAACCCCGCTGTATGCAAAAAATCAGGAGCGTCGATATTCTGGCTACTTTCCTTCATCCAAATTCCTGTAACATACTGCTGACTCATCTGATCCACACAGGCAGAGGTGCCTTCATTTATCATCGGGGTGGATGGTGATGGCTATTGATGGCATTTTTAGGATGAATGGCACGGACTGACATTTTCATTGTTGAGCTGTGTGCTATTTCATCACCCCTGTTTCGCTAAAATGCCAGAACAAGAAGCATTATTTGTGGGGAATGCTATCATCTGTCTCCAGATACTCCACCCCCCCCTCTCTCTCTCTCTCACTCACACACACGAGACCACATGTATGTGTTTTCCCTCTTATGAACAACTGAGAAGCCCTGCCTTGTGTAGATGAGCAGGCGCTGACTAGGCACCCAGGATGGCACTCTTAACTACTGTGACAAAATGGTGTAGTGTGAAAAATGACATTTAAAGCATTGACGCTAAGGCATATTGTCAGGCTACTTAATCGCCTGTGTGCGACAAAGCAGGCGGACACACGCACGCACACACACCGCCGGGCTAGAGTAAAACTTGAAAATGCAAGCTGCTGGTGTGTTCGAGTAACCTCGAGAAATGTTAATTTCCTCAGCTGAATGCAAATCAAGGTGTGATTCGGTTCTATCTGTTCCTTTTTTACATTAGATGAATAATTGAAACATATTGTGGGGGGGACCTAATGTGTTCTTTTATTTGCAGAGTCACGCCTGTGCTTTCTGATATGCTAATGAGTCTCCCCTTGAGGAATTGAGCTGTGCTTTAAAAAATCAGCCCAGGCCTAATGGTGCATTGTCTGGAGGATGATCAAAAAGCGGCCGAGACGAGGATGAGATGTTCTCTGATGATCCACAGATGACACCGATAAGGAGGCACTTGAAGGAGTTTTCAGGTGTGACGAACACTGCGGCCGTTTCAGTCACAAACCCGCCCAGGAAAGCAATCAAATCTCATCTGCAGATTCGTCACTTAAACCCTCAATCAGATTTCTTTTGTGTGAGTGAAATGTCCTTCGCGGCTATGTCCTTCATCACCCTCCCCCTCTTTGACCCTCAACCCCAAACCATTACAGCCCACTCCAGACTGAACGCTGCAGCCTCTTTGCCACCCCACCCCTCTCTTCATCTTGCTTGAGGGTTTTCTAAATCGGGAACATCTGACATACTCGCCACTTACTCATATGTCTCTCCGCAACTCGCCATGACCCCGATCCACCCTCTTACATTGGAATATTGTACACACTGATCTTCCTATAATACTTTATAGCAGCTCCATGTTCAAACACAACCCGTGACCACATGTACATGCAAATAATGCCAACAAGAGACAGACAGCTGCAGTTCAAAGCTTAGCAACAGCTGTGTTCCATTGTCTAACAGGGAGCTGGCTGACATTTGAAGCCGGCGATGGCTGCCTTTAAACGCTTCTATTCTTTCTCTCGCCTTCCCTCTTATTTGCTCCCTCCATTCCATCCGTCCCTCTTTGTCCTCCACCGCCAAACACTTCTCATTCCTGCGATGTTTTTGGTAATGCTGAGGTCTGCCTAGACACCGCAGTGGCTCGGATTCTCACTGTAACCAGGGAAGCGTAGAATATGCTCCTTATTTGTCTCCCACAGGAGGCAGACACTCAATCCAACCTCTTCACTGTCAAAAAGGCATTGGAGATATACTTGGCAAGCTGTGTTTTTGCGTCCCCCCCCCACTTTCTTTACTCTCAGTGTGTGTATGTATGTTTCAAGCCCTTCATTTCCGAGAAAGGAGCCCAGGATTTATAAGTGCATGAGACGCCGCGAGCGACAGCTCCAGAGAAGGATGAGTGTTTCCTGCAAACAGTTGGGAGGGGAGAGAGGCGCTGCTGTGTGTGGGGTTGGACAGCTCCCATAGAAACACTATCCAGTAAGAGCATCATCAAGGGGAGGTGTGCTGTGTGTGTGTGTTGTGTGAGTGTGCATGGAGGGGGCGTCTTTCTGAGAAAAAGCCCATGAGGCCTGCAGACCTGTGATTGACAGTTACCTCTGCTGATTACTGCCCCTCAGGGACAGACTCTCGACGACAGCTGCTGCTTCAAACTCACTCTGAACTGTTGCTAACTTCAGGTTCAATAAATATGTCCAAAACTAAGTTGTCAGCTTAAGCATAGTATCCAAATCCTTCTCGCTTTCTTTGTTTCTCGGATCACTTTGCAGAAAAGAGAACTGCACGTTGCCTAACAATCCTGCTGAACTGACATGTATTTGCAAAGTAACCAAGCCCTTCATCGTCACTTTCTTTTTATCCTCCGCCTTCGGGTGCGGACGTGAGAAGTAACAGTGACCTCATGGTGAGTTGTGTAATAGCGTGGGGAGAGGCTTGAAAAGCGAGCCATGTGAGACAAATGAAAGTGCTGAAGTGCCGAAAAGAGAGCCAGTGTTTCTGGAGGCATGCAGATACAAAAAAAACCCCGGCAGAAGTCAGAGAGGACAGACAGGGTCCGGGCTCATCGGGGCTGAGTGGACAGTGCGTGGTAAAAGGCCAGATATGGAGGGGGGTTGGGGCGGGGTGTAAGGTTTAGAGGGAGGATCTATTCCAGTAGAGAGAAAGGTCACAGTGTAAGCTGATAAAGGCAGGAGGCAGAGCTTGGGGCTTCTTCCAGGCCAGCTAGTCAGCTGATGCCTGCAGCTGTGTTTGGAACATCAATATGAGCCTTGTTCAACCACCCCCCCCCCCCCCCCCCCCCTCTAAAACTCTCTTTCTCCCTCCCTCTCCTGCTCACTCGGCATCCCCTCTCACCACTCCCTCCCCCTCCTTCTCTCCCTTCACGCTGTTTCCTTTTTTCCAGCTCTGATTTATGAAAGTAGGGCATGTGCCCATAACTGCTGCATCAAGGCACATGGCTGAGCCTCCAGAGGCACTAAGGCTCTGTTTACATCAGCCCAGACAACTGCACCGCATTGCACAATTGCCACAGGCAAGCTCTGTTATATAAAGATGGGGCCACGTTGGCTTCATTGTTTTTGTTTTTTCTGGTTGCCCTGTCTCCAACTGTAATTCCTGAATTGCATAAATCTGGACGGACACGCTGTCCTCTGATTTTTGATGTCACTTAACGCAACCTTTAGCCGAGGACTGAATGGGTCAGCCTGAGCGTCAAATTTCACATTTCTCAGGCTGAAAATTCATCAAGCATATTTGGATAAAGCTGCTTGGGAACAGCTCCAGGAACTTCAATAGCTGTTTTGTTTTGTGAAGTTTGTTTTCAGCTATTTCACTCACTCTTGCGCAGGATTTCGGGGGCTTTGTGTCAGAGGTTTATTGTTGAGAAGTACTGGAGCATGAGAACATTATAACAAAGAGAGCGACAAATGCTGTGATTTCAGTGAGAGTCTAAGAGCATGCGTGTTTGTTTGGAGATGACAATCACTGTAGTCCTAAATGAAGCACCAAGGCACTGCATGATCAGTTTCCATGGCAACAAATCAGACTGCTCAGCCAGTGGAAGACAAAAAAATGTGTTTCTAATGAACAAAAGCATTTGAGCCAGAAGCCCGAGACAATACTGATATGACAGTAAAACTGCATAATCATGTTGTGAGTATGAGGAAGGAGTTGGAGGCAGATTTAAGGTTGGGTCAACATGATTCATGAGAGTATCTGTGTGAGTGAGCAGCTCAGAGGAGTAGGTGGTTACTAAAGAACATATCGGCCTCCTTTGTTTTTAGTCATTTCACACACAGGTGAGGTTTTGTGGGTGTAAGCTAAATTTGAAAGAATCCTAATGTCCAGCTATTATTAACTAATATAACTTCATGGAATACAGTCCACATTTTCACAGTGCAACCATGAAACCGAGTTCAGGAGTAAGTTTGGTGTTACCTTGCCTATCCATACGCTAAAGCAGTGCTGGCTCAACAACGGGCCATTCGCTGCAGCTCCATGCCTGAGCCTCCTGAACCACAAGGACACACGATCATTTACAGCTGAGAACTTTGGAGCTAGGACTGTTTCCGATACTTCTGCCTGCTTGTGAGTCATTACAGGCTGCATGCCCTCTGTGTAGTCATGTCTGAGGCAGAGTCAGTGCAGCCAGGCCTCTGCACACACAGCACTCCAATTTTCTGTTCTTAAAAGAAATTATTATCAGAGCTGCTGCTGTTTAGTATGGAGCACATCACTTACGTTGCTGGCATGGCTTATTTTGTTTGTGTGCCTTTTTCAGATACAAGAGCTGCTTTGTTATGCACCCAAGTATTAATATTCTCTGGCAGAAAGGCGCAGAGAGAGATGAAAAACATCTTACTTTTCAATCCGGAGCGCTAACCTAAATAAACGTTTTTTTTCTTCTTATATTTACCCTCAGAGATATTCTCTCCCCCCCATGCTTCCAGTCTTTGTTGCTTGCCGTCTTTGTAGAAGTCCTCGTAACCTCGGCGCTCCCTCCACCCACTCCCCCTCCGAATGCCTAGCTCCCGTCCTCCACTCTCTCATAACTCAGCTGTTACTTGGCAACATGGTCCCAGCTGGACCCAGCATCAGCCGTGTTGCCACAGCAACGGAACGCACACATGCAGACACGTAAACATGTTGGTTTTTTGGAAGCCAGCGCTAATATGCACAACAAAACCCACATTTGTATTCAGCTCTGACTCTGTGCTATAACATCCATCAAAGGAGCAACGTAGAGATTAATCAATGTGGGAATGATTGCCAATATAATCTCATGCACCTGCAGCATCTTTACACCGGCGTTCTGGGTAATAAAAAATAGAGAAAAATAAATGAGGAATTGTACACCATGATGTGATGGATTGCTGATTCTCCACAGTGTTTCCTCATTGGAGAATATCCATCTGGCCCCTCAATCCACCTCTTAATGTTTTCCGTTTTCCCCTCCTTTATTAGTCACGTCTTGCATCTCCATACATTTACAGCCAAGCTCCACTCACAGCCTTGAGTGTATGGATCTGGGAAACAAACCTCTTCTCCACGCTCTGGGTAACACTGCATCTGTCGTCATAGCAACCTGATCCATCATCTGCAGGGGGATCAATTGATTCATTATTAAGTGAGGTGCAGCCCTCCTTCTCTGCTTCCAGTTCATGTCTACTTACTCTGGCTTCAAGCATTCATTATTGACGTCTAAGCCTGCCCACTCACTAGGCTGAAGAATAGAGAGCTGTCAAGTCTCCCTAGTAGAAATATAATTTAAATTCTACAATTTCTCTGAAAAACAGTGTGATCAAAAGGCACAGGGCCACAGCGTGAGGCAGGTAGAAAATGTTCTTTATACAAGAAGTTCTCTTTATTCTGTCACACAACTTAACACAATCTAAATCAGATTGGATCACACCTTTTAAGAAGGATGAATACAGACAGCTAACCTCAAATCATCCAGAGGCCATTCCCACATGTGAAAGGAATTGTAAAAGAGGTGGAGGAATGAGGGCGTGAGGGTCTTTGTTGTACATAGACAAGATGAATGAGCATCAGCTGAAGCTTAAGAAAAAAGGGAGGGATAAATGTAACGCGACACACATAGCCTCTTCAAAACACTGCTTTCTGGGGCAGGGCATTTATAGCTGTGGGGGAAGACACGCTTTGATGATATCCCCTCTTGTTCCGATCTGTCCTCCATCGTGTGGCTGCACACCTAAGTAGAGCCTGGAGGCACTGGGATGGGTGGGGAGCTTCCAGTTTCTAGGAAGGAAAGCTGAGGGAAGAAGGGGGGAAAAGGAAGACAAATGTATATTATTGGAAAATGTGTGCTAAATGGATGATGTCAGCTACGACACTTTGACATTTTAATGTCATCTCTGAGGGAATTACATCATTAGCCCTCTTTCCTGGCCAGGCTCAATGCTGGGAAACCTCCTAATGGATGTCAACAAGCTGTCCCTCTGGAAGAATGGGAGGGGGTGTTGGTGGTGAGGGGGAAGGTGCTTTCACTGAGCTATGTGAGAGAGAGGTCTCACACTGAGCGTCGTCTGGACTAAAAGCCTACAGTGCATTTCTCTCCACAAGATTAACTCAATCTGTGTTGCCGTCCTTATCAGACAAAGTGCGATCATCTGCGAGCTCCACTCTCTACCAGCCCCCTGCCGCCGCTGACCTCAAATGACCCAACGTGTAACAACCTCGCAGTGGAGTTGTTTGTTAATTATTTCATGCATTTATAATTACAGGAGCGCATTGAGTTGGCAGATCGCAAGTCTCCACAACGATTGTGCTTCTTTCAATTTGAAAAGCTGTCAGTGGCAGCCACTGCAGCCGCCCAGAGATCAGATGCTGTATCCAATAATTGATTCACTAATCATCTACAAATCCATTATATTCAAATCAAGTCCAGGAATGTGGACTTTCTGGGTGAAACTAAATAGTAAAGAAGTTATCTGTCTGACTGACTCCCTCTATGCTGTGAAATAATTGATGGTGAGAAACATCTCAAGATAAGGATATATATATATATATATATATATATATATATATATATATATATATATATATATAAAATAATTTGAAAAAAGCCTTTTATATGCTAATGAAAGTGTACTAGTACTGTGGTTTAAAAACAAACATAACAAGTCGCTCATATTTTAGGCAATAATATCAAATCATCACAGTAGCTGCAAATAGATTCCAAACAAACACAGAGGGAGATCAAGGCTTTAGCGTAAAATAGGTCAGATGGGGGATATTGATGTAGCTCAGATGAATCTGAAAGCAAACTGGGGATATGTTACTGTGAGCTCACGTGGCACCATGCTGACATAAATCAACAGTGTGTGCAGAGGGCTGAAATATAAGAAGTAAAATGGGAAAGAAAATGTTCCAATCAAATCCATGTAAGGTGATCAGACATGATAATAGAATAACCACTGGTTTCTTCAGCCGCTACCTTAGTCTTATTTTGATAGTGAATTCAGCTGCCTGGTGGATCATCTCAGCCTTGAAGAGGATTTGGTGGCGAGTGAAAAGCTGAAGGCTATGAAATAGCGGCGTGGCTTGGCAGCTTAGGTTCACTGAACAATTCCAAGGCTCACCGGTATTTCAAATGGATTGGGAGCAGAGGAAAATCATATTTCCAGAAGGACACGCATAGAGCTAGCGTGAGAATCAGATGTTGCGTACGACGTGGATCTATTCTAATGTCACCCTCTTGAGGACTTTCATTTGCGAGTCAAAGCCCGACCCGCCATTATTATCACACTGACTATGAGCCTGTAATCTCCCTCCCCCAGTTCATAGAGAAAAGCAGATTTGATGTGACAAATCCAGGGCCCCAGATGACAAATAAGTCTGGAATTTGCTGTGATAAGTACCACTCACTTGATGGTGCGGCTCCCTCATAGACTGGAAATGTGGGGATATCTGTTTCACTCCACTTTCTGCATTTTGCTCTCTCTCGCTTTGAGACGTGACCCAGGAAAACCCGCAACTGACCAGACTCATGATCAGATTGATTTTTTAAATATTTTTCTTCCTCTATGACAGCTTTTAACTTTCATGCAGAACATTATATACTATGCCTTTAATGTAAGAAGAGAGCCGTCACTTTTCACACCCTACAAAAGCAGCCAGTGCTTCCTGTCCCTCAAGTTAAGAAGTCACTGTACTGTCATCTCTACGCATGCACACACACACATTTATATGCAAACTGAACATGGTTACATAAACAACAGAAAATGTAAAATCGTTCTGCATGCACAGGCTGTCATAAAAATAGTGTGCGTAAATGAATAACATTAAACGAGTGGGGCAGATAAGCTACCCCCTTATGTGCTCGCCTCAGATTCAAATTTAGCTTTGCGTAGGGAATTGATGAGACACAGAGCTCAAAGCCAAAGTCTTCAAAGACCATGGTTACACAAGATGCAAGGCGTCAAACCCACTTTGTTGTTCTTGGGTGAACGAGTGGGTTGTAGCTGCCGAGCTGCACAGGGTGATACAGCAACAGAGTTCTGCAAGCCCAAGAAAAGATGATAAAATACAAAAGTTACACCAAGGTTACATTGTATGTAAAGGAGAGCAAAAGCGATCTTTTTTTGTTTTTAGATGATTGTAGTTGTGGGAGTTGGGGTTGCTCTATCATGTTTCAAGGTTAAGCTCCCCTTTATCGCTGCCATAAAACATAGCAGGTGTGGGAGAAAGAAAAGAGCAGGAGTGCCAAGGGAGAGTGAGAAGAGAACGACGTGGAGCGATAACAAGAGAAATAAAGAGCTGATGCTGTAATAGTATAGTATAATAGTGCAAGTGAACAGTTTCATCACACTCAAAGCAATGCGTGCTTAAGGAAGGGGAGCTTTAAATGAAAAGTTTAATTTTTTTTTGGAAAATACAATTATTCGCTTTCTTGCTGAGAGTTAGATGAGAAGATCGATACCACTCTCATGTCAGAGAGTGGTATCAATCTTATCATCTAATTCTAAGCAAGAAGGTCAATATGCATATTTCCAAAAAAAGATTACTATGTGGAAACAAGTTTGAGATGAATATGACTATTGTCCTGTCCTGCAACTGGAGGACTGGTTTCCAGTTTCCAAGCTTTGCTCCTCCTGAGAAACCATTTGAATCCCCACCAGCCCCAGGCTCGTCTTGTAACCCTAACCCAGTCGTGTTGTGAAAGAGCATTTCACATTACCACATTGTTATTAATATTGCATTCTTAATGGCAGGATGCAGCAGCAAACTATTTGTCTTGGTAACACTAAGAGCACTAAGCGGAAGTAGAGGATTGCTACATTCTTTCGGAGGCCCCACATTCCCCAGAGCAACACAGATGGTTTGTTGTAGCTCTTACAGTTGCTCCTCTGCTAACCCCCCCCCCCCATCCCTCCCTGCACCCCCTCCAGCATCCAGCTTCCTGTGCAGCAGCATGGCCGCTCAACCCTTCCTTTCCCTTCCCTGCACTGAGCTCGGTCAAGCTCCAGCTCCCTGTACCCCGCCGCTCCAAATACATTATTTACACTCTCCTCCCCTCCCTTCAGCTCAGCTCAAAAGAATCAGGGCAGAGGGAAATAACACCACTGTATAACCCCCCCTCCCCCTCCCCCCGTACACTGACACACACATTGCATACACAAACTCAACCCTCCCTCCACCAGCACCACCCCACCTGCTCGCTCTTTTCTCACTCTGCGGGATGAAAATACAGCGCAGGACTGGGCTGCGACAAAGGGAAACTCTGTGAGGCCCCAGCCCTCCCATTAATCCCCTCTGACATGCCTCCCGAGGGCAGGGATTTGCTACAAGTCAATGCAGGAGACCTACAGTATGCAAAACAAGCCTGTCTGACTCTCATGATTTTCAAAGCCATTGCACTGCCAGTAAGACAGGAAGGCAGATCAGAGAGAGAGAGAGAGAGGGGGGAAAAAAATAACTGCACACAGTCTGCTTAGTTAACCCTTTCCCCACCCTCCTGTTCAGTGTACGTGTCACTTCCCTCTTCTAGTTTCACTCCACGCCTAGATTGCACAGATAATGCTGATGACAGATGACAGGATGAGAACTGATGCTGAGCGATATTTTTTTTTCTCTCTCCCATGCGGCCCTGCTGCTGTTATCCTCTTTGTCTCCCTTCATGACAAATTCAGCTTCAAGATGGGCTTGTTATACCAGACCAAAATATGAAAACCACCCAACGTAAACAGGAATTCAAAGGCCACGTGATGCACTTACTTCTCTCGGGAAGAGGAGTGCTATTGAATTTCCACCTTATCAGGGATCTAGTAATGAGGAGATAGGTGGAGGCTGGTGGTGCAGGATGACATTAGAGAGTGTTGGAGGGTGGGCTGTCCACACCCTGCAGCTCCCACTCACTGGGAATGTAAACAACAGAGCTGAATAGACAGGCTGGGTTTAGTAATGGAGGAGGGAAGAAACCTGCATGGAGGAAGGGCAGCAGCAGAAGTAAAATTACCACAGGGAGAGCAGCAGAGAAATGGAAAAATAGTTGACAGTAAGACATTGCCCCACAGAGGAAGAGAAATCCGCCAGGATTTGTAGCCTGCTTTAGATTCACGTGATTGGCTTCACTGCTGCCTCCCCTCCCACTTCCCCCCCCCCCCCTCTCTTTTTTTCCACCCATCCTCAGACCTTTTGAGATGGAAAAATGGGTCATCTGTGTGGAAGTTAATACTCTAAGCACGTACAGTGCTGCTTTATTTTAAGGACGTGCCTTGGAAATTTTTCTTCCTCTTTCCCTCGCTGGTGAATGACACAGAGGAGGCGCTGGGTAATTAATATACTGTGTTGTTGCCGTGCACACAACTAGCAGTGCAAAAGAGAGCAGCAGTCTTTATTATAGCTGCTAGCACAGCCTGGACGTGTCTCATATTTCTCAGCCTGCCCTCTCCATGGCAACGTACAGTAGGCTGCAGACTCTGGCACCACAGCCATGACATCAGCAACAGGGCACAGACAGTGCGACTCTGAGCATCATCAGGCTGGTGGGAAAACATGTTCCAAAACACAGACGCAGTAGGACATCCAAGCCTCTGTGGACACCTCCACATAACAGTCAGTGATCAGCAGGCAGCAAATACCTCCCTGGGAGGTTACTGCTCAGAGGTTAACACTCTCCAACGCAGACCAATGCAGCATTATGTGCTGCTTTGCAGAGCTAAGTGAAGCTACCATAGCAACCACATACAACAGAGTTATTTCTGGCTGCCTTAAACTTCCAAACACGGCTGCTCCTACATTACCAGACATCTCCACCAGCCAGATACCCAATCTGTGTTTCTACGGCACTCACTATACAGAGCAGTAATCAAGCTTTGACATTCAAACTCAAAAACTGGAATAACACAGCAAAGGTAATTACTGCTGTGGTTAATTTGTTGACAGGATTTTCAGTAATGAGTTGTGGAGCTCAAGTGATTATAATATTCCAAATACAACATTTGACATACGATCAGCATCCATGCAAACAAATTACAATGGCAGTCAGAGTGCTCTGGTCTGCTCCATGCCTTATCCTGGGATTTTACCTTTAATAACAGGTTATTTCCTGTGTCTGTAATGAAGGAACCCGCTGCATCCATCATTGTGAGCACATTAGAAAAAAAGGATTACAACCTGTAAAAAACACCACTCCCAAGCACATGGTCTCTGTGCTGCAGGCACAGCAATTGTTATTGCTGTCAATGGGAACTGTTATGCTCTCAGCTCTCTCCATTCAGTTGTCCTTCAGTGAAACAGCATAGAAGTCTGCACACACTGCCTGGAGCAACAGTCCCCCCTACTGCACAGGAAGAGGGAGTTTCTTTTATTTCCCTTTTTCTTCCCCCGTCTGCTTCATCAGATATGATGAGCTGACTCATAACCCATTCACATACTCAAATAGAGCAGGGATGCAATTAAAAAAAATTACAGCAACAACAACATTGATTACTAATTTCTACCTCAGGATTGAGGACACAGAGCAAACAAAAGATTTGCTGTATCATACTAAAATAAAAACTGTGTCTTGTCAGTGTTTCACTTGGTTTACTTAATGGATTACTTTCAGAGCAGGCAGTACTGGTCTGGTATCCTCCAGTGACCCCTCAGCTCTGGCCAGTCGGCGGGGGCCACAGTACACAACCAGCAGCTGAGTGTTTATTTGCAGGAGAAGCAGGCCAGTGGTGGATGTGTGCAGGGGTCTGAACCTGTTCATATCCCCAGCAGCAGATCTCAGCCTGACTTCCAACAGTTTTTTTTCCTTCTCCTTTGCCTCCCCAAAGGACAGATTAACAAGTAATTTCTTCTGCACATACACTCAGCGCCAGATGACTCTACAGACTTCACCTTTTCCATCAAATGGCAAAATAACAAGAGCGCTGAGGACTGCAGAGTGAGCACATGTTCATGGAAAATGGAACACCGTCCACCATTTACTCTTCACTCGACATTTCTGGGCTGCCGTTCAATTTTCATTTTTCATTCCTAATGTAGAAAAACTATTTTCCCCTGCTCTCGTTTCCTGGCAACCTCCAGGCATGGTCTGCTCTGGCCAAAGCACTTAGAAAAACAGCTGCAGACAGGGATACAAATAATTACAGCTCTATTTGTCTTCCAAGAGACACACTTTTAACAAGACCTACTCCCTTCCCCTACGAGCTGCTCCACTTTCACTCTCCTGCACACATAATAAAGCCATTCACAATAAAGACACTGGCTCAATGTTCTCACACAAGCTTATGTTTCACAATGCTGGTTGGAAACAAATACTGTACTCTTAAGATGGCAAGTCAACTGTTCTGGAAGGGTCTATTTTGTAACCAACTTTGAGGATTCATCAACATATTTAAGGTCAAGTGTATATTTGACATACCTAGCTGTATGGACTGAGCAATATATAGTACCATGAGATTGTATTTCATTACCTTCCATGTTCCTTAAACGTTTTCTGGTACAAATCTTTTTTCTGTGGTATTTTTAAATCATAAAAGGGGTTTTTATCCTTGATTTCGGCATGTAACACTATTTAGCAAAATGACTCAGCTTCCCAAAAAGATAAAAACTGCCCACGCTCCACATTTCAAAACTGTAAATGCTTTTTTCCTGTGCATTGCTACTGCCATCTACTGGAGAATGGAAACTCAGAAACTAAGTGTTTTCATATTTTATTGTAGGATTTTACAGACAAAAATATGTCCAGCTATGAAAGACGAATATAAAAATAACATTTAACTGACATTGCAAAAACAATATTCCACAAACTAGTGTAGGCACTTACAAACACTTCACATGTACATCAACTGTACAGCAATATGTAACAAATAGTTTACATACCTTGTTTTTTTATTTAGTGCATAACACAGCAAAGGCCCCCAAAACATAGAATATAATTAACTTTGAGGGAAATAGAATAAACAGACTGCTAGAAAACATGAGATCTGGTAGGAACAAGATTAGAAAGATGGAATGCGTTTGACATCTCAAGAAACGTATCCCCGAGGACGTTCTTTAACCTCAGAGTGCCATGCTAGAGGGGGATCATTGTCACCTGAGCTCTGTCGTATCAGGCTCACAGCTGCAGTCACACGTACTAAACAGTGCACACAGATCAGTGTCTGAAATAGTCAGACAATCCGAGTAATAGCAGATTTCCATCTCACCCGCAATCACACACATTCATTCTGCGTCATCTTCTGTTAAAGACCGCTGAAAAACAGAAAATATATCTTTTAAAAAGTGTACAGCACAAATTTAGAACAGCTAAAGTGTGTAAATCTTTCTTACATTACGAGGGAACTTAACAACCAGTTGTTTTTAATGTTAACATTTCTGTCTTAGAGGTGAAATAGCCAAGAGCTACTGAAACATTGCTCTCAGCTTTGGATAATTCTAAGATTGATCTTGCACCCTTTCTTGTCCCAGAGACCACAAATAGCAAATGGGGGGTTTATTAAGGATGCTCTGCAACAACTACACAAAACACACACTCTGCAATTTTAATGGGGGATGCAGGAAATCCTCACCTAGCAGATTTTCCTCTCACACAATTTCATTCGACGTCATCTTCTGATAAAGGGTGAGAGTTGATGATTCGCTGAAAAACAAAATAACATCCGTTTGAGGTTATGCTAAAAAAAAAAAAAAAAAAAATGTATAGCACTTATTACAGAACAGCTAAACTTGTGTAAAACTCTCTCACATTACATAGACAATTAAACAGTTATTTGTAATGTCAGCATTTCTGTCTTAGAGGTGAAATAGCCAAGAACTACTGACACATTGCTCTTAGCTTTGGATAATTCTAAGATTGATCTTGCACCCTTTCTTGTCCCAGAGACCACAAATGGCAACTGGGGGGTTTATTAAAGATGCTCTGCAAAAAAAAGGCACACTGAATTCTTAATGGGGGATGCAGGAAATCCTAACCTGGCTGATGGTGGGCAGTTTGGTGAGCAACATTTGGAAGACTGGAGGCGGCAGTGTCTGCTGGAGCACCTGAAGCAGCTGCTGAGGTTGACCACATACTGCAATCGCATTAGTTAGGTGGTCCACACCTTTCTCAAAGTCACCTGGAATTGGGTAAAAAGATTAGAAATGAGAAAGTGGGTCAGCAATTTACGAACAGAGGCGCAGGTTAGTAAAAGATGGCTTAAATGTTTGGCAACAATTGACTTGCTTATTGAAAACTTTGTACAAATAAATTATAAAAAGGAGTTTTAGTAGAAGTGCTAAAGCACATAAAGACATAAGTGCAGCACAGGTTGTGTACTTGAATGATTTACCAGTGTATCATTTGTTACAGTTGGTTACATTGTTCTCCAAGCTTTCTTTGATCTGTCTTGTACTGTCTATCGTGCACATACGCTCACATGTTTTATGTATGAATAAACGGTGAACAGACACGAGGCTCACCTTGTGACAGGAGCTCCTCTCCCAGCTGGATTTCCTCCAAAAAGAATTTCTGAACAGCTTCCGCGTCCTTCAAGTCAGGTAGCTTCAAAGGAAAAATATGTCAGAAATGCACATTTAGGCCCCAGACACAAATATCTGAAATTGGGGTTTTCCCACGTGTCCTACCCTTGCCAGTCCAGACTTGTCACTAGAAAGATTTTGCTTTCTTCTACCTGCGAGACAAAAGTGGCTTTAGACTGTGCTGGGTGTTTAGTTTGCTGTTGTAACGTTACAAATTAACAAACACGTGGTTCCAAGATTAGCTAGCTACCGCGTATTTCCTCCACGAGTTATCTAGCTATAATGCGACGTAACTGAGAAACAAATGTTAATATCTTCTACGCTGTGAGTAACTGGGGGGAAATGAGAACATAGCGCTATTATGAATACTTTCTTGATAAAGTGTCCTTGCGGCTCGTTTGCCACATGGAAGCTAACGTGCTATAAGTTGCCTGTTGAGCTAACTTCCTCTGCTCTTTCCAGCTCAAACACTTACGTTCACGTAGCTTTTCCTTGAAGCGAGGGTCACTCCGTCGCTTTCTGTCAAAATAAATACAGTATGCGACGAAAAGGGCTCCACACACCCCGACAACTACCGCGCTCGTCCGACCGCTCATCATATCTGAAAACTATTCAAAGCCACGCAACACACACACTAGCTGGCCAGCAGCTAGCACGCTGCTACGGAAGTGCGTAAATCGTGACGCATCAATAGTTCAATCGAGTTTAAGAAAAAAAAACATTTAAATACCAAACCGTAAAATCTCGGTTATAAGTTAAAGTACTTTACTCGAAAAAACACACAATAAAACAAAAGTATTACCAGTAAAATGCACTTTTAAGCATCAAAAGCAAAAATAGTTATAGTGCATAAAATGTGTAAGCTGCATTTTAATGTTATAGTTCGTCAAGGTGGACGAAGGTCATTTTAACCACTTTTAGTTATGAAGTCCATTTTGTATAGTTGGGTAGTAGCATCATATTTTAGAAGCTTGTCATTCATGTCAGTAATTTATTTTTACTGAAGTAAAATGTTAGACCACGAGAAATATTCAGGTGAAGTATCTGAAAATTGCACTTAAGTATGGTACTTGAGTACATTTTACTTTCCACAGCAAGAGACACTGAATACTTCACAAACTATGGCATTTATTTCAAACAGAGGCTTCTGCTTTGCTTACATTTTTACAATAAATTACACAATGACCATCATCAGATGAGCCTAATAAATACTATTGAGCATTTTTCAATAAGCTCTATTACTTTCTCTTAATCTATTATCCAGACTATTTTCCATATACAGGTTCATACAGCTGTAGCTTCAGGCCATGTACAGGTTGGAAAATAGTTCAGCCGCATGATAAAACCACCATTCTTCCCTTACAAGCACAAGCTATAGAAAAACAAAACAATACAAACTAAAGCAAAACATAAAATAAAAAAGCAAAGTATTGAAACTGATGAAAATAAGCCGAAAACAACAAATGAACTAAAAAAAAAAAAATGTTCCTACAAGAGAACAAGAATGAGGACAAAGGGGAGAACAAACATGCTGTAACCCTCAGTATTTACACTCAAACTACAGTTAAAACCGTAAAACTGTCTGTACAGAAAGGTACACGTTATTAACAGTGCAAGATATTAAATAGCTTGACTCAAAACACGTCTCAATATACAAATGTATAACAAAAGCATACAATTACATACAAGTGCCAAACAAAATGTAACTTCAGGTTATCATACAGTAGGGGGTTTATACAAAGGAAACACAGGAGATGTCTTCAGAAATGTATACACATACGTCACTTTATGATATAAATGCACATTTACAATATCTTTACCTTTGATCTGGTCATAGTACAGGAAACAGAACCAAATATGTTTAGGTAGGGATGAGTATGAGAGGAAGCTGGCATGTCATTTTTGATGATGAGTAAAATTAGTAAGATGCAAAAAGAGTATGCGTTGCTTTATTTAATGAAGCAAAAATATACTTAATTACATAACTTCATGTTTGTTTGAATTACTGCAAAATGTGGGATTCAGCTTTATTAATGTGTTCTGCAGTACTAAGTACATGCTGCAAATACCTCCTATGGCTGCCTTCGCTGAAACTTGATCCAGTTGCAAATCGTCAGTGAAGATGATGGGACCGGGAGGGATTATATGGGTGATGGAAACATAATCAAATAAAGCAGATGGGCTTTTAAAAGGCGGATGATCTGGAGTAATGTGACCACTGGATTCACCACCTCCATCATTGCACATTTTATACTGCCAAACAAAATAGTTACACCCAAGCTGGATGAGTATTCAGTAGTAGATTACAGGCGATCCAGTATAGGAGTTCTGTTCATAGACTGTATAAAAGACGTGGACATAGCCACTGGGTCTGAAAAGTTAGGCCACTGTGGAAGCGCCTTAAACCTGTATTCTTGAAGTCTATGATAAAATGACCCTACTTCTCACTTGATTTATTATTAATTATGGTCCCATTTACAGTAAAGTGTCTACCTTGTGATTGACTAGTCCCTACCACGGCGACCTGTCAATCAGGATAGAGGCTTAGCAATGCCTATAGATGGCACTGTGTACATTTAAATAGGTATGAAATAGTTTTTTGGGCGTGTTTTCGTCTTAGAACTTTGACCCTCTCAGTTTGTTTTTGTTTTCAGTTCATGAAGGTGAAGTTTGTAACATTTTGGTCACCTAAAAGTCTTGTTCAGCGTTCGGTTGGACTAAAAGACACTAACGAGTCAGCTGTTCATTTTTTACATTTGGTTTTCGCTAGCCAAGATTAGCATCCCAATTAATATCACAGTTAGCGTGGATTATAGCTATTTATTTTAATTCCACCCACTTGTCCAAATATGGTCACTTCTGGCTCCAAAAAACCAAGATGGGATGGCCAAAAAGCCAAATTCGAGGCTTCAAAACAGTAGTTCACAAACCAACGAGTGACGTCACGGTGGCTACGTCTACTTCTTTTATACAGTGTATGGTTCTGCTTTTACAATTATACTTTTTAAATAGTACCATACGCTGATAAAAAACATTATCTGTCAGACTCAGCCCTTCACTGCCTGCTCACTCATACAGCATTCTTCAGTCTTTTGTAGGGGACACATTATTCCAGCTGACCCTCTGATTTGAGAAGAGGATCTGGAAAAAAAAGTGCTGTCCTTTCTCAAAGTGCCCCATGGAAAA
Organism: Sander vitreus; assembly: GCF_031162955.1. Classification (NCBI taxonomy): domain Eukaryota; kingdom Metazoa; phylum Chordata; class Actinopteri; order Perciformes; family Percidae; genus Sander; species Sander vitreus. Next base: position 11,071,704 of record NC_135871.1, on the reverse strand, counting down.
GAACAAAAAGGCACTACAGTATCATTCCATTTTCATCCACTGAGGCTGTCAGTGGACCTATGATGGTCTGAAACCCTATCCATCAACACCTACATGACTCAATGCAAACATGTACAGGACCGCATGCCTGTATGTGAGAAGAGCATCGTCAACCACTTGAGGTTTAACCACACAAAGGCCTTTTTTAGTAAGGGTGGACAGAGAAATGTGGCAAAGTTACATTTCATACGCTCTTAATGCCAATGTGGCAGTGTTCCTCTGAATTCCCCACAATAACATGGCAAGCACAGGCTGTGTACCGTGTTGAGCTATGAGGACAGAGCACAGTGGGGTCTTCACTGGAAATCATCCCTTACCAATACAACTTTATCAAACGGAAACAATTATTGCTTGCAAAAACAATTGTTACAATTGTTCAATTAAGAAGAGCGCAAAAGACAATTTCGTATTTTTTTTTGTTGACAAATTTGATCCCCCTACACAATCTTCATAAAAGTGCACTTAAGTGCAATTAGCTTGAAAGGAAACAGTTGTCAATAGAAAATAGTGCTTGTTTCTTTTTTTTTGTTGTTGTCTCTGGTCTGGTTTTTGTGCCCCAGTAGTTACAGTATGTAGGTTGACTTGTCTGTCCTGTTGGAAGGGAATGGGGCGGTGACCCCGGGGTGCTGGTTAAGTGCTTAGTGCGGTGGCTTTTTGCTTATTCGTCCTGTCACCTGCACTCCACTGATACCCCAGAGTTCTGAGAAGAGGAGGATGAGGATGACACCGGCGGGTCAGCCAGAGTCAGCATGACTGCCGCAGTCAATGAGCTGGAGGACGGGGAGGAGGAGGAGGAGGATGAAGATGAAGCAGCCACCGTGCCTGCAGAACAGAAAGGAGATTTGGTTATGGTCAGGTTAGAGGCATGCATGGTTTAATGTTGCATGCAGATCTTTACACACAAACTTAAAGCGTAACTCTCGCCAAAATGCAACCTAGGGTCTTTTTGTGAATGTAACCGAGTCAAACTTTCATTTAAAAGGATATTTAGGACTGAAGCGCCACTTTTAAGATGTACCGTATTTTAGTTTTTCGGTCAAATGGCCTTTTGAATGGGAGTAATAGGGGCACTTTTATGCTAGCCTCAAAATAGCTATTTTTAAAACACTAAGAAGGCTCGACACAACATGAAACTTTGCTCGAAGTATCACCAGGGTCTCTACACCTTAACTACACCGGTGCACAAGGCATATACTAAATCTGTGGCTACTTGTTTTGATATCGACTCGTTTTGACTGCCGAGGTGGTAGCGGCTGGAAACTACAAGAGCTATGGTGAGTTGTTCAAAACCTCTCTTTTTAGTAAACTCTGTGTACACAAACAATGTTCTCAATGCTGGAGTTCATGTGTAAAGCCCCTGGTGATACTTGGAGCAAAGTTTCATGTTGTGTCGAGCCTTCTTAGTGTTTTAAAAATAGCTATTTTAAAAACACTAAGAAGGCCATTTGACCGAAAAACGAAAATACGGTAAATCTTAAAAATGGCGCTTCAGTCCTAAATATGCTTTTAAACGAAAGTTTGACTCGGGTACATTCACAAAAAGACCCTAGGTTGCATTTTGGCGAGAGTTACGCTTTAAGATTTAAGCATTTAAGAATAGCTGGTGCAACCCAATCCTGGTTAGAAGCAATGTTGACATCACAAATGGCTGACTCACTTTCCCGTTCCTTCTTCTTCATGCGTTTTCGTCGTCTGTCGATAGAGGCCACCTCAGACTTGAGGGTGAGGTAGTGGTTCCTGATGTCCTGCAGCTTCTCCTGAAGAAACGAAATCCTCTCCAGACTGCTCATCTTTTCCAGGTCAGCTAATTATGCATTTTAGGGGTTAATAGGGCATTGACATAAACATGTATAAAAACTCTAATAAATAGAATGAGAAATAGTTGCTAAATTAAATACTCAGTTCACCCAAATCACAAACAAATTCATTTTTTAAATGACTATAGATACATTGATGTTGACAATTTAATACTCTCAGTCATCACAAATTACTTTACAAAAACAAAATGAAGTCAATGTGTGACACTTACACATCTGGAAGCTCCACTTGTACACACGAGGCGATCTTCCATGGTTGTCTCGTTGCTGGGTGTGGTCGGCGTCACCCTGCTTGTGGTACTTATGGCTCGAAGGGGGAGATCGCCCGTGACACTTGGGCGAGGTGGCAGCCTTCACGTCTGGTGCGTTGTTCTTAGAGGCAGTTGATTTGGCAGTGCCCTCAACAACAGACTGGTCTTCGCTGTCACTGCTGTTGGCTGGAGGAGAGAAGACGGCTGAGGTGAAAAGAAATGGACAATGATCAAGCAAAATCTCATTCCCTTTCCTGCCTGAAATCTGTAATTTATTGTCAGGAAACAAGTAAATATGAAATAGAGATTCTACAGCTTATAAAAGTACTGCTGGCTCTCCTTACCTGTTTTCCTATTCTTTTTGGGAGGCACACCGAGGCTCTTACGGCTTGGCTTGTGTTTCTTTGAGGCTCCACCAGTCTGTGATTCTTTTTGCCGCTTCTGACTCGCAGACGCTACAAAGAAAATGCAAGAAGACGGTGAGGGAACAGACGGACTGTGAAATGAGTTGTCAGCGTGTATTTCTTTAGTATTCCATCTTAAAGAAAATTTATGAATTCGGTCAATGAAAAAGATTCACAAGACTTAAGAAGGGTAAGATACTTGTACCTTTGGACTTCTGTTCACTCTCTTGTTGGCTGCTGCTGCTCAGCTCGAGGCTGCAGCTACTGCTGCTGTTGCAGGAGAGGCTGACGTCAAACACCTTTGAGGGGGAACCCGCCCTCTCATCCTGAGGGAGGTCTTGCAGCTCCCCACCCAGACTCTCCACTTCCACCGTGCTGCTGTCTGTCTCACTGCGCCCACCTGCCACCTCCTCCTGTATGGGCCCTGGGGGGAGAGCGTCAGAAACCGGCTCTGAAGGCAAAGCGGGGGGTATGGACGGTGGCGGGGAGGAAGGCTGCGCTGGACCAGAATCTTCAACAGCGCTGCCTCCTCCTGAGGGCGACTCGGGCGTCGTCGGTGGTGTGTTGAGTACAGAGTTACTGCCACTGCTCGGAAACTCCTGTAGTTTGTCGTTTTCCATCTGCTCCTCTGAGGCTTCGTCCTCGGGCCCAGCATCCTGTTCGACACTCGGCTCCTCCAGACACGGGGGTACAGGTGGAGGAGGAGAATTGGCGGCCTCTGTGTCCGAGTCAGAGAACAACTCTTTGAGAGTCTTCTTCGGCCACTGGGCCTGGATGCTGGACCACACATCCTTTTGGCCTTTAGAGCGTACAGCTGGCCTTTCCTCTGCATTTCCAGACATTTTGGCCCTCTTTTCAGGAATCTCCCAGAACCCAGCTTGTCTGCCACCTTTGGTCTTCTCCCTCATCCCGTTGTACTTCTTGGAAGGGGAGCCTTTGGTTTTTGGCCGGCTTCGCTCACTTTCCTCAGCCTGGGATTCGGCCAGCGGCGCACCCTCATCATCTGAACTGCTGCTGGACGAGGCTCCCTTCTCCTCCCCGGGACCAGCCGCTCTCTCCAGCTTCTTGGGAGAGCCTACTGGCAACCAGTCAGCACTCCTGGTGCTCCGGGTCTTTGCTTTGGATTGGCCTTTCGGGGTCCTCTCTGCTGCACCGTCAGATTTCCTCTTCCTGTTGCTGCCCTCTCCATCCAACTCCGGTTGGCTTCTGCGCTTCCCAACATCGCCACTCTCTGCACTGACTAAATCCTGGTTCTTTCCTGAGACTGGAGTAGGTTTGGATGCTTCAGGAGGGGTCCCGCTCTCCCAGCACTCTGATGTTTGCGGGGGCTCCGGGGGGGCCTTTCTGGGGCTGCCTCTGCAACCTGGACGATCCTCCTCATTATGTTCTCCCTCCTCATCCTCATGCTCACTTTCGTCTGTGGACATCTCAGAGGCTGAGGCAAACAAGAGAACTTCTGTTAGTTATGGCAGGATATCAACAGGCATACATAAACCACTTCAGAGTGACACAAGCCTAAGCTGCTATAAGTGTGCATGAGGACTACAGCCTAATGAGTGTTGCTACCTTGCAGGCCATTGAGGATAGAAGTAATTTCTATAGACTTGACTGGAGACTGCTGAGTCCCTTTGTCCTCACCCTCGTCCATCTTGGAAAAGACATCCTGACTCAGGCCACATTTGGAGCGTGGGAGGCGGCTAGCGTTGGGCGAAGGGCCGAGGACTTCTCTGTCATTGAGCCTCTCCAACCTGTCTCGCTCCCTCTCAGCTTTGTTCTGTTCAGGATTTAACACAGTCAGTGATTTACGTCATGACATCAAACCAGGTTTAAGTTGAAAAGTTGCCACTCTCCAGACTCGTACCTTTATCTTTTTGCGGTGCTTTATTTTTGGTACATTCTTATTGGCGGGGCGCACAATCTTGTCTGCTTTGATCCATTCATCATATCTAAAAATCAAGTACAAAGACAAGGGACAATTTCATCATTCAGATCTTTGAGAGGAGCGAAGAAATATCCTCTCACGCCACCCACCACACAGACACCTCTACTGCATGACCCCAACATGTTGCTGTGACACAATAAGCCTCAACAGCAAAAGGAAGAAATCCCATAGTGTAATGTGGAAAAAGACAAACCTTGACGATGAAGAAAGAAACAATGTTAACACCGACCACCACAGAAATCATATTCAACAAAGTTCCAACAGTACCAAGGGTGCTACTTGGGTCGTATGAGAAAAATGAAAAAGTTTCACGACATCGCACACGACAGACACAATGCAGAGAACATCCCACTGTCTTTTATAGAGTGCTAGAGGACCACACAACAACATTGAGACAATGAAATGCTAATTGCACTAGTTAACCTCTGTGTCATGGTACCCTAACACTCTACTTAACACTGCATTAACCCTGACCCGCTGGGGAGGGGGGAGAGGGTTGAGAGGTAGAGGTGAGTGTAGCAGCACTTTGGTTGGCCTTTCAGAGATCCAAAGGGGTAGCTCACATTTAAATATCATCTTATAGGATCAAAAAACTGTTTCACCAAAACCACTGGTTGACTATTTCCAGAGTAAAATTGATTCAAATTCAGCCTGTCTGTGGATTTAGTTGAGAGACAGACAGCTGGGGGACAGACAGACAGGGGATTCAGTCAAAACTGAGTGAGGGAAGCTGAGGAATGATCCACATCAACCCAATACTCAGTTCTGTTTCTGCCACTAGATGGCCCAGTCTTCTCCATAATCAGAGTACTGACCATGGGACTGGATCAGATGAAAGCAGAATAGCGAGGAAGGGATGTATCTGTTACTGCTGAGGGGATACCCATGTAGCGGTGATCCCTTGAAAGTTAAGAGATGTCTCTTTTTAAATATATATTTTTTTTGTTTAGGGTGAATATAGACGTTAGGTGATTTCTCCCCAGGTCCTGTCTTACCTGATGTTCCAGCCACAGTAGTGCACCAGGTAGAGCACCTCTCCCCCCTCCACGTCTGCCTCTTTCACAGTGGCCTCGTACGTCTTCAGATTGCGGCCTCGCCCATACCTCACCTGCACCTTCATCCCCGGGGGGTAACACTCAAACTCCTCCCCTTCCTCCCCCTCCTGACTGCTGTCATCCCTGCAAGAAAAACAGTTCAGCACTTCCTGGCCCTAGGCTGCCCCATTGAGCACCACAGAACCCCACCCACAGCCACCCACCCAACTCACTACCTGCTGCTAGGAAGCCTGTTTTCTAATTAACTTGCTCCACCCTTGCCTTCCCTGTCCCATTACAACATTAGGCCCTTTTCCTATAAAGAAACATAAACTTCCCATTTCTGTCCTGCTTTAACTCTAGTCCAGTGTAACCTACAGCAAACTGGAGTATAAACAACTGTTCATTTACAGTAAGCCAGTCAAAGAACAGTACATGAAGTGTACAGTAAATAAAACATCATTCTTTCATGGCAAAAACCAATCATCTTGCATGGGAAATGACGCTACTGTTAGGCTATCTAACCCTCTATTCACACACAACGACATACTTGGGATTCTCACTCACACACACACGCTGTAAGAAACAAAGCATCCACAAGGAGGAGCTAGTGGGAAACAGTCAGGAGATGTCGAAGCTGGAGGGTAAACGGGCGGTGCAGGAATGCCAGTAAGTGGTTTAGGCGCAGGGGGCCACAGGGGCAGGTTAGCACAGCAAAGCACGACTTGGCAGGCAGCGCAGCAACTTAAAGCGAGACTACAGCGCTAAGAGGAAGCACGGCTACCAGATCCGATTTGGTCTGCTGCCACAAAGAACAGCTACAACACAGTACTCCACACAATCCCTCTCATACCTAACTGCTCAGTGCACGTGCCTTCTGCTGGCAGCTCATTTTCAACACAGCACAATGAAGAAAATGCACTTCTTTGTGCGGCAGTCCAAGTGTGACAACTAGAAGAAGCTGATAGCACCCTAAGACTGGGGACACACTAGACTTCAAAATGCCAACTGATTTTAAAAACACACTGCACATAAATCAATTCCCCAGACCTTTTGCACCCTCAGTGTTAAATATGGTCACGAAACACAAACAAGCATAGGAAGGGTATCAAACACTGAGATATAATACATTTAGAGCTGCAACAATTACACAAATAATTCGTTAAGTCAAGCCACAGAAAATGATTTGCAAGTATTTTAATGATTGGTTTATCGTAATTTTTAAAGAAACAAAAGCCAAACATTTGTTGGTTCCAGGTTCTCAAATGTGAATATTTGCGGTTTTTCTTGGTCTCACATTATAGTTAATTGAATATTTTTCGGGGTTGGACTGTTGAGTGGGCAAAAAAAATGACATTTGATGATGTCACATTCTGCTCTAGGAGCATGTGTTGGGCATTTTTCGCTGTTTTCTAATATTTTATAGACCAAATGATTAATCAAAAAAACTGCCAGCAGATTAATCAATAATGAAAATAATCAAAGTTGCAGCCCTAAACAAATTATCTATAAGCATCACTTGCGTCAGGACTTGTAATTATGCACTGAAAGATCCAAAAAGAATGGTCGGAGAGGCAGTGCAAATGGGCAGTGCACTTTTAAATAAAGCAGTTGATTAGGCTTCATCAAGAAAAAAAAAAAGGTAAATAGTACTTAGGCAGTTACAAAACAATCACTGTCGAACAAGAGTTTCCTTCTATATAATTAATTGCTCTCATTAATATAAATTAAAACACAATTTTCCCATTTATTGGCTACACAGTCCATGCTGCTGGAATGAAAATGTGACACACACACACACACACACACACACACACACACACACACGTGTTGGGGAGTAACGGAATACATGTACCGGCGTTACGTATTCAGAATACAAATTATGAGTAACTGTATTCCGTTACAGTTACAATTTAAATAATTGGTATTTAGAATACAGTTACATTGTTGAAATCAATGGATTACATGACGATACTTCTCCGTTTCATGAGTTTATTCACTCTCACAACTCCATGCATTTCCCAGAAACCCCAATATGAAAACGAAAAAATTTGCTATTTGCGTGCTCACTCACAATGGAGTCGGAACCGGCACAACAGAGCCAGGGCAGAAATGCGTTTCTATCTTGGAAATTCAAACAGCATTTCACATTAAAGAAAGAACAGGGAGAACGAAATATAACTGTGCAGTACAACCTCTGCTTGCCAGCAACCAACCTCCTTTCAGCGTCCAAATTACTCCACCTCCAACCTGAAGAAGCATCTTAAAGTTTTTTTTTTTTTTTTTTTTTTTTATTAGCCAAGGGTAGTCGTCTGCTGTAGTTTTACTGGTCACCTTGTTATTTTATAGTTGTATCAGGTAGCTACCTGTTTAGTTGACTTTACATTCTTTTGTGCTGATTTACTAACTCCAGAGCTGTTGAAAGACTGACTAGCCCCGTTTGACATGCTAGTTAATGTTAGCTAAAATTAGCTTGTGGTAGCTTAGACTGCTGTTAGATTTTTGTAGTATGCAGTTCGGGACTACAAATACAACAATCTATCTGCTTGTTCAGGTACATATTCAGCCAGTTGGAACAGAAGAACACACCAGAATAGACCTGTTTAGTAAGCAGGATTTGATGGCCGCATTCCTACACTTGCAATTCAATGTGGAAGTAATCCAAGTATTCAGAATACGTTACTCAGATTGAGTAATGTAACGGAATACGTTACAAATGACATTTTTGGGCATGTATTCTGTAACAGAGTACGTTTCGAAAGTATCCTTCCCAACACTGACACACACACTGACACACACACTGACACACACACTGACACACACACACACACACACACACTGACACACACACACACACACACACACAGCAGGTCCAGATTACAGGCTGTAAACATTGAACAGGTCTGATATCATCAGGACAGATCAGATCAGATCAGCCTGCAGGTTGTCTGCTGTGTGAATCTGTAAACCCTCACACTACCACATAATCTGCGAGGACCACTGATCCTGACAACGCCAAAGGATCAGGGAACCTCCCGACTGTCAGAAAGTCCACATTTGTTGGTAATCGGCAGGAGCCCAAGGCCACTGGTGATAAAAACTACAGAGAGGGGGATACTGGGAGCAACAGCGTATGATAAGAACATCCTAAAGTTAGTGAATTGTGCAATCCCTTCAACCAGACACAAAAAAACTATTGTTACAGTCTTTTCTAGCCTGTCCACATGAGCCCAACAACCTTAACAAGTGTCAAGGATGGGTGGTGGAGGGTGAACAAAAAGGGTCTAAAATAGGCAGAGAGCACTGATCTGGATGCTCTGCACAGGAAACAATAGCCTACTGAGACCAAACCATACAACTTCCCAGAACTATTTTTTTCAACACTGAAAGCCACTTTTTTTTCCTCTTAAAAAGGTTACTGCCATCTTGCGTCTAGTGTGCTAATGCATCAGTGACAACACTCACATACATGGAACATTTAATAAAGCTGAACATCGAAAAGCCAAAAAATGAGAGAAAAGATAGAGAAAGAAAGAGAAAGAGAGAGAGAGAGAGAGAGAGAGAGAGAGAGAGATCAGGAAAGGACAGAAATCAAGAAGAGCACAGCCATGTTGTGTGCATTGAGTGAGAGAGGCTGGCCATGGTCAAACAATCCCCACCAGACAGAGAGAGAAAGAGAGAGGCGTGAAAGAAAGAGTGAGTGAGACAGTGAGAATGAGAGCACAGCATGACATGCCAGGTGAAAGGTAGCAGTCAGGCTTTGGTGCTCTAAGATGTCTCTGCCAGCTGATGCCGACCAAGCCACAAGAAATAATAATAGCACAGAGGGCAGTGGGTAAGAGCTTAGTTAGAGAGAGAGAGAGAGAGAGAGAGAGAGAGAGAGAGAGAGAGAGAGACAGAGAGACAGAGAGACAGAGAGAGAGAGAGAGAGCTGTTCTCTCTCTGGTTAGCAGGTAGAGGTGGATTGTGGGTATACTGGGTATTAGTGTCATCAAGGGCAGACGGGTCGCTGCTCCTCGTCTGCTAATGGTCTTTTAGATTTTTACTGCCACCAAGGAAAGTGAATGCCTCAGGTTCTTTAGTCTGGCGAAACGTTTAGGTGTTGAAAGTCAGATTGAGTACTAACACAGTTTCACCATGCAGGAGCTCTGCATGGAGCTTGTGTTTGTGCCATGAGGATTTCTTTTACCGCCCTGGTGGAGGGACCATCCTGTCAGACCACCTACCCAGAGTTGTCTTTGCTCTCCTCCTCCTCCTCGTCGCGCTCCTCCTTCATGTTCTCCGCTCCGAGGTGAGCCGTAGATGAGCCCTCGTCTGCGTCTCCCTTAAGGGGACCATCTTCCTCGTCGTCGTCGTCGTCGTCGTCGTCGTCGTTTCCGCTGTCCTTTTCCTCCGTTTTTGATGGATCAGGTTCCATTTTGTTCCGGGTCAAATCAGGCTTCTCGTCCTGTGAGAGAAGGATTCTTTTATTATAATGAGAAATGAATCTAATGTAAACGTGCGGTTTTCTAAATAACATAAACATAAGAAAAAAAGGGCAAATATTTAAATCAATCATAGTATTTAGGAGAATGCCTACCTTGCAGACTATAGACTGTGCGCCACAAGGTTCTCCATCAACCTGGGCTTTCTGCTCTTCTGAGCTGGAGGCGGTGGGAGAGCTTCCTCCAGCCTCCCCCTCTGACTTGACCTCCCCCTTGGGAGCCTGCTTCAAAGGGAGGTCCATCCTGAAGGTGATGGCGGTGGAGGTGCAGTATTCCTCAAATCCATACAAGTACCTGGGTGATAAAAGATTCCTCGTCAACATATCTTGACTGCTCCTCTCAAAGATGTACATATTCCATTACTCATGGCACTGCTAAAAGTCAATCTTGCAAAGATAAAAGCTTAATTTATTCTTAAGGAATATGCTAAAAAAAAGAAAGAAAAGAGGCTGTAAAAGTAGTAAAAGAAACATGGACATTAAAAGCGTAAAACAGACTACAAACTGCATGTCAGTCTGCGCCTGTACGTACTTGCGGTAAGCACATTTGACATTGTAGCCGGCGGCTGAGTTGAGCACAGGGATTCCCAGATCCTGATAAACTTGCTTCCACACCGAGCCGCTTTCAATCTGCTCAAACACGGTTAGCAGAGGGAGACAGATCCAGAGTCAGTCAACATCAAGCGAGACAGAAGTTATGCTACACTGCAGGTAACCGCTGTCAAAGTGGCACTCACATTGTCAAAGCCTCCCAGTTTGTGCACCAGCCTGTAGAGCTTGAACAGGTTCAGGTTCCTGTAGCCCAGAACAGGCCGTTTATTGATGGGAGTTCCTGAGGAAGAGAAACATGTCATGGGTTGAGATGGTGGACACACAGATACAGTTTAAGTTAGAAATATGCTTTAAAGTGACCTGGAATTGGTTTTCAGCAGTGTTGGAGGAACTATTAAGATCCTTTACTTAAGGAAAAGTAGCAATACGGCAACAAAATTAAATTCCATTTAAATTTAATTAAAAATTTTTAATTTAATTTTAATTTTACTTGTAATTTAATACCATTACAAGTAAAAGTCCTGCTTTGAAAATGTCACTTAACAGCATTATTAGCATAATGTATTAAAAGTATCCATAATGCAGAAAAATGCCCTATGTGAGTATTATGCTATTCTACTTGGTACGGGTGAGCTAATTGTAACTATTTTATATACTTTTTGAGTTGTTTAATCAACACTTTAATACAAGTACATCCTACTGTATAAGCGGATCATATGTTTTTGTGTAAAATCTTAATCTGATACATAACTAAAGCTGTCAAATAAATGTAGTGAAGTCAATATTGCCCTCTGAATTGTAGTGGAGTAGAAGTATAAAGCAGCACGGAAACACTCCTTTTAAGGAGCAAAGTAGGTTAAAAAGCAGCCTCACACTCTGAGACATTTCTTGTTGTAAAAAGATAATCAAAGTTATGGAGATACACATGAACCATTTTAGACTGTAAACCAGAAAATGTGTTTAGGGGCAGCCTTAAAAGCAGCTAATGAGATATGAGTACAGGGGGCAGAAAAAAAGAGAGAGTGAAACTAAACGTGGGATTGTAAGAGGGAGATAGACAGGATAAATAACACAATTACAGTATTTTATACCTTTTTGCCTAATTTTTAACTCTCCCCTGACCAAAAGTGTGACGAATATGTCACATCCGTTACTAAATTATAAAACTGCACCTGGAACCTTCAAAATAAAATGTTTGTTGTAAAGAAACCATGTAAACATCTGCACTCTTGGCTCACCTCTGTCTTCCATGAACTTGTAGAGCTGCTGCAGAAAGTTCTCCCGCTCCTCTGGGAACGGCTCCACTTCCTCCTGCAGACAGGAAACAAGACAGTAGGAGGGTTTTTTTTATTTTTATTTGGGAGGTTGTGGGGATAAAAGCATGTGCAGGGTTCTGCCTCTACCTCCTCTTCTTCGCCGCTGGCATCTTCTTCCTGCCCTTCCTCTTCATCCTCCTCCTCATCCTCACTGCTAGAACTTTCTTCCTTCACTTCTGTCTTCCAGGTGCTGGGCACGACAAACTGCTGCAGGAACTCCAAAGCGGCGTCCAGTGCTGTCAAACACACACATGCAGTAATATTACATCAACTTACATTACATCAACCACATCCAATAAGCGTTGCCTATCATTCCCTTCTGCATGAAAAAACTCAAGCTAAATCATTCTGCAGAGTTAGAAGACGTTTCATGCTACTGTATATAAACAAAGATAAGACATGAACAGAGAAAAACATGAGAAAAAAGCAGCCATGGAAGAAAGCAGCATGAACATCTGTCAGGAGTATTTGCAGAGACGCAGAGCAGCAGAGGCATTCAGCCACAATGTCACAGGTGGGTTTAAGTAGCATCTAACCACCTTGGCAGATGCTTGTTTTATGCGTTTGTAATGCAGAAAATATCACAGTTGTGAGTCAACCACCTGTGAATACCAAGACTGGGATAATACAAAGTGGTTTACTAAATGGAATTGTAAAAGAGTGAGAGCTTGCAGCAGAAAAAATGGAGGCGCTATATAAAAAGCCTGGTGAAGACTTCAAATAAAAATAGACTCGACAGTGGCAGGAGCTCTCAGCCGCTGCATTCCCCAGAACAAAAAACAAAACTTCTCTTTCCTCAGTCTGTCTCGCTGCAACTCACTGTGAGCCTTTTTTTTTTTTTTTTGCCAAAAGTGTCAACACACAGACTAGCCCACAGATGTCAAGAACTAGGTATGTTCTATGCACCACTTCTGTAAAGTTTTACTTCTTAAAGCTTTAGTTTTCACTCACCTGGTTTGAGTCCTGCGTCCGCTTTTGGAGGACAGTCGCTATTCATCTCGCGGACGTCCTTCCGCAGCACCGTGTTACTGCAAAACACAGCAACTCTGATTAATATGTGAACAGAAGTGACGTACAGTACTGAGGGTTACTACATCAAGGTTCAGCTCTACGGTGTGAGACGTGGTAAGCAGATTTTTGTTTTCCCAAAACAAATGTAGGACTATAAAAAAAAGTCTTGTTAATTAAAACACTGGCAGGGGGAGTTTTTAATCTTACAGTAACAATACCAACCTCAAAACCTGAGCAGACATTGCATCACAGACTACTTTCTTACAACATCCCTATTGCAGCTGGGCAAAGTGTTGATTTGGCAGATAGATGGATCAGTGGAGCTTGTAAGCTGAAACCAGTCAGAGGCTTGGAAAGTGTGCCAGAGAGACGATTTGCTGTGTATCTGTAGGCAGCTGAGCTGATCCAATGATTAGATTTGTCATGGAGTGAATACAAAAAAGTATATTGCAGCAGAGCAACAGAGCTCATAGAAAACAGACACCTTGGTTTATTGTCATTTACTATAGATATTTTCTTAAAAAAGAAATTGTATTGGGTTTGTTGTTAGAATGGCACTAGTTCGGTGGCCGGGTTAGATCAGTTGGTAGAGCAGGCGCACATATATAGAGGTTTACTCCTCGATGCAGGTTCGACTCCGACCTGCGGCCCTTTGCTGCATCTCTCTCTCTCTCTCTCTCTCTCTCTCTCTCTCTCTCTCTCTCCATCCTGTGAAATTAAAAGGCCTAAAAATGCCCAACATAAAATAAAGAGAATAATAAATAGAATGGCTAGTTCACTCAGTACTTGTCTGTATACAAATGTGCAAAGATTATTTTTTATTGAGACTAGCAAAAAGAAAAACAAGACTAATAGTCTACAGCTATGCTAGCAGCTCTGTGAGGCTGTACTTAAAATAATGCTGCATCTAACATCGGCACACAAACATGCTCACGGTGACCACATGCTGATGTTTAGCAGGTATTATGTTTACCATGTTCTCCATCTTAGTGTGTTAGCATGCTAAAATGTACTAATAGCTAAATCACCAAAGTCAGTAAAAAGTCATTCACTGGGGAACAATGAATGTGTTTACTAAATATTATGGAAATTCATGTTGTTTCGGGATTTCAGTCTGGACCAAAGTGGTGGACCGACCAACTGACTGAGTAACATTGCTATCCCTAGAGCCACGCCGCTAGCATTGCTAAAAATAACTCATGCTGAATATAGTTTATAAACCCTTATAAATAAATAAATAAACCCTTTAATTTATGGTTTATTTCAAATTGGGTGTTCTTATGTCAATGAAGCTGAAACTGCTCCACGTCACTGCTTACTGGCTGATGTGAAGCAAGCAAATGATTCAATTTGCAAAACTAAATCAGCTTTAGGTTCCACATATACATTACGGTTTACAATAGCCCAGATTCTTCTTCATACATATACATATATATAAAACCTAGCTTTGTTTTGTGACTTAGTTAAAAACCTACTCACAGTGATCAAACTGTATTTGTATGTCTAAGTTTGCAAGCTGGCCAAAACGAGAAAAAAATAGAAACGTTTTTTTATTTTTTTTTCATTGTTACTATGGTGACCAGATCTGACTAAATAAGAATAACCACCACTTCCTGAAAACTCCCATCTCTCCTCTGGATGTGACCTTGCTTTTCCTAAAGAATGTTTTCCGGAGCCATTGTTTTTAAAAAAAGGCACGTTGGTTGGTTATCACTAACAATACCAAAGTCTGCAGAGTCTAGAGTCTGTGCGGAAAAGGTCACATAGCTTATGGATGTGACCCCTCTTCAAAAAACAAATCATACAGGGAGCAGCGTGTTAGAATAACTCTGTAATAATAGACAAGAAGAGGCTGACATTAATGATAAAATGTACAATAACAAATAATGACAAGTGGAGTGTGTTTGTTGTAAAATAATGGAAAAAGGGCTAAAGGAAATGGTAACAACGGTAGTATTACTGAACGGAGGGTACGGACAGTCTGACTAGGTGTGGATGCATGCGAAAAAATATTCATACTCAGCAATTATAACATGTGGTCAACTGTTAAAAAAAACAACAACTTTGTTCTCGCTTAAAATTTTTTTATAAACTTTCCTCTGCGAGGACTAGTTGCAAAACCTTTGATAAATCCAACTTTAACGTTACATAAAGAGACAGGATCCGACTGATGCATCACATCACACATACACGAGTAACATCTTTGTTATTCCATCCACATAAAGGCAAAATGATTGGATGGAAACAAACCTGAAAGTCTCATTTACAATGATATAGATTTTCCAACTTCTTACATTATTATATGCTGTGTCTACCCGTGGATACACTGTGCTGATTTTCTGGAGTGAAATCAAACTGCTGCAGAGCAGAAAGAAAAAACGGCTACCGTGCGATTTCATTTGCAACAAAAGCCATCACAGGGTGCCATGTTCAGAGAGGAAATACTTCACACATATATGACTTCATCTCTGATTTATCATCTCTTATCTTATCCCTCTAATCAGCTCTACCCTTCACCTGACTATTAGCCGAAATACAAGTGATAAGTGGGACTTTTCACACTTCTTTTGCAGATTAGGGGTCATGCTGATTATTTACGCAGGGCATATGAAGGAATGCAGACTCAAGGCTGTTTCTGTCATCAATGGAATTCAAACAGACAGAAACGTAGACTTTGGAACAGCAAGCAAACACCAGATGAATGTATGTCGAGTGTGAGCTATGTTTCTACCCACATACAGAGAGACTGCGGTTACAAACCACTAGCTGAGTGCAGACTCTTGGACGTATTCCTCTCTTTGCCACAGACAAAACAATCTGGCTGTGTGGTTCCACGCCGAGGGCAGGCTACAGGGAAGCTGCACTACCTTAGCTCACCAGAAACTTTACAGCCTGAGGACAAATAAAATAACACAACCAGGGAAGCGCTGGCGGGGAAGGCACACGGTATCTTAACTATTGTTGAGAGATCGCAAAAACAAAGGTTATAATCTTCCAAAGCTACGAACAAATGTGTCATTTAAACACGCACAATAATTGGTCAAGAGGAACAAATGTCATCTGACAGAGCTTCTTCAAATAATGTGATAATACAGAGATTTGTCATGAGTGGAAAGTTCAAAGCACACTACAATTCATATATAAAAAGGCATGAAAACGAAGGAAAAAAAAGTAACAAAATTATCTAAAATATTTGCAAATATTATACTTATATTGTGCAGCCAGCCATATCTTACAATAGAGTGCTCTCAAGCATTTTCATTTGTCAATATATAAAACCGTACACATGCTTTTTTTGTGGCAAAGGTTCATTGCACATGTATCCAATAAAAACATGTTTATCCCCCTGATGGGGATGTTTTACACTAGCACTAGATGATTAGTTGATTAAAGAGCAACTTAGATCATTTAGCAAGTGCAAATGCCAATCATTTACTTGGTTTAATGTTTTTTTTTTGGCTATCATTAATAATTAAGCAATACTTAGGCTGAACTTCGTGCAATGCTAACTTTATATTGATCACGTAAATAGTTCAAAACCAAATTCATGTATTAATTGATAATGAAAATGTCAAATAATCTACTGCTAATCGTTAGTGCAGCCCTACTTCACACATGGTGCAAATGTGGTTTTCAGCACATTAGTTATGACTCACAATTTTCCATCCTTGAAAGAGCGGACGAAGATGTTGTCCTTCTTCACAGTCACGTCTTCGTGGCAGTCTGGGGAGATTACCTTGTTGCACAGAAACAAGAGACAGTCAAGAGGTCATATGAGGTGGTACTGTGTGTGTGTGTGTGTGCGTGTGTGTGTGTGTGTGTGTGAGACAGTACAGTAGAGGAAGGAAGGGGGGTGTCAGAGTATGAGTCAATGATTAAAGCGCCCATATTATGCTCATTTTCAGGTTCATAATTGTATTTTAAGGTTGTACCAGAATAGGTTTACATGGTTTAATTTTCAAAAAACACCATATTTTTTTTGTACTGCACCGCTCTCTCTCACTGCTGCAGATCCTCTTTTCAGCTGGTCTCTGTTTTAGCTACAGAGTGAGACCTCTTTTCTTCTTCTTCTGTACTATCTTTGATTGCACTCGCACATGTGCAGTAGCTCAGATGTAGATCATGTCAGCTAGCTAGCTCCATAGACAGTAAAAGAAAGGCTGTTTCTCCAACTTCGGTCAGTTACAAGGCAGGATTAGCTGGGAGACTTCTAAATGAAGTAGTTCTTTTGTAGATTATGGTGAACTTGTGTGTGTTGTAGCAGTGCTTTGCTATTGAGAACGAGGTAGCATGCTAGCGTTAGCGTTAGCATGCTAACGGTAAAGCTACGAGCTGGCTAACGGTTGCGGTTAGCCAGCTTGTTTTGTGCCGATTTTGAACAGCTCACCCAGAGACTGAAGGCAGGACACATTCAGAAACCGTATCTCACTCAAAACAGCATGGATGGATTTTTTTCAAAGTTTGTATGCATGTGGAAGCACCAGAGACACAAAAGAACACCCCAAATCCCAGAAAAGGTGTTTTTTTTTTTCATAATATGGGCACTTTAAAGTAGTTTCAGCAAACGGCCACGCTGATGGATTACAGAATATGCTGTCTACGAAACAAAGACAAACAAAGCGAGTGGGATGAAGAGCATGTAAGGGATGCACGCTCACTCGCAGCATGTGCTGCTGCTGTTTACTGGAGTTGAGGCATACAACAGTGGGAGTTGTTCCAGTGCCAGTGTCTAACCCACAGGAGGCAGCACTGCCATTATGGAGATTTGATTTCCACCAGGACTCTGTCTGCTTGCTCCTGCTCTCTCTGTATGTGCAACACGCACGCACGCACGCACTGGATGTTTTTACTTGAACACTATGACTCACGTTGGCTCTGTGATACCATATCCCTCTGTGACACATATGCTGCGCTGCAAATATGCAAAAGAAAGCACCCAGCTCACACATGGAGACTTTGACTTTTATTTTACCAGGCCTCTTAGGAGCACACTGTTTGTTAGAGCCGTGTATCATCTGTTGCACGAGACATCTACCAGTGTACTACTCCACCCCTCTGCTGTACGGTCTTGGTGTAATCAATGATATGCCACTGTGTAATGCACTTCTCTGGGCTGTCACAAGGAGGCAGCACGGAGCTCAGTCAACAGCAAGCCAAGAACAACAAACCCTGGAGGCGGGGCCCTGCTGACTACACAGTTAAAGGGACAGCTTTCCCCACCCTCTCCCATTCTCCCAGTTCTACTTGTAACACTTACATAAACAAACAACGCCTGTCCCCATTTCACAGTGTGCAAACGGTGGCTGAGAGTTCACGATGGGTGGAAACAAATGAATTGGAAAAGATTGAAAGCATCAAACCAGTGTTTGTGCTGCACTGTTGCATGAGGGAGAACAAGTCATTTCCTACTTTCAACTACAGAAGGCAGGCAGCTATTGCAAAATAGTTAGTCTTATTTATAGAAATCAAACTGTAACGGCATGCATATTTCCAACATTTCATGATGGGTGGACTGTAAAGTGATAATATAATCCTGCTAAGGTTACATAAGAAGGCGTTGAGATGAAATGGCACATTTCTGTGGGTGTACTGAAGGACCAGCAGCAGTGGTCTCTGTTTCCTCACAGTGATGGAGCAGAGAGCAATGAGGGAAGGGAGACTATAAGCTCACCAGAGCAGGATACCACGTGGTCTTCTTTTTTTCCCCGGTGGCGACCCCCTCCACACAGACCACTTTCCCGAACAGATCCTCATTCTGCCGCTGGTCGCTCTCCTCTTCTTCGCTGGAGGATGAAGACAATTCTTCTTCTTGACTGTGGGAGAAAAGGACAGTTTACTCAACGGACTGCACCTTAGGAAGGTAGAGTGAGCATGTGCATGACATTTTTTTTTTTTTTACATTCATCACATCCAGTGAAGTGTTGACATTTGATTGAGAAAAGTGCGGTTCTTATCTCCAACTGCAACTGTAGTGCTGAAAGTAGGTACTTATCTCTATATTTTTTTTTTTTTACACAGAAGTGTAAAACTGCATTTAAAAAAAGAAATACATTCTAATTGCTCATAGAGCCGCAAATATTTTGGCATTTTAATATTAAATTTGTGATTATATATATATATATAAAAATAAACGGGTTAAGAATATAACATTGTGTGCGCTGGTCTCTCTCAATACATAGGATTTCATCAAAACTTCTCCAACTAACCAACTAAACCTTTGTAGTCTTATTATTATTATGTAGTACAATAAAAAGCATAACAAAACCTTTGTAGTCTTATTATTATTATGCAGTACAGCAAAACATAAGGCCCGCTCTACTGATTAGCTCGCTCATTAGGATCGGTGTTTTGACGAGCCAGCTCATTCTTTGCTGTCTGATATCCTAACGCTCTGACTGCAGCGAGCAGACAGGCAGCCATGTCTCGGAGTGATCATGCAAGAAGTACCAGCAGGCAAACAGATCCTGTGTGCCTCAACACGCACGCACGCACGCACCTCGAGAGCAGTAAATCAGCCAGTCTGCTACTACTTCCAACAACTAAGCTGTAAATCAAAGTCATAAACAAAGCACTCTAGCCACTCAATGAGGCAAATACTACAATTCATGTAGGAAAGAGTTTGCTCCCATGTAATGACTATTTTAGCGGAAAATGCTTGACAGCTTGACTATTCCTTTAAATTCCTTTACTTTTAAGAAAGTCATTTAAAGGAATAGTTTGACATTTTGGGAAAAGCACTTATTTGCTTTCTTGCTGGAAGTTAGAATAAGAAGATCAATACCACTCTCATGTCTGTACGCTAAAAGCTAAAGCCGGCAGACGGTTAGCTTAGCTTAGCACAGAGACTAGAAAACCAGAGCAAACTGCTAGCCTAGCTCTGTCCAACGGTAACTAAATCATTTTACCAGCACCTCTAAAGCTTACTAATTAACACATCATATGTCATGTGCTTAATCCCTACAAAAACTGAAGTGTAAAAACAGCACGTTGTGGTTCTACTGGGGGAGTGATCCACCAGACTATTTCCTGGCTGGGAGTAGTAACATGCTGGCGTAGCTTTCTGCTGCTTCCCTGAACATCTCACAGTGAAACAAACACAGTAAGAGGTAACAATCTTCTCATCTAACCCCTAGCAAGACAGCAAATAAGTGTAATGTTCCAAAATGTTGAACTATTCAATTAACAGAAGAAGAAATCATTTCATTAAACAAGCAATGTAGTTGTCTTCTTTATCTCCAATAATCTCCACTACATTGTCAATCCTCTAATTTAAGAATTAAGACTGATGAACTAAGACTATTTGTGCACAGGAAGACAACAGGTCCAAGGTGCTAATGTGCAGCTGGGACAGATCCAAGTCAATATTGCATAAATGTTAAGAGTTATATTGATTTTTTCTCTATTCTCAAGGGGTGTCAAAGAATGAGATTATGTAGCAGAGTGTCCTCTTTAAAACAGAGAGAAGCCACAATTATATCCAGCGCCAAAAAGCCCTCAGCACTTCCTATTCCCTGATGGAAACTCTGCAGTTTCCCAGGAGTAGGCACATCAGAACACAAAACACCCACTAGAACATTTGAGTCAAAGGAGAGGAAAAAAGATAATATTCAGCAGGACCATGCCGTGCTAACACTGCCTCTGCAGCTCTGCAGCACGCATGCACACACAGGAGCCCGGCGTGATAAAGGAGCTGGACGAGGCAAGTAGGCTCTCTACTTCCAGGCCTCAGGCGCTGTTTATGAAGGAATGGAGATGAGAATAAATCTTTCATTTCAACTACTGTCAGCAAACTTAGAATGGGGAAGCCTGTTACCGATGACTGTGGATTGGTAGTCAGAAAATCCCTCCCCGTCAGCATCACAGACCTCTGATATATTAAGTCTGATATGAGCCCTGCAGGATGTACAGAGACGGAGGGGCGATACTCACATTGGGTTCGATCGTCTGCCGCGGTTGCCCTTCTTGCCAATGACAGGTGTGCCGAAGTGCTCAGGGTTGGTGAGAGGGAGTCTGTCGAGTGTCTGCACGGAAGACAAACAGCAAAGAGCCACCTTGTCAGACACTGAATTGGAAGACAAAATATGTATCTTGTACACCTGAAAGAATCTGTCTTCATGGGATCTCATCAGTTACAAATGGTGAGATTTTACCAGCGCTTTACATTTGGCAAATGTGCTGTGATATCGGTTTCCTGGAAATATATCACAGCTGAACTTTTGAATGCCAATGTGGGACCATTCATAAGCAGTGCTTTAATTTGAGCACCGTGAGTAGAGATGAGAGACTGTTGGTGACTAAATAAAATTCAATTAAAAAAAAAAAAAAGTTCAAAACAATTAAATGAGCTCTGCTTCTCTAGAAAGCTGAGAGATTAATCTGGTATAAAACGGTAGCAAAATACTTGCCTCGCTCTCTGCAAAGTGACGCGCTCCTTTCAGGCAGAGAGAGGAACGCCTCAGGGTCTTCTCATCGCCATCGTCAAATACTGCAAAGATGAGAGGCAAAATATTAGCACACGCACACACACACACACACACACACACACACACACAGGTTGGATGTTTTTACTTGAACACTATGACTCACGTTTGCTCTGTGATACCATTTCCCTCTTACTCTTCACATCACAGACTCACCCTAACAAAATGCAAGAAAAGTTCCAAAAGATTTCCAGCTTCTCAAATATGAGATTTTGCTGCTTTCCCCTGTTTTATGTCATCTTAAATACAATACGTTTGAGATTTGGACTGTTGGTTGGACAAAACGAGCAATTTGAATTTTTTTTAAACATATTATAGACTAAACAATTACTCCATTGTTTGAAAGAAAAACATATTGACACTTGTTACATTATGCTGTATAATATTTCAATGTTGACTCAGCATAGTCTCGCTCATTCAGCCTCTAAAGCTACCGAAGACTAAAGTCAAATTCTTTAAAACTCATTTATCTTGCCTTTTATTTGCTTCATGCTGGACAATATTTTCATATTTGCAAGTTATATGAGAAATCACTTCATTTTTTACCTTTTCTTAGGAATTAATTGAAGATGTTTCTTGCAACAATCTTCATGAAAATACAAACCCTGAAAACACTTTGGAATTTCCATTTTACACATCATATTTTTGCAAGCCGTAGGGAGCGTACAAGTCTTTGAGTGAGGAGGAGAAACACTTTGTTATTGGCTTACCAACAGTATATATACTAGCATCGGTCAGCTTATTGATTGTGGCCTCTTGGTAAACTCCATCCGGATTCTTCACCTCTACAACAGCACCCACCTGTAGGACGGATACACTGCTGTTATTTGGAATCCTAATGTGCTACTAATGATAAATCTAATGAGGTATTTTAAAGTAATTAGAATCATATTGCTGCTACAAGAATCATAATCGACTGAAATTAAATTGCAAAGCGAATTCTTCATTGACCAATTCTTTTTTCTACATTCACTATGGCCTTATAGTCTGAGCCAAAAAAGACAAAACAAAAGGAATCAGGGGCAATTAACGACAAAAGGTGTGTTATAACGATGTTTCAGCTAACTGTGGGGCAACACCGGCCTCCTACATCTTTCCTGCCTTACCTTTAGAGGTCCTTTGATGTTTTCATCATGAACCTCAGCTGTGGACAGATCTGGTTTAAAGGTCACCTGGGGAAGGAGGTAGGTGGGGGCAACAGGAGAGGAGAATCAGTAACGAGGATAAACAAACAATTTCCCAAAGGCCTGACCGGGCCACATCAATCCTCCACTACAGAGACAGCACATTCCCGCTAACCATGCTGGACGTTGTGATGCACTGCTTACAATGATGCTCTCTTTCACGCATTACTTGGCAGCGAGGCAGGTTTGTTGCTTTAAATCAGTGTGGTCTGAGATAACTAAACATACTAGTAAAGACTTCTTGGTGTCATTAGGCAAACAGGATGTGTGTGAATATTTAATACTATGGCTCATTCCTAGCACCGCTGAGTGACTGACCCCCCCCTCCCCCTAATTGGCAACTGCGGTGCATCTGTTGCCGCCAACTGCGGTGGATTTCTGTTCTGCGATTGTGAAGGCTACATTAACCGACCTCCCCCACCCTCTCTGCAAATGCAGCCTCCCCTAAGTGAGCCACAGTAGATCATAATCTGATCATGCTGTGGTAATCTTGCATCTGCATGGTGACCTGGTAACACTGTGTGACAGAAAAGACCACAAGACAGACACACACACACACGCACACACACACGCACACGCCCCTCCCTGCCTCATATGTCAATATTCCTTCTCTGTTTCCATGCATGTGCTAGTGAAATAGTAAAATAATTATAATGGAAAACTGGCTTCACTTTTATTGACTGGGATTTAGTTCAAAATCAACCGCCATCTCAGAAAACAAGCCTGCAGGTAACAAATTCAGACAATGCTCTCTCGAGTCGTTTTCAAACATAACAGCAGCAGAAACAGCAATCAAAGACTCGCTGTGAAGTCAAGACAACGAATGACAGGAATACATGCTGTAAGATGCTGTTAAATTGTCAGGTCATAAAATAGGATGGAAGAGAAAGGAATAAAAAGATTCCTGAGGCAGCGTTTTATCAGTTATAGAGATAATAACATTCCTGTCTGCCCGGTGGAATAAAGGACTTCCTTTCTTCACAGGGACGAGCAGAAGCCTCTGCTCTCCACAGACAGAGGGAGGATGACTCTCAGCTAGAGAGCGTCAATAACACCTGGCCATCCAGACAACCTCCTAACTGTGAGCTTGCTTCCTGCACAGTTCAACAGAGGTCTATAATTGTTTACACAAACTGTACAAGCACTTAGACTTAAAAGTTCTCATATTATGCTCATTTTCAGGTTCATAATTGTATTTAGAGGTTGTACCAGAATAGGTTTATGTGGTTTAATTTTCAAAAAACACCATATTTTGTTGTACATTGCTGCAGCTCCTCTTTTCACCCTGCGTGTTGAGCTCTGAGCTACATAATCGGCATCGGCCGATATCAGAGTATATCAAGCCAATTAATAGGCAGGCGCATCTGCAGGCAGCCTAGTGTTGTTGTTGTTGTTGTGAGTAAATTACTAGCAGAGTGAGCAGACCTCATCCAGTGTTTGGAGGAGCTAAGTTCCTTGGAGAAAAAGTCCTATATATTTAATGACATGTTACTGCCAACTTCGAGAAAAAACATGAATAGGCGACATTTTTTACAGCGCACCCAGACCAGCTGCCTCCAGCCCCTCCCCTCGTGAAGTCTTGCGCCGTGTGCATGACAGCATCAACAACGTTGCACTTTAGGCTCAGACGCTATCGTTAGTAGTAGCATGCTGCTGGTGGTCTTGTGGTGGGAATAACTGTACTAATAAAACCGTAGAAACACCGCAGCCACACCGCTGTGAAAGCTCCCCGAACGTCATTTATCAGAGTTCGGTTGTTACCCCTGTCCGTGGCAGTCTCCTCCGCTCCATATCTTTATAACGGAGCTAATCGTTGCTAACAGAGCCTTCAGTTCTCCGTGCCTGTATCCATTAACTGCATTTATGGACTTGAGCACGAATAAAACCCTTACATTTCATTAAACTGGCTGGACGAGTTTTAAATTACAACTCAGAGTTGTTTGAATGACAGAAATCTGCTCAGATGAGATCTTAATGAGTGCAACAGGACATGCGTAGTACTAGTAGGCTATGTTTAGGATCCCCAAAACACAGATAAAACACTTCACCAAATGAACAATGATCTAACAAACAGAGTGAACAAGAATTGACTTTAGAGAGCCCTAGTCTTATGTGATTCAACAGGAGTTAGGAGGAAACAGTGTTGAGATTAATAATAACATGTCACTTTCTGTATGGATCATAATATTGTTAAAATTGTTAATTTATTTTATTCATGAAAGTTTGCAGATTTGTGTTCTTAGAAGTTTGATGAATGCTGCTAAGTGCACTAAACTATTTTTTCATTGAAAAGTTTATTTGACGTTTATTTTCTTCTTAACGGTTTTGTTTATTTAATATATTTTTTATACATTATTTATACAATATATGTTTTTACATTATACATTTTTAATTTAAGTATACAAGTTGAGATTGGTGAAGTGTTCAATAAATGTTTTTGTTGAGAAATGTTGTGTATCTTAAGTAATTATCAGTGTTACATTTTATCTTTCAAATAGAGGTTTAAAAACAAGCACATATCGGCAGCATTTACCGGCCATCGGCTGAAACGTGTTAACTAAAGATCGGCATCGGCCAGAGAAAACCCATATCGGCCGACCTCTACTTCAGATTTCACGTTGTTTGACTTCATTGTTATTTTAATGGATTAACTAACATTTGGTCAAATGACACCAGTTGAAAACTTGTCACTTTAATAACACTGGTCCAGTTACAGTGATGTTGATCAATGTGCCTTGTCCTTATAAAACATTAAAAAAAAACATTACTACATCTCAGAGTAATTGCATCTTTTTGCTTCACAATTTGTGTCCTTGGAAATCTGCATCTCTTCACCTCTGTACACGTCTTTCTATTGACTTTGTTTGCATTAATACTGCCTCAAATTAGGGCTTTGTGCCACATAGTATAATGCAACTGAAGTGCAACCTTCACTACATTTATTTTAAAGCAAACAGGATTGAGGCTATCACTTTTTATTATTCTTTTTAATTATAATACATGGGGAAAATATTATATTATATTATATATATATATATATATATTTTGATACTTAACTGTAATAATCTGACCAAAATTCACAGTGTATAATTGAAATAAACGCATCATAAGCAAATGCTTTGAGAGAGGAAAGGGGTGCTGATCTGCAAAAAAGTGGAAATATGTTTTCATTTAACAGATTCTTTAATTTACGTTGAATTTGTCATGCAGCACTCATTTGTTTGAAACAGTACTCAGTTAACTGTGCCATTGGGTTAATCCTGACTGATCAAATGTGTGCTGTCACAGTAAGTGATACTGACATGGTGCTAATTGAACTTTTTACAGGTCTTCTAGTACAGATTATCATCATAAATAATAATGTGTCACAGATCTTTCACTGGGTTTTAAAAAAACTCAAAAGACACCAGCGCCATAAGCTGCCTGGCTGCCACCATCGACTTTGTTAAACAAGCAGACAGAGATTAGTGAACCAAAGAGCTAGAGAGGAATTCATTACAGTG
Source organism: Sander vitreus (assembly GCF_031162955.1). Lineage (NCBI taxonomy): Eukaryota > Metazoa > Chordata > Actinopteri > Perciformes > Percidae > Sander > Sander vitreus. Next base: position 11,045,688 of record NC_135871.1, on the reverse strand, counting down.
GGATATTCTAATTCAACAACCGCTGAATAATTGCCATGTTCTCCGTTTGTGTAACAGAGCTCATATTCGCATTACAGCTACCCACAAACATACCTCACACTAGGCCAATTAGTATGGGATTCATTTATGAGCTGAGACCGTCCTATTAGCTGCATTTTAGTCCACAATATTCTAAAACAGAAAATCACATGTTCTACTTTGTCATGTCGTTCGTCTCTGTCCATAAGACAAAAAGGCCATAATTTGTCACAAAATTGGCAACATAGCTGCTCTTTTGTCTCTACAAGGGAAACTACAGTGCACTGACACAGTGAAAAAGCCAGCATCCAATCTTTGTTCCTCCCACACGCTCTAGCAGAATGAGAGACAAGCGATCAGTCTCTATTGTATTATCCAGATGCTCCAGCCCCAGTGGGAAATGAGATACTGTACTACGTGCATCAGGCAATGCCTTCATCAGCAAGGCATAAAACCAATGGGAAAACAGCAGACACACCGTCCCCGCGACAAAACGTGGAAGCAGTGGGCGAGAGGGATGCCTGAGGACGTGATGGGTACCTGGTGGGCTAGACCAGACCCTGCATCTGTCACAGCTGGGGCCCTGATCACCGTCTCAGCTGTATGAGCACAACTAACAACCTAAACCAGGTGGTAGAGCTCGAGCATGTAAGCACAGCTGGATGTTTGGCAACATCAGAGACAAGAAAAGAATTCAGTCTAAAATCTATCTATCTATCTATCTATCTATCTATCTATCTAATACCCTACTGACATTTTAATCATTCCAACAACACAGTCTGTCAAGGAATGTTTTTGGACAGCATCTTTTAAATGTGGCCATCTCCAATCCAACCGCTCATGATGTGCATTAAAGTGGAGCTGTGTGATCTTGATCATTGCCCCTTCGCACAAAGACAAGAGCCCTCACCATGCTGATATCCACTGCACACACACAACACAGACAGATAATACATTTTTAATTTCATGAGCACTTTAAAATATGACTTACCTTGGCCTTGACTAGCCTCTTGGCGGTCTTAATCTTGGCCTCACAGAAAGCCCCTCTGTACTTGGCACTCACATCCGTCCCTACTGTCAAGTAGGGGGGCTCCTCCAGAGTCTGAGGAAATAAAAATAAAACAAGAAACCAGTGAATTCAAAGCATTATAGCTTACTGACACGTGTATTCTCACAGCTAGGAGGACACACATACAGGCTCCACGTAGTTGTAGGCCAGCTACGCAAAATCCACCCAGCTCAGTGATTCATCCATGAAAAACACATACCATCTGCTCTGGGTATTGGAAAACAAGTCTCTGAGGGAGCAAACAAAAAGGCCACTTCACTACTGCTTTGATGACTACAAAGAAGAAGCTATCCGAAACACACATAGCACAGTCTTGTGCCATCATTGGATGTTTATCAAACCTTTATTTATTTATTTTATTTTTTTCTCAAGAACAGATTTGCGGAGGGTTGGGTACACAGAGAAAACAGACTTCCTATGTGTGGATGAGGGTAGAAGATATTTGTGGTTCATGTAGTGCAAAGATGGATTTACTGATTGTTTCACTAAGGCTTAATAAAAAAAAAAAAGTCTAACCTAACAGATATATTTAGACATCTTTCTGGAATAAGACCCAAAGTGGGGCACACTTCCTGCTGACAGGACGCATCAAAACCAACTGCAACATGTCATATGTGCCCTTGGTCAATGCCCCTGTGTGTTACTTGAGGAAAACATCAGGTCCTCCACTAAATAATCAAGACTCAATAAGATATGTTTTCTTATAACCACACTTTAAGAGATACAAATCAAATGCATAAATCTCATGTATTTCCATGGTAATAACAGCTGGTTATTGTTACCACGAGGAAGGCCTGTCAAAAAGTACTTGTGCCATGACCAAACCCCCTTTCAGGACTGAAATGGTAAAAGTCCACATCTGTAAATTTGAGACCTTTGTCATGTTTTAAATATTAACAAATCTGTTCCATCACTTAAAACACTGCAGTCAAGCGACTCCACTTCCTCCACTTTGAAAAAGACGGTCAAACTAAGCCCCCACGTTATTATGCGGTATGTGTAGGCTGTATACTAGGCATTACGTTAAGAGCGTTATTCATTCAATTAGTCATTCTGTCTATAATAAATACACAAAAATACATAAAACTAAATTAATAAATATTAAACAAAAGATAAAATGAATGACATTTTTTTGCCTGCAAACTGTATTTCAGAGAAAAATTGAATTTCAATTAGGTAAATGATTAGTCAAACTTAATAATAAAGAATACATTTTCAGAGACCAATTTCACCCCTTCGCAAATGACAGCAGACCACCTCAGAGAATCACTAAAGGGCCTTCTACACCAAAAACGATAACTATAAATCTATGTTTTAAAAATCGTTCCAACTAAAAAGAATAATCGATTATGGTCTGTCACTGCATAGATGCAGAAACGTCCAGGTTCGCATCGGGATGCATCGATGCAATGATTCATTTCAACACCCCTTATGTTCAGTAAACGTTATTATTAAATTATTAAAAAAATTATGTTGTAGTACCACTGCATACAAAGTATGTAACACTGCATAGAAAAATTATAATAAATCAAACATAAAAAAATAAAATAAATAATAAAATCAATCTGGCTGCAAAAAAAACATGTTTTCATGTTTGCTAACAGATGGACAAATTGCATTTTCCGTGTTGAGAAGGTCGGGAGCCTTTCACAGTCAAACCAGGACAGGTCGCCTCTTCTCCGGTGTCTTTTGGATTCTGACAGATGGGATTTAGGGGCAGAGTCCAGTGCACTTCAGCCTCCCCACCTCTCAGATAAACACCTCATTAGTGCAGTCTGGCCTCAGCCAACACCAGGTTTACATGACACACGAGCCATTCCCACTAGCTAACCAACTCTCTTGTCAGTCATGGCTGCAACACAAAGCTGGACGGCCACTGTTCCTCCTCTTTCATAATAATACTTGTCTCCTTTTGCTTCCACTGCTCTAAGCCTTTTTCTTTTCCTCTTCTTAGAGGAAGAGTCATACTACGGAGTCAGAGAGGGCAGCTTGAGTTACCTTGACAGCTGTGGTTGCCAAACCTGCACAATTTAACAAGACAGGAGGTGATAACACACTGCTGATGCCAGGTTTACATTTGTCATGCTCACATGCCAGCACAAATAGAGAATGGTTTGTTGTTTCCGTTGATAATGCCCCACCTCCCTGCATTAAACTAAAACTATGGAAAAAAAATTCCATTCCTTGGATTAGATTGCCATTTAGCCTACAGCTGTCTGGAGATAAACACTGACTCCTTTTCATCATTCCAGCCAGTCCCGAACAACAGACAGTGTACCCCAGACTCAGAAGATCAACCAATCAAGATGACTAAGCTCAGAGAGGCGGAATTCCTGTGCATTTGTGGAGGTGTAACATCCCCTCACCAACTTAAAATAAGCTAAAACGCCACACAAGAACTGCTCTTATCTAAGATTCTGTCATAAAAAAAGAGCAGAGGAGTATTTTTCATAAGCCTCAAGCTCCAAATTAGCTTCTGCATGCAAAAGTCAACGTAATGGTAATAACAGTGGTACAATCGAATCCAGCTCTCTGGCTATTCAACTTGTGCCACTGATGTGGAAAATACTCTCCAGGCACACGTGCTTGATTAAACACATACAAATATAACTTGGCACGGGGTGACAAAACGCACCTGCGGCTGGCATGGACAAAAACAAACTGCAAACTGGAAAATGCAGCTTGATTGAAGGATGATCAGTCAGAGGGGAACATACATCACATTAGATAACAACTTCAATTTATTCATGCCATAAAAGCTTTCATCCCCTCCACAGAGCAACCATATAAAACACATCCCAGAGTTGATGGTTCACCACTGCTGTTGGCCATAAAGTACTTCTGTCTTGGCTGTTGAATCACACAGACAGTTTAAACTGGGTACTAGCACCTCACTGATTACTAGTGATGAGTGACCCAAAGCCAACTCAGTATTTAAAGGTCACATATAGTAAAGTGAGATGTCCAAGCCTATAACTTTTCAGTTCTTAATGGAAATTAAGTTTTTCCACTTAAAGTGCAGTATTTTAAACGAAAACAATATGGCTGGATGTTTTATCAAAAAGAAAAGTGCCACTGGGTTATTAAAAAAATAAAAGACATTAAGTGCAACTTAACCCAAACGCACACTACACTGCTTTCAAAACAATGCTGCACTGCACTACCGTTCATTCTATTTTCATGTTCCTGTGTTGTGTATTAGGGCTGGGACGATTCGTCGACGTAATCGATTACGTAAATGCGGCGACACAAATTATTTGCGTCACGCATAGAAATAAAAAAAAAAAAAACATAGCTGCCTCCAGCAACTGCGCAAGTATGGAATCCTCGCAAGTTCAACAACACGTTGAGAAAAAGGCTCGCACACGGTCTTTTAAAGTGTGGGAGTATTTTACTCTTAATGCCAACAACAACGTGGCAGTCTGTAGACTTTGTAAAATGCATCCCTGAGTCAGGATAACAGCAGCAAAACACCGTAAGTTCTGCTCACCTTTTTGTCCCTTTCCCTCGTAGTAGAGTTTAGATTTTCTGCCCGAGCCCGAACTTCACCCACGGGCCGGGTCGGGCCGATATTTCCTGCCACTATCCCCAGGCCCTTCAAGCATTTGTTTTTTTTAATCATTACTTTATTAGCCTAATTGGGTGGGGAGAAAGCTATGACTCTCCAGCTTCTCCCGTAGCTCTGGGTATATGTCCTGCACTGACTTGAGTGTGAGGTAAACTGTGCTAAAATAGTGTCTCCCCCATCTGTAGCACTGTCTTCGATAATTGCGCAACCGGGCCAGATTGTTTCAGATATCTCACAAGTCCTTTAGAACGTCAGTTATAACGGCCCACGGATTAAAAAATTGTTGGGTTAAAATCGGGCTCGGGCTCGGGCTCATAATTCCAGTTAATGTGTTGGGCTGGGTCGGGCTTGGACACACCATGCACTGTAGACGTGTGTGATTATCAACATAGTGACACGGAATGTGTTCCCAGTAGGTACGTTAGTCCGTTGATTCGTTTTAATGCCCCGCTATGACTTAACATTAAGCATCGTCAAATGCTGTTAGTCGGCAGTGTTATTTTTGGTTTACCATCATCATGAGTGACCCAATCGATTACAGACTGTTATATTAGACACTCTGCAACTTGCCTTATGTTGGATTTATTTGATACATCTGATTTCACGTTGCTAAAATTGCACTTTTTTATACTGTAAGATTAAAAGGGAGAAGAGCTTGGATGTTAAACAAGAGCTTATTCATTATTTTCCATACTACTGTTAAAAAAAGCAAATACAGGCTACTCTTTTTACACTTGCTCTGTTTACTGTAAGTTTTTATTTTTGTATTCCTCCTGAAAGTGACTTTATTTTGTTGTTGGATAGATAGCCTACATCTGGCTTCAGGTTGCACTACACATTCATTTTACTTGAACAGTGCAGTGTTAAAACAATTTTAATAAATAGAGATTTAAACCTTATTGAAATTTGTTTTGTGTAAATTGTTAATAATTGAGCAATGGGAAAATAATCGCCAATTGAAAAATTAATCGTTAGATTAGTCGACTAATCAAAAAAATCCGGAACGTCGGCGGAGTCATTAGATTTCCATTAAAGTCAATGTGTGTATTTCCACTGACTGCGGAACGGCTGCGTTCCGACTGCGTCCCAGCTCTGGCGGTCTGCAGCCCTCTGGAGCAGATACGCAGAGCTTCTATTTTTGCCGGACGCCGGAGAGCTCCGCAGCAATTCAGCACAATTCAGAAACTAAATAAAACATCCGGTTAATTTTCAAAATAAAATACACCGTGCTCACGGCGGATCATATTTCCCTGCACTACACCTTGAAAACACAGCACAGAGTTGTTTCCCGGAGTTAGTCATTTGTGTCGCTGCAATGGCGGTGATGCAGAGAGTGCAGATGCGTAAGGCCCAGACACGCTGACCAATTAGAGCAGACTGGGCTTTTTTTTTGGAAGGGGAGCTTAAAGAGACAGGCCCTAAAACAGAGTATACAGAGAAAAATTATGTTTTTGTTTAATATTACAGAATGTAAACATATTCCAGTAGAAACCCCAACTACAAGTATGAACCTGAAAATGAGCACAATATAAAAGTCTTTTTAGTAAGGGAACAAAACAGGCAGGGCTGTTACATTAAGTCACACCTTTGAAATCATTCAAAACAAAATATAACCGGGGTGACACTGGCAACAGCAGAATGAGATCAGTTTCTGCTCAATAAAGACTCAGGTCATGAAAAATTTAACAGCCAACTCCACAGAATGCCAGTTGAAACTAAGCTGCTGCTTAAAGTGCATTTCTTTTGACAGCCTGAGCGACTATAGCATTTTCATTCTACAACTCAGTAAAACATATGCATTCAGAAGGTAAAAGCTGAAAAAAAAATACTGATGGCATGTTTGTAGGATGAACCCACTTGAAACTGTGGACAGTTATTCACTATGGTCACTTTATATCAATCATTGATCAGGGAGGTCTGAGGGGATTCCCCGGTTATTTGCTCAACAGACCACAGGCTATTTCGGGGAGGCTGTCCCATGGAAGCATGCAGATACCTATTTGCTAATGTATTAAGACACACTCTCTGCAAATACTCCTCCTGCCGCTCATTCGCTACAAACTACAATTAAAGCCAATGTGACCTTTATATTCAAGAATATGTTTCAGATTCAGATATGCTGCAGATTCAAAAGTCAAAGTTCACCCTTGCTGAACTTTTACCTACCAATTTGCATGGTCAGCCAATATTTTGCCATGACTCTTGTGTTTTGGAGAGTGTGTTAGTAGAGGAGTCATTAAATCTAGCTCCATTTTTCCACTATCATAGACTGTTAAAGGTCCCATGGCATGAAAATTTCACTTTATGAGGTATTTTAACATTAATATGTGTTCCCCCAGCCTGCCTATGGTCCCCCAGTGGCTAGAAATGGCGATAGGTGTAAACCGAGCCCTGGGTATCCTGCTCTGCCTTTGAAAAAATGAAAGCTCAGATGGGCCAATCTGGAATCTTGCTCCTTATGAGGTCATAAGGAGCCAGGCTTTCTCTGCTTTGCCCTCCCAGAGAATTTGGCCCACTCATGAGAGGGAGGCATCATGGCTTTCAAACGAGCAAAGTGGCAGTTGGTCAAGGCCACACCCCCCACTCTCCACCTTGCCCCCCCATCTCTCCTCCTCAATAGCTACAGACATAGAAATGGCACATCCTAAGTAAAGCTCATTGTGGGACTGGCTCTAGTGGCTGTAATTCTGCACCAAGGCTGAATTTCTGGAAAGAGACTTCAGATACAGTATTAGGGGACCACTAAGGTATATATAAAAACATCCAAAGAGCACCATGTCATGGGACCTTTAAGACTATTTAGAGCCAATGCTTGCTCAGATCATTTCCAGAAAATTAAAATCTGACCTGTTAAATCTCCCTTTTGGTGTGAAGTGCAGGACATGTCGCTGGACTGAATCCAAGTCTGGTGGACCCAGGCTATTTTCGATACATGCCTTTTGGAAATGTTGTGGTGATGTCAGTTACTCGACTCACATTACTACAGACAAATAACCAGGGGTGGATTGTAACCAACTACATTTATTATTTATTCGAGATTGTGCGCCTTTTAAAGCTAAAATGACACGTGTGTTGTTAGGTTGGATGTGTCACTAATTGTATGTTGGTATGTTTCAAGTTACACAACAGTGCAAGCTGATGTTAGGAACATAAACTGGTTTATATTCAGCTGTTGTGCCAGGTGAGGGTGGTGTGAACAGGATGACAAAAGCTAATAGTACCAGCTTTCAGTGTAAAGCCCAGTCCAGACCAAAGATTCGCGGTGAGAGGAGTTGAAACTTGCAACTACTTGCAACGCACTGGTCTGCAGCGTTCTAAAACCTTCCAGCTCACACCAATGCGGCGAGACCAGACGGTGTATCATTTCCAATGGAACGACTCTTTGTACTTTCGTTCTAACTTCCAACTTTCAGGCTTTTTGTAGCCGATATATCATTTGTTGCGTCTAAATATGAATGTGGATAACGTTAGTGATACTAAGTAGTGCTTGCTACAGTTGCATTTCTTGTGATGAATCGGCGAAAACGTTTTATTTATGTAATTCATGCTTTGTTCTATTGCCGCTCGCTCTCTTCAATCACTCTCTAGCTCGTTCGACCACATAGCATGTTCACGGCCGCACATTGAGCCTTTCTAACATAGAAATGAAATGGATTATGGATAATTTTATTTCTATAGTTTGTAGCTGACTTGACCAGCTGACTTTGCTATTGGCTGTTGAAACAGGTGACGTCTCTTACGTTCCAAAACCAGCCTCTGGAGACTTGACCAGCTGAGTCGCAGCAACACCATCAGCTGTCTTGAGTCGAGCTGAGACGGGCTGGTTCAGACTAGAGCTGTCAGTCTTCCTCTATAATAACATTCAAATAATATATATTTAATGCTCATATGCAGCCTGTTATAAATATGTACTACACTACTCAGGCTTATGCATTGCCAATGTCACTATAAGCATGTGGTTGTTGTTACACGTTCTGTCCATTAGAGGGACTTCATACATTAGCCTGGCCTTGAAGGGGACCTACGTCATAGCACATTGTATTTCTGGCACGCCGCTCTCTGTTTACATTATGTTCCACCACGCACACAATGACAAACAAATCAACAGAGAACTCTGTAATGAAACATTATCTAACAAGTGTAGTGAAGCGGCTCTGTTGTAAAGGCTAACGTTGCTCGGTTAGCACAATGACATGATGTTAGAAAGCGCAGCAGAAACGATTTGTCATTAACTAAGTAACATAGTGTTAGCCACGATGCTAACAGCATTAATAACTAAGCCAAACGGTGCTGTCACTACTATTTTAATGAATGACAGATGGTCACGTTACTGAGAATACAGCTGTTAGAAGGTAATATATGAAGTCAAAGCTAACTCTGACAGCTGTAGGGCAGCTAACATTAACTTTAGCTGTCTCCATGAAGCTCCCAGCTAAGCTCCTATAACTAGCGACGCAGTTAGGAAACCAGAACGAGCTAACTATTGATAACATAAGCATTTTGGCTCGGTGGATGTCGATTTCAAAGTCATGTTAAAACAATTTCCCGTCCATCTTTCGATTTCAAGCCACAGCCTGTCACTCCCCCTGTACCAACGTTACTCGGTACATAACGTTAGCTCACAATGCCTTGCGTTTCTCACGCTCATAACTTATTGTTCATCAGACGTGACATGAGAAGAGGGAGATTAGCTAACGTTAGCCAACCTATTTATTTATATATTTTTTTAAATCACATTTGAATAGTAATTTCAGCATTCGAATAGTATTGATTTTTTAACTATTCTAATTATATTAGACTTTCGGAATTCCTTCCAACCATAGACTGTATATAGAATGGACCAACAGATCCCGTTGCTCTGGACGGAGACCAGTGAAGGCTATTAGAAGCACTTTTCCGGTGAGCGCCGAGCGTTACTGCGCAGCCTCCAACTGAGAGAGACGACGTAAATGTGACGTGAGCAACCTGTATGAAAGTTGTAAGTCTTCTGGTAGCTGTGCCAGGAGAAATCTCAATCATTCCCAATCTTGTAGAGACAGAGAGCGTAGGTATATGTAAGGAGATAACGTCGACACAGGCTAATTATTGCTAACTAAAATGCTAGTTAACATTAGTAATTGCACTTAAACAGCTAATGTAAGTCGAAACTGCCTGCGAGCTTGTTCGCTGTCAAAGTGACGTCAAAAGGAATGGCAGTCAATGGGATGCTAATGGGGGGGTGAGTGCTTGTTAGCATCAAAATGGCGCCATAGGAGGTACGCGTTGTGAGGAGAAGCTTACCCCCTTGGTTCCAACAGCCCTAGTTCAGACCGCTGAAACTTTTCCCTGCAATGTTCTAAAATGGTTTCATCGTGTCACCAATCTTTGGTCTGAACTGGGCTTAACAAATCAATCATTTTCATTCTGAGAATTACAATGTATTGAGGCATAAGCATACAAAAACATACAATTCAGGAACTAATCAGCCTTACTAAAAATGTTATAAACAATAGTTTCTGACCCATTATATTGTGCTATAATGAATAGGCTTGTTGGCCGAACAAAGGAACATGCAAAAGGCATGCAGGAAAGAATTAAGCTCCCTCCCAGCCTAGCTCACACATACAATAATCCTGCTGTGAATTACCTCTTTGTCCAAACCAGAGTCACCACAATTCCAGTGACTGGTGCTTCAGCAGGAGTTGCCTTGGCAATGCCATGGCAGCTTTAAACAAACACAAAAATAACAATCTTGATACCTTTTGTGTACGCACTTATTTCCCCAAATTTAGGGCTGTCCTGCAAATTGAGTTCTCCTGCAGTCTCACAGAAAATTCAAACCAAGTACAGAACTTTAAACATTTTAATAAAACTTTGCTAATAAATCGCCGATGAATATAATCTCAAAGCAACCAATTTCCCTGACCACTTACCAAACATGTGGACTTGAAATTATGAACAACTCCAAAATGCAAAAGCCATAGTTTTGCATATGCCTTTGCAATGTGGCTTCTGTGGGGTTTTTGGTAGAATATGCTAATGTTATCTTAAGCTTCACCTTGCAATACCCATACAATACATACAATTCAGACTGCAAAAATTCCCTCATTCCTTAAAGGGGCTGTATTTGATATTCACACATCTCACATTATGATTATATGCACATTAGTATATATTTGCTATGTAAAGATATAGTGGAGTAATGGCGTTCTGAGCAGATAATGTAGTCACACTACCTCTGTGTGTGTTGTAATCCGAGCTTCTCTGTTCTTTGTTTTGATAGCCGGTCCGGCCACACGTGCATGTAAGTGCATGTGCTGTGAAAAAACGTAGGTATTCACGTATTGGGGGAACGGTCTGTAAGGGCAATGTGGACTCAATCCTGGCCCACTATTTCTTTTCTACAGTATTTTGAGTACAGCCCCTTTAACAACATATAATTGTACTGCTTTACAAATGATCATGCTTACATATGCATAAATCAGACCATATTTACACTGTACTCATCTAAAGTTATTTATTTTAACAAAGTACCTGGTTCCCAGGCATGGACACCTCCGACTACAGCAGCCTACTGCACCAGACCTGCTGAAGGTCTCTTCCCAAATGTTTAAGTATGCACCATATCACCACAGCACCACATGCTGTTAACTCGTCTATATGCAGGAATAAATCGAATAAACACGTTTCACAGCACGGCAATTTTCTTAACAAACAGCTTTGACCACAAGCTGCCTGACTCTGAACAGTTACCGTTTCAACACAACAGAGCAACTTTTGACTGCCGGAGTACTCCAGATATTTAGTATTGTGCTTCCATCAAGTTGGGGGATCTCAAAAAAACGGTCAACATTAAAGCAGCAGAGGCAGATATATCATGACATTTAGTCACTTAAAGGCTGAATCCAACATTTCCCAAATATCACTTATCCACTTTTAGGAAAAGCCAATGTTTAAAGTGTTTGAATGACCAGCACACAGTGTTAAAGCAGTGTGTGCAGTTGATGGAGAAAGGCTGTGGACCGTAAGCCAGAGTGACATGAAATGCTAAGCGCACATAAAGAAAGGTTGTCCTAGTTACAGAGCAATTTACAGTTTAGGCATTGAGCAGATGCTTCTAATATACAGAGCAGTAAAATAAGTGAGCACTTCTCAAGCATCAATAGTTCCAGATGACTCGGAGCACTATGAAAACCACAAATGCTACAACATTAAACCAGAAATGTAAAAGCATTGCTCCTGTCAGCAGTGATGAAAATAAGCAAGTGCAAGCATAATAATCATCTAATAACAGGCTACAGCTACCCAGCTGGAGAGAATAATAACTGCAAAATGGTAATGAGCACTAATGGCAACAGTTTAATGAATTTCCACATATTTAACTTTATTCAAGTAGACACTTGTAGGAAATTAAGCAGCAAAGCTAGGCTAAGGTCAGTGTGAAATAGATTGTATCATTGGTTTCTATATAAGCTTTGCCTGGATGCTATCTGTTCACTGGAATGCATTTCTAGTCATGACATTCAGAATTCCATTGTCTTCCTGTGACACAAACTATTTATTACATAACCACAAATCATCATGCAGTTCAAGTCAGCACTACCAGTAGGACAAGTATGAATGCAGGCAACACAAATGGTTCTTAAGCAGAGAAAAAGTAAAGCTTTGTACCAGATCCAAAATGATTTCCTCATTTCTCATATATGGTTTTGACAAGATGTAATGAATAATGCAAAAATAATAATAATAATAATAATAATAATAATAATAATGTGTTGGCAACTATTTTCACATCCCATGATGCTTTTGTTTGCATTTTACTTGAATACTACCACAATAAACATAACTAGGGCCAAAGTGAAAGACTAGAAATCATTACTAGACCAGCTTTTAATTTGTCCAACACTTACTCTCCAATCACAAAGTGCTCACATCTTCTATTCACTTTATTCTTTCCCCATGATCCTGTTACACTTTATATTGTGTGTGCCAAATAAACATGTATACTACAGACTCCTGTCAAAGTTTCTATATGTCATGTATTTAATTTGAAAGTGAAACAACCCCGCAGGTTATGGCTCTGTGTATGGCTCACATGGCAAAAGACAAAAAGTTAAGACAAAACAGCCCTGCAGGCATAACAACAGCCACAACTCTGATCCATTGAAACTATAAGAAAAGATGAATAAGCTTGCATCAACAGCCTATTTCCCAAACAATGACAGCTGTGTCTTTTTGAAAATGAATAGAGCTGGAGAAAGCAATGCCAGCGCTTTTGAATATTTTGTAAATTTCACAGCTCATTTATTCTGTCATGCATATATTATTATGCACCACACCTTTTGCTTGAATTTTGATTAGACACTATGAACGCAGTTTTTAAAAGAAAAATCACATACACCACAACACGTCCAGGCCCTAACTCAGCATGCAATTCAATAACATTGCATAACAAAGCACAACATCAAAATTACAAAAAGACCAAAATTGACATTTAGTAAAAGTTCGCACCAGCCTTAATCAAGAGAATAGAAGGATGAAGCCACCCATATAAAATATTCATATTACATTTAACATGTTATGTTTCATTTGTCTGGTTAAGGCATGTTTATATAGGAGGTACAGTAAATGAAATTGAGCTCAGACTGGAAATGCAGAAGTAGTGGGGCTCTCATCGAGTTTCCAGTGGCATTAAACACACGCAAGAAAATGAATGAACATACCTTCATCTCTCTATGAGTCCTCTAGGTGACCAGTGTAACGAATCTGAGCCTGAAAACAGGTTGAAGAAGCGGTTAGACATTACATACAGTGTCAACTTCAGTCTGCCACAACAAGACACGGTTATGGTATGATGACATCACTTCTTCTGCTACACTGTTGGATGCCATGAAAAAGCTGGGCGGTAGACTCACTTTACATCGCTTAGTAAAACATATCGTCTGCACATGAAATATCTTTTTAGGAATTGTGGTTTTCATTCGAAGTGAGTCTGTAATTTATTTAAGAAAAGTTTTAAAAAGGTCCTTGGCTTAAATAATCCTGACTAATGCACCAGGCTAATGGTATGTGTACTCGAGCTTTCGAGCCACATTCCCAAAAATATCTGTGTTGCAAAGTAAACCGTGGCAGGCTGATCACTCTCATTCGCAGAGCCCTTAAAGCCGTTTATGTAATGCCTAGTGTACTGTAGTCAGCAATCAGCCATGGCTTGTGGCAACGAAGGACGAGCAAACACAAAAGTAACTATAGTCGCTGTCCTGCACAAATGCACGGATAATGAGGTTGTTTAGGATAAAGTGATAGATACAGTAACAGCCGCACGGTGCTCGGAGTACGGCAGCGTGGTGTGCCCGCTGTCTGCACTGCACTGACTATACCAACACTACAGCAGAGGATGACGCCATTTCTGTAGCTGACAGTCGGCTAAAAAGGAGAACACTTCAGCGCACAAACACTGGAAATTGCGAGAACGGTGGTCGCTATTCACCTGCCCACGTCAGAGTCATATCTCTTTCGGAGACGAAACTCTTGCTTTACATAGAAAAAAAACTGCCCCAATACCGTTCATTTTCGCTTCTCTCCCTTGACTCGGTGCGCTGCTCTCTGCAGAGTACACTCGACAGCCCAGACCGATAATAACACTGATATGGGCAGGCAACACAGCCACCAAACCAGACATTTATAGAAATGTTATATTAAAGCTATGTCGTTACAACAGCGTTAAGTTGAACAAAGTGAGAATCAGTCGTGCAGCCCCATTAAAAGTCACTTTCTTTATTCACAAAATGTTGTCTTTATCGACTGGTCTGGCATTTCGCTGACTGTTCACTGAGTAACGTTGAGTGAGGTCGCTACTGACAAAGAACCAAGTCGACGAAACGGTTCGCAACAAGGTCAAGCTCGAAAAAGACTTGTAACGCAGCAACATAGCATTAATACCTACAACATTTTATTGTTATAACTGAATCCAAGGTCGCAGCCCTCTTGTGTGGCTCTTGGTCGCGGAGGATACAATGTCATCCGCCCCAGACAATTTGCTAGACCAGCCGCTGCACGTGAGTGATTGACCACCACCAAAAATAATGAACATATACAGCCCGAGTCTCGATGTTTTTTCATCGGTCCTTAAACCTGGTTTCCGTGGTTAACTAAAGCGTCGAGCCCATTTAAACCTCTCCAGTAACGTTACTGATTCTTGCATAGGTTTGTCAGCGGTGATGTTGCCAGTGACGGAAATGTGCAAAATACTGGTTCACGCAGCATTGAGAATAACATAAGCCCTATCTAGCAGAGGGAAAATAGTCCACATCGCATCTGGTCATATAACTGATCAAACTGGTGAGTTCCTTGATAAAAGGCAGCCCATTTGGTCCAATCTACACTGGACAAGTCAATCGTGAGAAGCTAATGATACTGGTGGCACAAAAGAAAAGCCTGACAATGCAATTTATCTGTTAAACTACACCGTTAAGTCGCTGGTCGACAAATCATATCGTGCAACGATGTCAAGCTCATACGGGTCACCAATTGTATCGTGTAATATCACTTTTGACGGCTATTAGGGAACACCATGACAGGCGCTGCTCGACGACAACCTCTCCGAGGATTCCTCCGCTCAACAACACAACACTCCGGTGCATGTCCAGCAGGCTTGAAACTATTCAACCCTGGAGTAGCATACGCTTTGACTGTGCTCATCAGCTCAATTTGGCTGGCTACAGCATAACTTTGTTATCGAGCTAACCAAGTTTCTTCTATAATCTCGGCCGTCATCTTTTTGCTGTCCAGTCGTTTAATTCATTCATTCCCTAAAACCACCCTAAACACATCCCAGCATTAGTTAACAAGTTAGCTAACGTCAAGGTTGGCTTGGTAGCAGCAGGGAAGCAAGCTAGTAAATTGTTCAAAATAGCGATGGCTTTGCCGAACAAAAGCAGGCTTACCTATGCTGTCAAGTTGAGAAACACCTCTGTTTTTCGACGAAAGTGTATTAGTAATCCATAGGAACATTTATGTGAGAAATCTGACAGGTTTTTAACGTCGTCCGTTGGCCCCTGGTTGATGTTGGATGCGGATGGGTAAAAGTGGTTTTCGCAGAGCGCTGCTGTTTGCCTTGTTGAGTAGCTCTTCTAGCCTAGCTCTTTCTGTGATCCTTCCCCCCCCCCTCCTCCTCCTCCTCCTCCTCCTCCTCCTCCTCCTGAGAATGATTGACGGGCATATTAACCCCGCCTCAACCAAAGGTACGCTCGCCCATAGGATGGCACAGGGAAGGGTAACGCCTTAGCAGCATCGGATTGGCTAGTTGAGGAGAAAAATATCCATGGTACGAAGTCGTTCTACTGGATTGTTCTCACAGAGAGAAAACACTGCTAAAAACTACAATCCCCAGCTTTGGAACATATGTGTGAGTGTGTGTTCGATATGTATTACAGACTGTCCCGACAAGACGTATATGTGGTTTTCCAATTTGCTTACAGGCCGGAAGCTTTTACCGGGCAATATAGAAATGCAACTGCAGCACACAATGTGCGAGGCACCCATGTTCCCCACCTACTCTGCGCCTGCTCTGTAACGATGCCGAAGCATATATAGGTAGCTCATCAAAACTAGCTTGTTTTGAAAAGTGTCTGTACAGTACGTAGCAATAACGGCATTAGCTTAGCTTAGCATAGCATCCGGTGCATTTTCCAGTAACTCGCGGACCTAACAATGATATGAACGTGTGGATGCGAGAGTCATATCGTGTGCCTTAATCGACCAGCGTTAAAGTGGAAGTTTTTATTTTGAAAAAAAGAAAAGAAATGCTCAACAGTGGTTTACCGGCACCCTTTATGTTAGCCTGCTAATGCTAGCTAGCTAACTAGCAGTCTGGCTAAAAGGAATACGTCATCAGACTGACAGGCAGCAGCTAAGGTGGGTGGAGTTAAGAACATTGGAAGGGCTAATGTCACAGAATCATTTTAGTTTTCAAGCTCCTATGTGTATGTGTAATTTAAAATTCCTTAATATTGTCCTCAGTTGTCCTTCCTATAAATTTAACTTTTCTTTACCATTAGCTACTTTACATTGGCTTTTTGGTTGAATCTTAATTCAACAATTCAAAGTGCAAGTATAAAACAGCCTAAATGTAATTGAATGGTTCTGTTAAAAAGTGAAGTCGACGTATCTAATGGAAAATTACCTAGATTATGGTAATTCTAGTTAGGCACTTGTTGCAGACAATAAGTGTGTATTTATTATACATTTATTTTCCACATTACACCAAATAATGTAGAGTGTGGGCTTTTAATGTGTACACTAAACTACCAGTTACAGGACTGTGTTAGATAGTACTGTACCTATTAAACTAGTATCTACATGCTAGGGTGTCAACCTTTTTAAAAGCAACGTTGACTCAGTATGTGACAAGAGATCAGGTCTTCTTGATATAATATTGCACTGTCTCTTGCTGGAGATGGATGGCAGCATTGTGTCATTTGATAAAAAATGTCTTGGCAGTCTGATCATTTCATTGTAATTGTAAGCTTTGCTTCAACAATGTGAATAGTTAATTACCTTTGACCCTAACCAAATTTAGTTCCCTAATATTACTTTCTCAAGATAGAGGTTTCACACTTATTTTTAGGTTGATAGGCTTATAGTCTAGATGTATATGATGTGACTGGATGTAAATTATCTAGTCTGGGACTTTTATGAAATTAAACCTAAACTGCTGTTTTATGTAAATAATTTATAATAATAATTTTTTAGTGATTTTTCTTATGATGATCACTAGCTGTCACAGACAACCCAACCTTTCTATTTTTATTGCTACACCACCACTCGTCGCCAGTTTCTGTGACTCACCAGTAATGTGATTGTTTTAACTTATCCAATCATGTGATCAGCGTGTCACCATGCACAAGGGGATTTCATGGCTCTGCACATGCGTCTGACCACACAGTGCATTACATCATGAAAAATATTTATTCAAGTTTGTCAGAACCTTTAATTTTCTTGTTTGCCTTAGATGAGTTAGAGCTTTTTTTAATGTAAAGCTTCACAAACAATGCATTAGTTTTGCAGTTGTCATTACATGTCTTGTGTCACAATTATGTACTTATTTTAAGAAAAAGTACAACAAAATGGTAAAAGCATCACTCACAAATGAATCCCACACAGTTCCTGTGTATTATACTCTTAGGTGTGTAGCAGCATTTTGCAGTTATGTCTCTGATGTCAGTTACACCAAGAATGCATTTGAGTCTGACATTGTTCCTGCCATGTCAACACACACTCTTCTGCAATTTCTACAACTACAATTCTGTCTACTCAACACTTCCCCAATCTATCAGTTAAGAGCCAGCTCAAAGTTTGGTGCTGAACAATAACAGATACACGCAACCCAACATGAACACACCACAGGCATCACTAATTACAATTACACACCTATTCACTACTTCTGTTTACTCCGTGTGATTGTGGACTTGTACCAACCTTTTAACTTTCGGAGTTCAGTAATATCACTATTATTATTTGACTTTGTATGTTCTTTGTCCTCCAATATAGATTTGGGCGAACTTGAAGCAATGGATGGCGACTTGGAAGCCGGCCCTGAGCGAATTCTGCTGGAACCATACAAGTACTTGTTGCAATTACCAGGTGAGTCGTTCTCCATGACAGTGACTGCAGAGTGGTGGAAGAGACATGTATGGAGGCATTCAGACATGCAGTGAAAAGGTCATCAAAAGCCACGTATACTGTTGATAAGGGCTGCTGTGGTTAGAGCACTAGCGCATTTTTGTTCCCGTTCTTGCAAGGGTGTTACTATCAAACAGTGTTCAGTAGTCTGTGTTTCAACAGTGAATGGATGCAGAATAGAGCTGTCAATCTTCCTCTCTATAATACCATTTGAATGTCATTTGTTATATATATTTTTTTAAATATTCAAATAATATTCAAATATTTAATGCTCAAATGCAGCCTGTTATTAATATGTACTACACTATTGTCAATGCCACTATAAGAATGTGGTTGTTGTTATACGTTCTGTCCATTAGAGGGACTTCCAACAGTAGCCTGGCCGTGAAAGGGATCTACGTCATGGCACATTGCATTTCTTGCACGCAACTTTGTTTTACATTAATTTTCCACCACGCACACACAGCGACAAACAAATCAACAGGGAACTCTGTAATGAAACATTATCTAACAAGTGTAGTGAAGCGGCTCTGTTGTAAAGGCTAACGTTGCTCGGTTAGCACAATGACATGATGTTAGAAAGTGCAGCAGAAACGATTTGTCATTAACTAAGTAACGTTACCAATAATGTTAGCCACGATGCCAACGGCATTGATAACCAAACCAAACGTTGCTGCCACTACTATTTTTGTGATTTATAAGCAACCTGTTTCTTTCAGATTGTCACGTTACTGAGAATAAAGCTATTAGAAGGTAATAAATGAAGTCGAAGCTAACTCCGACAGCTAATTCAAATTTAGCTGTCTCCATGAAGTTACCAGCTAAGCCCCTGTAACTTGCAACGCAGTTGGGAAACAAGAACGAGCTAACTAATAATAACATAAGCCTTTTTGCTCGGTGGTCGATTTTAAAGTCATGTTAAAACTATTTTGCATCATTCTTCCGATTTCCAGCCGCAGCCTGTTACCCCACCGTACTAATGTTATAGCTCCGTGATCTTAAGACCCCACAGTGCCTTGTGTTTCTCACTCCCGCTTACTTATTGTTCAGACGTGACATGACAAAACCATTTTGGGGGCGGCCTCTAGCTTACCCAGTAAGAGCGTTCGCCCCATTTTGGCTGAGTCCTGCAGTGGCGCAGGGTTTGAATCCGACCTGCTGCGTGTAGTCCCCCATCTCTTACCCCATTTCATGTCTATCCACTTTCAAATAAAGGGAAAAGCCCCCAAAATCTTCAAAAAGCATTTTATTTTCACATGCGGGTAGGCCAAGGCGAGAAGAGGGAGATTAGCTAACGTTATTCAAAATATTTATAAAAAAAAAAAAAATCACATTTAAATAGTTATTTCAGCATTCGAATAGTATTGATTTTTTTACTATTCAAATTATATTGGACTTTCGGAATTCGTTCCAACAGCCCTAGTGCAGAATGCATGTAAGCAGAGCGGAGGGTCCAGAATTTTCACTCCTCATTGAATGTGATGAAAGGCTCTAGTGTACACACAGCAGACATAAACTGCATGCTGCATAAAATGGGAGTTGTTCATCTTGTTCATCAACACTAACACGTAGCTTTTAGGATATGCTGCTTAATTTCATCCAAGTGTGTATGTATGTTACTGCTGTGGCAAAGTAGGCTTGAATTTAAAGGGTAAAAAAAATACTAACGTAAGTAAAGAAAGCAAGTGAAATGAGCTCATCATTTGCAACAATAGTCATTGTAAAGGATGCATTTAAAGGTGTTTTCTTTTACCTTTGCATACTATAGTACACATGTCTTTGACTATTAAACTTGAAATTTAGTTTTTCTGCTCTCTTTTTAGGAAAGCAGGTGAGGACAAAACTATCCCAAGCATTTAACCACTGGCTCAATGTTCCAGAGGACAAACTGCAGGTGAGAAATCAGCCATTTCCAGCCTCTTAACATTGACAGTCACCTGATGCTTATTGTTGCGGACAGGTCCAGGAAGGGGAAACTATGCTGTGCTTATGCTAAATGGGCAACTCATTTTGTAATGCAACCAGAAGGTTGAGTTGTTCCTAACTGAATATAAATGTAAAGCTTGGATGTGGAGCTTAGCTCATCCATGATTTATTACAGGAGGTTGTTAATGCATCTGATTATCAATCAGATTGTCTGATTATCAAGTGAAATGAAAAAGGTGGGCAATGCTTTCAAAAACAGAACAGTTACCCCTTTCTATATTTGTTTGATCTGCATTTCCCTTATTTCTGATTTCATGAATTGTTGAAGTTGGAAGCATTCTGTTTGCCTATATAGATGGTGTGTATACTCACTTTTAAAAGTTAAAAAGAGTTTGTCTTGAGTAAGGAAAGTATAACCTAAATACTAAAGCTACATCAAACCCAGGGGGCAGAACCACTTTAAAAGACGTTGATTGGCTAACATGTTAGCAAACAGTTATTTATACAGCAGATATGGACCAATCATTAGTTTTGGTTTGAGCTTCATCAACTGCTGAGAAAGATATGTGGATCTTAAGCTTGCTAGATGTTCGACTCTCTTCATCAGCTAGGGGCTTTTGCTGTAGAGCTACAGAGTTTAGTGATGCAGTATTATTTTTGGTTTGTTACTACTGACCCTGTTTGCATAACATGTAGTCAACCAATTAACGTTTTTTTGCAACTGCAAAAATTGTCTGGCCTACTTTGGATGTATTCATAACACTGTTTGATCTCTATTTTCTGTCAAGGTAGCTGTTACATCTACTGTTTCTTTTCAAGGTGACTCATGACTCAGGGCTTTCAAGTAGCTCAATGGTGGCACATTAATGATAACATTATTTAATATTTTTATAAAGAGTACTTTTTGTAAAGAAAGTAAAACTAAAGTAAAAACAATGCCAGATTGTCATCAAAGGCTTTCAAAATAAGTTTTCATGAATCCAAGAAGTGGGAGAAAGGATCTTTGCCAGATTATAGGTTTACCATACTCTCCCACGTCTGCTTTTAAAATTACATGGAGTTGGTGGTTTGTTGTGTTTTGACTGTTTATAATATTAGCATGTTTTGACAGTTTATAGCAGTGGTTCTTAAGCTTTTTTAAATAATGTACCCCCTTTGAACAGTTTTTTTAAGCCCCCCTAACCAGCGCAAATAATATTTGGTAGAAAAAAAAGTCTCTATAAAGAGGAACAATACAGCGATGTCAGCGATAGATTTACTAAACAGCCTTGTACCTGGAAAACATTTAAATGCTGATGAAAAAAGGCGACAAAACCTTGGAAAGACGGTAGAAAGAAGGAAGTAAGGCAAGAATAGGTCGAAAATAGTAATAAAAACTTTTTTAAAAAACACCGTAGAAAGAAGGAAGGCAACACTAGGGCGACAAAAGTGACAAAAAAATTTAAATAAACGACAAACTTAAAAATAAAGTGACAAAAACATTGAAAAAAGCTGAAAAAATACTTTGAAGAAAAAAGACAGTAGAAAAAAGTAAGGAAGAAAGGCAAGAATAGGTCAAAACAAATGACAAAACCTTCAAAAACGGCGACAAACTTGGAGAAAAAAAGACAGTAGAAGTAACTACAGCCTTGTAACTGAAAAACATTTTACAAAATGTCACGTACCCCCTGCAGTAGGGCTGGGCGACATGGAGAAAATCAAATATCACGATATTTTTGACCAAATACCTCAATATCGATAACGCAACGATATTGTAGTGTTGACTATTGGTGCTTTCACAAAATATTTACACAATGAGATTTTTGATAAATAATCATCATTAATGTGGATATAATGACTAAGTGGGTAAAGGCAAATAACAGAACAGCTAGAACAGTCTGGTAAGTTCAGAAAATGACATCACTTTACTGTAATGCCACCTTTAAAACCAGGAAAAGGCAACACTTATGCCATATTACGATATCCAAAATCTAAGAAGATAATCTAGTCTCATATCATGATATCAATATCAATATAATATCGATATATGCCCAGCTCTACCTTGAAGTCCTCCAAAGTACCCCTAGGGGTACACGTACCCCCAAATGTCCCACAAAAGTCGATTTGTGTAGATAAAATCTTTACTGCCAAAATGTGTATGGGCTAATTTACTAAATTCCACTGTATTCTAATTCATATCAGCTTCTAGTTGCTGTTTGGGTGCTCCCGTTCAGTTTCCCAGAGTCACATTAGATTTGCACGAAAAGGAGTGTTCTACACTACCGGTCAAAAGTTTGGGGTCACTTAGAAATTTCGAATGTTGTTCGGACAGACCTGCCCCCACTACTAAAAAAAATCCTAAAGGAAACACTGTTTAAGAACACCAATTTTCTTTGTGAATGAATAATGTATTGTAAATAAATAAATGTTCTTCCTTAAAATACAGGGGGCATAAGTATACACACCCCTATGTTAAATTCCCATAGAGGCAGGCAGATTTTTGGGATTGTATGAAGCACATTTTTATGTATGAAAAGTGCTGTATAAATAAAGTCTGATTGATAAAGAGCAATTAAAAATAAAACAGGCTAAAATAGAATAAGATTATATGGATACAAATACAAGAATATAGTTAAAGTGCAGTGTAAGAAATGAATAATTATTTAATTAAATAGGTTGTAGGGACGGTACTGGAAAAAGGTACCATTGGGTAGCAGCACCAAAATTTAGGTTTCGGTAAAAATGTGAACAGTACACAACCCTACCCGCCACTTTTAAATCGTTTGTGTGGCAACATTTTGGATCCCAGTGGAAATGCTGCAGTTATTAGGTCTGAAAGGGTTAGCAGCAGGGGTTGTAGCCGATTCCGTGGTCTGTCCTGGCAGAGACCAGTGGTTACTGCCACTAGGGGCGCTAAAGACACTGGTCGCGACCAGCTCCTCAGTGGTCTGCCCTGTGGTCCCTGTGGTCTGTGAAGCCGCTTTAGTATTTTCTCCCCTTTCCTGTCGTTTTGGCAGCACTGTTAGCTGAATAAATGTCAGAGATCATAATCTTTTGTCTATAAAATACACTATATCAGATATATTATGATTATTATTGTTATTATTATTGATTATGAAGATCCGTGTGGTCAGGACCAGCTGGTCTCTGGCACGGACCAGTGGTCACAACCACTAGGGGCGCTAAATACACTGGTAACGCTACACAAAGTAGCGTTTTATGACAGACTAATTGTAAAAGATTTTTTTGCAGCTTAGATCATTTCTATGAGGTGTCCAGAACAACATACTAAAAGTCCTAAAAAATCCTAGTTCAGGAAATATGTTAAATTCTCATCAATCCGAGATGTGTGCCAATAAGACCAGGCAACAATACACCCCAATGGGGCTATTTTTTTCCTTTACTCCTACCACAATAAAACTTTACATAGTAAAAGTATACATGAAAAGTAACTTTTTTTTGTATTACAAGTTTCTTTTTAAATGAATTTGAATATGCACATATAACCCCCGCCGGTATAGTCTTCAGGGTCACGGAGGCACACAAGCCTCCACACCACAACAAGGTAGCAAAATGTAATCTCACCACGTTACTAATGACTAAGATGGCTATTCTGACTTTCTTCTGATGTTATCTGTGGGGGAATGTCATTAGGTAAGAGTTGTTCGCAAATAAAAAAAGAATTTAGAAAGCAACTGGAGGCAAGATTGTGCAATCAATTCTTAATGTCAATATAAAGATTTTTCCAAGAAACTTGTAAAACAAAGATGTTACTTTTCATGGATACTTTAATTGTATGAAGTTTTATTTTGATAGGTGTAAAGGAAAAAAATAGCCCCATTGGGGTGCATTGTTGCCTGGCCTTACTGGCACACATCTTGCATTGATGAGAATTAAACATATTTCCTCAACTAGGATTTCTTAGGACTTTTAGTATGTTTTAGTTCTATTTTTGGCTCCAAAATGAGTTACGTTGCCTGGACTAAAAGGGCACTAAAATGACTGGTCCTGACCACCTCCTCTGTGATCTGTTCTGTTGTTTGGACCAGTTAAGTGATCTGTGGTGTGTTTGTTTGTATTTATTTTTAATACAACTTTAAAACCCACTTTAAAATGCAACACGACCAATGTGTTGCATTTTAAAAGAACGATCATCGAGTGATCCGGTGCTGGATCAGTCAAGATGATTCGACTGTTACTTTTGTTACTGTATGGTAGGCTACTTGAGTTGAATTTTTAATTAAACTTTTACATTTTTGTACTTCATTTGATGTTGCTTTGTCACTCAACGCTACATTTTTTTCCTCCACTACATTTATTTGACATTAGTAAGTTGAAACCAGTCAGGAAGACACGGAGCTGCATAGTCGACAGTACTACTCATACAACTACAACTAATAATAATAATAATTTAATAATTGTTATTATGATTTCTATTAATAACAATGATCAATAATATTTGACAGACAAACTTATTTATTAATTTTTACATTTATTCAGCACAGTGTTGCCAACACAATGAGAAAGGGGAGAAGGTGTATTAAATGTACAATAACTACTCCAAAGACCACTCAGTAACTGGTCAAGACAACAGGCAGATGACAAGGACCACAAGACAGACCAGTGTCTTTAGCGCCCCTAGTGGTAGTGACCACTGGTCCGTGCCAGGTAGGAGCTGGTCGGGAGGAGCTGGTCAGGACTGTGCGGCAGGTCACAAACACACTGAGCTGCATAATCGATAGTACTACTCATATACTACGACTAATAATACTAATTTAATCATTGTTATTATGATTTCTATTAATAATAGTGATAAATAACATTGGATAGACAAACGATTATGGCTTCTCACATTAGGCGATTCTGCTAACACAGTGAGAAACGTGAAAAGTTTTATTAAAAATAAATACAAACAAACACACCACAGATCACTCAACTGGTCCAAACAACACAACAGATCACAGAGGAGGTGGTCAGGACCAGTCATTTTAGTGCCCTTTGTGCCAGTAAGAAGCTGGTCATGACCGCTGTGCCACTGGTCACGACCAGTGTATTTAGCGCCCCTAGTGGTTGTGACCACTGGTCCGTGCCAGAGACCAGCTGGTCCTGACCACACGGATCTTCATAATCAATAATAATCACAATAATAATCATAATATATCTGATATAGTGTATTTTATAGACAAAAGATTATGATCTCTGACATTTATTCAGCTAACAGTGCTGCCAAAACGACAGGAAAGGGGAGAAAATACTAAAGCGGCTTCACAGACCACAGGGACCACAGGGCAGACCACTGAGGAGCTGGTCGCGACCAGTGTCTTTAGCGCCCCTAGTGGTTGTGACCACTGGTCTTTTGAGTTTGTGTGCAAAGCCTTTTACAGTGCTCAGTTTACATTTTGTGACTTTCGATTGAATAAAAGACATATTTCGTCATTGAAGTTTTCTTTAAGTGTGTGTTAGTATAGTAATAGTGTTAAAATCTAGTCTCATTCTCGTGAACCCATTATCATGGATCGTCTCGTGAGCGGAGTGTCTCTGTCAGCAAAGGATTAGCATGATTCAAGTCAAAGACGGCTTCCCAGATAAACTTGCGCCTCCACTCATCCATTACAGTATCTTAATACATTCTTGGATGCTGCCTGATGCATCTACAGATAGTGGGCTGATTGGCATTCCTGCTTTTCCTTAGATTCATTTCAAATTAGCCATTTAGGATTTATTGGTTTTATTGAGCAGGACTCTCGCCATTGTCCACTTAGAGAGATCAGGCCATTGGCCTTATTATACTAATAACGTTAACATTGTAGTGGCCGAATACTGGCCCTATGTCCAGTAATGAAAATATGGAGACTGTATTTTCTTAATTTACATGCCTTTCTCAGCAAAGAATGCTAAGTGCTGAGCCCGTCAGGTCTCATTCGGTTTGCTGTTCAACAGGTCTCCCTTTGTCCTGAATGTTTTATAAACCCTTGACAAGTAGAGGAATCCTAGTTCTGCAGCAAAGCTCAGGTCACACTGTCTCCTGTGGTCATTTCATCTCCCAGTGCAAAAGAAAAGTCCTCCCCTGATGTATTGATGGTTTCAGGTCTCAATAAAAAAAGAACGAGGTGCACGTGTGTGAGTAATAAAGTTGTCAGTCTCTTCAGTTGTCACTGGGGGTGGTACGGTTCATGAAAAAACATCCGAACCGCTCGGTTCGTATGTCTCGGTTCGGAGCATGTGTGCGTCACACGGTTCGTCAGTACACTGTTAATGTGCACTAACCACTTACTGCCGTAGTGCCCACTTTCAACACCTATGTTAAAACACTTACTGGAAACGACGAGGGGGATGAGCGTGACGAACCCAACACATGGCAGCTGATTGGACGAACGCGTCACGTGGTTCTTGCTGCTCCCGAATTTCAAAAACAGACTCTAACGGCGTCTCGTTCTGAATACGATCTCGTATTTTATGAAAATAGTTCACCGAAAAGTGTTTCTGAAAACATTTTAAGTGAGAAATAGGCCATACAGTTGCTGAATCTGTCTGTTTTTTTGATCGACAAAGGTCAGTTTAAAAGATTTTCGTCAGATTTTGAGAGGCGCCGAGCCGACCGCTCCTCAGGTGGAGTGTGGAGTGCTGCAGGTCACGTCACGTGCAGAAATGTCAAGTGGGAGAGATGAGGAAGGCTGCCCGGAGTTGGAGGATGCGCCAGCGTCGTATATAGTCTGGTGCGTGGGAACATTTTGGATTTCATGTTACCTATGATGACAGCGGAAATAAAACAATAGATAGAACTGCCACTGTGTGCATGTATTGTGCAACATGCATTCAATATGCTAATTTTAGCTATATATCGTACGCTGAAGTATATTTCTGGAGTGTTAAAGATTAAAAGAAAAAATAACAGGAACCGTACAGAACCTAAAACCGTGATCCGAACCGTGGATTTTGTGAACCGTACCACCCCCAGTTGTCACAATATTGGAGTATAAATCAATCCTGTCATGTCAGCCCTCCTGCTACAGCTGCATCCATCTCACACTTTGCAGTAGAGATATATTTAATCACAGCTTTCACACTGCTACTATGAGAGTGGGTTTTATGCAGAATGAATAAAAGAAGCAACTCAACATTCTTTTTTCACATTACATCTTGCTACGTTTCTTCCTGCTGACATTTTCAATTCAGGAGCACATATGCTCCTTGAGGCTACAATGACGTTACCTTGGAGTTTTAAATTTGGCTGATCAGTTTTTGATTTGTTGAGTTTTAGATTAGTTGGCAGTTCGGATGGCTTACATTCATATGCAGATTGTAACCAAATCTACTTTTGTTCTCCTGATAATTCCAGTTTAGACAGAATTTTGTTGTTTGGCATATCAAACTTCTCCCCCTATGCCTCCCTCTGTCTCCCCTCTTACTCACTCCATGTAGCAGCCCTGTAAACTCCTGCTGAACCCATCATGCAGACATAGAGCACTCCTCTCGTCATCATTAGCACACTGCTGCCATGTAGTCGCCGCCATGGAAACAACCGTGCCTTCAGATGGATGGAGGCAGTGACAGTAGCACACTGTCTCATTCATCTGGCAATTCATTTTTTATCAAACCCCCATATATGCCGTTCCACTGTGCAGTACAGAACCGGTTGGAAAGGTTTGGGAAATTCCCTCTAAACACATCAGTCGCCTTGCGACCTTTGGCTGACTGTTCCTCCTGTTCTCTATGACAATGTAGAAAGGTTAGCTTCATCTACTGTATACTTTGAACACGTCATACATGAGAATGTTTGATGCCTCGGGCTTAGAGCTTCTTGTAGGTTTTAATGTGACTGATGCAATGACTATAATGTAGCTGTCTCTGAAAATAACAAGGAACTGAATTGCAGGTTAGCATATCACATATGATATGGATCAACTGCTGGAATGTATCAATACAAGTGAAGTTATCCTTTTTAGACCGGTCAAATGTCTGGATACAACCCGTAACTTGTTAGAGGGTTATCATTACATGGAGTAGATAAGAAGTTGTGACAACAGAAAATAGTACAGCAGTAAAGCCTGGATCAGGCTAGACAGTACATTTGTTCTACATTTGTACTGCAGGGTTTTACCAGGAAAAAGTTAAGCTGCAGTAGTTAGCCAGACACGTCTCATCTCATGATCAATTTAGTGATGACATCCTAAACAATAGCCACACTATAAATACGACCTTGTTGAACCAGCTCCTCTGCTCTTTTCCCTAAATGTATATGTTTTATTTCAAAAAGTGTATGCAAAAGAATTGATGACTATGAAGGTGGTGTTCGTCTCAGGTGAGGTGACCCACCACGTCTATGAAAAACTGCAGGAAATCTTTGTTAATTAGTTATGGAATCAATTCTCTACATTGTGGCTTCAGCTTTACCACACAGCATCAAAGACAATTGGTGAAGACTAACGGCAAAGAACACCGTATCAATAATCAAGATTCAAAGAACACACAAAACATAAATTTGAGTTTAAACTTATACTGTGGCTTCTTGAGCGTTTGTACAAAAAATCTTCTGTATTAAATTATATTTGTACACCAAGATTGCGGTTTTAGATGAATCAGAAAGCATTTTTGAATGACAATCCAGTAGGCATGGTGTATGATCACATGGGATGACCATGGTAAAACCTTGGCCAGACTTCAACAGTCCTGCAGTCTTACTAAGAGGGATTACTGTAGGTGCTAACTGCCACACGTGTATACCTGAGTAAGACAGGTTTATGCATGCTCGGGTATATGCTAGGGCAATATCATCCATCGTGATGGCTGACCGACATCACGATGGAGAGCCACTATCGTGATGCCACGCCCCCCCACCCTGAAAGCCGCAACAATCACAACAACCATGGATTGCTGTTGTAGCCAACAACTGGAAACGTTATTGTTGACCTGCTATTTCATCACTAAATTCACTTCTGAGACTTTTTTATGCGAGAAATCAACTATGTAGAGCTCAAATATGGACCGTTTTACGAAAATTGATGGCTAATTGCAAATTTGGTCCGACTGTGTCGGATTTCTGCTGGCTGGAGCTCTCTCAGGAGACTCGCGGACAAGAGGCGTTTAGTTACCCAATCATTTGTTTAAATAACACAACACACATATCCATTATAAGATTAACTGGAACCTGTGGTTTTTCGAAGTTATAATGCTCCACAAGAGATTGCGGGCATAACGTAACAAACTCGCTGACCGGGACGTCCCTCACACACACCGGCCACGGAGCAGGAAGAGGGGAGGAAGAGCAGCGTCTGACAGGGCAGAGAGATACCCGTCTCCCTTTGACAGTCTTGTAAATAAATTATAATATGTATATTAGAGCTGTCAGTCTTCCTCTGTCATAGGCGCCGATTTAGGTTTTCCTCCGCACGCCCTTTAAAAATCAAAAAAATGTTTGCAATTCAGAACCTTAGGAAATGGACAGCAGCTGACACAAACGCACATGCCTATTAACTCGATAATAAAGTCATAAAGTAGGCTATCGTTCAACTCAGGACAGCGCCACTTCTCACAAATGCAGATAGGATTGGAGATGAGAAGTTTAACTGACACGTAACCGCGATCAGCGCTCACACGCTCCACTTAGCAACAACTGCAATGTTTAATTTTAAATGAATGTAGCCTAGTGGCAGTCTAAAACACGTGGACGCTCAGTATTTTCCGTGAGTGCTGCAGCTCCGGAGCACCCACGGTATCGGCGCCCATACTACCATTTGAATTTCATTTGTTTTTTTAATTAGTTTTTAAGTAGAAAAAATATTTCTGTAAAGAGATATATTAAAATAAAAGTTTCTGCGTCATTAACTTCTGGTGATAGTCAAAGTCTTGCGGAGCAGTGAAGGCACTCGGTACTTAAATGGCAGCATTATACAGCAGCAGTCTGACTAATTTGTTTTGTTGGACACTCAAAGTCCAGAACTTTAGAAATTGTTGGTGCTTGGGTTTAGGTTGAATAACTGCTGCTGTTATCTAAGGCTTTAAATCTTGTCTTGATTGTGCCCTTGTTCCTTTATCCTTACAGGGAATTGTAATTCATAGAGAGCACAGTCTGTTTGCAATGAACCTTTGAATCTTTGAGTATGTTTTTGGCCATGGGCATCGTTAGGCCTGGGTGTCACTGGCTACAGCCCAGAATGTTTTCTAAATATCCCCGGATCTGGGCGCCTGGGTAGCTCACCTGGTAGAGCGCGCACCCACTGGGTCGACTCTGAGCTGCGGCCCTTTGCTGCATTTCATTCCCCCTCTCTCTCCCCTTTCATGTCTTCAGCTGTCTTATAAAATGAAAGGCCTAAAATGCCCCCAGAGAAATAGCCCCAGATCTAGCACTGGATCGCTCTCTCCCTCTCTCTTTTTTCCTTTTTAAATAAGAATAATAGAATAAAAAAGCACTGATATTGCACATGCCAATTATGAAAACAGGTTTTTCCCAAGGCACTCGCAGTTCTTACTTTTTTTTTTTCAATCAACATTCAATAATACAAAATAAACAAACACACACACACACACACACACACACACACACACAAAATGGTCTGCATCCAATCAGCAGGCATTTTGAGGACTGAAATACGTATTATTACTATTGTTATGCACCAGATTGATGCATTTAACTACCAGAAATACAGTTGTTTCTCCCGGGGGGGACATTTATTTCTGCTTGCATTCATTGTAGCTTTACCCACAACCCCCCTCTCTTGTAAGTGGCTCACTGAGGTTGCAGGGTGAGCGAGTGTCGGGACCCTTTCAGAAAGAAAAGATTGTTTGGCAGATAAACTGCCCAGCCTTGGCCATCTGCCTGCCCCACTGAGCCTGTCTTTGTACTCCCCAGCCCCATACAAACAGCTTTCCTCACCAGGCCACACCACTTGTCTTTTAAATCAGCAGAGCACTCCAGCAGCCTCCACAGCCAGCTCAAGACAGCAGACACCTGATGGCATCCCTGACTGTTTTGTGTCAAACATGGACCTGAAACAAAACCATTTTATGTTATCAAGGCATCCTCCTGGGGGGGGGGACAGTGGACGTTTACCATTGTTGTTCACTAATTTGACATTTGTCCACATAGCCCTTGAGAGTCGTACTGTATTTAAGCTGTTGGAGCTTGTCAATACACTCATTATTTATGGCTAAGGATAAGTACTCGGGCCACGTCATTTTCTCTTTAGAGAAGTTGACAGTGTGCTAAGCCCTGTAGTGTCACTTGTAATTACTTAACCTTGTGAATACATCCATCCATTATCTGTAACCGCTTATCCTATTGGGTCGTGGTGGGGGAGCCAATCCCAACTGACCCTTGGTCCCTTTCCAACCGGAGGGATTTTTGCAGTTCCTAGAACAAAACGTTCCTAGAACCCTTTTTTTCTCGTGTTCCGACTAGTCCAATTTGGGGATTATTAAGTTCCTCTGACCGCAGTTCCTGTAACTCTTTCATCTCCTACTTCAGGACAGGGTCTTTTTTTAGCAACGTCTGAAACACAAACAGTACATATTCTTCACTGTCTGTTGCAATTTGCCTACTTATGCTAACTCATAAGACAAACATCACACATTCAACCAGCTAATTGTTAATGCTAGTTAAACATACCCGTTGTTTTGTTTGCCTGTTGCGCTCTGCTCTTCTATCTTCTTCCATCATATTAATTAGGATAATATTACGCTGGAGCCTTCGTCTTCTGTGTTTCTCTGTTAGGTACTCCAGCCTAGTCTTTAAACGCTGCCGTTCTAACTCTGTTATGAATGGCACAACAGGAACATTCCAATGGCCTCCTCCATGCTGGTTTGTTGTTGTATGTGGCGCTAAAGTCAAGTGACGACACTATAAAGACCGTTGCCGTGCTTGCGTCACTCCCTTACCCCTCCTACCAGTTCCTATGGCCACTTGGCCAGTGCGAATGCAAATGGCAAAACCAGTTTTGGGGGAGAATAGTTAGTAGAACTGTTTAGAAGTGGATTGTTCCTATAACTACGTTCCTGTAACTACTTGGTCAGAAAGAGGCTATTGAGTGAGAGCTGGGGTACAGGTCACTAGACTCACAGGCTGACACAGAGACAGAGAACCTTTCACACTCCTCCCAGTCACACCTACGGGCCCAAACATGAAACCCTCTTGCTGTAAGGTGACACTGCCAACCACTGCACTATCATGCTGCCCACTATGTGAATAAATTTCCTCTGAACTCATCAAGCCACTGATGCTCTCTCTTGGGCACAACAGTGAGTTATAGAGTAGGCGACCAATTTCTGAATCTGAAACCGCTCCAGTCTGGAGTAGATCTTCACTGAACTCTCATTCTTTCTGACTGACTACCGGCTTGTTTTTAGCAACATCGGTACTGTCTAATGATGATTCTCACTAGAGTAGTTCAGGCAAGACTGTAGGCATGGCACCCTCTGCTGTATACAAGTTATAATGCATAATTTACACAGAGCTCCAGAGAACCGGTTACTGTATGTGTGAGAAGGGAAAGGAAAGGAAGTTTTCCTGGCATAAGCATTGTTGTAACAGTTTCAGAAATGTAGTATAGCAAAACATAAAATCATCCATTACTATAAAATGGAAAAGCTGATGTTATTGCACAATAATTCTCAAACTATGCTTTCATTTCTGCATAACCGTATAGTTTAATGATCAGATATGTTTGTCATGTTCAGGTGATCATCCAGGTGACTGAGATGCTGCACAATGCCAGCTTGCTCATAGACGACATTGAGGACAGCTCCAAGCTGCGGCGAGGCTTCCCTGTGGCCCACAGCATCTATGGCATTCCCTCCGTTATCAACTCGGCCAACTACGTCTACTTCCTGGGGTTGGAGAAGGTGCTGACCCTGGAGCACCCTGAGGCTGTCCGAGTGTTTACCCGGCAGCTGCTGGAGCTGCACCGTGGTCAGGGCCTGGACATCCACTGGAGGGACACTTACACCTGTCCCACTGAGCAGGAGTACCGCAACATGGTGCTACAGAAAACTGGAGGGCTCTTTGGTCTGGCTGTGGGCCTGATGCAGCTCTTCTCAGATTGGAAACAGGACCTGAAACCCCTCCTGGACACACTGGGCCTCTTCTTCCAGATCCGCGATGACTACGCCAACCTGAGCTCTCGTGAGTACAGCGAGAACAAGAGCTTCTGTGAGGACCTGACTGAGGGAAAGTTCTCTTTCCCCACCATTCATGCCATATGGTCGCGTCCAGAGAGCACTCAAGTGCAGAACATCCTGAGGCAGCGCACAGAGAACATGGACATCAAACGATACTGTGTGGACTACCTGGAGAAGGTAGGCTCGTTTGCCTACACCCGTCAGACACTGCGAGACCTGGAGGCGGAAGTCTACCGTCTCATCGGGGAGTTTGGGGGAAACCCTCAACTGGAGAGCCTTGTCAAACACCTCAGCCAAATGCATCGTGAGGCTGAAGCCACAGCAGAGTCCAGTACTGAGCCACACTCCAACCAAAACCACTGACCTCATCCAGCATGACTCACATACTAGCCCTCCACACTCCACTAGCACAGAAGCTTTGCTAATACACTGATGCAGATATACATATTACTGAAAGCTCAACACACATGTTACATTCACAAACTATTCAATGAGTTACAATTCAGAATTAAACCTGAGAATTCTGGTAGACAGCTCTGACTGCATTCAGCAGCTATGTATGAGCCAGCAAAGCAGCCCCGAATGTTGCCTTTCTGTTTTGTGTGCTAGATGGCATCCTTCAAGTAACAAAATACACATCACCAATTTTTGTATCCAATTGTAGCTGTGCAGTCAGTGGAATGAAAAAAAAAAAAAGGTATCTTACGTTGGCTTTATGTTATAAACAACAAGATGGCAATACTCAAAAGCCTTCCTTTTGATGTGCACTACAGTGCATATACATGTATTTTTTATTTTAGCCTCTAAATGAAAATGGTTTATCTAGAGCAGAGTGAATGCTGGGTGTGTTTTTTTTCTAAAGTCCCTGTTTAAATAAGATATCTTGAGTGTATGATGTGTGATTTGAGAACCTTAATCATTAAGCCGCCAGAGTGCCAATCCTGTAGTAAAGACCTCTTGCAACTAAATTGTCTACTTGTTATATAACATGCTGGCATTGTATGCAAAGTAGTGCTCATGCTGTTTATGCTCAGCTTTATATAAAAACTTTGTTGATGTTTTGGTTTATTGCAGACTGTGTTTCCATCTAGTTCAGATTTACATTTCTAATTTTATTAGTGATTCAGTTATGATACTTGTAAGTAGACACTATGCTGCAGTTAAGAACATCTTTGCATCTATTGAATAAAAAAAAGAACCTGTGGGCTTGTCTGACTTCTTAAAACTAAATTTCCCATCTCCCTGCGGAATGTAGTTTTGTTCTCATTATTTTGAACTGCCTTAAACTGGAACTTGTGATCTTGTGGTTATGACATGGGACGTTGTATACATCATATACTTTGTGTTCTGTGGCAGCAGCGAGGTGAATAGTGCCACGATTACCTACCTAATGAGACTGAGACTGAGAATCCTCGGTACGACATCATTGATGCATTTGCCAACGTAGCCAATGACTGCGTCTGCACAGTATATGTGCTTAACTCCACCCTAGATTCTGTCCCAGCACCGGCAGTCTCTTATCTCCCAGTCCACACACAATGACTGCTAAATGCTTTTTTCCACTAAAATAAATACAGAATGGCTGCAGCTGGATAGTAGTGGGTGTGTTGTTGAAGCAAGTGTTGTTTTGTAATAGTAACTGGTGTTTGATTGTGTGAGGGACAGATTAAACCTGACTTAACCCAAATATTGTGTAACATACAAAAGCACCCAGTTTAAAAGGCACTACAAATACTTGTTTCATACCTCAAACCCAAGCCCAAACAAAAAGACAGTTTGCACTTACACCACATTTTAAAATTAAAACCACTTTGTTTTGTTTATATAGGCTACCATGTTGGTTATGCCAATTAATATGCAATTTTATGTTTGAGCACTGGGTGGAGTATTGCCTTTGGGAAGGCATAAAGGTAATCAGCCGCAGGTACACAGGTGTGTGGAAATTGGGGACAGCATACAGCTTTTCACCGTGTCAGTCGTGTCAGGTTGGCGTGTATTTCATTTGTTTGATAAGGAAAATGAATGGAACTAATCCAGAAATGAAATGGACTGTAATCCTTGTGCGACGGTGAGCAGGCTGTTAAGGAAAATAAATGGGTCACAGCACCGAAATGCAAACAAATTGTGGACATGAATTATTGGCATGCAGAACACGCGTCCAAGCAAGTTCTCCCCTGATCCCACCGTATTGGCCTAATGTAGGAGTTGATAAAAGACTGATTAAAGTGAAAAGCTTGCTTAAGGAACTCGCAAGGATCGCCATTCACGGGATATGGTAACAGCTGATCGAGGACGCTGTCGTGGGATTTCGCAATTGAGAAATGCCATCGAGGGATTTCTGGGCCTCGATGTGGATCGTTTGGACAACCACGACAGCTTCTACTCGCGCAGCAAAGACAAAGAACCGAACCGGAACCAGTGGACCACGCATTGGAGAGTGTGTGCAGCTGGATGCTGGACCAAGGCCAAGCGAAAAAGGTAAACCGGTAGCAAAATAAAATACATTGCCATTAACATTTAAAGTGTATGCACACAAGACAACTAACTGAAAAACCCACTGCATTGGTTTGAACTGGTATTTAAACTGTGGGTTTATCTGTGAAATGTAAATGTATTTCAAAGTGTATTTCAGAGTGTTTTTGATTGTGTTGGTTGACTATGTATTCTGAAACAAGGGTACACATTGAGTGTATTAATGCTGATGAGTTCACCACGGCTGACAAGGGCGCAGCCAGCGATGAAATAGAAACACAATCTGTCACAAAACGTTCTATTAAACTAACACACAAAAGCATTATTGGATAAATTGGAAACGCTGCAAAAAACAAAGTCCAAATTAAACAAAGCAATCTACTCAAAAAATAAAAATTCAAGAGTTGATGCAGGACAGAAAATATGAGACGAGGTGCATCGTACTTTTGACGAATACACAACTCTGTGCAATGAAGCAAAGGAAACGCATACATCTCTGCTAAAACTCTTACCCCCTGCAGAAACACGAGATATGGTTCAAAGCAAAGATGCTGGGTGTTATTGAGTTTATGGAAAACGTGAACAAGTGGTTGGTAAATGCAGACATTCCCAAATCTGCTGAAAATATGAATAAGGATTGTGACGAGTGTGAGGTGAAACCCGATGACAGCATTTCCAATGTTGGAACGAATGTTTCTGTACAACAATCTTGCCGTAAAAGTCACGCCAGCTCAAAAAGCAGTTCATCTTCTACTGCATCAGCACGCATTCAAGCTGAGGCAGAGAGAGCCGCACTTGAAGCTCGCGCCGCATCTTTAAAGAAGAAGCACGCTCTGGAAGAGCAAACAGAGGAGCTAAGGAGAAGAAAGGAAAGGCTCAATACGGAGATGGCCGCTTCTGCTGCTAAATTAGCAGTATTATCATCTTTCTGTCACCAAGCTTGCTCAAACACACATTCAAATGGGATGGAATCTCCTTTTGAAAAAGGAGCAAGGTTAAAGGACCATTCCACCACTTTCCAAATTCATGATAAAGGAGCAAGGTTAAAGGAAACATTCACCACACTTAATCCACAAGCTGATGAATATAAACGTACCCTTCTGGACATGCGACAACCACTACCCATGCAACAACAACCACCATTAATGCAACAACATGCATATTGGAGTGCAACACATAACAGCAGTCAGGATATTCATCTTGAAATAGCAAAACATGGAAAACCATTAGGTGAACCTCTTTTGAACCCTCATGTGCAACTAACAAATCCAAATGTCAGTAAGTCTGAACTACAGTTGCAAGGAAAGGATGAAACATCAGCACTGTATGACTTACTGCAAAGGCAAAATGAAATATCAATGTTGCTTAGACAACAACAAACCGCTCATTTATTACCACCAAGAGAAAAAACATTTTTTGATGGGAATCCTCTGGAGTATAAATCCTTTATAAGAGCATTCAAACATTGTGTGGAGAGCAATGCCGGCAACAAAGGGGATTGTTTATTTCCTGGATAAATACACGAGGACATCCAAAAGAGCTAGTTCGTAGATGTCAGTATATGGCCCCAGACAGAGGCTATACTATGGCTAAACAACTGTTACAAGAACACTTTGGCAATGAACATAAGATCACCGCAGCATACATGGAGAAAGTCCTAAGCTGGCCAAGAGTAAAACCGGAGGACGTCGCATCTCTTCAAGCATTTGCACTGTTTTTGCGGGAATGTTGTAATGCAATGGAGGATATGCTCTACATGAGAGAACTGGACATGCCAGTGAATATGAGAGCAGTGATTCTAAAGCTTCCATACAAGCTAAAGGAAAAGGAGAGTTTCTGCTTGTGAAATACTGGATAAATTCAATCGCGACTTACCAGAGGTCTACACTCAGAAAAGGATGCCTGTAGGAACAGACAACATCATCAAAGAAGAGGAACTGGCTAAGTGGCCGTACTTGGATGGTGCTGATGTTCCTCGCATACAAGCGGACGTGGAGTTGTTGATAGGCACCAATGCCTCCAAACTGCTTGAACCCTGTGAAGTTGTAAACAGTCATAGAAATGGACCCTATGCCATTAGGACCCTATTGGGGTGGGTTATTAATGCCCTCATTCAAGGATGCAGTAATGAGCGGTGTGAGAGAGGCCACACTGCTACTGTTAACAGGATCTCCATAGAAATGACTGGGAGAGAGACAACCAGGGGGAGAAGGTCTTATGAAAATAAGCGCAAGGGAAGGACCCCCAAAGCTGCCTCCAAGCTGCAGTCATCCTCCAGTGAGGATGAGGACGAGCAGCCGGCTGAAGGTAACTCCAGTAAAGAGAAGAACAACAACGAGAACAAGAAGTGACGCAGGATCGAAGTTCAGGATTCCTCTTCCAGCAATGAGAAGAGTGAAGAGGATAATGATGACCCAGATGGAAAAGAAAGCGAACAACGCAAAAAGATCTGCAAAATCCTGAAGGACGACAAGCTGCAGACAGAGACGAGAGATGCTCTAAAAGAAGAAGAGAATAGGAAACAAAATCAGAACATCAGACAGATGAATCTCAGCAGAAGGAAGGTGCTGCTGTTAAAATGTCCCCTGAGGAGAAAGGTGAGAGGAAGCCTAAGATTAAAAGTGAGAAGACAATGTCCGGAACCACAAGTGAAGGAAAGTCGTCAGAAGGTGTGGCAGACGAGCATCCTAAAGATGCTACTGTGAAGAAGGCAAAAGCTCCATCTGTGGAGACTGTCAAAGCAGAGAAGGACAAAATATGGAAAAGGAGAAAGATAAGGATAAGATCAAAGAAAAGGAAAAGACCAAAAGACCTTCTGCAGAAGGCTGAAATATAAGTTGTAGTACTCGGATACTACTAGCCATATCTCTGTTTTTATAAGGTGTTGATTTATTTCAAATGGTTTGTTGGCTCCATAATGTAAATATTTATTGAATTGTTCATGCCCTCCTGCCATTAACAATTAGGGGCCGGTGTGCATGGAGCCATTACACCACTTTGTTTTGTTTATATAGGCTACCATGTTGGTTATGCCAATTAATATGCAATTTTATGTTTGAGCACTGGGTGGAGTATTGCCTTTGGGAAGGCATAAAGGTAATCAGCCGCAGGTACACAGGTGTGTGGAAATTGGGGACAGCATACAGCTTTTCACCGTGTCAGTCGTGTCAGGTTGGCGTGTATTTCATTTGTTTGATAAGGAAAATGAATGGAACTAATCCAGAAATGAAATTAAATGGACTGTAATCCTTGTGCGACCGTGAGCAGGCCATTAAGGAAAATAAATGGGTCACAGCACCGATATGCAAACAAATGTGGACATTGATTATTGGCATGCAGAACACGCGTCCAAGCAAGTTCTCCCCTGATGCCACCGTATTGGCCTAATGTAGGAGTTGATGATAAAAGACTACAGTGGGTTTTAGCCATGCTTTGGTCTGGTTAGTCTCTCAATCTTATTGGTTTTGTCCTTTTGATTTTTACTTAAACATTAAGACAAACTAAATTATCTATCTATAATTGTCAAATTTAACACAATAAGATTCATTTTAAAAAATAAAACGCAAATTAATGCATAGCCTAAATTAAATTACGTCTCCCTTTCATTCAGCGCCTGGTTTTTATACCTTTTCAGTCCGTGTTTGTGTTGGCCTACAATTTTCTTTTCCTTTGTCCCCCTGTACTTGTGAAAAGCGAAATGTGCTATATTAATCTATTATCATGGGCGTAAATCTGATCTAACAGTAGGGGGGGGACAATAAACATAAAATTTCTGAAGAGGACACAAATAACACAGCCACAATTATACTCGTAGAGGACATGTGTTCACAGAGGAAAGCCTTAATACCATCATTAGTGTAGCATGGAGACTGTACCATTATCCTTCTTTTCAGTGTTTCTCTTGATTCAATAAAAAAGCTAACTAATTTGAACGAAATATTCTTCTTTAAAATCATGTATTTATTTTTAAGTTGTTTATAATCAAGCCACAAAAATACCTTAAAACATAATGACTTATTTTGAAAAAGTGTCCCCATATAAAAGAAATACAATGCTTTTGTACACTTGTTAAATTAGCTGATCATAATGTAAATTAGTGAGCCACTAGTACAGCTCATCTGCTCACTCTCCAAAAATATGAACTGAGCTCAACACACTTACCTGACCTGACTGTCCCTGGTCTCCCTGTTCCTCAGTTCTTTCTGTCTCCTTTGCCTGTGACATAGTGACGTTAGTATTTCCATAAGCACCCATAGAGGGTTTTCACGGCGCGTCATTAGATGCGTCATCAGACCCGAAGGTACTCCGCATCACAACAAAGCACAGACACTGAAGTAGATCCCGAACGGCGTTAAGGAAAATGGTTAATTATTGCCATGTTTTAGGTTGTACCAATAGGTCAGACCGAGAAAAACATTTGGAATATTATCGACTTCCAAAAGTTATTAAAAACCAGGGAGAGGAATGCCAGAAGTTATCAGAGGAAAGGAGGCGCTTTGGTTGGCAAAGCTCAACCAGGATCTATGAGGGAAAACTCTGTCTTGTTCGGTCTTTTGAATTGAAAAAAAACAACTATTGAGAGTCACTTGGCTACACCTAGAGTATCACAGTGATGTCATACAGTTAAGGTTAGGTTGATTAAAGACGTTATTGCATTACTTACTTTGGCCTTCACAACGGTCGTTAATGACTTGGTACTGCGTCTCCCTCACCCATCCACACACCATCTGGTTATAAGCCTCCAAACTTTTGTAGGATTTAAGGTCTTCCGCTGTGTATGGGCTCGGCGAGAAAACCAGGTAGTTGACTATATCGGGATATGCAACTGAAGGAAGAATCACCGGGTCGCCATGGATCCAAGAAGAGGGAGCCAACTTGTAGGGATCTGCACCGCCAGTAAACTGTAATTTCTCAAAATATCGCGCCTTTTTTGTGGTCCAAGTCCTTCCATGCCTTTTGCATCTTGGATGCGTTTTGATGAGCTTTTCTGTTGTTTAGACATAAAGTATTAAAGTATCCAAAGTGCACAATACTCCATTACTCCATTCAGTTGTTTACACCGAGTGCCTCCAATATGGCCGTGCATCCAGGTTACCACCCAGAACGTGACGTCGGTGAAAACCCTCTATTCTTATAAAGATGTTACCAAATTGTCTTGATATGAGGACTTACTGTACTTACTTGGCGTTTTGGTGTAAGCCTACTGAAAAAGGTCTGTTTTTCTTTTCTCTGTCATTTTTAACAACAACACAAATCTTTAACGTCAGATGTCTAAATATGAGCTAGGTTCATAGGTTCACCACCTGGTCATATTATAATTAGAAAATGATCTTGTGTCCTCCACATACATATTAGGTTTCTTCTGGGACAGAGGATATATATTTAACTGATCAGCCACTTAACTTCATATTGAGCAAAACACAACTGTAGATCTTCAATATTAACCCTAATATCAGTTCACACACATAACGTTAGGCTTATCGCCGTGGTAACATTAGTTGTAGTGGGTGCATTTCTATCCAACAAGCTATAAGCTAGGCAACGTTACATTATATTACACTAACATAGCAAACTTTTTTGTCATGACTAATTTATTAATTACTCAGCATCATTTCTATTTGAGAAAAGAAAAACTTAATCCGATGTTTAATGTGAATAAAACAGCCTTGAACCGCCTACTTACTACATTCCTGTCACTACCCGATGTGACTGTGAGTCTAGCGCAGATCCTACAGCATGCAGTGGACCAAACCACTGTGAGGCAAGGGAGGGGGGACTCAAAATGTTTCTAAACTTAAAGCATTTTTGGGGGGTTTGTATTGTTTTTCTGCTTACACAGATATTTTAAGTATACATCATTGTTATTTACAATACACAGCATTGTTTTAATGATATTTCTAGGGGGGGGGCAACCATTAGATTGGGGGGGGGGGTCCTGACCCCCCCGACCACCCTGGGATTTACGCCCTTGATTATTATGTTGGTTGCTACAACAATCTCTTAATGCTCTGGCTCGTGACCGTGATAACGTTACCCGGTTTAGCTCACGAGACATCCAAAGTAGGCTAGGTTACACTTGAAATGCAATGATGCATCTGCAACTTATACTTTTATTGTAAATGAAGGATTTTGCAAAACTGAGCTGAGCAAAACATTCATCACAACTATATGACCTACCGGTAACGCTAACGGTTATGGTAAAAACACTACTGCTTTTGTTCAGCGCAGCCGCTAGAATCAACACAAACTGAAAGTTACATATAGCCACTTTAATGAGCATAGTTGGAAGTGCCTAAGGCCTACGATTTTCATTGCCAACGACTACTTCTGTATTGTTGTGCACATGACAAATAAAAGGACCTTAAACCTATATCAGGCTATCTGTATCATAATTTAGCACTCGGTCCTGCAAATGATCCATGTAACTGTGCGGTTTGAGACGATCGTAGACGGTGGTGAAAGCTTGCTATGAATATATTAGTCGCTTTTCTAGGGAGCTGTGATATAAAACAATAAGTATAAATCTATGCTTTAATACAAATGTTTTTTTTAATCTCTGCATGAAACTGTTATCCTAATAATTGTGTAAAGACTGGAGTCAGGGCTTACCGCCGCCTTGGACGGTTGTGATTGGTTTAAAGTAGGGCTGTCAAAATAACGCGTTAATTTTGATTAATTAATCTGAGAAAAAAATAACGAATTAAAAAAAATAACGCAGATTAATCCATTCCATATTGAGGTTTGACCCGGAGCCGTTCTAGCCACCATTGGACTGTAAAATGAAGGAGGGAGACGAGAATGTTCTGCCTGGATTATTAATTGGAACATTTACTTGTAAAAATCTTCTTCCTGCCAACCCTGGCTACCGAAATCTGGTGCCACTGATATGTCTGCGCTTCTCTCTGATGCTCTGAAACACACACACCGCTGTACATGACGCTAGTTAACACTATACTCGACAGCAGCTAATGTTAGCCTACCGCTAGCTAGTAGCTGGATTAAACACAGTTACAATGCTGACAGCTAAACGGTGTAAAGTTTTACTGTAGAGGATTCAACACCGGTATGTAACAATCTGCAGCTGCTGTCGGAAAAACAACACAGACGGTGCGTTCAATGAAACTGGTAAACTACAGCCTCGTGGTGCATTTGAAGTTATTGTAAATGTCCTTTACCATCTGGTGGTTGTTTTTGTCGTTCAACAGCAATTTACTAGTGAAATAAGTTATTGTTATACATTATTATTAAACATTTCATTTTGACCATATGGCCTAGCAATAAACAAGACGTTCTTTAATGTCACCAACTGTTGTTTAGTACCCTTTTTCTTTTCTTTTTTTACTTTCTTAAAAAGTATCGGTTCAGGCACCGTTATGTATGCGATTAATTTCGATTAATTAATCACAGAGTATGTAATTAATTAGATTACATTTTTTAATCGACTGACAGCCCTAGTTTAAAGAAATACAAACGAGCCAAAGTGTTTTTTCCCCTATCCTAGAATAGAAAGGTGGTGTAATCAGACCATACTGCCATGTTCCAATGTCAGGCTGACTGGGACATACCAGACATTATTTGGCATACTTTGGAGATATTATATCATCTCCCAGAACTGTATTCATGTGCTTGAGAGATATTCTTCTAAGAACTGTTTTTGGTGTGGGTTATCTTCTGGAGGGAGGAGGATAAAGGTGTGTTCTAGTATTCGTCACAGTTCATATCGTTGCACTGAGTTTAGGTTTTTTTTTCTGCAGAGATAACTCAGATATTTTTAAGATTCAAGATCTTGTATTCCACCATCTCAGTCTCCTGATAATTCATTGATTCTGAGTTTTCAGAGTGGCATGTACGAATACAATCGGAAAAGAGCCGATTGAGCAACTGGACAGCTGCACGACTGGGAGAGGGGACTTCAGAAGCCACACTTTTCCACACAGAATAAGGTAAGGATCTTTTTGCTTTCAATAATTTAAAT
Organism: Sander vitreus; assembly: GCF_031162955.1. Classification (NCBI taxonomy): domain Eukaryota; kingdom Metazoa; phylum Chordata; class Actinopteri; order Perciformes; family Percidae; genus Sander; species Sander vitreus. The sequence continues at coordinate 11,001,906 of NC_135871.1, read as the reverse complement.
ACTGTGTGGAAAAATAGACCTGTCTTACAGTTGGTAAATTCAGCTTTAAAGTTTAAAAACTTTTGTTTTTGCTTGGACTGACAATGAGGTGGAACTGTTACTGAAAGGAATGTAAGCCTACCTAACCGATTCGACTCTCTGACGTGGGTGTTTGCGTTTCCAAAGGTCTTTCTGTCCGTAAACGTAGCAAAAGATATGCATTCTTAAACAAAAACATAATAGTATGGATGTAGCCTGACTCTCTTTGAAATCTTTGTTAATCAATTGGTGTCAGATCAGAAAATTGTATCTAGAATGCATTATGTATGTATAAAGAGAAGTAACATCAAAACAATTAACAGTTTCATCAGAAGCGGCTGTGTACGTCAGGCGAACAGTGCACGTCCTGCCTCTGTAGATCATCACAGGCGACAGAGCTTGAAGAACTGTGCATTGTTTTAGAAAACCATACGCAGGGAGCAGAAGAGAGCTGCTGTCACCTGCTGCTCCTCTGTGCAATGTCTCACTCGTTACAGTCTATGGTCTCACCAATAGGCAACAGTAGTAGACCAGAACCGAGCGCCATCCTGTAGCCAATTGTGCTTTAGACTGATGTTAGGACCTCCTACCTCATTAACATATGGACACATAAATACAGAAATAAATAAATGTAGATGGACAAAAATGGAGAAATATATTTAAAGCATTTATTTATTCTTTTATGTATACATTTATTTCTGCATTTATTTATTCATGTATTTATTCATACATTTATTCATGCATTTATTTATTCATTTATTTATTGAGACTTAAGTCATGTTCCGTCCTCCATAGCTTGTGCATAGAGCAGACAACGACCTAGGATCGGAATCGTTAAATATTGCCGTTTTTAGGCCATTGTTGACAGTGCATATTGCTGCATTTATAAAGCATGCACACCTCTCACTCTGGGCTGGTTGCTATTTTATCACGTCATCAAAAATGTATTTGTTAGGTAAAATGTATTCAGCCTTTTAACTTATTCGAACGGACACAAAGTGTTTTATTTGCTATTTTCTGCCGACTAATTTCAGCATTCGGTGCACCCGTACTAATTAAAATGACAAATATATTTATTACTTCTCTTTACTCTTCTGTGTGATTGTGAACTTGTACCAAGCTTTTTAACCTTCCAAGTTCAGGGGTATTTATTTTACTTTTTTATGTTCTTTCAAACAAGATTTTTGCAAACTTGAAGCAATGGATGGCGACTCGGAAGCTGCCACTGAGCAAATTTTGCTGAAACCATACAAGTACTTGTTGCAATTACAAGGTAAGTCTTTCTCCATGTTAATGACTGCATAGTGATAGAAGATACATGCAGATATGCAGCTAAAAGGTCGTCAAAAGACCAGTATACTGCTGATTAGTCCTAAAGCTACACTCAGCCCTGAGCTACTCACTTCCTGTTAATCACACTGGATCATAGTATTAGCAAAATGCCTAAAATGATGAATGTGAATTTTGTTTTCTGCTCTCTTCTCAGGAAAGCACATACTGACAGAACTACTCCAATCATTTAACTACTGGCTCAATGTTCCAGAGGACAAACTGCAGGTGAGAAATCAGCCATTTCCAGTAGAGGTGTGAATCGCTGGCCTCAACATCAGGAAGTATCGCGTGAAATCAGGTCTTGCGATGTACTGAATTGCTTTAGGCACTGCACGGTTCTCTTAATACATCCATGCACTGCACACATACAGGAACTGGCTAGCTATAAGAACAAGGTAGCGATGGAGTTTTTCACATTATCGTCATGGCTGAGATGGCAAAAAAGAAGGAGAAAGCTAGGAAAGCGTTCGGAGGAACAGAGAGAGGAAACCGCAGACTGACTGAGCGTGGAGTCAGACACGAGTAAACATCGGACCTGCCTTTTCAGAATGGGGAGAACTGAGACAAACAGAAGCCTGTAAATCCGATGCTGACCTGGCGTTCTTGCTGTTGCACTTTTAAGTATCTTTAGGATAAACTCTGTTTAATCTTTGTATTTCTTGTTATTGTGACCTCAGGATGTTTGCTATTGTCTGTAAAGGTTTTTATTATGATCGCTGTCTGTTATGGGCTTACTAGCTAGCTTACTAGCTCCATGCATTTGCCGGCTTCTATGAAAACAAATGCACATGACCAGAGGGAGAAGATGGGAGGGGTTTTTACAACAGTGTTGCCAAATATCTATTCCGAAGCTGTAGGGGGAGCGCTATAGAGAAACCTGTGAGCAAAAGGCGAAGAAATTGCCAAAACTGCATAGCGCCCCTTTAAAGCCATATAGGATATTTGACTTGACAAGCTTGCATTGTCAAGTGCAATGCCCAAGCTGCAATAAGTAACTTTAGACTGGAATGATGAGGTGTTTGGGTTTGTTTCTTTAAGCTAGCTACCACAAAGGTTTACCTATTCTGGATTAGTCATATACCACCCTACTTTTAACCAGCAAATCTATTGTGCTGTATTGGAATAACTGACCCCAGACAACTCTTTAACAAAAAAGGTATTGTTTACTGAACAACAACTTAAATGTACAAATAATATTTAGCCGTTAGGTTGAATAACAAAAAAAAAAACATAACACAAATCACACCCTTCAAATATGCTAACTGCAATATTTCTTCAAATGATATTACACACAACTACCCCTTTACCTGTTTCTTTATCAGTTTCCACTTAAAACACTCCAGCTACACAATTATTCCTCCTTACAGCAGTTTCAATCTAAAACATACTCAAACCCTATTAAACCACTGTGTTAACACACACACACGCCAAAAGAAAAAGTTGCAGGCCTGATGGTAGCTTGTGTGCGATGCATCCAACAGGCGTCAGGACGTTATCTTCAGTGAAGCAAACACACAGAAATCCTTACAGTTAGCTGTTAGTCCAAGAAACACAGCTCAAACACGAAAACAAAAACCAGCTACAGTAAAGTCCTCTTCAGCAGGGAAACACGCGGTCATCCTCTCCGGTCCAAAATCAGCGTCCTCCAAATCAGCAACTCTCTGCCGTTAGCTCCAACTTTAGCCAGGCACACTAGCACAACATTTGTTCTAAACCACTGCTGTTAGACAAGAAAAGTGCCATAGTGTACACCTCTTCAGCTTCATTACTACACTTAGATCTTCTCCAAGCTAACTATTCTAGTGTCTCTCGATGTTTCTGTGAGATAAATTTACTAACACTAGCGCAGTTTACGCTGTCTGTTTATGCGAGTTTGGTAATAGCGCATGCTATGCTTCATCATTTTGCGTAGTATTTATCAAACCTGACACCCATCAGGCAATCAGCCCTCTAGCGTAATTAGCTCACCTCTAAAAGAGCAAAGAATGGGCCCACATGTATCTGTTAGGGGTGGAACGGTACATGTATTTGTATTGAACCGAAACGGTACGGGCGTCAGGGTTCGGTGCATGAATTTACACGGAGAATACACGGTATAAAAATAAATAAAATTTGCGTGCAAATTAATTAATGTAATGTGGAACTAATCGCCAATGCGTGCATAGAGCTGTGAAGTTTGCCGGTGTTCAGAGATAGCAGCACTAAGGACGAGTATGGCGAGTGGTGGCGACCCACAACAGTTAGAGGACCAGTCAGTTACAGTAGTACAGGTAAGAGAGTGGTGGCTAAGACTGCTGTTGTAGATTAGTGGTACTTTTCCAGCGTCGCGGCTCCGAACCGTAACGTTAGTTGACACAGACGCCTTGTTTCTTTAGGCTAACTATATTAGCTTTAGCCAGGCAGGGAGCAGCTTTCTGCGGTGAAAAATGGCCGGGAGACGTCGTGAGAAAGTTGCATTAATCAGGTAATTTAGTTTGTCTTTGTACAGAACAGAGATGCTTTTCTGTTTTATAGCTGATTGTCTTTTTATTTACAAGTTACAGATGGAGTCTGGAGAAGATTTGGGGTATTTATTGTTTACATCTTACTTTACACACTTCAGGCTGTTGCAGCTAGCTCAGGGGAGAGAATGTATGACACTAGGTGGTAGTGATGTGCAGATCGATACTAAAGTATCGATATTTAAGATCCCAACGTCTCCTGCTCTAGTATCGATTCTCATATAAAAATATCAATATTTAAACTCAGTAATTTGGAGTGAGTGTTTATGTTATCATAAGTAACTTGTTGTCACCAGAAAAGTCTAATTATATCCGGTTAGGGGAAGGAACTACTTCTCCTTCCGCCGGTCAGTTGTGTGTGCCGGCTGTGACGGAGCCGGCCGCTGCAGCAGCCCTTCTTTAATTTCCCGCTACGAAGACTGCAGACTGACTATGGCTGACCGCAAAAGGACTCATGTCTGGCTGTATTTTAACTGTAAAGACAGCAGTGACACTGTGTGTGATGTGTGTGGAAAGACAGTGAAATACAGTGGTAACACTACAAACCTCGCTAAACCACTCGCTAAAAAAACACAAGATTAAGCTTGGCAGAGACACGATTATAGGCTAATAAATAACATGGGTCAGATATTTTCAGATAGGCTTTTCAAAGGTTGATATGAGTGACATTGCATTATGTCAGTTGCCATCACATTGGCCTAGCAAATAGCCCTATTGTATGCTATGCATCATTAACTGAGCTCGTAACAGCTGGACTCCCAGTTATGATGTCAAGGTCATTATTTATGTTCATAAATTCAAGTAGGCTAAAAAATAGCCTAACTGTTACCTTTATCTTACGTTAATCAGCACCTGGCCTGTCTAAAACCTTCTAGTTTTCTAGCCATTCCACCACTTTTCTAACTTCCCCCAACTAATGGGAAGGATGGCGGGTGTGACAGACTAGCCTATTGACAACGTTTTTTTCTTATCATCCTTTTTATTTTTAATATCATTATGTTTCGGGGGGTGGGCGGGGAGAATTTACAAGCGTGTATGGCTGCAGCCTGGAGACCTCCTGTCTCATGCTCCTCCAGTCTCATGCCTGAGCATGTCAAACGCTAAACTCAGATGTTCAGAATCCATCCATCCATCCATCTTCATCCGCTTATCCGGGGTCGGGTCGCGGGGGTAGCAGCTCCAACAGGGGACCCCAAACTTCCCTTTCCCGGGCCACATTAACCAACTCCGACTGGGGGATCCCGAGGCGTTCCCAGGCCAGGTTAGAGCTATAATCCCTCCACCTAGTCCTGGGTCTCCCCCGAGGCCTCCTCCCAGCTGGACGTGCCTGGAACACCTCCCTAGGGAGGCGCCCAGGGGGCATCCTTACCAGATGCCCGAACCACCTCAACTGGCTCCTTTCGACGCAAAGGAGCAGCGGCTCTACTCCGAGCTTCTCACGGATGACTGAGCTTCTCACCCTATCTCTAAGGGAGATGCCAGCTACCCTCCTGAGGAAACCCATTTCGGCCGTTTGTACCCTGGATCTTGTTCTTTCGGTCATGACCCAGCCTTCATGACCATAGGTGAGGGTAGGAACAAAAACTGACCGGTAGATTCAGAGGCTTAATGATTAAGAATCCCCAAATCACACATCATACACTCAAGACATCTTATTTTAAACAGGGACTTTAGGAGAAAAAAAACACCCAGCATTCATTCCACTCTAGATAAACAATTTTCATTTGGTGGCATCAAAATGAAGGCTTTTGAGTGTTGCCATCTTGTTATTTTCAGAAAAGCAAATATAAAGTTAAGAAGTTAACTTTTTTAAATGTATTTCTTCTAAACTGCCATCACAACCTCTGACCCCTTAACTTGTTATGAGCTAAACTTTCTCTTTTGATATTAAGTATTCTAATATCAAAAGAGTCTTAGTAACCTAAATATCCCATAATTGAAACCTAGAGATATTTAGCTGCAAGTAGAATACACACATTGCTAACATTATTACTTAGCATAAAAGCAAAATAAAATACTTTAAACATCACACCATGAAAAGCATTACATTGTCAAGGATTAGGTCAATTAACAAAACATCCAGGGCACTCTTAATGAGTCTTCTCACAACAGGATAACCTATCTGTGATAACATCCCTTGGATAACTTATAAACGCGTTACTTTAAATGTAAATAGTGTCTTTTGGTTCTTAATTAGAAAATCCAGTTGTGTCCTCTGATGCAGTTTATACTTTCTTGGAATGAAGAGCATTTTCAAATCTCAGGGTGTTGGGGGTAAAGGGATCATAAAGTGGAATTCCTTTCCTGGGTCTTAAAGGCCATGGTTCTCAGCAGGAAACCGATGGAGTGCCTTCTCCAGGTAGGGAATGAGTCCTTACCCCAAGTGAAGGAGTTCAAGTACCTTGGGGTCTTGTTCGCGAGTGAGGGGACAATGGAGCGGGAGATTGGTCGGAGAATCGGCACAGCAGGTGCGGTATTACATTCAATTTATCGCACCGTTGTGACGAAAAGAGAGCTGAGCCAGAAGGCAAAGCTCTCAATCTACCGGTCAGTTTTTGTTCCTACCCTCACCTATGGTCATGAAGGCTGGGTCATGACCGAAAGAACAAGCTCCAGGGTACAAGCGGCCGAAATGGGTTTCCTCAGGAGGGTAGCTGGCATCTCCCTTAGAGATAGGGTGAGAAGCTCAGTTATCCGTGAGGAGCTCGGAGTAGAGCCGCTGCTCCTTTGCGTCGAAAGGAGCCAGTTGAGGTGGTTCGGGCATCTGGTAAGGATGCCCCCTGGGCGCCTCCCTAGGGAGGTGTTCCAGGCACGTCCAGCTGGGAGGAGGCCTCGGGGGAGACCCAGGACTAGGTGGAAGGATTATATCTCTAACCTGGCCTGGGAACGCCTCGGGATCCCCCAGTCGGAGCTGGTTAATGTGGCCCGGGAAAGGGAAGTTTGGGGTCCCCTGCTGGAGCTGCTACCCCCGCGACCCGACCCCGGATAAGCGGATGAAGATGGATGGATGGACATATTTTCGATGAGTTTAATACTTTTACTCCGATACATTTTTTTATGTGCTGCATCGTTACTGTTGTGAATTCCTCACGCTACGGAGACTGTCTGTGTAGGTTACAGTGTGTGTACTTACGGCTATGTTAGTTACGTAAGAAATCCCGAGATAGATCGCTTTGTGTTTCTTTTAATTATGGTCACCTGTTCAGAAGTCAGAGACAATGTAAGTTTGTACTCTTTCTATTTAGCTATTGTTGCAGCAGATTAAGCTATTTCTGATTTTTTTCAGTCTGCAATGAGTACCGAATGTTAACGGTTTTACCCTGTAATGTGAAGCTGCTAGTTTATCTGTATTTTGCTAGCTTGCTAACTTTCCTGTTCATCACACGTTACTAGCTAGTGTGCGATACGTTTTTTGGGGCTTTAATCGTTACTGTGCTGGAGAGGATGTTCGTTTTACTTGCAATGTGTGATAATTGTACATTTTATTTCAGTATTTATTTGTTATTTTTATTATAATATATATTTAATATTTGTTAATTCCTTTGGCTACAGCCTTGGCTAAACATTTGACATAATATAAACAATATATTCAAACGTTTGACTGCTTTCTTTAATAACTACATAACACACAGTGATGGGAATAACAGCGTTATAAATAACGGCGTTACTTTTTTTCAGTAATGAGTAATCTAATTAATTACTCCTACCATCTTAATAACACCCTTACTGCCAAAAAATGCGGCGTGTTACTATATTTGAAGCTGTTTTTTTCATCAGACCAACTAGATCTCTGAGTCTGAGCCGAGAGGCAAATACTTTCTTTTTTTTTACGGTTCTTCCTTGGTTAGTGGGCAGTGCACGACGCAAGCGCATACATGCTGACGATTGGCTGAGGTTGAGTAAAATGTCATGATTAGCCAATCAGAGGTAGAGTTGGGCGGGTGTTCGAAAGCACGCATAGTCGGACACACAACGAACGACACAAGCGAGTCAGTCAACGAGAGAGAGACGGGTATGGCGTTATGAAATCAAGGAGAGGGTTAACTTTTCCTGCTACAGATTTTCCACCGTGGTCAGAAAGAACAGGGGAGACACTTTGTTTCTCTCACTATATGACTCTAGAGTCGGTACTCGCTCGAAAGCTAATCACCGTCACCCTCTCACTTCTCCCTCGCTCTATCACCTACTCCCCACACACACACACACACACACACACACACGCCGGCTTGACGCACACACCAACGCCCAGATAGATCGGGCCACTTACGTTTAGGGTGACGAAAAATTCGGGACAGTCCCGAAATCTAAGCAGTTGTCCCGAATCCCGAATCCTGCCCTAATTGTCCCGAAAATTAGAGCAAAGTCTCAAGAGCAGACTCTCAAGTAGTTATAGTCTGATAGAACATTGACGCATTGCTATTTTTCATTCATTCATGTTGAAATGGAGGCTCAGGCTGGTGTCCCGGGACCCGACGAACACGTAGCTAAAAAGCAAAAACGTCTCTGCAGGTACTGGGAGGACTGGGTAGGGAAATACCCCTGGATTACTGCAGTTTTACATGATGCAAACAAAGCGTTTTGCAATGTATGTAGGAAGGAGTTTGGTATTTCACATGGGGGGGGAGTCAGATGTCAGGATGCATGCTAGCAGCAAACTACATATCTATAACAGCACAACTGTACAGAACACTTTGTTTGTTTTATACATGACAGTTGAATTTTGCACTACAAAGAGTGTATATGTTTGTTGTTTATTTTTGGTATAGTGCTTAACAAGCATAATTTAATTTTGCCCAGTTGTGGCCTGTTGAGGTGTTGTGTTATTCTCTATTATATGTGTTATATGTATTATTATGTGATCCACTATATAAACATATCTACATACATGGCATTTGATTGGAGGCTAGTCTCACTTTGTCCCACAGCAACATTAAAATTTGTGTACATTGTTTGTGTCCATTTCATTATAATATTCAGATTTATCATAAATAATCAAACATGCACATGTATTTTAAGTTCCATTAAAGAGGGGTAGGTGGAGGTGGGGTCACATTTGAGCATTTAAAAATGTACTTGAAAGTAACACAATAGTTACTTTCAAGTACATTTTTACCCCCAGTTTTCTTTTGTCCATTATTATCTGCCCCAGACTTGCCCCAATTGGCCTTCCATGATGTATATATTTATCTTGTGCATAACTCCTCACCATACAGTGGGGATAGCTTGAAGGCTTTCAAGAGTACCGATGCTTATCAATATGCCGTGGCTGGATGGGTGAAAGACGTGAAAGTGCAGCACCTGGCCACCAAGGATTTATATTTAATCATGGGAAATGTAAGTATTATAAAAATCGTACTAGGTATCGCGTTGTTAGCTAGCTAAGTGGCTAACAGCTGGTAGCTTGCCAGCTGTTAGCCACGGCTCACAGCTGGTAGCTTGCTAGCTGTTAGCCACGGCTCACGGCTAGCTGTCATTAATGTACTGTGAGTATGTCTGTGCATGGCGTCTTAGGTTACTTGGCTTTTCTATAAATATTTCAAAACAATCAATGATGGAGGTGCAGTTCTTAAAGTTATTTCTGAAACACATTGGGAGACTATTTTGAGTTTGTTCTTTTTGTGGCCATAAGATTAGATCTGATAATCTGAAATACATTAAATCTAATGTGCTATTGAACACTCTGATGACAGTTGACTTTGATATTCCAAATAAGTAAGCAAAAAAGTAAAGCGACACATTAAGCCTCAGTCTCATTAATGTTAGGATCAAACATTGGAATGGGGTGATTGATTGTCCAACTTTAAGAAATTCTGATAGAAAATTAAACAAAACAATTAATTTGGCGAAGGACAGAAGACCTGTGAGTTCCAGAACCATGGTGTCATTATCCCTGAATGCCTCCTCATTCAGGGACCGCTCCTCTGCCCTGGCCCTTAACTCACGGACCTCGCCTCAGAGCCGTGCACACTCACTTTCCAGTGCTGACATTGTAGCCTGGCAGGATGGATTCACGCATGGTTCTACGATGCCAGGGCCTGTGTCTTTAGTATAGTTGTGGTCAGTGGAAGTAGTGACCTCATGCTCCTCCACGTCAGCCACATCGGTGGTTGAAGGGTCAGCAAGACTGCTGCAGGTCTCGCGTATCTTGCGCTTCATCAGCTGAGTCTGCTGAAACTTTTTGTAGGCATAATGTTGCTTATCCCTCTCCCTCGCCGAGGTGTGTGCAAAAAGACTGACTGTGCATAAAATAGTGACTTTGCCCCGAAAGCTAGCATTAGCAGCTAACCTCCGGTTTGCGGTAGCTTGTTTCATCCCTAGCTGCTAATAGCTAGCTAGCTACGTAGCTAAATTGAGGCGAAGGCTTACCTGACACGAAGCGTTCATTGCATAGTAAGGTACATACATAGAACCTCAAAATCCCACTGACACCTCTTTCCTATGCAAATCTCACAACTTGAAACTGCTGCTGAAAACGGGCGAATCTCAACAGAGCTAATAGTTGACGTCAACTCAGTGGCTGTACCTTATTTGGCTCTAGTCTCTACCTTTGTCATGCCCCAAAATTTACACACAAACCACTGGTCTGAGACCAGCTGGTGTTCTGAATGTAGGTTGCGCAGATCTCAAACTTTATACATTGTTTGTCTGCTATTTCATTACTAAATTCACTTCTGAGACTTTTTTATGCGAGAAATCAACTATGTAGATCTCAAATATGGACCGTTTTACGAAAATTTATGGCTAATTGCAAATTTGGTCTGACTGTGTCAGATTTCAGAAGCTCCACAGTCTGACTTGACAGCTGGCCGGTGCCTGCTGGGGTTGCTGGCATGCCGCCAGGCCTGTCCACCTGGAGCTCTCTCAGGAGACTCGCAGACAAGAGGCATTTAGTTCCCCGATCGTTTGTTTAAATAACACAACACACAAATCCATTATAAGATTAACTGGAACCTGTGGTTTTTCGAAGTTATAATGCTCCACAAGAAATTACCTGTGTGTGGTGGCGGGGGGACATGGAGACGCGGCGTGCACAGAGGGGAGGGGCTGTGTGTGTGTTTGTGCGTGCTTCACTCGTTGTAAACCAACCAATCAGCACGCAGCTCATCTAAATATTCATGAGCATACCATATAAGGGAGAAAACCTCTCGTTTCATTCTAGGGCTATTTCACAGGGTTGCATTAGGGCGCAAGAACAGCACACGGGCCATTTTCAGCCCAACAAATGTTACATACCCTATTCGGAGACCTTAAGGAACAGTGTGAAATACCCTCTATAATCATTCTGTCACCCCATTAACACTGAGAAAACAACGCTGAAAATGTCCTTGTTAACAAAGATAATTGTATTGGATAAACATATTACTGTAACCCTGGTCACTGGAGAAGACTACTGTGCCACCGCCCGACACAGGTGCACAGCTTTCTGGATAGTGAGCCGCCCGCAGTCGGAGCATGGTGACCCGTCAGCCCGGCAGTCACCAAATCCTGCACACTAGGCCAGCAGGTCACAGCGTGTATATGGTGGGTGCAGCCGGTGGTGTCTGTTGCAGAAAAATATTTTGATAAGAGGTTTGCAAAAGAAGTAGAGAGCGTGCGCAGCAGGACAACCGACTTTTGCTCTGTGCGCTCCGCTTCTCATCACCAGGGCCTCAGTCTTGATTTGGGTGGTCATGTACATTTGAAAGAGTTGTAAATCTAGTTCTTCAAGTAAATTGTATCACACCACAATTAACTTTAATAAAATAAAACGTAATTTATCACGAGATAGTCGCTAGTGAAATGCTGCGTGGTAAAACCACCAGCCACAGTGACTGGTAAGCAAAAAAGTTAATGTTAAGCCCTAAATATAGCCTACTTAATGAAGACCATTCATAAATATATTTAAAGTGATATATCAGAATCAGCTTTATTTGCCAGGTATGAGGACACATACGAGGAATTTTGCTTTGGATTATACATTGCTCAAAGTGTGCTTAAATAAGAAAAAACACAAAAAGCACAATGGAGCGTAATCCAGAGGCGGCCATCTACGGCGCCATCTTGATGAATAATCAAGATATATTACCCAGACATGCGTGTATGTATATGTATGTGTGTGTATATATATATGCACAATAATTTTCCATCTAAACTTTGTTAGTTTCCTGCATAACTGTATAGTTTAATGATCAGATATGTTTGTGTCATGTGCAGGTGATCATCCAGGTGACTGAGATGCTGCACAATGCCAGCTTGCTCATAGACGACATTGAGGACAGCTCCACGCTGCGGCAAGGCTTCCCTGTGGCCCACAGCATCTATGGCATTCCCTCCATTATCAACTCGGCCAACTACGTCTACTTCCTGGGGTTGGAGAAGGTGCTGACCCTGGAGCACCCTGAGGCTGTCCGAGTGTTTACCCGGCAGCTGCTGGAGCTGCACCGTGGTCAGGGCCTGGACATCCACTGGAGGGACACTTACACCTGTCCCACTGAGCAGGAGTACCGCAACATGGTGCTACAGAAAACTGGAGGGCTCTTTGGTTTGGCTGTGGGCCTGATGCAGCTCTTGTCAGATTGGAAACAGGACCTGAAACCCCTCCTGGACACACTGGGCCTCTTCTTCCAGATCCGCAACGACTACGCCAACCTGACCTCTCGTGAGTACAGCGAGAACAAGAGCTTCTGTGAGGACCTGACTGAGGGAAAGTTCTCTTTCCTCGCCATTCACGCCATATGGTCGCGTCCAGAGAGCACTCAAGTGCAGAACATCCTGAGGCAGCGCACAGAGAACATGGAAATCAAACAATACTGTGTGGACTACCTGGAGAAGGTAGGCTCGTTTGCCTACACCCGTCAGACACTGCGAGACCTGGAGGCGGAGGTCTACCGTCTCATCGGGGAGTTTGTGGGAAACCCTAAACTGGAGAGCCTTGTCAAACACCTCAGCCAAATGCATCATGAGGCTGAAGCCACAGCAGAGTCCAGTACTGAGCCACACTCCAACCAAAACCACTGACCTCATCCAGCATGACTCACATACTAGCCCTGCACACTCCACTAGCACAGAAGCTTTGCTAATACACTGATGCAGATATACATATTACTGAAAGCTCAACACACATGTTACATTCACAAACTATTCAATGAGTTACAATTCAGAATTAAACCTGAGAATTCTGGTAGACAGCTCTGACTGCATTCAGCAGCTATGTATGAGCCAGCAAAGCAGCCCCGAATGTTGCCTTTCTGTTTTGTGTGCTAGATGGCATCCTTCAAGTAACAAAATACACATCACCAATTTTTTTATCCAATTGACCCTTCGCTAAGCCACGCCCAAAAACCGCCACAGGCCAATCGTGGCTTAGCAACCGTAACTAGGCACGGGAGGTCTGTCAAGCTTTCGAGCGAGGGAAACATTCCGGAGCGTTTTGCGTATTTGTGCAAATCTGATACCCGGTATCCTAAAAGAATTTTTTCCCTTCCCGAAACCTAAAACCCAAGGGGAGAAATGCCGGGCGTGAATAAGCAGTGTGGGAGGCCCCATTCACAACTAGCTAAATGTCGACAGGATTAACAAAAACACCTACGTTTGCTCCAAGGCAAGAACACGCTAATGTTAGCTAGCTAGCTAACTCAGCACAGCATTGCTTGGAAATAATGACGGTTCTTTGTTCATAATGCATATATTTGAACGTAAAATAAGATGATTAAAGGCAAGACGGAGGCTCACTGACATACTTTAAAATATATTTCAGCATTTTGTTAATTGCTAAAAATATAAGCAGGAGAATGTTATCATTGCAAAGTGGTCAGGCTAATGTCTTGTGTTTATTCCAGAAGACTTATGGATAAGCTGTTTGATTTATAATTATTAAATTATTTTGAAATTTCGCTTACCCTGCTGTGCATGAACATAGCTATTCCTCAATTTGTGTGTTTACCATTTGAATGGTCAGCGTATGAGGCGGCTCACATTATTGCATGACCTATAGGCTTTAGCTTCAATTTTGATGAAATTATTCTCTAATCAGCTGCATATTATGTCGTGGATATACAGTGGTGTGAAAAAGTGTTTGCCCCCCTTCCTCATTTCCTGTTCCTTTGCATGTTTGTCACACTTAGTGTTTCGGAACATCAAACCAATTTAAACAAAAGTCAAGGACAACACAAGTAAACACAAAATGCAATTTGTAAATGAAGGTGTTTATTATTAAAGGAGAAAAAATCCAAACCATCATGGCCCTGTGTGAAAAAGTGATTGCCCCCTTGTTAAAACATACTATAACTGTGGTTGTCCACACCTGAGTTCAATTTCTCTAGCCACACCCAGGCCTGATTATTGCCACACCTGTTCACAATCAAGGCATCACTTAAATAGGAGCTGCTTGACACAGTAAGGTCCACCAGAAGATCCTTAAAAGCTACACATCATGCCGAGACCCAAAGAAATTCAGGAACAATTGAGAAAGAAAGTAATTGAGATCTATCAGTCTGGAAAGGGTTATAAAGCCATTTCCAAAGCTTTGGGAATCCAGCGAATCACAGTGAGAGCCATTATCCACAAATGGCGAAGACATGGAACAGTGGTGAACCTTCCCAGGAGTGGCCGGGCCGCCCAAAATTACTCCCAAGAGCGCAGCGACGACTCATCCAAGAGGTCACAAAAGACCCCACAACAACGTCCAAAGAACTGCAGGCCTCACTTGCCTCAGTTAAGGTCAGCGTTCATGCCTCCACCATCAGGAAAAGACTGGGCAAAAATGGCCTGCATGGCAGAGTTCCAAGGAGAAAACCACTGCTGAGCAAAAAGAACATCAAAGCTTGTCTCAATTTCTCCAGAACACATCTTGATGATCCCCAAGACTTTTGGGACAACATTCTGTGGACCGATGAGACAAAAGTGGAAGGTGTGTCCAAGTATATCTGGCGTAGAAGGAACACTGCATTTCATAAAAAGAACATTATACCAACTGTAAAATATGGTGGTGGTAGTGTGATGGTCTGGGGCTGCTTTTGCTGCTTCAGGACCTGGAAGACTTGCCGTGATAAAAGGAACTATGAATTCTGCTGTCTACCAAGAGATCCTGAAGGAGAATGTCCGACCATCTGTTCGTGTACTCAAGCTGAAACGAACTTGGGTTCTGCAGCAGGACAATGATCCTAAACACACCAGCAAGTCCACCACCGAATGGCTGAAGAAAAACTAAATGAAGACTTTGGAGTGGCCTAGCCAAAGTCCTGACCTGAATCCTATTGAGATGTTGTGGTATGACCTTAAAAAAGGCCGCTCATGCTCGAAAACCCTCTAATGTAACTGAATTAGGACAATTCTGCAAAGATGAGTGGGCCAAAATTCCTCCAGGACGCTGTAAAAGCCTCATTGCACGTTATCGCAAACGCTTGGTTGCAGTTGTTGCTGCTAAGGGTGGCCCAACCAGTTATTAGGTTTAGGGGGCAATCACTTTTTCACACAGGGCCATGATGGTTTGGATTTTTTTTCACCTTTAATAATTAACACCTTCATTTACAAATTGCATTTTGTGTTTACTTGTGTTGTCCTTGACTATTGTTTAAATTGGTTTGATGTTCGAAACACTTAAGTGTGACAAACATGCAAAGGAACAGGAAATGAGGAAGGGGGCAAACACTTTTTCACACCACTGTATCCTCGAATGCAAACTGCAGTCCCTTTTGTCTTGCTCTCTCAGATATTTTTTTTTTTTATGTTTGCCAAAAATGACTAATTATCTCCTTGGCAATGTCTGACACGAAAGCTTGTTAGGCGTAGCAACAGTAACTAAGGAGGGTGGGGCTTAGCGAAGGGTCAATTGTAGCTGTGCAGTCAGTGGAATGAAAAAAAAATAATTATCATCTTACATTGGTTTTATGTTATAAACAACAATATGGCAATACTCAAAAGCCTTCCTTTTGATGTGCACTACAGTGCATATACATGTATTCTTTATTTTAAATGAAAATGGTTTATCTAGAGCAGAGTGAATGCTGGGTGTGTGTTTTTTTTTTCTAAAGTCCCTGTTTAAATAAGATGTCTTGAGTGTATGATGCGTGATTTGAGAACCTTAATCATTAAGCCGCCAGAGTGCCAATCCTGTAGTAAAGACCTCTTGCAACTAAATTGTCTACTTGTTATATAACATGCTAGGATTGTATGCAAAGTAGTGCTCATGCTGTTTATGCTCAGCTTTATATAAAAACTTTGTTGATGTTTTGGTTTATTGCAGACCATCTAGTTCAGATTTACATTTCTAATTTTATTAGTGATTCAGTTATGATACTTGTAAGTAGACACTATGCTGCAGTTAAGAACATCTTTGCATCTATTGAATAAAAAAAAGAACCTGTGGGCTTGTCTGACTTCTTAAAACTAAATTTCCCATCTCCCTGCGGAATGTAGTTTTGTTCTCATTGTTTTGAACTGCTTTAAACTGGAACTTGTGATCTTGTGGTTATGACATGGGACGTTGTATACATCATATACTTTGTGTTCTGTGGCAGCAGCGGGTGGATAGTGCCACAATTACCTACCTACTGAGACTGAGAATCCTCGGTACGACATCATTGATGCATTTGCCAACGTAGCCAATGACTGCGTCTGCACAGTATATGTGCTTAACTCCACCCTAGATTCTGTCCCAGCACCGGCAGTCTCTTATCTCCCAGTCCACACACAATGACTGCTAAATGCTTTTTTCCACTAAAATAAATACAGAATGGCTGCAGCTGGATAGTAGTGGGTGTGTTGTTGAAGCATGTGTTGTTTAGTAATAGTAACTGGTGTTTGATTGTGTGAGGGACAGATTAAACCTGACTTAACCCAAATATTGTGTAACATACAAAAGCACCCAGTTTAAAAGGCACTACAAATACATGTTTCATACCCCAAACCCAAGCCCCAAACAAAAAGACACATATTGAACATTAGTAGGCCTACCTGAGAGTTTGCACTTACACCACATTTTTAAATTAAAGCCCATTTGGGTAAGTGTGTGGGTTTTAGCCATGCTTTGGTCTGGTTAGTCTCTCCCTGTTATTGGTTTTGTCCTGGTCCTTTAATTGGTTTTAGTTTTTGAACTTAAAAAAACATTAAGACAAACTAAATGATCTATCTATATCTGTCAAATGTAACACATTAAGATTCATTAAAAAAAATAAAAACGCAAATTAATGCATACATTTAATGATCTGTTATTGCTACTTCTGGCCACCTTTTAGGCTAAGTGATGGGCTTATGCTTCAATTTGGAAATAAGATAACTTATTGATTTATAATGCCACCTTTTTGTATTTCTATTTAATGCTTTACTCATATGCCACAATAATGTAATGTTTTTAAGTAAAAATATATTAATTTTGGTGCTATATCAAGCAAATATTCATATATGTTATTGTTTGCAAATAAATCAACATATATATTTCTCCCATCCCTAAAAGTCTCCATGCCACCCTATGAATATTTCTCTAGATCCACCCCTGCGTGGGGGTTACCAAATACACCATATATAAATGTTAATTTATCTTGTATAATTCTTTTAAATATGGAGTGACAGACTTCTTGACCATAGGTTGCAGTGAGGCAAGCTTTTGTCACAATTCAGTGGATATGCTGAAAAACTTTGGCTCTGTTTGACGTAGCCCACGGGTGATTTATTGAAGTCTGGAATGCCAAATGTGTAAAAATTCAGATTTGTTGTAACAAGCCAAGGTTATTTTAATCAATTATTGCCAAATTTTATGCAGTGAAAGTCATGACCCTAAATTGTGCGAACTCAATTTCGTACGAAAAAAAGCTGATAAGATATCAAATTTTGGCCTTTGTGGCTCCACCTAGTGGCAGAGAATCCCATGAGCAACAATTTGGTTACGATCGCTTAAAGCATAACTCTCGCCAAAATGCAACCTAGGGTCTATTTGTGAATGTACCCGAGTCAAACTTTCATTTAAAAGCATATTTAGGAAGGAATTGCCACTTTTCAGATTTACTGTATTTTCTTTTTCGGTCAAATGGCCTTTTGAATGGGAGTGCTTGGGGCACTTTTATGCTAGCCTCAAAATAGCTATTTTTAAAACACTAAGAAGGCTCGACACAACATGAAACTTTGCTCGAAGTATGACCAGGGGCTCTACACTTTAACGAAAGCACACCGATGACAACCTACAGAGAGGAGGTCACAGCCCCGACATCTTGGTGCCAAGACAACCGCCTCCATCTCAACATCAGTAAAACACAGGAGTTGATTGTGGACTACAGGAAGTGACTTCTCACTTCTCTACATATATCCAGTACAGTCTCATTCATTTGTCTATGCAAATGTATTTATTATATAATTATATTACTTCATTCAAATTATATTTGCTTATATTTTAGCCCTATATCTTAACTTGCACTCTTTTTTTTCTTTTGTCTTAGATTCATTTTTTGCTTTTACTTGTGGGTTTTGTGTTTGTTATTTAAAAATTACTATATGTAACTTTTTACTGTTTATGAAACTGTGTAATTTTTCATCTGATGATCATAAATGACCTGTAACAGCAAACCACACTTAAAGTGAAAAGAACAAATAGTTTTTATTAATGCCTTTGCCCGGGTTCGATTTTTCCTGCAAAGTCAAAAATGATTTACGGAGGGCAGACTGGCTCTACAGTTACACATTCTGATCGGTCACAGATTTTGCTGTAACACTGTTAAAAAGGCTGTGTTAGCATATCCAGCCAGGTAAAAGGTAGCGGGAGATTTTTTTTTAAATAGGCCTAATTGTATTTTTTCTTTCTATTGTAGTTACGGCTGATACTGGGGGAGGGCCATCACAGAAAAAAGGAAATTAAACGAACAACATCTAAAAGCTAAAAGGGAAAGTGACAGATGACGGTCAGACTTTCAACAGATGAAGACAATTACCAGGTACCAAATTCTTATTCTTACATCTACCCCGAATTGGCTTTCAGGTATGTAACATGTCTATTTCATTCATAAAATAACTTTACAATGCGCAATGTGGTTGTGGTCAGTAGCCTACATTAAATTACATCCCTCTTCCATTTAGCGCCCTTTTTTTTTTTTTTACCTTTTCAGTCCGTGTTTGTGTTGGCCTACTATTTTCTTTATTTTGTTGGTTGCTACAACAATCTCTTAATGCTCTGGCTCGTGACACAGTGACAGTGATAACGTTACCCGCTTTATCTCACGAGACATCCAAACTAGGCTAGGTTACCGTATGCAACACTTGAAATGCAACGATGCATCTGCAACTTATACTTTTATTGTAAATGAATGATTTTCTGTCTGAGCAAAACATTCATCGCAACTATATGACCTACCGGTAACGCTAACTCGGTAATACAGCACCGTAAAGAAAAGACCTTTACGACAGCAGGTGTGGTAAAAACACTACTACTTTTGTTCAAAGCGGCCGCTAGAATCAACACAAACTGAAAGTTACATATAGCCACTTTAATGAGCATAGTTGGAAGTGCCTAAGGCCTACGATTTTCATTGCCAACGACTACTTCTGTATTGTTGTGCACATGACAAATAAAAGGACCTTAAACCTATATCAGGCTATCTGTATCATAATTTAGCACTCGGTCCTGCAAATGATCCATGTAACTGTGCGGTTTGAGACGATCGTAGACGGTGGTGAAAGCTTGCTATGAATATATTAGTCGCTTTTCTAGGGAGCTGTGATATAAAACAATAAGTATAAATCTATGCTTTAATACGAATGTTTTTTTTAATCTCTGCATGAAACTGTTATCCTAATAATTGTGTAAAGACTGGAGTCAGGGCTTACCGCCGCCTTGGACGGTTGTGATTGGTTTAAAGTAGGGCTGTCAAAATAACGCGTTAATTTCGATTAATTAATCTGAGAAAAAAATAACGCATTAAAAAAAAATAACGCAGATTAATCCATTCCATATTGAGGTTTGACCCGGAGCCGTTCTAGCCACCATTGGACTGTAAAATGAAGGAGGGAGACGAGAATGTTCTGCCTGGATTATTAATTGGAACATTTACTTGTAAAAATCTTCTTCCTGCCAACCCTGGCTACCGAAATCTGGTGCCACTGATATGTCTGCGCTTCTCTCTGATGCTCTGAAACACACACACCGCTGTACATGACGCTAGTTAACACTATACTCGACAGCAGCTAATGTTAGCCTACCGCTAGCTAGTAGCTGGATTAAACACGGTTACAATGCTGACAGCTAAACGGTGTAAAGTTTTACTGTAGAGGATTCAACACCGGTATGTAACAATCTGCAGCTGCTGTCGGAAAAACAACACAGACGGTGCGTTCAATGAAACTGGTAAACTACAGCCTCGTGGTGCATTTGAAGTTATTGTAAATGTCCTTTACCATCTGGTGGTTGTTTTTTGTCGTTCAACAGCAATTTACTAGTGAAATAAGTTATTGTTATACATTATTATTAAACATTTCATTTTGACCATATGGCCTAGCAATAAACAAGACGTTCTTTAATGTCACCAACTGTTGTTTAGTACCCTTTTTCTTTTCTTTTTTTACTTTCTTAAAAAGTATCGGTTCAGGCACCGTTATGTATGCGATTAATTTTGATTAATTAATCACAGAGTATGTAATTAATTAGATTACATTTTTTAATCGACTGACAGCCCTAGTTTAAAGAAATACAAACGAGCCAAAGTGTTTTTTCCCCTATCCTAGAATAGAAAGGTGGTGTAATCAGACCATACTGCCATGTTCCAATGTCAGGCTGACTGGGACATACCAGACATTATTTGGCATACTTTGGAGATATTATATCATCTCCCAGAACTGTATTCATGTGCTTGAGAGATATTCTTCTAAGAACTGTTTTTGGTGTGGGTTATCTTCTGGAGGGAGGAGGATAAAGGTGTGTTCTAGTATTTGTCACAGTTCATATCGATTGCACTGCGCACTGAGTTTAGTTTTTTTTCTGCAGAGATAACTCAGATATTTTTAAGATTCAAGATCTTGTATTCCACCATCTCAGTCTCCTGATAATTCATTGATTCTGAGTTTTCAGAGTGGCATGTACGAATACAATCGGAAAAGAGCCGATTGAGCAACTGGACAGCTGCACGACTGGGAGAGGGACTTCAGAAACCCTTTCCACACAGAAAGAATAAGGTAAGGATCTTTTTGCTTTCAATAATTTAAATACTGTGTGGAAAAATAGTCCTGTCTTGCAGTTGGTAAATTCAGCTTTAAAGTTTAAAAACTTTTGTTTTTGCTTGGACTGACAATGAGGTGGAACTGTTACTGAAAGGAATGTAAGCCTACCTAACCGATTCGACTTTCTGATGTGGGTGTTTGCGTTTCCAAAGGTCTTTCTGTCCGTAAACGTAGCAAAAGATATGCATTCTTAAACAAAAACATAATAGTATGGATGTAGCCTGACTCTCTTTGAAATCTTTGTTAATCAATTGGTGTCAGATCAGAAAATTGTATCTAGAATGCATTATGTATGTATAAAGAGAAGTAACATCAAAACAATTAACAGTTTCATCAGAAGCGGCTGTGTACGTCAGGCGAACAGTGCACGTCCTGCCTCTGTAGATCATCACAGGCGACAGAGCTTGAAGAACTGTGCATTGTTTTAGAAAACCATACGCAGGGAGCAGAAGAGAGCTGCTGTCACCTGCTGCTCCTCTGTGCAATGTCTCACTCGTTACAGTCTATGGTCTCACCGATAGGCAACAGTAGTAGACCAGAACCGAGCGCCATCCTGTAGCCAATTGTGCTTTAGACTGATGTTAGGACCTCCTACCTCATTAACATATGGACACATAAATACAGAAATAAATAAATGTAGATGGACAAAAATGGAGAAATATATTTAAAGCATTCATTTATTCTTTTATGTATACATTTATTTCTGCATTTATTTATTCATGTATTTATTCATACATTTATTCAAGCATTTATTTATTCATTTATTTATTGAGACTTAAGTCATGTTCCGTCCTCCATAGCTTGTGCATAGAGCAGACAACGACCTAGGATCGGAATCGTTAAATATTGCCGTTTTTAGGCCATTGTTGACAGTGCATATTGCTGCATTTATAAACTGTGCACACCTCTCACTCTGGGCTGGTTGCTATTTTATCACGTCATCAAAAATGTATTTGTTAGGTAAAATGTATTCAGCCTTTTAACTTATTCGAACGGACACCAAAAGTGTTTTATTTGCTATTTTCTGCCCACTAATTTCAGCATTCGGTGCACCCGTACTAATTAAAATGACAAATATATTTACTACTTCTCTTTACTCTTCTGTGTGATTGTGAACTTGTACCAAGCTTTTTAACCTTCCAAGTTGAGTGATATTTATTTTACTTTTTTATGTTCTTTCAAACAAGATTTTTGCAAACTTGAAGCAATGGATGGCGACTCGGAAGCTGCCACTGAGCAAATTTTGCTGAAACCATACAAGTACTTGTTGCAATTACAAGGTAAGTCTTTCTCCATGTCAATGACTGCATAGTGATAGAAGATACATGCAGATATGCAGCTAAAAGGTCATCAAAAGACCAGTATACTGCTGATTAGTCCTAAAGCTACACTCAGCCCTGAGCTACTCACTTCCTGTTAATCACACTGGATCATAGTATTAGCAAAATGCCTAAAATGATGAATGTGAATTTTGTTTTCTGCTCTCTTCTCAGGAAAGAACGTGAGGACAAAACTATCCCAAGCAGTTAACCACTGGCTCAATGTTCCAGAGGACAAACTGCAGGTGAGAAATCAGCCATTTCCAGCCTCTTAACATTTAGAGTCAGCTGATGCTTATTGCTGTAGACAGGTGGGAAGGGGAAACTATGCTGTGCTTATTCTAAATAGACAACTCATTTTGTAATGCAACCAGAAGGTTCTGTCAGCTGAGCTGTTCCTATCTGAATGTAAAGATTGGATGTGGAGCTTAGATCATCCATGATTTATTACAGGAGGTTGTTAATGCATATTATATTTCTTTGATCTGCAGCTTTCCATTATTGCTGATTTCATGAATTGTTGAAGTTGGATGCATTTTGTTTGTTGTGACAACCCTGCTGTTAGTCAGCAGTGTCTGTTGGTTAATTGTAGGATGGGCTAGTAACCAGTCCCTTCTGGTGGCACCTGGGCCTGGTAAATTTGGGCTCTGCTACTCATTCTCATTCTCTCTCTCTCTCTCTGTCTCTTGCTGAAGTTCCATTGGTGTTGTCTCCCTGACATCTTGGACTGCGGCAGTGACCAATGACCATTACACCTTAAAATGTACTATAGAGCCTTTCAGCTACGGGCCCTCAGAGTGTGGATGGACCCCTCATCTACAGTCCCATGGAGAGAAATAGAGCAAAACCTCACTGGAAGTCTAAGACTTCAAGACCTTGCCTTTGCAGGTGTGTGTCCAAAAAAGTGTATGCTAGCCTATGGCCCTCTTATCACCAAAACATTGACTAACTTTAAACAGGAGGAGCAACTATGCTACATCAACAAGTGGCATTTGAACACCCTAATTTGGCACAATACATACTTAATGTCTGGTAACAAACCCTTTGCTTGTAAGCAGTGGAGTGACAGAGGCATTTATACTGTAAACCAATTATTCGATGAGAAAGATATGTTGTGTTTTGAAGACCAAAGAGCTAGTTTTGAGGTCCCCAGGACATCCTTCTTCTTGTATCTGCGCTTAAGATCAGCCCTAAAATGTTATGGAGTACCATGGGGAAACAGTCTTGAGGCTCACCCAGTCATTAAATGGTTTGTTGATTTTCCTGTGAGAGGATTAGCGTCCAACATCTATACTAAACTGTTGCAAGTATCTATCGGAGAACTCCCAATAGCAAGGAAATGGGAGCGAGAGCTGAGCCCTGAGGGGAATGCAATAAATTGGGAGACAGTTTGGGACATTTTCCATTGCTCCAAGAACCCAAATCACCAGCAGATCCACTTCAACATATGCCATAGGACGTATTGGACTCCTCCGAAGAGATACGTCTTTAAAGTCATTTATCCCCATTGCACGTTCTGTCAACCTGAACAAACTGGATTTTTCCTGCATATGGTCTGGGAGTGTGAACCGGTGCATGAGTTCTGGAATAAAACAACATCAATAATATCTGATGTGATGTCGAATTCCTACTGACCCGATTGTTTTGTTACTTAATGACGACTCTAAATTACACCTGCTTGGGAGACAGAGGAAAGTTTGGCTAGCTGGCTCAACCGCAACCAAGAAAATGATAGCTCAGCGCTGGCTCCCCCCCCACTCATTTTGTATAAAACAGTGGTTGGTGTATTTTCTAGACATAGTTATGCTTGAGCTCTCTACAGCAAGGATTAACAAAGCCAAATCATCAACTATAGACCTATGGAAAGGTGCAGCAGCATGGGTATCAGTCCTAATGACCTCAGCATCACTAGAATTAGAGGACAGTGACTAGGCAAGGTGTGATTTCTGTTTTTGTTTATTTGTTTGTTTTTGTTTTCCTCGAGACCGCAGAGGGTGGGAGAGGGTTTTTGTACTTGTTCAATTGTATTTGTATGTTCTAAATATAAAAAAATACAATAAAAAAGAAAAGAATTAAAAGAAAGAATTAAGATCTAGCAGCTAGTCTACACTGTTTCTTTAGCTGCATACTGTTGCACATCCCAGTGTTGGAATCCTTTTCAAGGGAAATACAGCTAGACTTAAGACAGTTTATATTAAAGCATTTTAACAGTGTTTACTTCAGCTACTAGCAGTCCCTCCAGGATTTCACAACCCTTTTTTTGAGATTGTTGCGGCCCAAAACAGCTGGTTTTGCGGGAGCTTTTGTAAATAATTGCGATAAAAGTTGCAATGTCTTTTGTATTTTTGTTGCAATTAAGTTGTGAGAGAAGTTTCAAAAAAAGTTGCGATTTTTTATTTTTTTTTAATAGTTCTTTAAAAATAAAAAGGAAACTTGTTTTGGGGAGAATAAAATTACTCTGGTCTGAGTTTTCCTAGTAACCTTACCAAAAAAGCTCAGGATGCTGCAAATGTTGGTATAATATGAAAATGGCTGGTGGATTTAAGACAAAAAATAATAATTTATTGAATGAATCAAATTTGAACATATGTGTCAGTGGCTTGTTGAGCTTTACATTGTTTGTTAATTTCTTATCCTGGCCTGCGACACACATTCATACGGTTTGATAAAGTACTTATTGGACTTTATCATACTTATATTCCACTTTATTAGTCGCGGGGGGGAATTGAGCAGCAGCCCCGCCCTCTGCAAAGAGCCAACAGGAAACAGCAGCAGCTTTCAGCGACTTTAGAGTGAAAAAACATTATAGCGTACATTGATGTTAAATTGTATACAGGTTGGCAGAACGGTCTGAAATGTTTTGCACGGTCTTTCGCTGTACGTTTTGTTGGTAAATGTGAGATGTTCGAGTCACATACATCTCGTCTTCATATCGGAAACAAGGAAATGAATTTGCCGACGTACGTATGTTACGTCAACCGGTAGCAGACAGCCAAAGAGTGAAAGGCATTTAAGTGGCACCAAAATTAGCCACCATGCAGATGACCTATTACTTTATGAATCAGACACAAAAAGAACCATCCCACATATCTGAGATACTCTCAAAACCTTTTGATTACATTCTCTGGGTATAAGCTATATATAAGAGAATAAAATAAAATTAAAATGAACCTACCAATTTATGTACCTATATAAGGGACTGTTTGTTATTTATATAAAGTGCCACCGGAGGAGTTTTGGGATCTTTGGTCAAATTAGACTTGACCCTCCCTTTGCCAGTAAAAAAATATCTATGACCCTCCATAACGACTATGAAAAGAGGCATCAATTTATGGATGCCTTCTGTACTGGTTATTTTTTACAGCCATGACTTATATGATTTAACCTCTGCATTCTCATTTTACGCATCACACTCCTCTGTTATGGTGTGGTGGCAATTTCAGTGGATTTACTCACTAACATTGTTGTGGAAACACAATAAGCATGGAAACTAAATGCACACTTCCTGCATTACTTCAAATACTAAGTTACTCCTCTAATTAACTAGTATTCATCTGAAATAAAACAATACAACATTGAGACCATTCAGCAAAGCACACTGGGTAATTAATTCAACACACAAACTGCTGCTATGGACTCGTCGCTAGGCTTCCTCAGTCATTATATAGCTATATATATAGTATATAGTATATTTAGCTATATAGGTAAAGCTGCCGAAGTTGAACATTATCCAAAACATATGTTTATTTTTAAAGCAGATTTTAAATTACATTGTAACAATTTCACAATTCGTCCGACCGCCAATCGCGGCACGGCTGTCTTAGAACACAATAGACAGACGGTGGCGGAATGCCCCGACACTTAAATTCAACCAAAATGTAACGGTGAACACTCAGTGTTCGACCTACATTCTGTTGAGATGCCTATCCAAATGCAGAAACGAAGCGCAGTCGCAACATAAAACGTTAAGACATGTTAAGAAAAAAAATCCGTATTTTGCCGTAATCCAATGACACGAAAAAAACGTAATCCACAGAGATCAGTAGATCCACAAAAAGGTAAATGATACGGTGTATCCAGCAAGGCCTACGCGCGTCACATTCACCAGCCACCTCCAAACAGGTGAATGCGGTGAACTTCGAAAGTCAAAATCTACACAAAATCCGCAATCAATTAGTAAACTGACATCAAATGTATATACATGGCATTTAGGAAACCTTTATTGCAACGTTGGCACGTCAAGATGTCCAGACAGTGCGACACTAATTTTCGTTTTTTGCGTCCTGCTGCTCCCATCGTCAGCCAGGTAATATTTTTTTTACTAAAGCAGTATATGAAATCAGATGTATTACCAACCACCATTTAGTTGTTTTGTGTTATTAGTTGTGTTTGTATGTATAAATTATTCCACTCATTTTTTAAACAATACAATTACCTGTTTCAGCCACCAGGGGGGCAGTCCCTCTGCCCCCCAGCAAACTCATGGGTCAGACCCATCTGGTAGCGAAGGAGGGCCGAGACTGAGAGCTACATAGAAAAATATGCACCAAACAATACACTTTGAAATGTTGCTGTTTCATGAACACAAAAGTTGTGTGACCCCCCCCTCTCCTAGACTAAAAAATGTTGGGTGGCCCTCCCCTCAACAAAGAATAAAAAGACATGACCCTCCCCTATTTTCCTCCGGTGGGCCATTCCATAAATACCGAACGGTCCCTAAATGCTTTTTTCTCCCCAGGTCCTCCTTTCGTAGCATTAACATCATGTTTTCCTTTAATATGGGCCAATACATTTCCAAGGCTTAAAAAAATCCATATTCTAGAGGAGCAGATCGGAGGGAGGTTTGGAGTTACCACATTTGCAAAGTCACTACTGGGCAGCCAGCAAAAAATTGAAACGAGAAGCCTCACTGATGTGAAGAACAGGACAGAGATACATATATAAATGCTCTCTGCCTGCCATATGCCAAAGCTCCGGTAAGTCCACTCACCCAGTCTCTGCCCGGGCATGCCCCAGCTGCCCCCACAATTATTGACAAACTCCCACAAACAATGACGCACGCGACGGTGAAATGGCGATTTATCCCTTTAAATGTGAATAAACTACAGTTACACTCACTGCCAGCAAATGCTCTTTCCGTTGTGATTGGTAGTATCTTGACAACTCGCCGTTACCTTGTTTCCTACAGACTGTGTTGATGCGACTTGTACATTACAACCACTCAAACAGGACAGAGTAACACAGCGGAGATCATATATATATATATATATATATATATATTTTTTTTTACAACTTAGTTAAGGCAGAAGACTATGCTTTGTTGATTTCTGTATAGTATAGTTTAATGATCAGATCTTTTTGTCATGTTCAGGTGATCATCCAGGTGACTGAGATGCTGCACAATGCCAGCTTGCTCATAGACGACATTGAGGACAGCTCCAAGCTGCGGCGAGGCTTCCCTGTGGCCCACAGCATCTATGGCATTCCCTCCATTATCAACTCGGCCAACTACGTCTACTTCCTGGGGTTGGAGAAGGTGCTGACCCTGGAGCACCCTGAGGCAGTCCGAGTGTTTACCCGGCAGCTGCTGGAGCTGCACCGTGGTCAGGGCCTGGACATCCACTGGAGGGACACTTACACCTGTCCCACTGAGCAGGAGTACTGCAACATGGTGCTACAGAAAACTGGAAGGGCTCTTTGGTTTGGCTGTGGGCCTGATGCAGCTCTTCTCAGATTGGAAACAGGACCTGAAACCCCTCCTGGACACACTGGGCCTCTTCTTCCAGATACGCGACGACTATGCCAACCTGACCTCTCGTGAGTACAGCGAGAACAAGAGCTTCTGTGAGGACCTGACTGAGGGAAAGTTCTCTTTCCCCACCATTCACGCCATATGGTCGCATCCAGAGAGCACTCAGGTGCAGAACATCCTGAGGCAGCGCACAGACAACATGGAAATCAAACGATACTGTGTGGACTACCTGGAGAAGGTAGGCTCGTTTGCCTACACCCGTCAGACACTGCGAGACCTGGAGGCGGAGGTCTACCGTCTCATCGGGGAGTTTGGGGGAAACCCTCAACTGGAGAGCCTTGTCAAACACCTCAGCCAAATGCATCATGAGGCTGAAGCCACAGCAGAGTCCAGTACTGAGCCACACTCCAACCAAAACCACTGACCTCATCCAGCATGACTCACATACTAGCCCTGAACACTCCACTAAATAAAGTAAGATATCTTGAGTGTATGATGTGTGATTTGGGGATCCTTAATCATTAAGCTGCCAGAGTGCCAATCCTTTAGAAAAGCCCTTTGCAACTCAATTGCCTACTTGTATTATAACATGCTGGCAAAGTAGTGCTCATGCTGTTTATGCTCAGCTGTATATAAAAAAAACGTTTGTTTTGGTTTATTGCAGACTGCATTTCCATCTGGTTGAGATTCACATCTCTAATGTTTTATTAGGGTGATTTAGTTATGATATTTGTAAGTAGTAGACACTGTGCTGAAGTTATGAACTTCTTTGTATTCGTGAATAAAAAAATAAAATAATTTCACAGCTGTCATTAAGGCTAGTTTCCTTGTTTTGAAATGAAAATTGTTTGATGGGAGGGAGAATAGAGGGAGTCTTTACTAAAGATAAGCAGCACCATCTACTGAGCATACCGGTGTAATTGAACCATTACAAAACCAATCATTGAGCCAATCATTATCCGCATTCACCTGCTGCACCAGATCCATGTGTTTATTTTTTCAAGACAACATACTTTTGCAACTCAATGCTAAATAGTACAGGCTGAAAAGCGCACCGGATGCTGCAAGTTATTACACAATTGCCTGCCACATGTTTCCTTTTGAGGAACCTTGACTGAGCACTCACACAGGCTGGTTGCTACGTACGTGATTGGTGTTTTCCTGTGAGTTTGTCCTGAAATACAGAGCACCAGTCATCTAAATCCCGTATTATCTGCTTCTTCTGTTAATACTGTTGAGTTTCTCCTCAGCTGCTGAAAAAAAATGCAGCCCGGCGGACAGAGGCTATCTGTCCCCGACAGCTCTGTTGACTCACTGAAGCTCTTGCTCTTGACAGCTGCAATTCAATTAATTATGTGTCTTTCAGATTGAATGGTGGCTTCTCTGAAAATACATCCGTTTATCAAAATGCCAAATTCTTAATAATCTGAGGGACCGGTGCCTCGACTAATTTTCCTTCCAAGCAGCCACAAGTGCTGGAAAATGTGATGCAAATGCATTTCTGATTTGATAAACAGCGGAGACGTATGAAGTGAATTTCTCAGAGCTGACTTAAGTCCATCACAATAATCAAAGCCTCTCATAGTTCTCATTTCTTCTCTCTCTAGGTTGAATAGATTGATTTCTCCACCCACAGTGTCTGAGTTCTTATTGAGAGCAAAACAAAATAGCTTTTGTGTGAAGAGCGACATGGCTCACTCACTGTCTCCCTCATCCTCTGCAAGCTTTGGGTTATTTAACACTGGGCTGCACTTTAAACATTTGTGTTGCTTGGGAGCACTCCAATAGATATTTCATAAATATTCTTGTGGCAACAACATTTTGAAAACCTCATCACTGAGAATGGAATTTGATTCTGCGTTTGTACACCTTCACTGATTTCAGTCTATTTGGTGATTCTGCTGATTATTTTTAGTTATTTACTTGGGTAAAGGTTTTCAGAGATTGCTGCACCTTGCTTGACAGTCGTACACATTTTACACTTTTGAGTCCCTTCACTGTAGGGCTGCTGAGCTGCTCCGCTGGAGCAATTGGCAGGACATTTTATTCTTCTAGAAGAGCCTCAAAAACAGGAACACAACTGCTGAATGCTTTCAAAGTGACTTAAACTGAACCAATGATGTTCTGGGATGGTACCCATGACAGATGTTTTAAAGCACAGAATCATTCATTTGTTCCTAGCTACATGTTTTAAAAACAGCAGGACAGCTAGGTGAGAAAGGGGAGAGAGAGGGGGAAGACGTGCAGGAAATCGTCACAGGTCGGATTCAAACCCTGGACCTCTGCGTCGAGGCATAAACCTCTCAGTATATGTGCGCCTGCTCTACCCACTGAGTCAACCCGGCCACAGTTCCCAGCTACATTTAAGGATGAGGCCAGAGATATTTTATAATTTCATGAAAAGACGAGTCACAAATATACAGTCACTTTCATTTTTAGAAAAGGCTGAGCAAACAGCTGCAGAACTACACTAGTGAGTACCAATGACAGCAGAACCATGTATTAAGGGATTGATATCAAACATAACACAATGCTTGTGTTCATGGTAATGAAGAAACATGTTACCCAGTGCAACAGTGTGGCACAGTGTCACAATGTCTTCTCTTTGGGACAAGAAAAGCAAAATCAAGCTTCAATGCATTGTTGGTTTGGTCTTTACATGGCATTTGTTAACAAGGAAAATATAGAATATTGACAGACTTATCCTTTAATATCACTTGATATGCAGGCTTAATAAATAGCTCATATCTTATAGCTCCATAATTATGAATCCATAAATCATATTACGTAATGCTCGATATCTCTGTATCGCTTCAAGCTAGCGTTGTTCTGACTGTTTAGCGTGAAAGATAACATCTGGGGCTTTCCAAAAAGGGACTCTGTTTAATCCTAGGGCTCCCAGAAGCTTTGTACTGTAATTCATCCTGGAAGTGCAGTGGCACTAATTCGAGAACGATAAATCCACAACTGAAAGATTATTTATTTATCTTTTCATATGAAAATGTATTGTTCTTACTGTTAGCCCGGCCATCTTGACATGTGTGTCAACTAATCATAGACTGTATATAGAATGGACCAACAGATCCCGTTGCTCTGGACGGAGACCAGTGAAGGATATTAGAAGCACTTTTCCAGTGAGCGCCGAGCGTTACTGCGCAGCCTCCAACTGAGAGAGACGACGTAAATGTGACATGAGCAACCTGCCTGAAAGTTGTAAGTCTTCTGGTAGCTGTGCCAAGAGAAATCTCAATCATTCCCAATCTTGCAGAGACGGAGAGCGTAGGTATATGTAAGGAGATAACATAGACACAGGCTAATTATTGCTAACTAAAATGCTAGTTAACATTAGTAATTAAACTTAAACAGCTAATGTAAGTCGAAACTGCCTGAGCGCTTCTCCTGTACTGTACGGTAATTCCTCTACTATGCGACAGTAAGTCCCATGGTTATGACACAATTGTCAGCCTATTTTTACAAAAACGTCTGCTATGGAGCCATAACGTGAGATACAAGGTAATGGAGCCTTTTATACATTGTCGTGTTTCTTTAGAAATAAACAATGGACAAATAAAGTCTTTAAACGCTTCAGATGTAAAGTTATTTGCTGTCAAAGTGACATCAAAATGAATAGCAGTCAATGGGATGCTAACGGGGGGGGGGAGGAGTGCTTGTTAGCATCAAAATGGCGCCATAGGAGGTACGCGTTGTGAGGAGAAGCTTACCCCCTTGCAACTAATCAGAGGCTGTCCTTCTGACAATCTTCTTCTTTTGTGTTTTACTAAAGCCGACATCCGCAATGCTGCAGATGCTGCCACTTTCCTGACTTTGTTACTTCGCTGCTACATATACTAAAAAGGTGGAATAAACGACCCAAATAATGATATAACAGCATAACTGTAATAGGTAATACATTCTCATTTGCGCATTTGGATAGTATTTTAAAGCGTGTGCCCATGGCGCATTGAGCATTTTTTATTTATTTTTTTTAAAATGGTAGTTACAGTGTTTATGTTTGTTTTCACTGATTGCCAAGACTAGGGAGAACAATTTATCAAAAGCCAAAAGTCTTGTTCATTATTGTTCTCTGTGTGATTTCAATACATTTCTGTGAGATTCAATTTTCGTTTAGATTTCTCTTTTGTTTTATACTCATATTACAATTTATACATTCATGTGAAATGCCTGCAGCATACATAGCCCAGGGTTGTCCTGAAAAAAAAATGTTTATAAAGTGATTATGCATAACAGGGTTGAGGTTATACAAGCATTATTAAACAAGGAAACTAGATTGAAAAAATGGCTTAGACCCCAGAGGGGAACTCCTCTGCAGCGATCTCCAGCTATTTTTCCCATTAAGTGCAGTTTAGCCTTTAGTTTTGTATGACATCGTCTGTGACTCTGAAGGGAGCTTTCTAAATTCTGAGAGCCCCTGATGATGTCATCAGGGTTATCTCGTCTTGGATTGAAGATTACAAATTAATAGCGATACAAACTGGGAGTTTGAAAGATGTGGGCGTTTACCAGGTAGGAGAAGATACTTTTGAATTGGATTATGGGAGACGTAGGATCCAGTGTTTTTGGAACTAGGGAATAAAAGTCAGGAGATCTCGGCCTGCTGCCTCATTTGTAATCATTCTTTTTCAAATCTGTCTCCCAACCTTGTGCAAGTGCATTACTAAATGGCTGAAGTTAATTGCTGAACTGAGGGCAACTGGATTCACTTAACTGACATCATTTTTTCCACATATGGCATTGCATCAGGTTACATCGAATGATTGAGAGGTTTCCAAGAATCTCATCATGAGACAGATGAGCTAATTCATGATCCTCTTAAGACAGAATGACTCAGTAATGGTTCAGTAATAACTGAATGACTAATTATCTCTCACAAACACTATCACAGTAAATCTGCCATGTTTCTGCAGCAGGGCTCAAGAGGGTTTATGACACGCCATGATTCACTCGGCAACATCACTTTGTGTGTTATTATGTGTACTGTCCAAATTAATAATCTACCTGATCCACAATGTCACACAGCTGTGTTCTGCAAAAAGTGACAGCCAGAACCTTACCAGGCTGAGACACTGTAGCTCCTATGGAAATGAGAGAGAGGGCTGTGGGTGAAATCTCAAATTGAGGAAAGAA
Organism: Sander vitreus; assembly: GCF_031162955.1. NCBI lineage: Eukaryota > Metazoa > Chordata > Actinopteri > Perciformes > Percidae > Sander > Sander vitreus. The sequence continues at coordinate 10,968,664 of NC_135871.1, read as the reverse complement.
AATGTTGCCCCATTAGAGCATAGTTGTGTGTCTAATAATATCCCTTCAGTCCTGTGAATCAGAATCAGTCAGAAATACTGTTTCCAGATGCCGGGTGTCATGAATAAAGGATTTTTTTCTTTGTTTTAGTGCACACAGAGGAGTAGAAGGAGGGAGTGATGGAGAAGAGGAGGCTGATTGACAGCAATGTGTAATGCTCTGCGAGGAGAGTCTAAGAATCTGGAGTTGTTTGAATGAGTATGCAGATGCACGCCACTTAGCAGACTGTAAGCTCCTTTTTCAAAGATCTGGGACAGCTGTTCCTGATCTGAATGTCTTTACTTTGACATCGCATAATAATGTACTGTATGTTTCCACAGTGCTGTAAAATAAAGACACATACTGTAGGTACCACACATGCCTTCAGTGGTGGCAAAATCCATAAAGTGGACATTTGCTTAGAGAGGAAAATAAATAGCCAAATAGGATAACAAATTAGTGTGATGCTGTTCTTTAGTAAGTTTATAAGCAGATATCCATCCTGAGACACTTGTCACCACAAGTGCAAACAAGTTAGCAGGCAGCCAAGTTGAAGTAGTAGCTATAAGTAATGGTTGAAATAATTAGCTAAAAGTGATAGATAAACAGTAACGTTAAATAGTAAGTAAGTAAGTAAATGGAAACCGGTTCCAAGATTTTAAGGAATCATTAAGAAATAAAATTCCGCTTCTGCTTGTCGGTTTCTAAACAACTAGGCTACACAGCACAACCATCGTCTCTCTTAAGCTCAGCGGCTCAACCACACACACTCAACCATAGCACACAACACACACGTCATCATTTTCAAACCAGTCGTATGTTTTTCTCCAAGACGCAATGAATGTTCTTAATTTATATGTTCAGGGCCAGATTAAGAATGCAGAGGCCCCTGGGCACATGGTCTTGCTGTGTGGACTAACCAGACCTGCGAAAACCTGTACCTTATACAGGATTTACAGTGACAGACTACAGTCTATGATCACATCGGGAAGGACATTATTAACACGTGTATATCCTTCATTATACTGGATTTACACCACATTATTGCTACAATGCTTTCCTGAGCCATCAGCAGCAATGTCAAGACATTAGCCTTCATAGTGTTACACACTGGTGTATGCAAATACATACCTCACCTCCACCAATGCAGTTCTATGATTCAGATTCTTCTATAATTTACACACCTGTTAATGTTTCTTTCCTGTCTGTCTCTGTCCTTCCCTCCTGTCTCCAGGTGCTCTTTTGGTCCTTTTGCCCTCGGCTCTCCAGGGGGGCTAACTCTCTGTGTCTGTCTCTCCTTCTTTCCCCCTATTTTCGTGTCTCTTCTTGTGAGGATGGAACAGCACAGGTCAACCTGACTAAAACCTTAAAGTATCTGATATTAAATTGAAAATGAAGCAACGCAGCCAGTTTTTTTTTTTTAAATAATGTTAATACTTTTTCATGTAGGTTGTATACACACACACACACACACACACACACACACACACACCCCTTAGCTGTCTCCTGCTCTGTCTCAGGGCTTCTGTCTCTGTCCTCCCAAGGTTATGTAGCGCTGCTAACTGTAGCCTCCTCCGGTCCCAGGCATAATATTTACAGTCTATGGTCCCAGGTTAGCTTGCACGTCATTTTCAACAGCTTCTTCATCCTGGTTTTCCTGGCTCCGTTTGAAAAAGAACGTGTGAATACATGGCACACATCTTAATAAAGATGCATCCTTCTCCTCCTTTTCGCTTCCATTTAAAACAACCACCGTTGCTAATTTTGAACTAGCCTCCAAGTTATTCACACAGCCCGGTGAGTTCAGCGCTGGGTCATTTGAAGACGGGCGGGGCGGGTACCAACCTGACTGACCTGCTATATTTTTCTGTTTAGGTTAAAAACATATCAGCGTGTTTCTTATTAGTTATACATGGCATATCTGAAACCAACATTTTTTTTTTATTAAACTGCTCACGTGGGCCTCAAGTGGGCGTGGGCCCCTGAGGTGCAAGTCCCTCCCTTCAGCGAGACGTCACTTATTATGCGACTTTGGGGTGAGTGTCTTTCTAATTAGTATTTTCCATTGACATATATAAAATGGACCAACAGAGCCCGTTGCTTTGGACGGAGACCAGTGAAGGATATTAGAAGCACTTTTCCGGTGATGGCTGAGCGTTACTGCGCAGCCTCCAACTGAGAGAGACGACGTAAATGTGCCGTGAGCAACGTGTCTGAAAGTTGTAAGTCTTCTGGTAGCTGTGCCAAGAGAAATCTCAATCATTCCCAATCTTGCAGAGACGGAGAGCGTAGGTATATGTGTAAGGAGATAACATAGGCACGGGCTAATTATTGCTAACTAAAATGCTAGTTAACATTAGTAATTACACTTAAACAGCTAATGTGAGACGAAACTGCCTGCGCACTTCTCCTGTACTATACGGTAATTTATCTACTGTGCAACAGTAAGTCGCGTGGTTATGACACAATCGTTAGCCTATTTTTACAAAAACGTCTGCTACGGAGCCATAACGTGAAATACAAGGTAATGGAGCCTTTTATACGTTGTTTATTTCTAAAGAAACACGACAAAGTCTTTAAACGCTACAGATGTAAAGTTATTCGCTGTCAAAGTGGCGCCAAAATGAATGGCAGTCAATGGAATGCTAACGGGAGGTGATGGCTTGGTATAGCCTCCATAGGAGGTTCGTGTTGTGAGGAGAAGCTAACCCCCTTGGTATTTTCACAGAGTTTTATGTTAAACTGCGATTTTCTTGACTTGCAAAATTATCTTTTAAATTGATCATCATTGATCATTGAACATCATATTTGTAATCCCTGGCTTGGCTCTGCAAAAAATCGAAATCAAGAATCGTTAATCGATAAGCAGAATCTGAATTTTTTTAATCCAATTGATACCAAACCCTAAAAATTGTTAAAGTAATGAAGATCAAAAGTTGAAATAGCTAAAAGTACTAATAAATGAAAAGTTTAAATAGTTGCCTTAATGTAATGAACAGTATAGTTACCTTAAGGTAATTAATTAATTGGATTATTTTGCCAAACAACCTAAACATTCACAATAAAATTGCATGAACAAAGATTCTAGCAATATACACCTTTGTTTAATGTGTAGAGTGTTAAATAACATCCAGTTTATAATCCATTCATGAGAACATCCTTTTTGGAACATGGCGATTGGTGTTAATGAAGCGCTACTTAAACTCACCTGATTGGCTGTGGGGGAACATCAGGCAAAAAAAGACTTTAAAACACTCAAGCATAATGACGTGTCTGCCAAACCCAGACAAGAAGAAAATAATACTCAAATGTCAACATATTCCTGTATTCAATCTGCAGCACAGGAAGATGAGTTTTGAGAAGAGGTGAGAGTCGAGATGAAAAGGATTTTGTTAATACAATTAAAGTTAGCTGTTTTCTCAGAGCAGTGCTTGCACAGGCTAAACGGATGATTGCACTTCAATGGCAAAATATTAATAGACTGAAAATAAGTCAGTGGTTCAGGGAATTGTACTCTAGTCGCTTAAAAAAAGATTTCACACTTCCTTAAGGGCATAGATGATTCAAAACTTCTGGGGCTTATATCTAACATATCTTTATATTACACCCTGTTTTGTTGTCATAATACTTTTTTCTAGTTCTGCTTCACTCTTTTAAAATCCAGCTTTGGGAGCAACTTCATGTTCACAAATATTGATCTCTCAGAGAACAAATGTATTCTTGAGTAGTGTTCCCCTTTGACACATTATTTCACTCCATCTAACTCTTGCTTATGCCAATACATGAGCATTTTTACTCCTGAAAATATGAGGCGGTTTTCAGCAGAATAGTGCTCTCCACATTATGTAAATACCCCACATCTTTATATATATATATATGAAAATAAGGTGAGATACAATATTTAAAAAGTCAAAAACTAAATTACAAGCCTAGGAAGAGTCATGATAGAATACACGACTGCAATTTCGAGGCAAACATTGTACAATTTGTCTCAAGTTATTATGATGTGGTTGATTTAATGGCCTGGTTGGATGGGTATGAATGAGATAACAACTACACACCCAGAGAACAAAGGAAGCAGAAGATTTGGAGCATATCGCTGAAATAAAAATGCAATTAATTTAAACATTTTAGAACATTGAGTGACAATATCGCCACAGCGCTCATCAAAGCTAGAGCAGAGATGAGTTTTATATAATCTGCGTGTTATTTCCACGCATCTGTAGCTTCACAATGAAGGGCTTCAAGCCAAATCAGCAAGAGGCTGATGTGGTGAAAACTGCCGTCCTTATCTATGTAGGAGAGTGGAACAGATGCAGATGTGACTTTGTTATCATGCAGCCCACTGAATGAGAGGAGGCGAAAGGATAAGATGGAGAGAGAAGGGCGGGGTTCAGAGGAAGAGGAATGTGTGCTCCAATGTCAGGTTAATTGCAGAATTAGATTTCTTGGCAGGTAGGACAGGCCTAAATAAAACAAACGACTTGTATTATCCCCCATTAGAAAAATATTCAGCATCATCTTTCATTATTTACAAAATATACAGCGAGGCAATCTTATTCTACTGACTCAGCATCAATCACATGGCTATACTTCAACAAACAAATCACTGCAGCAACTAAAAGCATAAGCTCAGAGAAGGCTCATCAAAAATACTACATTTACTTTATGCAAGTCTCGCATTGCCAGACCTTCCTCCACAGCGCTGCGGAGGAGGGTCTGGCTAGTCCATGTAGCATTCTCTGGTTTATTGGCATTTCTTTAAACCAATCACATCATCATCATCATCATCATCATCTTGCAAAATAGCCTCGGGAAGGAACTTGTTTTGGTGGAACATGTGTACATTCAAAAGTAGTTTTAGTCGTGCAACAGAAAACTCAGATTGGACAGACAGTCTAGCTAGCTGTCTGGATTTACCTTGCAGAGATCTGAGGAGCAGTTAACCATGGTCCTCATAAATCCACCGGAGTTTAAAATTCCAACACAAAGAAAGCGGAAAGTAACAGATATCGGCCAAAAAGAGGTGCATCAGATGGAATTTCCGGCGGCACCAGAGTAATCCCGGAAGTTGAACGTCGTGGATATAGACTAACTGCATGTCAACATTTTAAAAGGTTCACTGTGTAGGAGCTGATGGCTTGATGTTTTCAGTCCTATTGATTAACATTAAGCCGCTCATCAATTTGGGGGCAAAACACTCCACAGGTTTCCCGGTTCATCATTCCAGCGGTGTCTCAGGAAAACAATCACCAACAGAGATCAAAGTGATTACCTATTCCTTTTTAAGTTGAAGAAACCAACTTCGTAAAAGCACGAGCAAAGTCCGTTTGCCGTCTGTGTCTGTCGTGGTGACTGAGCAGCACTAACGGCTAAAATAACGCTTCAGACTCAACATGGATCCAACTGAATCAGTAGCACCAGTGAGTTAACAGTGTGCATCATCCCCAAAACAAACAACAAGGAAGTCATTCATCTCTCTCAAGTGTTCTTTATTATCTGTGAGGAGGGTTTCATAAAACCAGTGTTTACTAGTCTATTTCACAGTCACTCTGACTGCTTGTTCAAGTTCCAAAAAATTGTGTTGCAAACACACTAATTCAAATCTGTGTTGATATCATAAGTGTTAACATACATACAGTATGACGCCTAACAAATACAGTAAGGCCACATCACTATTTGCACAATGACAGTTACAGTACAAACTGTGTGCGTTTGTGAGAAAGCTTGTCGTAAATCTACACATATTGGAGAGGATGAAAAGCTTTAGACAATAATTTACAAAATATGTAAAGCCATCATCTTTAAAATTCCATCAAATATCCCTTTTAAACCAAAAAATGTAAGTCTGTCAAGTATCAGAGCACCAATAATTATACTACTACAAAGTACTCAAGGCTTACAGCAGTGATTCTGTACACGATGGCCATCACATGCTGATATTGCACATGGTTCTCGTTCATCCCTGTCAGTTATCACATTACAAAAACATCTTTTAAACCAGTCTTTTTTCACATTTTCAATCTCAAATTGAATAACTGAATTCATGATACAAATGCTGACAGTATGCTACAGCTACATGTGAGTTTTTAACGTATTCTAAAGCTGCAGATGGTTTATGTTGGTTTTAATATTAAAACCTGCAATGAAATCTCAAAGTTTTAAAGATTATTTTCCAACAGGAGGTCCCCACATTTCAAAACTCACTTTAAGTGCTTTTATCATAAAAAAAATAACTGATAAAACGACTCAGTTTGGGGTTTTAAGGAAACCACAGAAACTGAACTGGCAACCAGTGCCGAGTGCATTTTACCCACAGCGCCTCGTGGTGAGTGTGGTGGTGAGCCAGATTTAGTGGCCCCATGGACAACCGCAGGGGTCTCCACAGGCCCTCTTCCTGTCCCAGAGGATGTGCAGCTCCTCGGCTGTGTGTTGGGGAGACGACAGCATGTCCAGGTAGCACTCTTTCTCACACAACCAGCCGGGGTCCTGGCAATAGCAAAGGGGCAGGACAGTGGCTGTGTCAACGTGACAGCTTACTAGCCATACACTGGTCAAGGTCTTACTCAGGTTCAATTGTTAACATGCACTTTTGATACGCTGTAACTGAACTGTTGCCGAGATTAAACCAGTTAACAAAACGATCATGTTGAGCTGCGATGGTGTCCCATCCTGTTAGTCAGTCCCTTGTAGAGCACTTTGAACTGCACTAACTTGTGTAAATGAAGCAATACAAATAGTTTGGCTGATAAATCACAGTAAACTGAGCTAGACAGCTCATCTTCATCGCTCACAATATGAGTTTCAGTTTATTCAAGCTCAGATGGAACAAACCTAAACCAGGCTGCTTGAATAATTGAGTTTAGAGGATGATATTTTAATTCTTAGTAACGTGTTATTTTCATAGTTGTTTTATTTGATATTAGCATCTTGAACTATGTCATAAAAACGTTTGTCTAAGACACCTTTTACCTTGTCTGCTTCCTGGAGAAAAAGTGATTACATTTTCTATTTCTACTTTTTTTCCCCCTAATATTTCCTAATGTCAGACATTGAATGCCTGTATAGATAGTGGACTGTGAAAACACCAGGGACAACAATGGAAGGACTTCATCGTTCTATCCCTGACCAAGTCTGATTAATTGTATTTTCTAAATACATATAAATATATACCAAATCATGTGTGCTCATGGTGCTTCGCTGGAGTTGGAAGATCTGGATATTACTTTTTTTTTTACCTGATATTTCTGTGGTCCAACAGCTGCCATCCATATCCCCATGCTCACATCTTCTCCCTGTAACAAGAAATCCAGGACAGATTCCGTACATTATATTCAGGACTATTTGTCACCACAGTCACTTGCTCTTGGGTACTCTACCTGGTAGGCCTTCAGTTTATCTGCATTACTGGCAAGCCACTGGACCAGGTCATGAGAGACTACGTAGCCTGAGCCACAGGCAAACGCCGGGTAGGCTGGACTAGCGTACTCCAGCTCCTGCCACTTCCCAATACGGTCCACTGCCCAGCTCTGCCTGAAACTGGGTCAGGACGGTATATACATTACCATCATATCCTGTGTCCCTTTCATCTGACCAATTATCGTTTTGACACAGCATTCCTGTTTCTTTCATCTAAAGTGCAGCTAAAGTTTTGTTGCAAACACAAGTGGACTAAAATCACCTGCAAAATATACCTTGTCAACAGTATCGGACACCAAATTGCACTTACTTCCCCCACCAGAAATTGCTGCGCTTGAGACCCTTATGGTCAATCTTCATAAATACTGAGTCCACGTCGATGTAACAATCGTCATCCGTCTTCAGCAGCAGATTAAAGTCAGCATTTCCCACAGACCTGCCAGAGAGGGAATATGCAAGCTTAGTTAAAGCCCACCTTCAGATTTTTTGGCAATATCCCAGAATGGATTTACTTTCAAATACCACCCAGAGTGAAGGGCGGGAGGTCTTGCAAATAAATAATATACTTGCCAAAACTTAAGACCACTCTGTATATTTTGCTACCTGATGACTCACAACTCTACTTTTGCAACCGTGATTCTAACAGCGAGACATTTTGAGGTGACGGCACACTTTCATTTCAGGTTGCTGATTTCCTCAGAGAGCCCAGGCAATTTGGAGACAGAGAATCAAGTCATTAGCACTTGCCATACCATTTATAGAACTGAAGCAGTTTGGAAGGCACGTTCCTGTAGGTGTCTACCACATCTAGGAACACAATGTCGCCGTGCCTGAGGCTCTCCTGATGCAAGGCGGCGTCCTCCTGCCTCAGCTTGGAGGCATGGTGCTCCATCCTGGCTGGGCGGCCCCGCAGGAGCCCAGATAGACTGTCTTCATCTGATACAGGTGGTGGTTGGGGGCATAGGGAGGCAAAACAGGATCAATTGGGTGAGGGGTTTCGTCTAAAATTAGATTTTAAAAAGTCACATTAACTTTTGTTTGAATACATTAAGGCACTTTTGAGGAATAAAAACTTAAGTCACTGGCTGGCAAAACAATATAATAAAACTATAACATTTTACAGAATGGATCATTAGCTCCGTTTGAAGAGATATCGGATGGTAAATTTAATTTTGTTTACCCCACAATGGCTACAAATCCATTCCCAGATAAACCCAAACGCAAACACATGCAGGTACAATCAATAATGACACGACAGGGTGGAAGAGGGAAAAAAAATGTTGCATGAATGCAAGAGCCCTGAGGCAAAAAGGAGCTAATATCATACCCTGCCAGAGTGAACAATGATTTTTATTATTTTTACACACAGGGACTTCTTTTACAACAATCGGCTGATTTGATTTTGATAAAACTGTTTTCATATAAAGCTCTGAATTAATTCTGTTGCTGGACCAACCATAGATAGTAAATGTGAACCCTCCAGCCAAACCGGGGAATCCAAGCGCACTTCTATGAGGCAATATGCCCTCTGCAATCTGTGATTCAAGACAACAGCAAAAAAAGGTTTTTAATTACCTTAAAAACTTGACAATATTCTTAACACATTTATTTTGTATACCCATGTCGGTACGTACGGAGGAGATCTTGAGGACACCTCCTCCATTATTGAGCTGCACAGAGGAGGAGTTGACTGTGGTCAATCCAGCAGAGTCCATATTCTCCCAAACCAGTGTCCCCTCAAAACCCTAGACAAAAAAAAAAAACACTGGCATTTCATTCTTTGCACAAACTGAATGATATATACTGTATGCATGGCCTTAGCTACCATTGAGTACACTGACATCATGTCCTATGTATTGTTTATCAGAATTTGTTGGTTTTAGCAACCAGCAGTGATACATACAGTACATATGTACTCCAGGACCTTATGACATCACTGCTGGGTGTGGTTGCAGGGGCGTCTAAGTACATTTGTGCTGCTGGGTGTGGTCAGAGAGGGTATAAGCTTGAAACTTTCAACTAGAGAGGGCAGCAAAACACAGCTTTTTAACCTGGTGTTAATTTACTCTTTAAAGGCATCGTGGAGAAGGCTTTCAAATTGCATTTAGCATTTTGTTTTCTGTTGGGAAATATTTAAGTAATGTGCTGGGACACCTACTGGAAAGTAACCTGGTACAAATTATAGGAAAAAAAAAAAAAAAAGAGATAAATTCGGAGACAGTTATTTTAGTTACAGTTTAGTTGTGTTCAGCTTAAGATTTTTAGAGGAATGTCTACAGCTTAATGAAGAAAAATCCAAATGATTAAATACGTTGAGCCTCTCTTTTCTTTGGTGGGGTGGTTGGAGGACTGCAACTCATGACCTCAGGGTCGTATCCAGGATATTAGAAATACTGAAAAAAAAATATGTGAAAAACTGACCTTAGGCAAGATGAACTGCTCCACTGGTTTGTACCACACCCCACTCACCATGGTCCCTGTGCTGATGGCACTGAAGCGAGCAGTGACCACAGCCTCCTGCACAAATCACAAAGTTTTTATCCATCAAGAATTCATAACCAATAGTTTTTTGTGCAAATGTACCTTTGCACAGAGTACTACACTACGGACTTATCCTAAAGAAAGTAACCCAAAAGAAGTTTCAGTTTGTGTCTTCATGTGAGGCAGTAAACAGTACCAGCACGGAGTTCTCCAGCCTCCACAAAAAAACGTATTATATATATATATATGATACATTATGCTCAGAGGTCGAGGTTCTGGTACCTCTTGGTCCAGCTGGAGAAGCTTCACCGTCACATTGCTCTGAAGGACGGGGCGGTTCCCGCTGGAAAACACCCCCAGCCTTGTGATCACCACTGGGTGGAGAACCTTGAAATCCAGGGCGATGGCCGACACGTCAGAGGGGGCGAGCACCGAGGGGTCAGACACCGTCACAATCTCTATCTCCGCATCCTGGCCTGCCACTGGCACAGAAGGATGGCAGAGATTACTGCACAAGCACACGTGGAATTTATTACAATCCCAACATGCTGATACACGCCTTCTTTCAGTGATGAAGACCGAGTGATTCAGGGAGAGGCGAAGTCATTCAGAGGAGAAAGCATCCTCTGGTAAAGCTACACCATCAGCACTTTGAGGAGCCGGTTCTTGGGACTGCTGTCTTCAAAGCGAGCTTCTGCTCGAGAGAGTGGTTTCTTAATTACAAAAGAGCAGTTTATTACCCAGGAGATCAATGAAAAGATCAAGGCTGTTAAAGGGAAGCAGGCTTTTGACTTTATATGCATTCTGCACAAGTTCTGTTGTTGCCTCCAATCTAAAGACAATTACATGTAGGCGAGAAATCACAGACAAAGAGAAAGCAACACTTCATCAAACCAAATGTTTCTCACATTGACGGAGTGGAATTGAGCTGCAGGACTTTACCAGTGTGCGAGGATATATTTAATAGTCCTATGCTCACTAAATATGTGCTTACTTCTCAAAACAAACAGCAGCAGTGCTTCTCTTGGCACTGGCCAGCATAAGATCGCAAGTTTATTCTGGGGAAAAATGAATAAAACTTAAATCATAAATAATGAACAGTAAAATTATAGTTCTTTACCATTTATTTATTTTTGTCAATATTAGGCAACAACTAAAAGGTCTATAATAGTCTACATTGTTTACAGTTCAACAGTAATGTATATGCAATTTACAAATCAAGTCACAACAATTATTAATGAATTATTATTATTCATTATTTTCTTGATCAATTGATAAACATTTGGTCCATAAAATGTTGGGAAACGGTTGTCTCTGTAGCTCATCTGGTAGAGCGTGCCCCCATATACAGAGGCTCAGTCCTCGCCGCAGCAAGATATTCATGCAGTAAAGCTCATATTCACATTTAAGAAGCTGGAACCAGTGAATTTTCAACAAAACAATCAATCAAATACTGTAAAACATTTTTTCATCAGCCCTTGAGCCTCTAAATCTTTCAATATCATTAAGATTTAGACTTTTTCTCACCAATACGAAGCACAAACAGCTTGTGTTGGCAACAGAATTATTAAAACAGTCTGAGAAGCTAACTGGCGTTCACATTATTTTAGTCCCAAAGAAAAATCCCTGTGATGAATGTAGCACAAGAATATTTTAGTAACAATTAATTGTCCATTTAAACGTGTGCTTTGACCTGAATCCTGAATCAGGTACCCAACTGTGTTTAAAAGCAGCTGTTGTCTCTTTCTCTGCCAATCACACAAGCATCCCCCCCCCAAAGCAGCCTGCCTGCCTCCGATTCATGAAGCAAATCACGTCAACACTTAAACCATTAACACAGTGGAGAGCAGAGAACGGGCTGGACAAGTAATTATGTTTTCATGAAGGTAGCAAAACACTGAAACAAGCAGGAAAAGTAGTGAAACGGCTGAATATGGACCGGCTCTGTGAAGGTAAGAGACATAACAATTACTGCGGATGTTCCATCTGACAGCGAGCCCGTTCAATTATTTCCTATATGGTGCCAATGCTTCATATAGCTTTACTTTTCAAGTGTTAGTACGCAGTTCTAGTAATGGCAGTAACTGGAAGACATTTCTGCTTTGGCCTTGAATATGGAAAAGAAACAAATGATGTCGTGAGCTGTGGGTGAACACGAATAAAGGCGTTTTACTTCTTTTCTGAACATGCATTCTTTCATTCTTTTCAGCTCATCTCCTATTATTCTGCCTCAGCTCCACTATTGACAATTGCACATGAAAGCAACACATTGTACACCTTTCCATATTACAGCTGCAGATGCCCACTCATTAGTTGGTGAGGCTGATTATTATGGTTATTATTTTACCTGGCTCTGTGAAGTTCAGGAGGGAGCAGGAGTACGGATCCTCCCTATCCTCTTCTGGAATGGGACACCCATGCTCGCCCACGATAAACTTCACCCCCACCCTGAAAATAAGCACAAACACCATTGCATTCTCCTTTTTTTTGGTGCAATATTAGGCTGTAAGATTTTGAATGCTTGTCCATCTATCCACCCTCCATTGCCATGGTTACTGAGGGTTGCTTAAAGGCCATCATACCTTATCTGCGCTCAGATCACTGAATGAGAAGGCAATGGACAAAAAGGAAGAATGAAAGAGAGAACAATATTGGCCGCTGGTTAGGTAAAGATAAAAGGGTTGGTGTGGCAGTCTGTTATTTGCTGACTGCTGCAGGCTTTATTTCCACTGTATGAATCTGTCCTTGGAACAAGAAAAAGAAAGAAAGAAAGAAAGGAAGAAAAACAAGTGGTGAAGTTGGAGCTCCACCACACAGACCTGTGCTGGAAGTGAGGGTGATCTTGGATATAGCCCAGCCAGGTCTTCCTTATCGCTTGTCGCAGTTCATAATGGTGTCTCGCTGACAGCACTCCCACCAAAACTTCATAGAAAGGTAATGATTCATCTGTATCAGAAACGAAAGAAACAGGATCTCCTTTCTTATCCAGTGATTAGGTGTTTCATGTGAAGATAGGGATCAAATAGGATTTTTTTTTTTTTTTTAAATCACACATTAAAGTATGCTTGATTTATGCTTGCCATTCCTGATTCTGAAAGCAGTTGCGTCTACTATTTACTTTGCACTGACTTACTGTGATGCATTCTATAATTGATATCAAAACAATTGTCTTCATGAATCAAAAAATGGTTAAACTATATTCCTCCGATTAAAAAAACGGGTTTAACCTCCAGTGTGCCCTGATCAATAGTCCATTTGAAAGCAGCACTGAGATCAGTAGTTGTAACAAGACAGAGATGCTCAGCTCGCTTCAGTCTGTTTCCAGACGTTAGACTATCCCAGCAACGCCCAACACTAATGAACTGTTACATTCACACACACACACACATTTCCCACTACACACACACACACACACACACACACACACACACACACACACACACACACACACACACACACACACACACACACGTCTCACGAGCGAAGTATAAACTAGCTGTTTCCACACAAACTATAACAACCACAACAGACACACCACCGCCGCCGGGGCGGTAAAAGCAAAGTTAGGCAGCTGCTCGGATGTAAAAAGTTGCCAGGCTTTGAGGAGGTGAAGCCCGGGTTGAGGCTAATAAGTACCCGAATGTGTGTTGTTGTCCAGCGGGGTGGAGAAGGGTCGTTGTGCCAACCACAAGTGCACCAGGACGGCGACAGCACAGGGCAGCAAAATGAGCGATAGCCTACGCATGGACGGAGCCCTTCATTCAGCCGGAGCAGCCTTCAGCTTTAGCGGCGCAGAGCCTCTTCCTGAGCCGCACGGAACTGCACGATGGGAGCCGCTCCGTGTGTGCGCTTCATTTCAACTCCGCAGTTCTCCGACGGGCTCTCACCACTGCCTCATATCAAGTCTGCCTTCGCTGCTCGGAGAGATGGACCAATGGGAGACGAGGAGCACGCCGCGGTGCACTCCGGGAGTTGGAGTTCAACGTCCTCTAGCCAATAAGAACAGCATTGTAATATAGAAGGTACAATAAAATATGAATATAAAAATAGGTAAAGATATATTTGAACTCTAGATGCAATTTGTTGTTATTATTAATATTGGATAACATTACATTACAAGATAACAAAAAATTAAAACGTTCAATCTGATCTTGAATTTAAATAAAGTAGACTACATATGGCCAATTAAAAAAGATAAGGATTAATCTCCTAATTAATGTTATATAATGACAAGGTAGCGATACAAATTGTATAAGCTGAGCTGTTATGAATAATAATAATATTGGGGTTACATATTATTATCAGCAGTATCTGTCACTTCCTTCCTATAATTCTGTATAACTGAAAATAAAAAATTAAAAGTGTTTAGACTATACATGTTAGAATTTGATACATCTCAATAAAAATAGAGCAGCACCATGCGGTTTAATTTCCACTAAAACAGCTTATAAGTAATGAGAATGGTTAAGTCAGCACAATAAATAGTTTCTCACATGTCCTTAGAAGTAAACTGAAACATTAAAATATTGATTAGAGCTCCAAACAGTATCTCTGAGGAAGGCCTTCCCATGTTTATCACATAAAGAAGTGTAAGGTTTTTTTGGTTTGGTTTGCTTTAGTCTACTTTGTGAAATTCTAATTTTCTAAATTTCTAATGTGAACCTTCTAGGCAGAGTGGAAAATGAACATAGGAATCATTGTATCCCTCTAAAAGCCAGGTGACACATTGTAGCTTTAAGATTAGAACATCATTTTATTATTTTATTATGCTGCACATAAAATATTTAAATGGAATCTATTGTGCATGGAGAGGGGTGTTTGAAGAGTATTTCTTCTGACTCCGAGAGCACCAGTGTTTCTCCTGAAAGGAAGAGAGGGCCACGACACTAAAAGCACCTGCTGCCATGCTTGTAAACATTTCATTTGTACTGATTCTAATGTAGTTCCAATGTTATTTTAGAAACTTTACCACACATTCTTTTAAGATTATTTTTAGGCCTTTATTGACAGGACAGCGGAAGACATGAAAGGAGAGAGAGAGAGAGGGAATGACATGCAGCAAAGGGCTGCAGGTTGGAATCGAACCTGGGCCTGCTGCATTGAGGAGTAAACCTCTATATATGGGTGCCTGCTCTACCAACTGAGCTATCCAGGCGCCCACTTTTACCACACATTCTAGGGAAAAGTAATAATGTAATGGAAAACACTGGCATGCAACATACTGTATACCAATGTTATGAGTAGAAATCAAACCGCTTCAAAACAGCATGCTGTGAGTGTAGATAAATAATCTCTTCAGAAATGATTACTATTCTCATGTATTTTGGTACACTTGGGCTCACTGCTCAATCTGGAAAATTGCTTCAGCGCAGATTCTTAGTATTAGATAACCTACTGCCCTAGGGATAATTACTTTCCTGCGCATTATATAATTCTTTTTGGACCCATATTCATAGATATACTCATTACAATGATCTAGTTCTCTCTCTGCAACACATTATTCATTTAAAAGGAAAGGGCTATTCACAGCATGTTTGGGGTTTCTTAAAAAACATCCTAACATCCTGCTCTGCTGCAGATATCCAACCCTTGTCTAAGTGTGTCGTTTATGTTCTTAACTCTGATTTAACGTTTTATTTATTTGTTGAAACCTATTTATGCTCTATTTGTATTATTGTAGGTGTATGCATTTTTTTTGCTCTTTCTCTTTTGTTTTGCAGCGTTCAAAACACTGAGCACTCGCTGCACTTTTCTCTGGATCTATATAGATTTATTTTTATTTAGTCAGTTCCCAAGGTTCTCCCATGTGCATACCATCTAAATATTGAGGCCTACTTCTTGAATTTCTAATTTTAGTTTTTGGTACATAAAACTCATATTTTTCTCTATACTACCGAAAGTTTTGTCCCATAAAAGTTTTTTTACTTATTCAAAATGATGGTCTAACTGAAGAGGGTGCTGCACGTACAGACTGCAAAGCCTTCTGGCGCATGATTTAGGGCTATATAAATAAAATTGACCTACAGCCCCTGAAAACTTGGTTTTCAATCCTAAGTATTTTATTTATTTTCTTTAACCTCAATTAGTCATGGCCAAATGACCAACAATTAACTTTAAAGTTAGGAAAATAGACATGTATTAAAAAAATCACCTATTCCGTTTCATTCTTACTGTGTGGGTGTGGTTGGATCAGATTTTATTGACAGTGACCAAACAATCCACTAACTTTGAACATATTCTGATTCAAATGTTGCTAAAATCTGATTGGTGAATGGCAGTTTGTGACATCACATTTTCCCAATGGAGCTCCGCCTACTTCAAACCAGTGAGTAAAAAACACAGGAATAAATAAATAAATAAAGGTTTTCAGGGCCCTTTAATTTGAAATAAATGTAGATAATAATCCACAATACAGCTGTGCCAAGGCTAAAAAAAACTCCCTCTAACTCTGCTTCTCTTTAATTACATCCTGGTCCTTTGGGATTGGTTCAGAGAAATAAATGGGATATCTGACTTGCGGTATCAGTGTCATTCATCATAAGTGTCTATACTGTTTTCTACAATCCATTCAGTTATTGCCAGTTTTTATAACTTGACCTATGATGGGTTGATTTCCTTGTTTGTCTATGACTTAATTACCCTGGACATCCAGAGTTCTCGTGAATTCTTGCTCAGCGAGTCACTCTGGCATTGAGTAATGATGCTCATTAACTATGCCCTCAATCAATCACATCGGTGTATCTGATATAGGCGGGCCAGAGGCGAGCTAAACAGATGACGACAGTTTAATCTACCAGTTAGCTTCGCTGGTAGCTAAGTGTATGGGGCTCTGGATACGTCACCCTGTGTCTTGTTGTGATAGGTCGTAGTGTTATCCAA
This sequence comes from Sander vitreus, assembly GCF_031162955.1. Taxonomy (NCBI): domain Eukaryota; kingdom Metazoa; phylum Chordata; class Actinopteri; order Perciformes; family Percidae; genus Sander; species Sander vitreus. The sequence continues at coordinate 10,951,867 of NC_135871.1, read as the reverse complement.
TTGCATGCGGTGAGATTTTCAAATGCATGCTTGAAATATTTATTACTCAATGTCAGACCCTTAATCTTTCGGATTTGGGTCTGGATTTCCAGTCTATGACTTAATAGGCCAAACAAGCAATTCTGACTCTAATATGATCACCAGACCTTAAAGTGCAGTGAAGTAGTGTCTGAAAAGTGCCTAAAAATAAATAACCAATATCAAACTTGGTAGAAAGTGGGGATTTCAGTCTATTCCCAGAAGAGGCTATAAATGCATGCATTGATGGACACGTGAAAAAGCTACAACGGAAAATGTGAATGTTGATGTCAGCGGCTGATACTCATTCTTCATACAACCTGTGGTGTCGGCAGATGTTTTTTTCAGCTAAGGCTGAATTGAATCACAATCCTTTAAACAAAATGCCACAGTGCATCCAGATGGCCTATATGGTTCAGCTCGGCCACAGGAGGTCTCCACTACACACCAGAACATCAAGTTCATCTGTCAAACCCAGGATGGTTTGCTGTGGCCTTTCAGTGTGATCAGACAGACATAGCTCAAAATGTCAGTGAGAGACACGAGGCAGAAATATTGAAGACACAGCACATTGGGGTTGCCGTTTTCCTTTAATTAATTTGATCCATCAAAGGATTTACAAAGCCTGCTATTTAAATGCTATTTTATACCAAAACGATAATACCATTCATGAATACAGCTGCACATGGTTGACATATCCGGACTCCAGTGAGATTATTATGTGCAGAGTAGCACCCAGAAAGTCAATGAAGAGGCAATATTTCATATCATAATAGTTCTCTCTGTTATAGATAGAAATAAATCCATGCAATATTCATCTCTAGCCGTTATATTTATTGTTTCAGATTTGGCACTATCCTTAAGATGAGGTCAGTGGGAGCGCCCTGAGGTCAGTCTCAGGTTTTTTAGTTTTAAGAAGTTAAGACAATAATTATCCTGAAAACAATTTGAGTCCAATAGTTTGTGACAGTCCAGTATCAGTTTGATTCCTAATGCAATGGCTTTTCAAGTACCAAGAGTAAATTTCTTTTAATTTTACAGAAACAATAATTCAAAAAGCCTGAACCACCGAAGGGATCATATTATGTAAACCGACCCTTACCATTATTCTTAAAAAATATTCAGATAGTATCAATAATTGCATGATTTATAAATGTGTTTTTTTTCTTCTCCTAAGTATCATACAAGCTTAGTAGCACTACACGTCATGTAGCTGTCAGTGCTGTGCAACAAATATTCAATAATACTACTGATAATAACAATATTAATAACGATCATAACAATTCATCGTAAAAATTAGCAAATGCTATTCAACTACCATGTAAAGGAAATGTTTCGACAGTGTGCTTTTTCTTCCAAAAACAAACAAAACGGGAAAAAAGGCTGTGGGAGCACAGTGTGAAGATCACACTGCTCTCACAGAAATTGGCACTGTAACATACTGTACACTCTAAAAGACTGACGGTCCCTCGGAAACAGAGGAGGCTGTCAAAAAAGAGGCAAAAACATGCAGGCCTCTGGTTTGGCATTAATGTCAAAGGCCTTGCCATTCACTCTAGGACAGGCAAAAAGAATCAGGCTCAGGAAACATGCCCAGAGAACAAATGAGGCCGTTAAGGAAATAAGAGGAAAAGATGTCCTGCAACTTGTAAAAATATTCCAGTCGGAGGCTGCGGGATTAACCGATAGTGTCACTGATTTGAAGTGGATGAAGTATATGAAAAGTAAATCAAACATAGCAGCAAAGGTAGAATGCATTAGTGCGGGCCCTGGAAGGAGGTGGCAGAGTCATAAATAATTTTTTCCCAAAGGGTTGTTTGCACAGTGATAGCCCTGAAGAACTCATCTCGCTGTTGAAACATTAGCTCTGCACCTTTCAATAAATAGAGAGTCTATTTATTTATTTGCAGCAGAACTGATGTGCAGCTATCTCCTTCTTACAGTAATACCAGAGCAGTTGGCACAAACTGAAATAATTTACTATGCGAGATAAGGTCTCTGTTTCTGGGCTCTAATCTAAATCTTCTGTGCTGCAGCACTAAAACGAGCGGGTTAATTGTTTGTGACTCTGGAGGCAAACTGAAAGAGAAACCACTAGTGAGGGAAGTGTCGAATTTCAGTAGTACTTTCAAGTGTTGGTACAAATAGTCAAACCTGTGCACTGAAAGCAATAAAAAACTAACCCAAATTATGTCCAAGAGAATACAAAGATTAATGTTTTTTTTTTTAATTCAGATAACGGGAAGGGAAATAAATGTTTAAAAAAGTCGTAGACACTGGGCAAATTTCTGTTTCCTGAGGCAAGTTAAGATCTAGCACAAGAAAAGAAAAAGAAAAAAAACATATCTCATCTCATTAAGCACTGAGCAAGGCTGTTCTCTAATAACAAAGCAATAACAAACCTATTTAACAAGACATGATACGCTCACTGGGTTGCCAGTTTGATAGCAGACTCCCCCAAAACCTTCAGCCACCAGGACAGAGCTGACCAACAACAGAGTGTCCACCTGGCAAAAAAATCAACTCAACGCCTATGGCCAGTAGCTTTAGGTGTGGTGAAGACAGAGAAGACAGGCAACGCCATGCCCGCATCCGTACAGCTCTACTGGCAGGTCATCAGAGGATGGTGCAGAAGAACTTCTTCTCCCGGAAAGGGTTCTCAGAGGCGGGGACGGGCATGATGAGGGGGTCCTCGCGTATGTGGGCGTCGCAGTACGCCATCAGGTCTGCAGCCGCTTTGGAGACCTGAAATGTTTAGACAAAGGAAAAGGACGTGATCAGACGATTCTCTGACTAATATACAATAATGATCGTTCATGCTTTACATTTCTGTGTTTTGCTGAATGACAATAAAAGGAATCTTGAATAACTATCACACAAATTTAAGATGTATGTCTACCGGAGGATCACAAAGATGTCTTCTTCACATGACTCCATCTCTTTACCTGAATCTTTAATGATGTTTGGGAACAATTACAATTAAAACTTAGTCACACTTTTCTCCAGCACACTATGCTTTATTTAAACATTTTCAGCTAGCTTGCCTTCATCAGGGTGGTGTCTGAGGTTGTTTCCGGGTTTTCTGATATATTATTCATCAGTCATACGACATAAAAGTTCAAATCCGGCTGTGGACCTTTGCTGCATCTCTCTCTCTCTCTCTCTCCATCTTTTACTCTCATATATCCCTGTTACTATCTAATAAAGGCAGAAAATACCCCAACAATTATGAAATACTGCACAATGAATGCTGCAAGTGGATTTTCTTTAGATTAATATAATGGGTAACACTTTACTTGAAGGTATCGACATAATCGTGACATGACACTGTCATAAACGTTAAATACAAGTCATAAACGTTTATGACTTTTGTCATTAAGTGTCATTTGGTTTTTGTCATGACAAGTTGACATTGTTTGGGTTGTCTTGATTATGACAACTTGACATTAATCAAAGTAACATTACCAGAAGTTGTCTTGGTCATGACAAGTTGACATTAAATTAGTTTGGGATGTCTTTGTAATAACAACTTGACATAATGTCATCCTGTTTAATGTCAAGTTGTCTTAATAAGGACATTCCAAAGAAATTTAATATCAAGTTGTCATGACAAAGACATCCTCTGGTAATGTCATCCTGGTTAATGTCAAGTTGTCATTCATGATTTGTTTATAACGTTTATGACACGTTCATGACATTTTCATGTCATAGTTATGACAGTGTCATGTCATGATTATGTCAATACCTTCAAGTAAAGTGTTACTATATAAGGTATATGGGTAAAGTGTTAAAGTCAAAGTGTAAATTGACTTAGCTAAGCCAAAGTGGCAGACCTGCCATCCATTTAGCCACACCACTACCATTAATGGATTTAGATGATCTTGTATTTTGTGAAGAGCATTTCATTGTATTATTGTTTTGTATTTCTCTATTCTTTGAAAGTAACTATTGTATAGGTGGATAAAGCATAGAGTACTGGGGAAGAGTTGTGCGACTCTTCTTGTGTTTTAATTTTAATAGACTTGCACTGAAGCTCACGCTGGTCTGCAACCTGCTGTGTGTTCCTTCTCAGAGAAAATGTTTTCATAGCTAAACATGCACCAGATGAGACGTTCAAAATCTGGATGAATGTTGCATGGCTCTTTTTTTTCTCGTCTGTGTTTCTGTTTCGTCAGTGCCTCCAGCAATTGCACTGATGCCTGTTACCTCAGCCTCGGGCAATAAGAAGAGACAGCTCAACGGGATGATTGACAGGTGTTAGGCGGGACATTGACCAGCTGAGGGAAAAGGAGGATGTCACTAACAACACACTTTCTGCCTCAAGGCAAAAAGTTGTGTTGCATTTTTCAAAGTCAAACAGTGACTATAAATTTTACAGTACGGCCAGACTGCATATGAATGTAGGTTTCTACTCAGGAGCCGAGTGGGAGGTTACGGGAGGGGAAGCCACAAATGGAGAACCGAGGCGCAGCTGTATCAGAGGGACGGCGAGGGCTCAGGGATCTACGTGGAGGACAGAGCCATCTGATCTCCTGTGTGCCATTTCACCTCACCCAAGAGAATACAATGCACAAAATCCATCATGCTGCCTATCAGCTTTAGCCTTAAACATGGATTATTACAGTATCATTTTTACAGTCTCACATAATAAAATACAAAGTCTAAAGGGTTGTTCAGATGCTGAGATTTCTGTATTTTAAAAGGAACAATAAGGCTGTTGTTATTCAAAATTTTTCTTACTGTCAACAAATCCCATGAAAACACCAAACAATGCGTTTGTCAGTCTCTCAGTTCTTTCAGACTTCCCTATGTGGCACTCCACTGCAAGCCCATTTGTGTCCACTGAAAATGTATATCTATTAAAACGGCTCTCAAATATATACTTTTACTCAAAAAAAAGAAAAAGAAAAAAAAGGCTCAGACATTTCTTAAAACAGCTGGGCACTGTAGTTTCTAACACATAGTAAACAGTGCATTTGTTGGGGACTATTTTCAGCTGTGTATTAATACACATTTGGTCCGGTGCGACAATGTGACTCATGTTTTTAATAGAGAGAAATGAGGTATATCAGGCTTTGGGTACACATGAAATACTTGGTTTTGGTCTTTTCATGGTATTTGATGACAATAAATATCACATGTAGCCTTATCCTTTCAACTTGTTAGACACCTTTCCATGTCACAATAAACAGCTATTTTCGAATACCACAAATTCATTCTTATCTTCAAAGCAAAATCCCTTCAGGTTTACTTACTATATCTTTGCCTCAGTGGTTCCCCACCGAGTGTTCGGGACACTAGATACATCTAGGAATCATTCAAATGAATCATTGTGAGAAGGAGGTCACTGCTTCATTTTAAGGGTTCACATAAAGCAAAAAGTTTGGGAACCACTAAGGTACTTCATGCCGTACCAGTTAGTTTAAAACAAGATTAAGAGTCCACACCCATGCAAGCAGCTCTGTGAGGTTGCACCTATAGTTTTATATACAGTCTATGACCTGCACTAAATGCTAACGTCAGCAAGCTAACATGCCAACAATGACAACATGTAGATGTTTAACAGGTTTACCATGAACTGATCTGATCTAAGTCATAATCAGAGCTATTATAGTAGTCACATTAGAAGAGAGTCATATTAAAAATGATTTGCTCACTTAAAAGACACAATATATATCAAAAGATTAATTATTTTAGCTGCATATTTATTTAAAATGTCTGTCTCTATTTGACCTAATTCAGGCAGTAATCTGAGTCTGCACAAAGTGGGAACACTAACAAAGCCTTCTCTTGCAATGCAACTAAACAGCTTAATTATTCTCCTAATCAAAGTAAATGCAATAATTATATAATTATGTAACTGCAGCCAGGCTTTCTTCAGAGAACAGGAGCCCCACAGGACAAGAAGTAGTATTGCACCGCGTGTGTCATTAGGCCCAGACTGACTGTAATTACACTGCAGCCCCATGATGGAAGGAGAGTCCTTCTAATTAGCACAGATCACATTCCTTTGGCTGATTGAGCAATTCATGAGAATGTGGTGATCCCTCAATCAGCAGCACAGAGAGTCCTCTCGTCACTGATACACACTCTCCCGCATCAGATCCCTTAATTAAAAAAGGGATTGCCAGACGTGGCTCGCTTAGGTTAACTCTCTGTACTTTTCTCTGCTTTCATTTGCGTCCACATTCTACTTGAGTGGTTGTTTTTTGAGACCGTTAATAAAGAATGAATGTGATGAACCTGATGTGCCAAGTCATTATTAAAGCACAAACAGCTGCGTGCCTTTCAATCATGCAACTGCTGCTGCTGAGAAAATAAAACAGATGTGAAATCATGCTGCTACTAATATCAGTTTTTAGAGGGACACACCAACTATCCCATCCGATGACTTCAGTTATTTTTTTGAATTAGTAATTGAAATGTAATTTAAATTAAATATATTAAAATAAAATGTATAACTGCTTAAGGTCTAATGTGACATTATTTTTATATTTCACATAAAAGGTCCTAACAGTTGGTTGAAAACCATGTCACATTATAACAAATGCCATGTTTTTATTTTAAGAGATCAGAAGTTTAGGGCTGATTAAACACTCACACAACTCATTGAATGAACTCAAATGTGTTTGACAAGCAAAGAAACTTGGCTGTTTAGCTTCCTATAAAAATAAATAATAGCTTTGTCTCTGACAAGTTGAAGTTAAACTTGCTACATCAGATCAGATTTTCACACTGCAGATTCTTATTTTGAGTGCAAACTAATGGCAATATTGATGTGATTTGGCCCAAATTTACTGCTTTGTGCTGAAAAGGGGATTTATCCTTTTTACCATTACTATTGATTGGGCTTGAATTATATCGATATCATGATATGAGACTAGATATCGTCTTCGATTTTGGATATCGTAATATCGTAATATGGCATAAGTGTTGTCTTTTCCTTGTTTTAAAGGCTGCATTACAGTAAAGTTATGCCATTTTCTGAACTTAAGGCAGCTACACATCGGGCCGATAATCGTCCGTTGGACAGTCTGGCGAGGTCAGTGACTCGAGTCTGTTCGGTGTGTTCCATGCCGTCGTCCGTTGGAAGAGCTGTCGGCCTTCATTTTCGGCGACGTGACATGCTCAGTCGGGACTCACACGGAAATGGCAAGCGGGATGAGCGTGACTAAGCCTCTCAAAATCTGACGAAAATCTTTTAAACTGACCTTTGTCGATCTGAAATGAAGACAGATTCAGCAACTGCATGGCCTATTTCTTGCTTAAAATGTTTTCAGAAACACATTTCGGTGAACTATTTTAGTACAATATGAGATCGTATTCTGAATGAGTCGCCATTAATGGCCGGTTGAAAAATCCAAAATCCAGAAGCAGCAGCCAGACCCACGTGGCGCGTTTGTCCAATCAGCTGCCGGTTTTCATTTTTTGGCAACAATACAGATTTGCCTTTACCCACTTAGTCATTATGTCCACATTACTGATGATTATTTATGAAAAATGTAAATATGTTGTGAAAGCACCAATACTCAACCCTACAATATCGTTGCGGTATTGATATCGAGGTATTTGGTCAAAAATATCGTGAGATTTGATTTTCTCCATATCGCCCAGCCCTAACTTGAATGGAATACTGTATTTTCTAAAGAATATTATGAAAAGTTGGTTGCAATATTGCATGTTTTCTGTTTAAGGTAATACTTCTGTTGCACATATTTGAATCCACTAAAAGTAACATTTTCAAAAATATGGTAATGTTGCTTTTACAGTCAATGAAAAAATGACTTCTTGATTGATATGATTATAGATGATTAAAAGTATATTAAATCCAACTCTTCTCATTAGAAAATGTCAATATCTGAAAAAAATTTGTAGGTTAAATTGTAGGTCTTCCTGATACATCCCCCAAACCCTGATTACACGTTGGGGATAATCACTTTGTTTTTTTGAGGAGTTTTTTTGTGAGTAGCCTTTGTTGTGCTGAGTAGGGATGATGGTGTATGGCAGGCTTCCAGGCCTCGGCTATAATGCTGAGCGAAAAGCTTCGGGCTGTGGGGCAATCATTCCCTGAGCACATGAGGAGCATACCAAATGAGATGATGACACGGCCTTTTAAGTTGCACAAGAAGTCATTCGTGAACAGTGTAAGAGCTGCCACTTCACGCGCCAATATATTCGTGAAAAATAGCCATTTATTGGGGTGAAAACATCCTGCAGTAAAAATATTGACTTCTAGGAAGGGTTCGATCTAATGAATGGACTGTAGAAATGTCTATTTACAGTAAAAATATTATGACAATATTTTAAAGCATGGGGACTGACCTCAACCATAAAGAGCATAATGGGCTTAAAAGTAAATATTTAACCAGGTTTGTTTGATGAGCACACATACTCTTCTTTATGAGGCCTGAACTGCTTCACAATAAGAGTCTAGTGGAGCTGTAAGAGGTTATGGATATCAGGAATATGATTATTATGAGTGAACACTTTACATGTCCACATTTTCTTTGCTGCGACCGGGAATTTGAACCAGAGACTTTAAAGGTCCTATGACATGCTGCTTTTTGGATGCTTTTATATAGGCCTCAGTGGTCCCCTAATACTGAATCTGAAGTCTCTTTCCCAAAATTCAGCCTTGGTGCAGAATTACAGCTACTAGAGCCAGTCCCACAATGAGCTTTCCTTAGGACGTGCCATTTCGGTGTCTGTAGCTTTAAATGCTATTGAGGAGGAGAGTGGGGGGGGGGTCAAGGTGGAGGGTGGTGGTGTGGCCTTGACCAACTGCCATTCTCCTCCTCAATAGCATTTAAAGCTACAGACACAGAAATGGCATGATGTCTCTCTCTTTCTCATGGGCGAGTCACATTCTTTGGGTGGGCAAAGCAGAGAAAGAGGAGGTAACCTTGCTCCTTATGACACCATAAGGATGAGATTCCAGATCGGCCCATCTGAGCTTTCATTTTCTTAAAGGCAGAGCAGGATACCCAGGGCTCGGTTTACACCTATCGCCATTTCTAGCCACTGGGGGACCATAGGCAGGCTAGGGGAACTCATATTAATGTTAAAAAACCTCATAAAGTGAAATTTTCATGCCATGGGACCTTTAAGCTTGCAAGCCTGCTGCACACTTGCCGAGATCAAACACTGGCAATGTAAGATGAGAAGAAGCCTGCATGAGAAAGTGCTCACAATATCTATGATCACACTCAGAAAAGATGGCCCAAATTGGTTTCAGAAGAGGTCAACAATCACAGAAGCCCAGCATGCCTCTGGGTTCATCCCTCACAGTTACCACATTGGTGCCACTTGGGTCTCCCAGCTGTGCAGAGTGGATACACTCTGGCAGAGAGGTGGCGACACCGGTGCTTTCGAGGTGGCTTCATGTGACGTCTGTCAGAAGCAGTTGCACTAAACTAAGCTGAGAAACATTTTGTGGTCAACTCGCAGTCGGCTGTTAAAAATAAATTACGGAAACTCTACTTGTGGTCGATAATGAATGTATATATACACGTGAAAAAAACTTGTATAACGCCCTTTATGGCGCCAGAGAGAGCTGAATAAAGTCAGATAAATTGCCTCAAGTGATGTCACTTGAGTCAGCGTTGATTGAGGCTGAAGACTACAAGTTTCTGTAGCTGCTAGATGCTCAAGGCTACATTCGCCGCTACTAGCATAACACACCTGAATCTTTGTCAGAACTGTCGGCGACTAAGTTGCATTGTGGGTGATGTAGGCTCAAGGTTTTGATAAGGAGGAATAATGTGTGGGATATAAAAGATGATATCTCTGGTTCTGTTGCATTGATTTTGATCCTCTTTTTTTTTTAAACTGTTGGACATTGTTAGGTATGCAGTGCTGAATCGATGGACTACTCTTTTAAAGAACAGAGACTCCATGAAGGAAACAGACATGACGTTGGTGATGGTTTACGGAAACTGCATCAGCAGCAATTCAATATATTGGTTAATGGATTCATAATGCACTGGGATGGCAACTAATGTACAATAGTGCACAAAGGAATCAACATAACATGAGGACCTCATCTAGAATTGTTTTGGTGTAAAGTTGAAACACTGTCTGTTTCTGCATTTAAATTTTAGAAGTAGTACGGCATTTTGTAAACGTCTCACTCTTTAGTATATATAAAGCTGGAGAGAGCAGCTGGTTAGCTTAGCTTAGCATAAAGACTGTAAACAAGAGGAAACAGCGAGTCTGGTGGTAACAAAATCCACCTTCCAACACCTCAAAAGCTCACTAATCAATATTGTTGTTATATCTTGTTTGTTTAATTGGTACAAAAACTAAGGTGTAATAACAACACAGTTTTTTTTTAATGAAATATAATGTGATAATTAATGATCTTTGGAGTTGATGGTAGGAAGATTTTTTTGGTTACACTTGAAGGTATCTACATAAGAGTGACATGACACTGTCATGAATGTGTCATAAACATAAAGAAGACAAGTCATAAATGATATAAATTTATGACATAATGCTTCTTTTATTAAGTGTTTAGTATAGAAGTTATAGTTAGGGTTAGGGTTAGGGTGACTGTGTCATGACAGTGTCATGTGTTCAAGACAGTGTCATGTCACTCTTGTGTAGATACCTTCAAGTAAAGTGTTACAGATTTTTTTTTACCTTTGGACAGCTGTTTCTCCCCGTTTCCAGTATTTATGCTAACTATGCTAACCGGTGGCTGGCTGTAGCTTCACATTTACTGTAGACATGAGATTGGCATCAATCTTTTCATCGGACTCTCAGCAAAAATGTGAATAAGCTTATTGACCAAAATGTCAAACTGTTTCTTTTAAAGGGGTGATAGAATGCAAAACCGATTTTACCTTGTCATAGTTGAATAACGACAGTTCGGTGGGTAAATAGGACATACATAGAAGCTCAAAATCCCATTGATACCCCTATCCTTTGCAAATCTCACATTTTGAAACTGCCGCTGAAAACGGGCGAATCTCAACAAAGCTGGAAGCTGACGTCAGCATCCCAACTCCTAGTCTTTGTCACGCCCCAACATTTGCATAGGCTACACCACTGACCTGAGGTCAGCTTAGTCTTCTGAATCTAGCTAGGTCATGCAGATCTCCAGAGGTCTGCTATTTAATTACTAAATTCACTTCTGAGACTTTTTTATGCGAGAAATCAACTATCTAGAGGTCAAATATGGGCCGTTTTACGAAAATTGATGGCTGATTGCAAATTTTGTCCGACTGTGGGTCGCAGTTCAGCAGGACCTCAGCAGGCTACGTGACAGCGGCCGGTGCTGCCTCGCCGCACGGCGTGTCCTACTTCATAGACTCCGGCTCGCTGTGAGCTAGCTGGATCTCCTTCGGGAAGCCCGCAGCGCTCCATACCCGCGCAAAGTCACCGGTTCTGGGTTACTGGATTACAAAATGCCAAGGCCCTGATGGAGCTCCAGGGCCTGCAGCCAGCCGTGATTCATAGGATTGAAGGGACAGTAGCAGCTAACGAAATCCCTAATGTTCACAAAAATTCATTAAATTCAAATCGGACACCATAGTTAGCTTTATAAGACCTTGGGGTAGATGTTATATGAGTGGCGTGACGAAATTCAAACTGTAAATATACGAAAGTTATGCCGAAAGTGTAGCAACAATCTTTTCCCATAGGATTAAATGGGACACATAGCCTAGCTTGCAGCTCCGGAGCACCGCGGAGCCCTGAGCCCCGGTCGTTCCAATAACCGAGAAACGGTGACTTTAACTGGGTATGGAGGTTGCCGCTTTCTCGTTAGACTGTGTGGAGCTCCTAAAGTCCGACACGTCTTACTAAATTTGCAATTAGCCATCAATTTTCGTAAAACGGCCCATATTTGAGCTTTATATAGTTGATTTCTCGCTTAAAAAAGTCTCAGAAGTGAATTTAATAACGAAATAGCAGACAAACAATGTATACCTTTGCAGTGTCTGAAATATGAGACCTGCTGTCTCGTCTCCAACGTGTTTCTATGTGGTTCGCTCAACCAATCAGCGCGCAGCTCATCTAAATATTCATGAGCATACCATATTTGGAAGAAAAGCTCTTGTTCCAAATAGAGGCATATTCACAGGGTAGTTAAGGGCCAAATAAAATAGCATTCGGGCAATTTTCAGCCCAACCAATGTTACATCCCCTATTAGGAGACCTTAAGGAACAGTGTAAAATACCCTATATAATCATTCTATCACCCCCTTTAATTTTGTGTTTGGAGGTTTAAAGCATGTGTAGTTTGTGATGGCTAAAGCTCAAGCGAAAAACCCGACTTGGTCCTCTCGACATTTTCCCTGATGAAGGTTTAAAGGATAAGGCTGTCAATATTCTATAATATTGTTATTGTCCACAAATCCCATTAAAAGGACCAAAACAAAAAATGTCTCAGTCTGTATTCAAAACCTTCCAAGCCTCTCAGACCCCATTTGTTCCAACTGAAAAAGTAAATCTTAAAAAAAAACTCGTGGATATATACTTTTCAGTAACAGCTAAACAGTAGTAGTAGCAGCAGTTAGTAATTTCCCTAAACAGCTGGGCAATGTAGTTTTTATCAAACTTTTCTCATGCAGAACTAAATAGTTTAATAATAAGGGACCAATTTAAGCCGCGGAATAATACACGTTTGGTGCGCTGGTGAGTAATTACAGCAGCAGGTCAGTGTACAGTATGTGGGATTGAGTCACAATAAACTACAGTGTTCATCGTGATGAAGGAACATGTCAGCCAGGGCAATGGTGACAACAATAACATCAGTGTTTCAGTCTGGCTGTTGGGTTAAATAAATGATTATTTTCATTGTATTTTGTGTGCAAATTTGAAGCCACATACCGGCAAGTATGATAATGTTCCCAGTTCTAAGCGCGCCATTTTTTTTTTTTTTGTTGCTTTGTTCCAACATTAAATGAATAAACATTAAATGTTTGCTAGGAGCTGAAAACGGTTACTCATCAAGAAGAGGATATTGTACTGCTCTGACCACTCAATGTGTCTAAAGGGTGGATACACGGATTCTTAGCCATGATTTTAGCACATGAATTATCTTATTATACACACCTAACAAAGCTTGTAGTTGCATGAAATGACAATACGCAAAGCTTCCAACAATTTTGTTTGTTTGATAGAGTTTTTAGAATAATACACTTCAGCCAGGCGAGTTTTAAATCCACGTATTGAATATTTGGTAAAATAGAAACATGCAAATAGATTTGCTCAAAGATGCAGGTAAAAATAAAAACCCTGTACCTTTATCCTATCCATGCAAGCCTCCATCTTCAGCTGCTCCACAGCTTTCCTGGCATGGGAGATGCTGGCCGTGCTGTTGTTGGCGATACCGTCCTTCATGGTGCTCCTGTGACGCCAAACACAGGCACAAAGAGGGACACATAGAGTCAATGAACATCACATTAAATCCACAAAGCAGCATCCCCCCTGGCAATGTCCCTAACCCCCCTTGGAGCAGCCATTCTCTGCCATAACCTTTTTATTTAAAAAGGGCCCATTTTGTCTGGGAGAATCTGTTTTACAGCAGCAAAGCTCCATTTTATCTAAAGAAAGAGCTTAAAAGGCATCAGCTGGACAGCGGTTTGTCATTTCACAGTCTTTGCTCATGCATGATTTTTTCCCCTTTTTCTTTGGTCAAGCTATTCTTATTTGCTCAAGGGCTTTGCTCAAGAGCACTTCAGCAAACCTCAGTTGCCTCGTTTCCTTTGAATTATCGGTTCTCGGACCTTTGCAAGGGAATCAAACCTGCAACTTTTCTTCCTCTGGAGATCTGTCCACTCTTCGCCCTCATCCTCACAACTTTCTCCACAATGTGCATCAATGCAACTGCAGTGTATCTGCTCCATTGCAATCAGCCTTTCTGTGCATCTATCAATGTAATTGACTAAATCTTGCTCTCATTTTAGGCCCCTTGACCCCCTTGCTCCTGAAATGTCCCATTTTGGCAGCCACAGCAGAGAGAGATGACACCAAACCACAGCTGTGTTTTATAATAATGTGCATGAAAATATAAAGTAATTCACTGAGGTGGGGTGCTGTGGAATCTATTCACACTCAATGTGGATTTTTTTGTTGTTGCATCGATTTGCTTATTTTTTTTCATTTTCGTTGCATGAATTTAATTCAGATATTATGAAGGAGATCTTTTGAATAGGGGGATGCAGACGGTGAATTTATTTCCCAATCCCACCCTTCATAGCTCTATAAAGCCAATTTATAGTTTTTAATCACACCCTCGTAGGAAGCTATCAGGCCTTTTCCATTTAGGTTTCCCTTCGATTCGTCCATCCTGTAGCTCACACGGCTGCATTTAAGGGCTTTAACGGGGTCGATACCGTTTTATCCGAATGTAACGATGCTAATTGTTGATGCAGATCTGTCAAACATGGGCGACTCTTATTTCTAAAGGGATTAAATGTGGACACACGCCGTGCGAGCTGCGGGCCTGGTTAGAGCAGAAAACAGCAAACCACACATCATGAAAAAAAAAACAAATGATTTCCCATGAAGGAATTACATGAAAAGAATCTATTGATGCTTCGCTGTATTGCTCGGCTATGAGCAGATTAATGTAGGCTACAGCCGCCGACCTACCTGAAATGTGCAAATGGTTTTCCAATTTGGAGAATTCCGGGTTGACTCCACCCAACACACACACACAAAAAAAGAGGATCTGTCAAATATCAAATGATAAGAGGAAATCCCAGCCTCGTTTCGGTCTGGACTGAACCCGAGGAGGTAAATCCTGGCGTTTTAATTTCGCCTCAGCGGTTGGCTCAGTGTGAGTCGTGCGTATTCCGTGTAGAAAGATGAGATCCAAGCGGTGAGGTCTTGGTGAGCGCCACGGCTGGACTTGGAGAGATGTAAACGCATGCAGCAGGGGGGGAAACCTCTGTATGACGATCAGATACAGGCTGTGGGGCAGGGAGCACTCGATCACTGGACCAGGAGCTGCAGCAGCAACAAGGCAGGATGCGTTTCTACTGTACAAACTGGCCCTAAACGCACCGAGACGGTCCATTAGTCGAATTAGGATCTGCTGATTTTCTAATTTGCTTTATTGCTGCAGAAGGCACCTGAGATCTGCAGGCTTCTCCATTTCATTTTTACATCAGCTTTGACATCACTGGATACCCCCCCATAGTAACTGCAGGGCCTCTTCCATAACAACACCCCTCATTGTGGGAATTTACATCCAAAAATCTTGAGTCCATCTATTTGAATCATAATCACCCCCCCCCCCAGTTATGCTTCTGATCTAATAGTCTTTTGTACAGTTTCACCTAGGTTTCTTCTCGCTTTAGATGCCCCTGAACGCACCACACAAAGTAAGCAATGGACACAAAAGATGGAGTCACATTTCTTCAAATATTTATATATATTTATAATATACTCATCACTTGGTTTGTCCATACATACACAAATGCACATATATACAAACAAAAACATGTAAAACATGTCCTTTCAGAACCTCAGTCCATGATGCCAGCCCAGAGGTTAAATGACATAATTTCCGCGACTCAAGACAATGAGCTTAAATTATGCATAGCTTAAGTTTTCAACAGAAAAATTATATTTCCTTCTGTGTCAGAAAGCACAAAAAAACACTGCCAATTATCACGTTTTCCTGTCGTCTTTTTCCACTTTTCCAACTAAAAAAAAAAAAAAAAAAAAAGGTAGGGGGGACGGCGCATTCATACAATCGTTCATGTGGTTGTTCTAGAGGAAAAAGAAAAGGTTGTGGTTCTTCTAGACATACTTTTATAAATTTGCAGGCATGAAACACAGTAAACATACACAGTAACATAATGTATTGTACAGGCCTGATGCTGCACACAAGGGTGGGCAGAAAAGAAAAAAAATATCAAGATAACACAAAAGGAATGACGTCTTTATATAAGAAGAATATTCCCTTTCTCGTAAACAACTCAAACACCAAGTGTGAAATTTAAGACATCATGTTTCATCACAGAAGACTCACTGTAGTCAACACAAAGACAAAACTCATTTTCTTTCACAGCTGTTTTAAAACAAACTCCTGGTTCTTCCCATATTAAACATGACACAAATGACCTATTGCATGTCTGATATTGCTTTCTGGATTAGATTTATTAGTGGAATTTATTCAAAGCTCAGTTCATGTTAAGACCACAGATCATTGGCTCTCCTTGAATTAATTAAATGGTAGCTGATTAAAAAAAAAAGTGCTTTCACTACCGTTTCACACATACTAACGGACAAACTCAAAGTGCAGTACAGTAGATTACGTGGGAATGTAAAGAATAGCTGCATGGATCAATGGGTGGGTTAAGGAGAGAAACGTTTGGTCATTGTTTCCCGGACTGATCAGTGTAGTGTGTAAGATTCTGAAAACGGCTGTAAACCTTATCAGTGCAGGAAACGCTAACTGCTCTAACCTCAGTCTGCTGGACATGATGCTCTTCACCACGCCCTCCCACCTACTACACTCTTTTTGTAATGCTGCACAGGTACTAAGCATGCCTCATAGATCAGTGAGGGGGCATTCACGAGATTCCTCTCTGCTTCCTCTCAAGCTTCATGCATCTAATGCTGTTTGTTAACTGCTTATCTCAGAATTTGAGCAAACTATATTAAAGTAGTGAAAAGGTTTTAGTGCATTTGACCGGCAAACTGTGGTGCTTCTAATAAATAAATGAAGGTCAACATTTCTCAATGCAAAAAGGACAGGTTCCAAGGCAGGCCTTAAATAAAGGAGTATTATGGCATTATATGTCACATACACATACATACAGTCAAGGTCAGAATCATTCTAGCATGCAAAAGCAGGACAGAACAACAGGCAACACAAGGAACAATTCATCCTAACATCCCCATCCCTCCACTGAGCACAGATACAAAGTGATGCAGGGCCGTGACACTAGTGTTCAGACTTGAGTGGAGCAGACAGCCCAGCAGAGCGGCGTCTCACTCCCACAGAGCGGGACGTCTCCCGGTGACAGACGCGATGAGGGGCTCCCTCCCTGCTAGCTACTGCAGTGTCAGCAGGACACGCTTGCCGAGCTCTGGCAGCAAGCTGTCAGACGGCGCGCTGCGGGAGAGACGGGGGTCTTCACACCTTTGGGTCCGGCTTTGGCCAGACGATAGCAGCTTACCAGGAAACAGCAAAATCAACATCAGGCATGGATCTCTGCACAACAAAAACTCAGGAGCAAGAAACAAAATAATAAAAGACTTATCAAACCAAACACACTCTCAGAAATGCATTTAGTATAAAGTGTCTGTTGCAGCCTCGGCCAAATATTAATATTACACCCGCCCCCCCAAACATTCCACTTCAGTGTGTTTATAAATATATAGAATACTATTTTCATAATCATTTATTGATGCTGGGAGCGGCTGTGGTAGAGTTTGCTCAGCTGGGGATGGCTTTAGTTAAAAGTCAGGGAGGTTTCAGGGAGGTGGGGGCCATGCTGACACGTCCTCCTCCCCGTCAGTGCAGAGAGGAGGAAGAGGAGGAGAAGGCTGTAGAGGAGGAGACGGTAGTAAACGTGACACACAGTCAGCCAGCGGCGTAGCTGCTCAGGAAGGAGTAGAACATGGGCAGCTTCATGCGCTGCTGGTCGCGCCGACACCACGCCATCACTGTGCCCTCGCTGTTGGCTGTGTAGAGGTGGTGGCCGTCACACGAGTACGTCAGGCTGAGGCATGCAAGAGAGGACATTGTCATCAGTATTCCCCGCAGAACTACACAGATATTTACAATGGTGGGCAAGTGGCATCGCATAAAAGCAAAGAATAACATGGTTGTAGCGCTGATAAGATACCTGATGATGGGTTTGCTCGACTTGGAAAAGGTGATCTCTCTCACTGGTTTTAAATCCCAGGTGCTCCACAACCTGAAAATATTTCAAACATAAAAAAAAACAAAACAGTGTGAATAATCTAGTGTCTTGAGAGGAAAACAAAGCCTGTAAACGTGAAAAAAAAGAAAAGAATTCCTGCTCACCTGACGACGCCGTTCTCCAGCCCGCCGGCGATGACGTTGACAGACACGCCCTCTGGCTGGTTGGAGAACGCCACCGAGCAAATGATCTCTCTGCAGTGGACGTGACCGATTAGGTCCCCGTTCACCGTCCACAGACGCAGGTCGCTGCCGCCGCCCACTGGATACACAGGATCAAGTGTCATACAGTACATCACATCAACATTGTGTCAGTCTGGAAAAGTGATATGATTAAAGTCTGAGCGGTCTTCACCTGAGTCACAAACTGTTGCGATGTCCCCTGTGGTCTCACTGGCAGACACTGCAGTCACTGGGCTTTTGTGGCCTGTGAGGCTTTGAACATAACAGAGCCTGAAGAAACACAGAGCATCACACTACTTTAGATTTCTCATCATGCACAAAAAGACACGCAGACACACACGCAGACACACACACACGCAGACACACACACACGCAGACACACACACGCAGACACACACACCTGTTGAGGTCCCAGAGGATACAGGTGCCATCTCTGCTGACACTGATCAGGATGCTGTAGGGTTTGCAGACAAACAGGCTGGTGACTTCCCCTGTGTGTCCGTACAGGTGAACCTGAGATTCCACCTCCATCTCTGACGGCTATGGAAAGACACATATTAGAGGCTATATACAGGGGACACACAGATCTGAATAACTAGCATTCAATGTTAGCATGGATGAGATATCTCCTAAACGTTTTCCCAAAAAAAACCTCCATTAATGAATCTCAAACAGGCTTTTCGGAACAGCCCAAATCAATTGCTACTGAAACACCCTTGAGAGACAGAGAAAACCTAGATGCCTATTGGTGGGGACTGATGAAAGTCTGAAAGCCTCTCTGATGACTGAACTCCCAGACCTCTAATCCCACTTGTAGGCTCGGTGGAAATGTGTTTCAAGGGCAACTGTGATGTGACTAACGAAGCTGAGCGTTTGAACACGGTGAGATGGTCTAAAGAGGGGTGGGGGAAATGGGAGGTGGGTGGGTGGATTGGGTGCTGATGTGGAGGCGGAAGGTTAGAGGGGGACGTCGCTATGGAAACCCACCGTGGTGCTGGTGAAGCGGTTGCTGTAGGCGGTGATGACTCCACACTGGCTGCCTGTAAATAGCTGGCAGCCATCGGGCACCCAGGCGCAGCTGGTCA
Organism: Sander vitreus; assembly: GCF_031162955.1. NCBI lineage: Eukaryota > Metazoa > Chordata > Actinopteri > Perciformes > Percidae > Sander > Sander vitreus. The sequence continues at coordinate 10,932,691 of NC_135871.1, read as the reverse complement.
CCTGGAGGAGAGAGAGACAGACGGTTGGACAGAGGAAACGAGGAACCTGACCCAGTTGTAAAGTTGTGTAACACTAACGGGAGTCCAGTAATTCCTTGTTTGTTCCAATTTTTTTTATTCTGAGCTTGCGAGTTTAACTCGTATTTACCTGGTGAAGTTGTGAACACTGAATGAAGTTGATGGGTGGTTCGCTTTGCTTGCTCTTCAGCCTCAATATGTTGTCTCCGTAGCCCCAGCTCAAGATGGCCGACCACTGGATGTCTGTGCTGTGCATGCTCCGAACACCTACAGGGTCGAGAACATAAAGTAAATGGAGTCAGCAGGACATTGTGCAAACCATTCTGTACATCTAGGCTGACTTGTGAGTGACTGGCGGGGTTCCTACCCTGCTCCTTGCTGTAAATCATCATAAGGCAGAACTTGCTGGACAGCCCGCAGATGGCTCGCGTTGGCAGAGCCAGCAGGGATCCGAACCTCTCCCCGTGCGGCTGGCTGAAACACACCACTGGGTCTGGAGCAGAGGGTGAGCCCACATACTCGCCCCACTTCAGACCTTTGATCCATGGCAGTGGGCTCTGTGGGGGGAGGAAGAGAAATTGCCAGGTGAGCAGCAGATCATTTCATGGACGATGAATTAAGTCATTCCTCAGTGCACAGCGGGCTGTCAGAGTCACTATCACCACAGAGTAGATTACCGGGCAGACTATTTCCTTGGCCTGTTCTCTGGTTTCTCTGAAGGCCAGCTGCACCAGGAGACCCATGGCTGCTGGCAGCTCTCCCTCCATCATGAGTTTGGGGCCGGCCCTGCTGACATGAGAGGCGTTGAAGAGCTGCCTGGGTGTCTGTCCGTATGTCTTGATCATGGTCTCCAGGGCCCGTCGCTGCACTGGGTCTTCTACAGCCGAAACATCCATGCCAAAATAGGTCTGTGAAAAATGATATGAAAGCTTATAGAAGAAACAACGTTCCCAATAATTTCTATCAAATGTGAAATGGTAGCTACTCACAGCTGGGTGGAAGACGTTGATGGCGTGGACAGCTGCTTTGCCTTTCTGCTTGAGCCCAAACACCAGGTCGATCCACTGGCACAGTGTCTGGGAGACTTGGTCCGACTCCAGCGCTTGCCGGTGGATCAGGATGAACAGACGTGGGTCGTTGCGGGCCCAGGGTGGCAAATTCACATGATTCACCCTCTCACCATTTTGACGAACACCAAAATCAAAACCTGTGAAGGCAAGACATTTTACTTTTTTAATACATAAGAGGATATGAAAAATGTATGCTGGTATAAATGATAGGTATACAGATTAAAAGGTATGAAATGCAGTGGAAAAGAATTACCCTCTCTGTTGACCAGGAATTCTGGGAGGTAGAAAAACTCTGGGATGAGCTCTTTCACATCAGTCATAGACTCGTAGGAGGACAGGCGCCACGTGGTGTTCATGGAGTGAAACGTCCGGTCGGGGATATCAAAGCTCTGGTCTGATTAAGGCCAAAGACAATCTAATTACAGATTCGACTCACTGATTGAAAAGATCCCCTTTCATGACCTTAGACACCACGCTTGCTGAATACATTTACGATCACACAAAAAGATGCCTCGGAGGATCAGAGGACAGAGAGAGAGACGGATGAATGAAAAAAATCATTAACAAGAAAAAAATAAATAGAAAAGAGAAGAGGAAGGGCGAGGAGTTGATCAGAGAACCGTATAAAGAACATGCTGCTCAGTCAGATCTGAGATCAGGACATTTCAACATTTCAGTACTAAAGGCCTTGGCATCAACCAAGATGGAGCTGTCAATGTAATGCAGACAGGTGGCACTCGATGCTGCTAAATGCTTTTTGGAGATGTATGACCTGCTGTTAAAGAGCCCTGGCCTGTCAGTCAGTTAACATTTACAATACTTGTTGAAACTAAAGATACTGTAAAAGACAATGCAGCTGGAGACCGATTCTCTTCTTTAAAGGGGTGATAGAATGCAAAACCGATTTTTACCTTGTCATAGCTGAATAACGACAGTTTGGTGGGTAAATAGGACATGCATAGAACCTCTGAGCCCCAAGCACTGGTAGTCCAGTAACCCAGAAACGGTGACTTTGCCCTGGGTATGGAGCCCAGCAGGCTGCCGCTTTCTCGTCAGACTGTGTGGAGCTCCTGAAGTCTGACACTTCTTACCAAATTTGCAATTAGCCATCAATTTTCGTAAAACGGCCCATATTTGAGCTTTACATAGTTGATTTCTTGCATAAAAAAGTCTCAGAAGTGAATTTAATAACGAAATAGCAGACAAACAATGTATAACATGCAGTGTCTTAAATATGAGACCTGCTGTCTCATCTCCAATGTATGTGTATGTGGTTCGCTCAACCAATCAGCGCGCAGCTCATCTAAATATTCATGAGCATACCATATTTGGAAGAAAAGCTCTTGTTCCAAATAGGGCCATATTCACAGGGTAGTTAAGGGCCCATAGAATAGCACTTGGGCCATTTTCAGCCGAACCAACGTTACATACCCAATTAGGAGACCTTAAGGAACAGTGTGAAATACCCTGTATAATCATTCTATCACCCCTTTAACTTTTAGTTAAACTTAATGTGTGACTCACCCTGGTATGCGAGAAACATCTTGGTGAAAGGAGGCATTCGAACCAAGAAGTGCAGCACGGTGCCGCTGTTGGAGTAGTGTGAGCCGTAGTGATAAGGCTGGACAGGAGGCATGGGGTCATCCTCATGAATGCCCTTCTTGTACTCCTCCTCAAGGTACTGCACAGCACAACACAGACACACACACACACACACACACACACACACACACGTTTTCTTACTGGAACATCCAATACACTCAAGAAACACCTGCTAAAATGTACAACAGTCCTTACCCTGTAATTATCCACGTAGCGATCTTCTTTCTCTTTTGACTGGACTGCAATGGGTTTGATTAAATTCCTGCATGACAACGAAATGTAAGCATAGCAGTAATGAACTCTGATGTTTAACTGTGACGAATGAAAATTGTCCTATCGGGGCTCGACAGTAACAGTAGATTTGTTATGCTATTCACTTCCGTATGCAAGTACATGGTGTTATTACGCACATGACGGAGAACGTGACGTAGTTCAGCTTGCTAAGTAAAGTTAAATTAAAACACCAGCCTCCTGGGTGAAAGCCCTGTGTTTGTCTAAAAGTGGCGACCATATTTTCAGTTTTGGTAATCAAAAGCTGATGCCTGGTTGCCAGCCTGACAACCACTTTAAAAAGTTAAGAGTTGAGCCCTTCCCTATTATAAATGATTCCCGTGTCATGACTCTTGACTTCACAGAGGCATTATTTGTCACCCAAATTATCAAATAAATAAATACCCTAATATGTCAATTAACTGAAATTATAGAAGAATGGCTCTGACATAAACAAGAGGAGCACTTATTAAGAATATTTGAGAGCTGTATATTATTTTAAGACCTACGATCTGATGCATCATTGACAAGAGGAGGTACATGTACAAATCCTTTATACTAATCTTCATAACATTATATAATCTGATTTTCTAATCAAATGCCTTTCCAAATATATTAACAGAGCTTCCATCTAGCACTGACCTGTAGATGTTTGGGTCCTGCAGGTCGATCGTCTCACTGGTGTAATCTCGCAGGATAAAGGGGAACACCGGGTACTGCATGAGGTCGTTGAAGGAGCGGCCCGCGTGCTTGTTGAGATGCGTGAGGTACTCAAAGTTAGAGATCTGACCCGAGCCCCACAGCTGAGTGAGCGCCGTGATGTTTCCGTGCTCCAGCAGGTTGGGCAGATCAGAGGTCAGGATGTTGTGGTAGACGTCGTCACGGAACTAAGGCAAGAACAAAGAGAACCGTAGGATGTTTACTATCTCTGGTCTCAAGTGAAAAATGGAAAAACTTACTAACTCACAAACGTAATGTAAAGTGACACCTTTGCTTGCTGTCATGTCTCTACTGTCGACTATCTAATAAAAAAACCACATAAAAATACTTTAAAACACAACAGAGTCTGCAGCCATGCTAGCGGCTTTGTGAGGTTGTACTTAGGAACAGCAGGGTTGGAGTTAAATGCTAATGTCAGCATGTCAAGCACAGGAAACAATCGTTTTGCCTGTGTATCTAGGAAAGGTTTTTGCGAGTCCACACAGGCAATCTGAGGACAACACATTATTGATTTGGCCACCACGTGCTGAGCAGTTCTGTAATAGGGGCAGAATACCAAAAAGGCATTTCAACTATTAACTCTCACTGCAAATGTCTTCAAGCTGCATGATTTTGTCTGTCCATACATCTTTTTCTTTGAGTGTCAGGAAAATCTTTAATCTTGTCATTTTCATCACAGTCCATCCTGTGTAGCTTCATTTTTACATTCAAATGAAACAGGGATTGAACTTTTCTCCTGTGATTTGCTTGGTAGTCTAGTTACCCAACTCAGTTCTTTGCAATAATGAAATAAAACAGCTGAAAGTAAACACACTTGAACACCTACTGTCATTCATAAGCATTGTCAACATTCATTTTAGCATCTGTTTCTTGAATAGCCAACCTTCCAGTCACAACATGACTTCCTTCATTTTTATTCCTAGCGAGTTGTGTTTTTGCCTCACCTTGGTGTTGTCGAAGGCTAACAGCAGGGTCCTGCCGTTGGTGAGGAATATCTCCACAGCATTGTCTCTTAGCTGCCACCAGCGCTTGTGCACCTCCTTGATCTCCTCGTAGGTCCAGGAGAAAGAGGGTGCCTCGGTCTCCCCATGAAGGCTCTGTCCAAACACATAAACGCATCCGGTGTTGAGTCGCCAGGTGGACTCACAACTAACCCTCTGGCAGAGAATAATCGTGAGCAGTCCTCTGGCTTTACCTGGTTGTCATGAGCATCAGCAGCGTTGTCCTCCACAAAGTACATACCAGACTTTCCTGTTAGACAACACAGGGTGAATCAAGAACAAGACAAATAAAAGCTTCCCCCGTTGAATAACTAACAAACACTTGTGTGAGGGAAGAGCAATATTCTCTAGTACCCCAGAGAGAGCACATTACTCTCTGTGCCTCTGTGACCGGCTGAGTTTATTATGCACGGAGCAGCTGTGAGAGATGGTCAGTGTCTTACCCAGAAGTAGCTCCCCTGCTGTCTCTCTGGAGGGGGCGACACTGATGCACCGTCTGGTGAACCTAAGGACAAAGAGACATTTGTCAAATAAGAAATACACCATCTGAATAAAGCATAGACACCTCTCAATGTAGCACAAGTTGATGAGACATGTATGTGCCTTTTTCACATACTTCCTGAGAGGGATATGAGGTTTTCTAAAGACTTACAGGCAGGCAGAAGGACAGGAGAGGGGGGGGGGGAAGTTATACCTGATGGGCTCGCTGGTGGCTTTGTCTTTGACAGTAGAGGAGAAGGAGGAGTGAGTCTTATCCTCAAACAGGAAGGACAATGGTGGCTTCACTGTGTCTAAACAAGAGAATGAGGTCAGAATAAGAACACTAAATGAGACAAACACACTAGTACTAGACAGAATTTTGCCATACTGCTATAAAATAACAGGGTTTCTTCACCTTCAGACTTGCGTCTGTCTTTAAGCAGGTATTTGTTAGGAATGGTAAGGTAGCATCTCTGTAGCCGCCGTCGCTCCCGGTTCGGCCCCTCGGTGGGGTCCAGCTGCCAGGACGTTGGGTAGGATGTCTGGTCGTACCAAACCGCACTGAAACGGATCATTACAGCCCTCTCAAACACTTTGTCTGCTCATATCTACAAAAGTAACCTCTCTGCAGAGCCGTAGCTAACAATAAGGACACGGAGGTCATGTCCTTCATTTGTTTTTTCAGTAATTAGGGCGTTTAACATCCCGGGAAGGAGTTTACATTCTACAATTTCACAAAGGGAATTTTTTAAAGCCCGGTTAAGGGTTTAGTCAAAATCCTAAAAGGCAGAATGAGTAGGATTTGTCTGTGGTGGTTTGTAAACATTCACAGTTGGCCCCTCCTCCGGGCTCAGCAACACTAGCCAGCAAGTTTAGCAATCTTCAGTCTAGTTAGCCAATAGGCATAGTATTTGTGTCCAGACAGGAGAATTAAGTGAATCTTTCCGAACCTCCGACACAGACAACACCGATTACAGGAGAAGATGCTGAGGTGTGACAGCTGGAAGCAGAGTGAGGGGCAGAGAAACGCCCAGAAATGTCCCAAACAAAGTAAAATGAAAAGAAAATACAGACATAGGGCAGGGTCTCTGCAGATACAAACACTGCCACATACTTCTGGTAGGTCATAAGTGATGACAGAGGATTTATTTAGAGTCTAAACATTTTTTTTCCAGGAAAATCCTACTCATTGTGCCTGAGGCCAGAGACGTACGTTAATTTGAATTTGGTATTTTCTCACCATAATAATATTTCTGCCATTGTGAGAAAAGGATGTTGATACAGAATTTAGGCTTCAAGGACGCCAATGTCAGCCAGTCGGCCAACAACTTTGGTCCAGACTGAAATGTCTCAACATCTATTGTATGGATGGTCATTCATGTCGTCCTTTAGAATAAATAATAATGACTCCAGTAATCCCTGAATTTTTCATCTAGTGCCACCAGCAGGTCAAATAATTTGTTCTAATTAGCAAAATGTAGAATGCTAACATGCTAAACTAAGATAGTGAACATGCTAAACATTGTACCGGATAAACATCAGCATGTTAGTATTGTCACTTGTGAATATGTTAGCATGCTGACGTTAGCGTTTATCTATAAGCTGTGCATTAGTACAGCTTGACGGAGCTGCTAGCATGGCTATAGATTTTAAGCCTCGTCTTTAGTCCTGGCTACGGCGCTGCCTCACAGGATATGGATGTACAAATGTATAGTTCAAAAAGTTTGCTTGATTTAATTACTACAAACTGTTTCTTCTAAGATATTCTGGTGCTCTGTATGTCTGAGATCATCTTCTATCATATTAAAATGTCTTTATTCAAACAAACCAAATTGTTTCCCTACAGTTTATTTTGAAGAAAATGACCAGAAAAGAATCATCATTAGAATACCAATCATCATTACAGTAATGATTTTATGATTGTGCTTTGTTCCGATATTGCGTAAGCCCCTGTGAGTGATAAGTGTTGATGCCTACCGGTCATGTGTGAGTTGTTGCACCAGCTCCTGCCAGTGTCGGCTGGCGCTGAGGTCAGTCTTATAGAGTCCCCTGATATGCTGGATGACTTTCTTTCTCTCCATGCCTTGGCGCAGAGACACATTCTGAGTGATATCAGCTGCAATCTTTGAAATGTCCTTGGACTTTCCATCTAGCCTCTGGATAAGACTGCAGAGGAACAAGAAAGAATGGAGTGAATAAAGGAGTGAAACAAGACACGATTCTTACCAATATTTTCTTGTACTGAACATCAATCTCACGCCAGGAAATAAGCCCCGTACTCACTTCCTCTGAGTGATGGCCATTTTCTTTTCCCATGCCACTTTGCTTGTTTTCTCTTCTGCTTCATACTTGAATTTTTCCTGTAAGAATACAATTACAAGTAAACAAGTTCTTAACACACACACACACACACACACACACACACACATTGGCTTTATTTACTGGCTATAAAGAAACCTGAGAGGTTGCACTTAGCATTTATGAACGACCAAGATTTTCCACCTACATAAAAGTTGATCATTCATACTGCTTAACTGCCAAACGGACAAACTGATTTTGACTAAACAGGCTTAGAAACTGTTCCTTTCACTTGATGACGACTGTTTGTCTTTGTAGGACTTACCTCTGTTATGGCCTTGAGCAAGTCTTGTTTGTGTGGAGAGTTAGGTGGGATGCAGCGATGGCCACAAAGCTTGAGCGAGGTCATGAATACACCCACGGCGTTCTGATCGTCTTTTGTGAGGCTGTCCTTGTGATCGTGCAGCATCTCATACAGGTAGAGTGACAACTTCGGTCCATGCTGAGTGAAAAAGAGAGAGAGAGAGAGAGAGAGAGAGAGAGTAAAACAAAGCACAGATTCAATTTTCGTTTGTGTCTGAAGCAAGTCGCACACAGTGATGGACAGGAAACAAGCTTTATCCAGCTGGTGGACCTTCAGTAAAGCCTGAGAGGAGGAAGAGTGAAAGGCTCTCATGGTGATGCAAGGGGGCTGCTGAACAGCATGAAAACATCTATCACAGTTATTTTAGAGCCAGTGCCTGACAGCTACTGGAAAATGACAAGCAAAGCTAATATACTGAACACTCACTCACACTTTCCCTTGAAACCAACACAATTTCTGCACTGGGTGGGTAAAAATGACCAGAAATATATCTTACTTACTCAGTAAGCAAAAAAGCTAAGTTGACTTGTAAGATGACTTATATGATGCATTTCTTTCACACTCACCTCTAGACCCGGGCTGAGGCTCTCCTTGAGGATATCCAGATGTCTGGGATCAAACACAAACTCCAGCGACTCCTTCCTGTCAGACAGGGGAAGTGCAGGGCTGAGTGTGTGCACAAGCAGGCGGCCAATTTGGACCCGAAAAGTGTCCCGACACGACCATAGGATCCTTCGCCACTGCTGATGTGGGACACCTCCTCGACCCGTGCTGCCCTGTGAGATCACAACCATCAACGCAAGGTCTCATAATACAGCAATTAGCTCTTTACAGCTAAGGGCTCTCAGGGTCGTCATACCAGGCTGACTTTGATCCCATCCATCATGAGTTTGAGGATGTCTTTCTGAAAGCTCTTCTTGCTGGCAGGCGGCAGGGTAAAGGGAGTGGGAGAGTGTGGGACCGAGGCGGAGCCACTCTCCTCTTGTGGTTGATCACCTGGATCTGGTGTGAAAAGCTGCTGGTCAGGAGAGTCGGGAATATTCAGCAGGTCAAATAAGTCCTGACTCACATCTGTAATGAGAGACACATTCAAACAGAACCAGGATTAGACAGCCAGTTTGGTTCACGCTCACGTAAGGTGAAGGGGGAAATAGAGAAGATTCAAATAGATAAGTGGGAGAGGTTTCTTTTTACCGTGGTAAATGAGTCTGTTGACAGCGAGAACCACAAGCCTCTGCAGCCGTTGGATGAACTCGGTCTCACTGGCACGAATGGGGTTTTCCTGGCTCATCCTCCTCTGCATCATCTGATTGAGTTCATCACTGGCTACCGAGCGCATCCGCATCAAGAGAGAGTCGGTGTGGGCCAGAGAGAATCGGCGCCGGCCTACAAGCACAATATTGGTATGTGCTCAGTTGCGACAACACGGATTGGGAGCACATGACGGTAGCAAGTATAAGCATTCTTTTTTCTTTTTTTTTTTTTCTTTCAAGTTCATTGTAATGTTATGCAAATACCTCATAAATCAGTGAACACAGAGAAGATTATAAAGATTTATGAATCAAAGTGTCATCTGTGCTAAAATGCTTGACACTGATATAGTTAATCATTCAAACATGCACACACAAAAAGCACCAGTATCGCACGAGGGTACTGCGCAAATTCACCCGAGGTGAATGCAGGCACACGGGTGAGTTGACACGAAAAAAGGGAAACATGCTCCATGACAGGGAGGATGTTCTCCGCTGTGGACCGCAGTCCGAGCTACCTGCGTCACAGTGGAGCATGTAGGATGGAGCTCCAGAGAGGGAGGGGAGGGGGGAGTCCTGGGACAGGAAGCTGAAGGGAAGGGAGAGGGGTATCTGGCCATAGGAGCAGTAGTGCTGTCTGGGAATGCGGGGAATAATGGAATCCTTAATGGCAATGGAACCTTCAGATGGGGACGAGGAGAGGATCAATAAACAGACAGGTGAGGGTGGAGAAGTGAAATGCCTGAAAAACACATGGTAGTCAATTCTACCTTGACTGCACACCAGATTTCTACTGTTGCATTAGTTATAAATACTCACCCGCGATGCTCTTGCGCTTCTGATAGATGGCGTGATGTGGAGAGCTCGCCGTATTAACAGAGCTGCTCAGCTTCCGAGGTTCCTGATTGGCTGTCGTCTTTATGAACTCAATCGCTGACTGGAGGACACGGAACTGCAAAGCCACAGCCATCTCTGGGGAAAAAAATAGCAATCAGAGACAATGAACTTTGTCATGTTAGAAGTTAACCTGACGCTCCTAAAGAGTGACTGACAATGAGCTTCCTGCAATAATCACGTGCACAACTTGATTTGTGACACGACCAATGTAATATTTTTTCATTTTTCAGGTTCACTAATGTGACTACAGACACTGCTAAATATGTGATGTTTTAATCAGCTGATTTTAAATTCTTCTTTTCAGTCTTGGGTAACCTTTTTCCTCAATGAAACTTACCCACAAACAGGGAAGAAAATGTATCCTTACATAGCACTTTGGGGTAGTTGATCATGCTATTGATCAAATCTCACAAACACGCACCTCATCACAAACTGGTGGCATTTATCAATTTGGCCCAATGAGGGCAGTAATACAGTCGAGAATAATTACTAAAATGACAAACAACCAAAGGCTGCCATGTACAGAGCCATAATGCCTTTGTAATATTTCTGTGATCACAGAATGATTATATCACTTCAAAAAATAGAAAAGAAATAAGCACTAATGGGTAAGAGATGGGAGAGATACTTTCCAGAGAGCAAATTTAAGAAAAAAATGAGAGAAAAATATTTAGTGGGAAGATGGAGATGTGAGATATATAGCTCAAATTATATTTTTTTTTTCTGAAATGAGTTTCCACTCTGCAGTTGTAGATAATGAAGTGACAGCCCAGTTTCTTTTTGCAGTAGAGCCTGACAGCTTGATATCATCCAGAACTGCAGAGCATAGTAGATGGCAACACTGATGTATTTTGCATGTGTATTGAATTTCAGAAATCCAGCCCTCACCCTGTGTGCGACGCATCTTGCTAGTCTGCATGAAACCCAGCAAGGTAATGAGGTCTTCAATGATGCGAAAGTACTGGGACCCTGAAGAGCTGCACGAGTGGATTGTCACAGCTACTAACAGCTGCTGGATGTCACACACCAGGAGCTTGTAGTCATTCAGGGGAATACTAGAGAGGGAAGAAAAGAAAAGCAAGACAATATGAAGCACAGGTCTGCTGTGAGTCTACCACTAGTATATGCCAGATCAATGAACCGTGAGAGGATTAGTGATTCAATTCATGGCTCAAAGGTTCAAGACAAAACCCATGAACCAATGGAGGTGTTTGAATGAATCGTCCTCTGTTCTGGCAACCGTACCCATTCTCCATGCCATTGAGGGTGGAGAGGGTGTTAAAGAGCACGTAGAGCAGCCCGTGGTCTAGCAGGATGTCTGCCAGCTTGGGGCAGGCGTTGAGGAGCTGCAGCAGCATACAAAGGATGTTGTGCACCAAGGAGTTCTCATAAAGGGAGTTCTCAATAAGACCCAACACTGGGATGATACAGCGCCTTCTAAAGGGTGAGATATTTTCCATTTCCTCCAGGTCCAGACTGGAAAGAAATACACAAAAGAAAAATAGTATAGCGTGCATAAATATGTGTGCATCAAACACATTTATTCATACACTAGACAATCCTATGCATAATGTTCTAAGATAAAGCATTGGACGATGTGGCTTGACAAGTGTATTGTTCCTGGACTCACTCTTCCTCTAGGCCCACCAGCCGTCCAAACAGCATCTCCAGGAAGCATTCGAGGAGCCCCTGACTGCCCTGGTGGATGTAGAGCTGGTTGGCCAGCAGTGAGAAGCCGTGGTTCTTCAGAAACCTCTCCTTCTGCTCCTTAAGGGCTCTGCTAAAATATGCATCTAGCAGCTAGGAGAGAGGGGCAAAATAATATGCGGTAACAAAAAGGTTACACTTAACAATGGCAATATACTGTGATACTTTGCTAACACGCTGGCACAGGGGATAAAATGTATAACACAGAGACGATTAACGGAATAGTTTGACATTTTTGGGTGCTTATTTTCTGTCATGCCTGAGAGTGAGATGAGAAGACTGATACCACTCTCATGTCTCTATGATAAATACTGCCAGCATCCGGTTAGCTTAGCTTAGCATAAAGACTGGAAACGGAAGGAAACAGCTAGCCTGGCTCCGTTAAAAAAAAAAAAGGCAACAAAATCTGCCTATAGCTCCTCTAAGATGTAAAACAAATATGTCAATGTGACTTTTAAGAATGGTAATGAGCTAAAACATTTCTCATTGGGAGATACTATTGTACATTATCTACCGGCATCATGACTGCAGTAAAGTTTGACTCCTGGTTCTAAATCAGATCAACCGGCTTCTCATCAAAGAGGATAGTGAACCAACCTTCATGACGCCTTGCTGGATGAGAGGTGACGAGTGGTTGACCAGGACAATGAGGGCCTCTGGCTGGATGAGCTTGTCCATCACCTCCTCAAGCATGAGGTCAGGCAACAGCAGCAAGATGCCCCGCAGAAGATCATAGAGTCCACAGCAGATCAGCACCAGGCAGTCCTCAGTGCTGGACCTGAGAAACACAGCTTAGACTTTAGTGCTGAATTACTGTGCATGAACAGCTGGCCGAATTTCCTCTATCAGTGCTCAAAATGACATTTTCAGAAAATATATACTGTATATTCTAATATCATTTTAGGTTATAAAGGATGTTAATTTATTTACAATATTTATTGAGGTTAGTGTCTTGCAGTGCCAGTTGTTGTGTATTGTGTATGAAACTATGTAAAGAGCCTGACTGTTCAAATGAGGTATTTTCAAAACCAGCACAGCTAGAATTGAGAAAGCTATTAGGTTGTCAATGTCTTTCAGCGGATACATTTCTGTTAAAATAATGCTGCACACAGCACAGTGCTATATAAATTCACTGGGAGTGAATATTTTGCACCCCGGTGTTAAACTTAAAACAGTCAGAAGAGAAGCTATTTGTCAATGAACACACAACAACTAGTTGTATATCAGTAAAGATACATTGTTGAACTCATCCATTTTCATTCATACTTTATTTTTTAAAGGTTTTCTGGACAGCTTGAACTTATTCAACAAATCAAATCAGATGTCTTAATGTCAGACATCTTTGGTTAAAAAACAGGATTAGCTAGAATATTTTTTTTATTATTATTTCCTATTGGCTTAAGACAGCAGTTGGCTGGCAGGTAGAAATAAACTTAAACTGTTATTGCAGTACAAATCATTTTTAATTCCAAAGTTGGCTAAGGATTATTACCATAATCAAATGCTGTATTTACATTATGCAAATCCCTACACAGCTCTTCTTTATCAAGCAGAGTGCTAACGTTTTATACCAGAACAAAACCCACATGGACATGTAGATAAAATGTTGAAAGAGACCATCAGTATTCACTGTAAGTCATTTATAAATTGGCCAAGGTTTAATGTGGGCTGACTTAAATAGTATTATAATTAGTAGCGATATTGAGCATTCAGTCACAGTAGAACATCCTGAGAGCATTTTCTTGAGATCCAATAATACTGTATGTGACAAGCATGCCTTGTGAAAGGGTACAATTACAGCATACCTTTCATTGGAATCAGCCTTGCTGTGCGCCCTCTCATAGCCAGGAGAGTAGGTGTAGCTCTCCCAGTCTTCAGGCATGGAGCCTCGGTCCGCCGAACTGGGCCAGCGGCCAATGGCCAACGAGCCGTTTGGAGCTGGGAAGGCCAGGCCCAGACTGGCCAGGTTGCTGTGGCTCCTCTGGAAGGACTGGATTCCTTTCAGGCTGTCAGGGCGGCGCAGCACCTCATCACTGGCCCAGTCAAACCTGTCCTCAGACTCTGCCATCCCAACGCTGCCGTCTACTAGGCTGTCCACCTCTGCCATCTCGTCCCGCTCCTCCTCCACGCTGATGGAAGGAGCGCGCAGGGCTCCTCCCTCACCTATGTCCTTAAACTCACAGATGGTCTTGGCTGATTCACAGCTGCTCAGGAGCTGCTCATCACCTCCGCCCTTCTTGAGTGTCTCTGTGCTGCCAAGAGCCTGCGGTGTGGGGAGGAAGACCCCGTCACCCTCACCTGCCTCATTTGAGCTACCGTGTCCAAGTCGAGGTGTCAGTAGAGGGGAGGAGTACGGAGATGGTGCCAGACTGGGTGGGCGTAACGACTGATCATCACCTCCATGTTGAGGGGAAGGACCGTGGACATGGCCTGGAACAAAGAACAAAATGATTCAGCACTTGTAAATTATTAGACTTCTACCGGAAGGCTGCAAAGGGCCTTATTTGTATGCAGACACTTGCAGTGCAAATAGTAATATTGATAGACTTGAGGCTGTGATGAATAACATGATGACGAAGATGATTCTACTCTACCACTGTTCATTGACAACATTGAACATTTAACTGCGTGCCAGTGCACAAAATGTCAGTTCTGTTTAATTTGGATGTATTGTTGCAAGTATCAAAGCCAAATGTATTTCATTTATACAGCCCTTTTCTAAAGTCATAAGGTGCTTTATAACAAAATAAAAAGAACATAACTCAAAAAGCAGGCTTATGATGACAAGAGAGGCTCATAATTGAATAACTGAGTAGAACAATAAAGGCTCAGATAGAATATGTAAAATGGCATAGTTTGAAAGACATATGAGATGTTTAATAAAGCGGGGCTCTGTAATAACTACTATTAAGAGCAACAGTTAGATTAAATCTTTTTGAAAGCAAAGAAAAACAAAGAATAGAGGGAGTTTCAAACACATAATGAGCTAACCCACATGCATCAGCTTTTCCTAGAAGTAATGGTGTTTACATTAGGTACTTAAAATAAAACTCTGGTGACTATGACTGTGAATTAATCACAGAGAGAAAACAAGGCTGATACAGCTCTAAACATGTTCAAACAAATTGTTCTTGCTGGGACACACATACACTCATAAAAACACTGCTGATCTTCCTATTTATAATGTCCTTCCAAAGCAACAAACTGAAGGCTTGTATTCACTGTGAAGGATGCCTTGGAGTGCTTGGAGTAATACAGATGAAACAGCTGTACCTGCATAGGGAGCATCAGTGAAGACAGTTGGGGAGAGTGACACCACAGAGCTGCTGGCAGACTTTCCTCCACTGTTGGAGTGTCTCAGATACATAATGGATTGCACCTTCTCCTGGTACAGCTTCCCATCTGAAAAATAAGAGACATCAAAGGAACTCAGTGCATTACATTAATTGGCACTTTGATACAGATGTGCTGCTTTCAACTGCACTGCTTCCTCACCTATGTGTAGTGAGAAGTAGAAGCTGGATGGAGTGTGGCAGACGTAGGTGTTGGTAGGTGGGTGGACAGCCAGCAGGAAGTTGTAGATCAGTTTAAGCAGGTCCATGTCTGGGGGAGACCCGAGTACCTCCTGGATGATTTTGACGAATGACATACAGACTTCCTGCGGCATGGCAGTCAGATGCTCGTCCCGATGCTCCT
This sequence comes from Sander vitreus, assembly GCF_031162955.1. NCBI lineage: Eukaryota > Metazoa > Chordata > Actinopteri > Perciformes > Percidae > Sander > Sander vitreus. The sequence continues at coordinate 10,917,318 of NC_135871.1, read as the reverse complement.
TAAGACAAACATAATGTGGTCAGTAACAGTCTCTGAAGGGATAAAGGTTATTGTTACAGCAGCTATGTGACCTACCTGTAACACCTGGCAGGTGAGCAGAAAGCGGTGCACTACCTCAGCCTTGAGGAGCTGACGGATGTTATAGACCTGATAAGGGTGGTGCACCCTGATGAGGATCTCTAAGGCAGCAAGCAGTGTTTCCCACACTCCACACTGACAGAAACAACACAAACAGTGAATGGCAATGAAGAGGAAGACACATTATCTGGTTCTTCATCATTTAATGATGGGCTTGAGCGTACCATTATTCCTCTGCAGTAAGTAAAACAGTGCTGCACAGAATGCAAAACATATGAAACTGATTTAAAAAAAAAATACAATTTGCAAACAGTTTAGTTTAGCAACCAGGCTGCATGATTAGCAGTGCATTAGTGTTCCTCCCTAAATGTGTGGGTTAGTCAGGGCATGAAAACTTGTTTAAACCAATTTATTACTTTTAAATGTTATGTGAAAACATGGTTAAAAAATGAAATTGTGACCAGTGAGAGCTGACTCTGACGTGTATGAATTTATTATCAGCCCTCCATTAGATGATTATGCTTTGAGCTTTCTTCCCTTCATCAGGAGTAGATGCTGATAAATTAAAAAGACCTTGGGAAACTAGAAACGTGAACAAACGTTTGGCTCATCTAGAGCTAAATTTCTACTTTTATCCTTACTGTACTTTTACTTCATATTTGACTAAAAGAAAAGAGACAAAAGAATGTCTTTTAATAACTTATTTGTTGTCTTATTTGTTAATTTATGGTAAACACCTAGTTAAAAAAATATGATTGGTCATCCTTGTGCGTGCTTACATTTATTACATTTTATAATATTTCATCATGTTTAGTCTAATTTTGTGAGACAGTGTGTTATCTCTCCTGTTACTAAACAAACATGAGTGAGGTGTGAATTAGGTGGTGATGACACATGCCTTGGGTGTGGGAGATCTGGGTTCAATTCCTACTGTGATACATCAATCAATGTGTCCCTGAGCAAGACACTTAACCCATAGTTGCTCCAGAGGCGTGCAACCTCTAACATATATAGCAATTGTAAGTCGCTTTGGATAAAAGCGTCAGCTAAATAACATGGAATGTACTGTAATGTAATGATTGATCCTGTGATGTATGTGTGTTTACCTCAGCCTTGGCCCAGATCTTCCAGTCCAATAGGACATCTGAGAGAAGCCCGATATCCTGCACCACAGCGATGGACTCAGCGTCCAAACGGAACTGCCCATCGTCCCCCAGGATGAGGATGGGTGCACTGCAACATCCATCCAGTAAAGTCTAGAAGTACAGAATATGGCTCTCTAATAATCACTCTCTCCAGAAACAACCTTACAGCGCAAAATCCCAGACACAAGGAGTCAATAAATAAATTCTCCATTACATTTTTTGGATTGCGTATCACTCCGTCAAAACCACTACCATTTACTCCCTAAACTTCCCTGTCTGCATTGATCACAGTCTATCATTTGTGACCAGCTTCACTGCAGTGGAAATACATCGTACAGTCCTTTGTGACCCTGGTAGACTGAGGTAAGATAGAAGCTAGCAGTTTTTTCAGCATTAATAGACAAGTACAAGTGAAAAAAAAAAACACGGCATGTTCATTTTAATATAGGAATGGTTAAGTCACTATATTAATTATAATTAATGTCACTAATCAGCGCAGTTCTGTGCTATACAATATACTGCAGTATGTGGAAGCCTAAAGTGACAGAGGCAATCAGAGAGGCTGCGTGACTCTGCAGGAGCTCAGTGTTTCATCAAGTCAGACAGAATCCAATTCAGCACACAGCCATCACACAGATCAATTACAGACACAGCCAGAGGGTCAAGTAACAGCAGGGTCACCAACACCGGCTCAGAGAGGCACCAGTGTGTCGGGCTGGATCAGATTTATGGTAAAAAAAAAAGGTGGTGGGTAAAGAGGTTGTGGGTACAGAAGATAGCAAAGAGTTCATGGTGTGACTCACTTTTAGCATATGATATCCCACAATGCATTTGGACTTGATGAGGACCTGGTGGATCATTGAGTATCCATGGTAACAGTCCATTTCATGGATGCGGTGTTGGTTAAACTTGGACAAAGACAGCAGCACCCTCAGGGCCAGAGCCTGGGTCTTCTCACAGTCACTCAGCTCCACTGTCTGGACAGTGCAGACCCAGAGATGAGGGACAGAGGAACAGAAGGAAAAAAATGCATGAATGTGAACAATGCAGGCCTGCAGATGGAGTTCTAAAACATTATTTCACACTGTCCCTGCTACAGTTATTGTGTTTTCACAAAAGGCACACAGCGAGCCTAATATCAAACTAATATCAGACTTTGTATAAGTGACAAACTACGGTCCATATTTGCAAGTAGTAACAAGTGCAACAAAACCAATATGACTTCCCTTATCCTACATAGGGAGGAGGCCTGTAACTGACATAATTAATAAGGTCACATTGTCAGCATCAGAGGAGTGACGTGATTAATTACAGAGTTCAAACAGGAGGTCATTTTTTTTTGCCTTAAATATACTTGTAAAAAATACTAAATCTTTGTCAATAATCTTTTGGGCTTAGAAATACATGTCCTTGCAGTGCTGGTCATGAATATTAGTATGAAGCAGCATAAAGACTTCAAAATTAAACGGGTTTCTGCAACTAATGATAATTTTCATAATTAGTGAATCTGTGATTTAGATGTTTGGTCTATAAAACATCAGAAATCAGTGAGAAATGCCAACCATAATTTCCAGGAGCCCAAGGTGACGTTGAAGACATTACATTTACTATAATGTTAAGACAGGGAAAAGCAGCAAATTTCAGAAGCTGGAATCATTACATGTTTGGCATTTTTGCTTGAAAAATGACTTAAATGATTACTCGATAATCAAAAATTATTATAAATAATTTTAGTAATAAAAATCTTTCTTTTCTATGACATCCAATTAATGAGTGTTTATGACTGTGATGTTTGTCGTCTCGAAAAAGTTGCGAAGGAGTATTAGAAGAACAGCTGACAAGCTTAAGCGGAAGTTAATGCAATATGTGACGTTATGATACACATTCTTCTACATTGCTGTGATGTGACTTATCCGTCAAATTTACTGAAGTTTTCTGGTTTACTAAGTCCAACTGTCACTTTTCCCTCTCTGAAATACATCCGTCTAAACCTAAAGTATTCCAGAAATATCACAACAACTGGGATTCATGACCTCTCTGACGAAGCTAGTGCTCCATGAAAAATGTGGCCCATCCTACCTGTGCAAAGAGGAAGACAAAATTTCCTGTTCCTCCGATTTTGTGCAGGACGCTCTGCAGGCCATGGGTTTCAGTGGGGAGCAGAGCTCTGAGGGAGTTGGTCTCCAGGGAAACACTCTGAACTTCCTTGGAGCTGAACGGCCGCTGGGTGACCACCGTCTTGGCCTGACCCTTCAGTCTGATTACAGGCTCATAGATAGTGTATACTCTAGGACTGCTGGGAGCATACACCACTGCCAAGCTCTCCTATACAGAAACACAATCCACACAATAATCATTTTCAGGCAAAACTTTCATCCTGTAACTTTTAATTATTTACAGTTTTAGGTATTCACTGTAGTACATTTAATAGCACTTTTTGTTGAAATCCTATTAGACCCAAGCAAGGAGGCCAGCTGGTTTGGAGCTACAATTTATTGTATGGATTTAGACCTGGATTAGATTTGGTAAGAGCATAACAGAAATTATAAAAATGTAGAGAGAAAATCATTCATTCTTCTTACTTACTTACTCCCTTCTCTTCTTTTTTTATCAGCAGTTATTATCAACAAAGCCATTACTGGGAGAACATTTATTTTCAGCCGAAATAGCTGTAGCTTAACTGTAATAGCTTTTTCCATTTTGGAAAAAAAATACTTCTTACCGTGCAGTATCATTAATGAGAGCTAATTGGAACAGCACATTACTCATACACCGTGAAATGAAACAATAAATAAGACATAGGAGGGATTTAATTTCAGAGCACTTGAATCACAAAGTACAGGTTCAACAGCAGTGTCAATCTGCATTTTGACATGCAGAAATTGGGTGACAATAAAACGTTTATTTTTCTATTTCATGTTTTACAAGTGCATGTTTTTGTGTTGTGATTTGGATGCTTCACGTTAAGAACTTACAACCAAAGCTGTTGTGTCCACATCTGTATTTTTCATCAGAAGCTCTCGTACATGCTCACACTTTAGGCCTTCCAGAGTGACAAATTTGGAGACTGTCCCACTGGGTTTGCCATATTTGCAGGGCATGATCGAGGTGAGGTCAGGCCCACTGGTGTACAGGTAGAAGGCCTCCTCAGATCCTATTCTGCATCCTGAAATATGGAGGCAGAGCTACAATTACTCTCCTAATGAGACAAACACAGCTGTTATTATGGAAGCTGGGAAACAGAATTGTAAGACATCCAACATGAACCCTAAATTAACCCCATAAGTAAATGATTAATCTTATCTAATAAAGCGAGACGTCTCTATGTTTGTGTGTGTGTGTTTCTGTCTGTCTTTGAGGGGAAGGTAACCTGCACGTCACAGGCAGACGCCACCATTGCTGGATAGACCAAACTAACTTTTCTTCACTTTCCTGGAGCACGAGTGGATAGCAACAGTCTTTCCCCTAGGTTGACTGCAGCAATTTAAAACCAAAAAAACTTTCAGCATCGGGGGGGAGGTTCAACGGCTTTGACTGTTTTGCGTTACATGATTACTGAATATAACGTTAACAACCAAACGTTTCTTCGCTTTCCCGGAGCAACAGTGGATTGCTTACATGGACACCGCACGAGAGACGAGACGGTGATATCACGCAATATCGTTGACGGAAAAAAAACGCCGCTACGTTTTCTCTCTTTCCACACACACACGCACACACACACACACGCTTTCAACAGGCACTGTACTAGCAGGGGCGCCATATAGGGGGGGAAAGTTTGGACAATTCCAAGGGCCCGTGACTGACAGGGGGCCCCAAAGAATACGTAAAAACTAATATAAAATCATTAAACCATCATCATTCAGTATATATATTTCAAATAGAATAATAAAATTAATGATCTCTTTGTTTTTACTTGTTTTTGGCAGTACAAGTTAAATATCCCCATTGACCAAAAAGTAAACATCCATATTGACCAACCATATATATATATATATATATATACACCGTATCTGCATGAAATGGTTTGGTCCTGCCTCAGCACACTCAGTGACGGTGTTTAGTTGCAGTCAGTAGATGCGCCAGAACTACAATGACCACAATGTTACCAAGTAACGTTAAATCAAAATCTGGTTTTCAAAAAATGAAAGAGAGAAAAGAGAGAGAAGAAAGACAAAGGAAAGGGTGTCAAACTGTAACCCAGTTTTTCACCAAGAAAGGTGGGTAGCCTATAGTCTGTGAGTGGTATTAACCTGTTGGCTTAATGTCCCTAGTGAAATAAGCTAGCTAGCTATAGACTAGTGTTAGCCTACATTTAATCACCATTTAATCAGTGCAGGGAAACGTTTAGCAAGATATTCATATTAAATCATTGTCCCTGCCCCTTTAGCAGACTTAACTACAGATGAGTCAGCAGCACCCCAGTCTCCCCCTAACTGTGCCCCTCCCTGTCCCAGTGAAGAAGGTGAGCAACATTGTGTTCAATGACATGCTAGTTAGCATCATAGCAGGGAGTCTGTGGGGATTTCTCTGTCTCTCTTGCTCTTTTTCCCATTACAAAAAAAAAATGAAATATTTATTAATGACAGAAATTCAAACACATTAATAACAATTATTTTCTCACATAATGATCATTATGAAATAAAATAAAAAAACAACAACCTACTGTCTGTACTAGATGCTGGACAGTTGGAAACAGTGAGTAGCTTACCTGAGCCTGCCTGTAAGATACAGACAATATTAAAATAATCCAGTTTGATACGTTCATTTAGATTGAATTATGGAACGACATCTACTAATTAGAGTTATGTAAAGCTTTTGATGGGACAGTTAGGTCCTAGAGATGTGGTGACAACAGCTCCGCAGAGGGGGCCCAATTAGATTTTTTGTCATGGGGCCCAAAATTCCTGGCGGCGCCCCTGTGTACTAGTATTACAAAGAACCCATAAAGTAATAACATATGGAGTGACGCAAAGCGAGACCCTTGACACCTTGATGTTTTATTTCTTGTTTTCATGAAACTCGCAGTCCTTCTTTTCCAAGAAGAAACTGTTACCTACAGCAGCGTAGAGGCTAATGCGTGTCTGAAGACATCAGCTGGGTTCACACGTTGAGATCGCAGAAAGGCAAGCCATTCACAGTCAATTAGAGAAGTATTCTGTTAGCCTCCTGAGAGAATGCTGAGACTCTACAGCACCCACCACATCACACCAGCCTTTTACAGCCACTAGACTGGTTTTAAAATATAACTGCACCACAAACCATTACTGTACATTTATGCACAGTATATATTCACAGTACATAATGCTTATTAGCGAGAAGTTGGTAATTCGTGTACCACCAGGGAGCAGCACCGAGGTGGAACAGATCAAATTGTATAAAGGATCGTGGCCGGGTTGGATCAGTGGGTAGAGCAGGCGCACATACACTGAGAGGTTTATGCCTCGACGCAGAGGTCCAGAGTTCGAATCCGACCTGTGACGATTTCCTGAATGTCTTTCCCCCCCTTTCTCACCTAGCTGTCAAATTAAAGGCAGAAAAGCCCCCAAAAAATAATCTTAAAAGGATTAAAACAGATTGCATTATGCATGTAGTAAGACAATAAAAGGTGTGACTGACTGGGATTAATTGTCAAAGAGAGCTTACAGACACATGATTCCAGTTGGATAAAGAAGACAGGAGGTCCTACCATTAAAGAGAAGCACAGTGCCCATGCTCCAGCGTCCACCCTGCTTCAACAGCTCCTCGGAGGACGGCGTACAGTGGCCCAACATGCAGAAGGTTTTGTTGCTGTCAGATGATAAACTGGACTTTCTTGGCACGGTGTATTCCAAAGAAACCTCACATTTCCTGGAACGGAGGGCGTGTTTAATGAAGGTTAATGTTCACTCATTTACCAGATTTAAAACTAAAAACTGCCACAGTATTACTCTTGCTATTAAATGTTCCTCACCTGATGCCACACACCCAGACAACCACACGGCCGTGGATGTTCTTCTTGCCCTCTGGCTGCTGGGTGTAAGTGAGGCCGAGGTGCTGCCATTGGCCTGCTCTGAGTAGTTCCCCACCAGAATCTGCCTGTGCAAGCAGCCCTGCTTTTATCTCATCGTTTGGGTCTATACAAATCCTGAGGGAACAGCACATTACAATCCTTCAAGGTCCATCAATTATTTAGATTAAGAAAGAGTAACACATTTGTCACATATCTTTGAGACTGTAGTCTACACTGGAGCTCACCTGAACGTGAGAGAGCCTGTAGAGAAGTCTGCCCACACTTGAAGCATCAGTGCCTTGGAGCCCATGGACAGAATATGAATGAGACCTTCCTCTACTAATCTCGTCCTAGCCTGAGAGGAGCTATGGAGGGACTCAGCTGCAGACGGGTCACTCTCCTCTGGAAAACAATGATGAAAGAATCTCAAAATCAGTTCATATTTATGGACTTAAGGCATAAAAAGGGTCTTGGTGTAGGATCTGCGTCTCACCCTTGTCTTTGTCCCCATCCTTCTCTTCCTGCTCTGCCACTCTCAGCCACATAGATGCACTGAAGCCACTAGCCATGTGGGGCCAGCAGTTCTGCCCTACCAGGGGCAAGTGGAGAGGAGCAATGTGCCAGGGAGAGGAACGGAGGTGACTTGGTCGGTACTCGGTATCCCCCTCCCTGCGCCCAGGAGACAGTTTGCCCTTCCAGAGCAAACCTACACTTTTCCCTCCAGCAGCACCGTTCGGTCTGGAGCCAGTGGACACCCCTCCTGGGGTTGAAGCCCCAACATTTATTGGAAAGGTCAGGAAGTGAAGAGGTACTATATTCACGTTGGCTTCTACGATTTGTAGGATGCCTTTAAGTAAAATCTCCTGCAGGCGACAAAGTAAATGGGGAGTGAGAAAGATTTTTTTTTTTTTTTTGGATTTGATAAAGAAAACACTTGATAGATTTGCACTTACTCTGCATATTTACAATTAAGATATTTTTGGATCCCTAACTTAAGTGAAGAAAAAAAAAGAAAAACATGACATACACACATTACTGAACAGTTTAATTGCTTTCATAGTCTGATCCATTAAGGGCGTTTTCACACCTGAAAGTCCGAACCAAGGTTCATGTTTTTGTTACATTGTATACATTTGATCCGCTAAGTTTTGGTTTCACACTGCAGTTATGCAAGTGCACTAAAGATCTATACATGACAAAACTACGTCCTGCTGTCATCACATACGTGAGCTGCGTCTCCAGATACTTATAATTGACTGGTTTGGTAGACAGACTTCCCCGTCCTCTCGTATCCTCTCTCTCTGTGTCGGAGTTTTTTCAGCTGACTGCTGCCCTTTTTGTTTTGTTGTGATGTTGAGAAGCAAGACGCGGGAACTTTCTTTCTGCAGCATTTATTCAGAGACAAATGGAAACCTACACTGTACATTAACTACCACTTAACAAATAAACTGCTGATGTATTCTCTGCTCTGATAGCCAACAGCTGTCTGCTCTGAGCACATTCACCGTCACACACTCTCTCATGTAGCCTACACAGTAAGCACCGAACTATTCCTTAAAGGAGCTTCCCCGGTCTTGTAACACAAGGAGAGCCTGCCAGAGCTTCTTGTATTTGGTCTGAAAGTCCGAACCATCCAAAAAATGCTTTCATACTATAAACGAACCGGACCATGGTTCAGTTTGGTCCAGACCGAGACCACCTCTTTTTATCGGACCAAAATTTGGTCTTTTGATCTGGACCGTGGTCTGGGGGAGGTTTCAGACCTGTAATTTTGGTTCAGATCAAACTGAAAAGTCCGAAAGTCCGGACCAAATGAGGTAGGTGTGAAAGCACCCTAAAACAGCTCAGCATTAAACCTATGGTAACCCTAAGAGTCTTGATAGAATGCAGAAAAACACTCTTAAAATAGAAAACCCTGGGTAGCAGTACAAAAAGAGTAAAAAAAAAATTATGTGGCCACTGTAGTTACTGACATGTCTCGTTTTCATAGACGGAAAACAGTTCACGTCACTCTGTTGACATGGTTAAAAATAAACCCCTCTCTTCCCTTTTTGGAACCCATTTCTTCAACACAGGTTATTAATGATGTCTGCTGCCGACTACCAATTAAACACAGATCTGTGGTAATAAGTTGTAGAAACACATCTGTTCCGCACCCATTGGTGTTAATTGTATATAGAATAAAGTAAGCCGAGGGGAGTGTTACTGTATGTGTTGATGAGATTTAAAGAACCAAGAAGTGAGAAGAGAGTGTGACAGGAAGGGTGTCTTACAAACAGGGGTTAAAGTGGGCCGGAATGAGCCGGAACGGCGTTCCAGCATCTTCGATTAAAAAGTAAATTAATATAATTGGCAATTTCATACGTCAGTGTTTCCTGCACAAGGCAAAGGTCTGTGGTTAGTTCACACGTCTGTAATAACAGCGGGACAGTCGCGTATATCTGGTAAAGTAAATTGAACAGGTTAAGATCACGTTGGCGGTAGCTTACAGGTTACAAACGGTAATGAACGACATGGTAACGTGCTGCAGATCCGGTGTTTTTAGCTCAGCTAGACAGAGAATATTTGGTTAAAATAGTTGATACTTGCTGTTTTGCCCTCATTGATCACCGTTAAAGCTCCATTGTGTAATTTTTTTTTGTTGATTCTTAGCAAAAACCCCTTTGTTCTTTCACAAATATGTGCTCATTCATGTGTAATTACTTCCACCAACTAATCAAAGTATTCTCGTACGTGTAGAATCTGCCATTTAGAATCATTCAGAATACATACGAGCGAGTCGCTCGAATGACGGCCACCATGTTGCGCCTCCATCTTTAAAATACATTAGCCAAAGAGGGACATACCGCCGCCTTTTGCGCTTTTACACTCAGTGGCACTGACCGTGATGAATGCCAGGGAGGGAGGGGGCGAAGATTACTTGCGACTGCCGGCAGATTTGAAAGCCTGTTGTAAATTGGAGGATTTTGCCTATTCTCGAGGACATGTAACAGAGGCGCCAAGGAAGTTAAAAAGAGAATTAAAACGACAACGCGACAGGCAAAGCAACAAGACCAAAGTTAATATTGGAGTGGCTTTTCCAAGATGGAAAGAGCTCATAAGGAGCAAGGATTTTAAAAAGGGACGCCAAAGTTGCCCTCTTTCTTCTCGTAATTCTGCCCATTTGTGTAAATTCGAAGTTTTATAGTTGCTACTTGCTTGACTAACTATAGCATGGTTGTGCATAACGCTAGAATAACGTCTATGATACTTTTCCTCACGTCAATGATGAAAAAGGATTGTCTACCTTGTAACATAAACGTAATCAAATGTGTCGTGATTTCCCTGGCAGACAACTCCTGTAATGGAGTTGTAACACAGACTAGCTACAGCTAGAACAGCTGCGTGTAAACGATGGAGATACTAAGAGCTAATTTCGGTTTCATTGACATTGTTCATACTGCTCAGAGAAATATATTCAGAAACACAATCCTCCGTTGCTTCTCTCCTACACTCTAAACATTGCCTTACGCTATAAATCTCATACAATATACAGAATAACGAGAGCACTGATACTTTCCTAACATTAGCATATGTTTGGGAACCTGATAGCTGATGAAATGGTACCAAAATAACGTAAAACTATTATTACACTGGAAGGAACACTCACGGACGAAGTCGTCGCTAATTTCGGGTTTGGCCACCGCAAGAGTTTAAACGCGCTCGGAGTGTGTGTGTGTGTGTGTGTGTGTGGGGGGGGGGGGGACTAGAAAGTAATATTCAGTTGGTTGTCATATACAATTTCACCGCTAGATGGGAGAAATTCTTACACAATGTAGCTTTAAGTTAGCTGCAAGTGAATGTAGCCCCGGTGTGTTTTACGTGGACTGACTGCGTCGGACTCTCTTTATAGACAGTCTATGGTCGGACTCCTTTTAAAAAATAATTTCATTTGAAATGCTTGTCAGCAACTGGTCATAAGGCTGAGTGACTGATAGAGTTTGCTATTTACAGTAGGTGGGGTCTTTTCCAAGAAGAGGCGAATCAATAGAGCCAGTTCCTCTGCTGTGATTCGCTGGCTCACCATGGCAACCAGCAGCTCCACTAGCACAGCCTGGCAATCTGAATGTAGACACACGAAGAGCAGATTACGTTAACAGTTTTCATTCACTTGGGCATGCACCAGAACACGACAGGCAAAAAAAAAAAAAACACAAAACAGCATCACTGCCTGCTTTGCTCTCAACAAAAAATATAAATTAAAGAAAAAGACACATGGCAATATCTTACAATGCCAAATAAGATAAACACAAATTCTATATATAAAATCAATCCATTAGGTACAGATTTCCCCAGGAATAACTACAATTATTCAGAATGAGTATGCTGTTTGAACCCTGAGGACCCAGTCAAAATGTCAGCAGCAGGAAAAAAATCAATCTTAAGAACGCAGCAAACTGAGTGTACCCAATGTCACACATGAATAATATCCAACAGTGTCAGATAAATATGAGCCAGAATATATAACAAACCTGTAAAGGAGGGGTCTGTTTGGCTGAGGATGTTGTGAAAGCCAGACAGGATGGTTTTGACTCCTCCCTGTTAGACCAGAACAAAGGGTCAGTCATTATATTCCTCAGAGCACAGTTGAGGAGAAAAGTAAGACACACACATACTGCTCAGGCGGTTAAGAGTAGTAGAAAGAAGAAGGGGTCAGTCCGACCTGGTCATAGAGCAGGGCAGCATTGCGGTGGTTGGCGTGTACAGCACCCAGCAGGCTGTGAAACACATGTCTCAGAACCTCCAGGTCTGGGGAGCCAGCGGAGAGTAGCTTCAGCTCCATAATGCAGATCTCCGGAAACAGCAGCACGCCACGCCTGGGCCCGTTTGCCACCGCCACAAACTCACGCAGCACAGCAGACTCCACCTTTACTCCTAAGAGAACCACCACACACACCAGGGCAAGATCAGAGACACAACAAGAGACTCGCACACAGACATGGAGAGATGATAAACGTCACGCTGACTGGCACGCCACACATGCTAACACAGAACGCACACTGGCCGGCCGTGTTGCTGAAAAATCTTCACAATCCACAGGCATTCCCTGCTTAGCTTGGAGGCAGTTCATAAAAATGAATAAGCCTGAGTCCTGTGCTCAGCCTCAGAGCATCATGGGAGTCCCCTCATACTTTACAGGAGAGCAGCCCAGCAGGCTCTCACGCAGCTTCTGGGACCTCCTTTTATTAATGAAGCTTGCTCTCTCTCTCTCCCTATGAACAGCTATACAGTTTGCCTCCAGTTAACACTCACACATCCAGATATATACTGCTGTCAGTACATATGAACTAAAAGCCGTATATGCAGACTTAGCGATGTTAAATTAAATTGCAGCAAACCATACGTTTGCATTTCATGTAATTTTTCGCAATTTTCGGGAAAGAAAATGTACTCGGTGGTCCACAAATGATTTCGATAAACTTCTTCTCACATATTGCATAACTGAATAAGAGAAGCTGGCAAAGTGTAAATAGTTAAATATGCGATAACTTTGTTTAATATTGCGATATTACTTGCATAAATAAACAGATATTGAAGTGCACTCAGTTCTGCCTTTCTGCTGCTTTCAGTAATTTGCTAAAATACAACAAATTGCTCGTTGACTTTAAACACAAAAGGTCTGACTATGAATAGGCTTACGACAATGCCATCCTAAGGTAATCACACAGCACAGCTGAATGCAAGTTTCAAAATAAGGCTCACTAAGTGAAGTAGGCAACTACACACAATAAATCAACATATAATCAACTTGACAAATCAACATTTGTTGAACAGCGAAAAATGGAGGATGGGTCTCTCTCCACCCATTTCTTTCAGAACCAGAAAATAACGGGAGTAATGCTAAGGTTTTCAGAGACAAGATAAGCCACAGCTCTCACCGCTGTTGCTTGTGGCCCGAGCAGAGGCCTTCGGAGGCTGCATTACGCACGGGCTTGCAGCCTGAGACATCAGCCATAAAACGCCCGCCGCTTAGGATTAGATGACCCACAAACATGCTGTTGAGGCTGCGGTTACACTCGCACACACAGAGGGATGAGGAGAGGAGATACTGAGCTACGCCTCGTGTGTGCGCTGTCCATGTGAGGTGTAAAATTGTATTTAAAAAAAACATTATTATTGTATAATAATCAAGATCAAGAAAATGGCTCAAGCTTTGTGTCATATTTCTGTGGAGCCTGACATGAAATAAAAATCTATACATTTTTATTTCTCCAATTCTGGAGGGCCCTTTCATGCTCAGGGGCCCCAGAGCACATTCCCAGACAGCCCACTGGTAAATCCGGAAATGGTCTAGCATGAGGTAAGCATTTAAGATTGACTGTTTTCCAGGATACAATATTTTCCAGGAAGTTAAAGTCTCCATTTGATGGCTTTAGGTCACAAGATTCAGCTCATGCGGCCACAGAGTGTAGTTGCCTGCAATTGTAAAATGTAAAACAATGATTGTATTCTGAGGGGATGAAAAAGTAAAAAGGGTGTTATCAGGCCACGTTCTTAACCGGTGAGAACAGAGTGGAGAGGCAAAGCTAACACAAGAGGCTGTTGTGAGGGAAAAAAGGCGCTTAGGCCTGTTTTTTTTTTTTGCTATGTCATATGTACGCAATATAAAGTAGCCACTTGTTATTGCCAAATATCCTCCACAGCAAACTAAAAGAGGATGTTGTGTTTTTTTTACACCCATGATGTTGCTCAATATAAAATCCTCCAGTTAATGCAAGGAAATGCAATAATGCAAAATAAGTCAACAAATGCGTTGAGTGATCAATTCAATAGTGGGAGAAGGAAGATTTCCCAAGGCTAAAAATCAGCAGGTTTTAAAAGGTTGAGACCAATACATGACCTCTCAATCCATCAAGTTTAGTCTGCTGACATTTATCAACAACCAAAATAAAATGTTACAGAAGATGGACTACATGAAGTAGAAGTGATTAACAGTGTTCTTAAAATAAGCCCAGGGAAATAAAAAGAGTGAAATATCTGCAGTGGAAGACTTACAGTGAAAGCAAAGCAAACAGTACAAGTAGCGTCAAACCAGCCAAAGCTACTATCATTAGGAGTGTATACAGTAGCTGTGGATTCTTAAGGAGGCGTAAATTGGAGTAAGAGAGGGAGTGTGTGTGTGTGTGTGTGTGTGTGTGTGTGTGTGTGTGTGTGTGATGTGGCAGTAAGTGTGGACCTACCCTCTTCCTGCTTGGCCATGTCTTCAGGGTTGCTTTCGCTGTCAGCGTCGTATCCCTCCTCCTCTCCCGGGGGCTTGAGGCCACAGCTCTGCACCTCGTCCACCTCCTCAGACAGATCGCCTGCTGGGGCCACCCCCTCCGCCAACACCTGGAGCTTCTTACAGAAAGAGAGAGAGAGAGAGAGAGAGAGAGAGAGAGAGAGAGAGAGAGAGAGAGAGAGAGAGAGAGAGAGAGAGAGAGAGAGAGAGAGAGAGAGAGAGAGAGAGAGAGAGAGAGAGAGAGGAGCGAAGGCAAGAAAAAGTAATGAATTTCAATCCCTTACAGTCCAAGTACAACAAGATCTCTCGGATTCTCGGTTTTTAAAAAAACAACAACAGAATGGTATGCTAAAATATACCAAGCATGACAATCAGGATGACGATCCTACCACTAATACAGCAAATCATTTGTCAACAAAATGTTTTCAAGTGATGAGGGGGGGGAAAAAAGTACAAGATTTTGGTCATAAGACAAATATCAGCTGACTCGCAGTGCACTCGCACAGCCCAGTTCCTTGCCGTGAACGGCCAGTCGTCATATGTCACACACAACTACACACACGCACTCACTCAAGTAAACAGTCAAACTCTAAACCGTTTACCAGTTCAAACGAAGAGGCTTACTGTAATACACACCCACATTCCTTTCTGCATAATACTAGACAGCTTTGATATTCAATTGTGGGTGAAGTGAACATTTCAAAGAATAGTCCTTCGGTGGACAAACTTTGTGGTGGAAGACTAATCTTGGAGCTTCATTGTACACATTTGTAATGGTTAAGTGAACATCACACTCTGCTGAGCTCACGAAGAAAGAACTAAGCTCTTAGGAAATAGGTAAATCTATTATATAAAATGCTAAATCCCCCCGGTGTTGGAACAGGCTTAGTCAGACAGGCATTTTAAGACTTGTGATAAACACGTCTAAGGCTGTGAGATAGGAGGCACCCACTACCAGGCGGGTAGTCAGTTTAGTGAGGACAGCCAGAAGAAAAACTAGACTATGTTTTGACATTTTTTGGAACAAATAAATAAAGCAAAAATGGGGTGTGAGCAATAAAAAAAAAAAATAAAAAAAAATATGAAATATGCATTTGTTAATCTTTTGTGTTAAAGGTCCCATGACATGGTGCTCTTTGGATGCTTTTATATAGACCTTAGTGGTCCCCTAATACTGAATCTGAAGTCTTGGTGCAGAATTACAGCCACTAGAGCCAGTCCCACAATGAGCTTTCCTTAGGATGTGCCATTTCTGTGTCTGTAGCTATTGAGGAGGGGAGAGGGGGGGGGGGGCAGAGCAGAGAAAGGGGAAGTAACCTTCCTCCTTATGACCTCATAAGGAGGAGATTCCAGATTGGCCCAATCTGAGCTTTCATTTTCTCAAAGGCAGAGCAGGATACCCAGGGCTCGGTTTACACCTATCGCCATTTCTAGCCACTGGGGGACCATAGGCAGGCTGGGGGAACACATATTAATGTTAAAATACCTCATAAAGTTAAATGTTCATGCCATGGGACCTTTAATAATAAAGTTAATCAAGCAAAGATTTCTTGTCCCCATGACAGTGACTCATTGGGCACATTGGTTGAAAGATAAGTTCATAGCATTGGGTAGCACACAACAAGATGCAGTTTTTCTGATCACACATGCTCGTTTAAGATTGTATGATCTCTCTTGACTCTAGTTCTCACCCCTGTCTAACACCTTCAGAAGCATTTGCTCTTTTGTTGAAACAAGTAATGAGAATTTGTTTGATGAAAGGGCAAGACAAGTATTTTTGGGCATCTTAAGCCCCTATTTTAGAGCTGACAGTAGAAAGACAACAGGGAAATAGGGGAGAGAGACAGGACATGCAACAAGGGTTTATGGTCAGGAAAGATGGAGTAGTTGTTAGTTTAAGAGGAGGATTTTTTTCAGTTTGTAAACAAAAACATTTAAGGTTTTAATTAGAAATTCAGA
This sequence comes from Sander vitreus, assembly GCF_031162955.1. Lineage (NCBI taxonomy): Eukaryota > Metazoa > Chordata > Actinopteri > Perciformes > Percidae > Sander > Sander vitreus. The sequence goes on along the minus strand of NC_135871.1, from coordinate 10,900,886 downwards.
CAAGAAGTACGGTGGCTGCTACGGAAACCCAATCTTGTGCATGTTAAATTTGGAACCGATGATCGATCGAAACCAAATTTTCCAAACGATTCCAATAAAGAAACGATTCAATTGGAATTGGAATTTTTGAAACGATTCCAAGTTGGAACTGGTTCTCGATGCCCAATCCTACTAATGAACATAGATATAACATCCTGTAGCTGCAGAGGAATCAAGTGTCTGATTCGCTATAACCTGAACTTGCCTTGTGTAGCTACACAAAAACTTGAGAATAGAAAAAGTTGCAGTAACTTCACTCACAGTTTCTCCCAAGGCAGGACTCACCCTGTCTGGCTTCTCCTCAGGCGGGTCAGGACAGGGTGATACCTCTGCCAAAGCCACTCTCAGGAGAGAGTCAAACAGAGGAACAGCAAGGTCAGAGTTCACCACCCCTGAGCGAGAGAGCTGGTCTCTCACCTCAAACAAGGTCTCTTCCACTGACTGGAGCTATAGACGAGAGGAGACATAGCAGTTTAATTCAGGGTGTGGTCAGGGATTAGCTGATCAGTATGATATTAAACTACGTACCTGATAAGAAAGCTCAGGCTCTATCCTCTGCAGGGCCGAGTTTGCACTGTGCAGACAAATAGCCAGCAAGGCCTCAAGGAGACGAATACTTTGTAGTTGCCATTCTTCCTCCAGCTTCTTTGCTGGATCTTTGGTTTTTCCCTCAGCTGGACCAGTGCTGAGGGCGTCGGCTGAATCACAAGTTGTCTCCTCCAGTCCCAGTGAGGTAGCTGGGGCTGTGGACTCAGGGCTGCCTTTGCCCTTACCGTCCCTCTTCTTCTTTGCTTTCCCATCCTTGGTCTTACAGGAAAGTTTCTGAATAACCATGGCCATAAGGCGCAAGCAGACATCCAGTCCTCCTAGCCTGAAGAACTGCCTCTGAAACAAGGGGCTGGCCAGGTAGATCCACCGACACACTGACCAAACATCTACAGCCCGTCGTAACTGCTCTTTGGAGGGCAGAGCCACGCTGTCTGGGGACAGGTAAGGCAGTCGCCCGCCAAAAGGTTCACTGGCTGTACTGTCGTAACCTGAAGTGTCCTCAGAGTCATTAACTGAGTCCTGGTCAGAATCAGCCTCTTTGCTAACACAAAGGAAGGCCACACACAAGAAAAGGTTTATAACATGGAGGTGGGTCTCTGCTCGGCTGCGCCCTGGTCCAAGGCCCTGCCCACTCCGGCTTTTATTACGCGGATATGCCTCCTTTAGGCCTTCGTAGAACTTGCTGAGGCTCTGTGGGCCCTCTCCAGCCCCTCGGGACCCCAGTTCCTCAGCCAGGCCTAAGACGGCCTCCCTTTCTTCAGCATCAACACACTCTACCTCCTGAAGCACCCCGTCAGCCTGCTGGTGTCCAATCCCTATTATTAGAGTCTCAAACACCTTCAAAGCCAAAGAGCGTGTCTGGTCTAGGTAGACAAGCTCCGTCACCTGATTGAGCCCGTTGCAACTGACGAAAAGGTCTCTGATCACCCTGGAACAGAAAGTATTAGAAAGTAAGCAAAGTAAAGCAGAAAATGGACATAAACATTACACACTTTCAATATCAATATGGGTAAATAGCAAGACTCAATTCAACACTTACAACACTACACTATGCCATTCATTGACTTAAAACTTACCCCCAGGAAGAATATATATATATATGCATGTGCCTCTCATTGGCCAAAGAAAGGATTAATATGGTAATACAAGGGTGAATTGCATACATTTAAACTCTTCTAGATCTCCCAGCAATCCATCTATACATTGCAGGAATGTCTGTGTGTGTGTGTTAGGCGCCTATCTCTAGAACCGTTAGTCCGATGGATTTCAAACTTGACAGGTGTCTTGCTACGGGCACGAGTAAGTGCGGTGCCAAGTTTGACGTTTGGATTAGAAATACAAAAGATATTGTTAAATATATATTGGTAAAAGAAGCACACATTGGCTTTTGCTGCTCTAGCTGCTGGCCACTCCCCCTCTCACACTACACACTGACTGAGCACAACGCAGAACCAGAGACAGAGAGGGTCGAAGAAAGCAGCGGCGCTTTGGCAGCTAAACTGTGACATACACCTCAGGCCAGAGTCGCACTTAAGTCACACAAAGAGCTGACTTCAGACATGACTTGCGACTCGACCCAAAAGAATTGACTCGGACTCGAGCTTCGAGACTCGCCAACAACCTGTTTTCATGCAATTATTGCTTTTAAAATCTAAATGTATTCATGTATATTTTCCTATATTGGCACATATACGTTGGGGAAACGTATGACGAGCATGTCCCCTGCCCTTTGCTATAATGTGCAACGTAACGCATGCGCTGGCCTTATGTGCGCGCATTTACATATCAAAAAACGCATTGACGATGGCGACACCAAGTCCTCCCGGAGTTGTGCCTTTTGTTATTAGTTTTGCTTTCAATAACTTGGTAAACAGTGGCAGTAAGCGAACAGCTACATGCAAGGTGTGTGGCACCAAGATAAATGATGCCGGATCAACAACGTCGAACTTCATCAGGAAACTCAAAACGCATCCAGATAGGTCAGTCACTTGCTAATGTGAAAGAGATGTTAAATTTAGCATATATCGTCACAGGTAACAAGCTAACCATCGCAAAGTCTTCTGTTAATGCTGGGAACATGCAAATCGTATCTTTATAGTTAGTAGTTGCTGAGGCTCAGACATCCATGGCGCACAGGAGGCGGGACGCACGGATCCATCACCCCAGGAACAAATGCTGTGTCAGTTGGGCAAACTCATGTGATGCATAATTGATCCCGTAGATGATTTGTAGACTATTGAGTGAACAAGGTGTACCCGGTCCACCAAACACTGGGCCGTCTTGACGGTCTTAATTCTGCACATATTTCTGTTACTGTAGTCCTATTTACTATTTCATTCATGCGTGGCGCAGCGGATCCGTCCGCACTGTCACCTGCCGTGGAGACGCTGGCCTCACTAACCTCTTCTCCTCTGAGTCGGATCTCCCTCGCGCTGGACTCAGTTTCACGGAGTGTACTAACACTTGAAAATAAATAAATTGCATTACATCAGTGCGTAAGATGGATGGATCTCTCTCTCTCTCTCTCTCTCTCTCTCTCTCTCTCTCTCTCTCTCTCACAACTAGTCAGCAGATATAATTTCCTCCAGGGCCCAATAGCGCCTTTAAATATATAACAGTCAACTTCTATTAACATGATAAATTAACTGTGAAGGACACCACATGCTAACTTTGTACATAAACACACCAGCTATATTTGTAAAATTCCATCTTTATATACTGCATTTGCTTTAGTATCTAATATTTGTTGTGAATTTATTTTACTGAGCCACAAAGACAAATTGTAGTCACATTGTGTCAAAGGTATCTGAATGTGAATTATATGCTTAGTTAGAAAACCAAAGCCAACATTTGACCCTTTTAAAATGTGTTTCCTACTGGTATACACCCACTGTCATAGTAGTGATAAATAAATTACACTATTACAATGCAGGGTAAATTAACTTAAAAGAATAATGTGTCACCTCTGAGTGAAGGTTAAATCAACATTCGGTAAGAGAAAACAACACTCTCACGAGATGTGCTGACATTACAGTATACACTGACTGAAAAGAAAAACACTTTAATCTCAGCATGGGATTATTCAACCAGTGTGTTAAGGAACTGAAACAGATGTTCACTTGAAGCTTTGAGTGAATGGTTAAATTTAATAAATAATAAACTTGCTGATATTTCTTCAGCTGTCCTCTAAATGTATGCAGAGTTGATTAATTCATCCTTTTCAGAACATTTCCTCTTTTCATTAGGGGTGTGCAACTCCATCAGGATGACTAACCATTAGCATGAATATGTAATGTTCTCATTTGAAAAATAGGGTGCTCTGTCATGTAGAAAGCTACAGCAGTGGTGCAAGATGATGAAGAGGCAGGCAAAATGTACGGTACTTCTGTAGCATTATTTAAGCCATTTAGGTAAAGGATAAGATCACCCAAACAAAAGATATTTCATCATTATCATTATATAAGTGTGTGAGAATACAAATATATTCCTTTAGATCAGTGTGCATATTGGATAATGTCACATATAAAGTACACTACTGGGCCCAAAGATAGTTTGGCTAAAAAGCACTCTTATTATGCAGATTTTTATTCAACAGTTTGGGAGAAAGCTGAGATTAAAAAAAATATATAAAATATGTAATTGGCCCACCAGATGGAGCTGTACACGCTAACCTAGTGAGATTGACCATACATATGCAAGAATGGGTGGTTTCGCCCTGTACAGAAGCAGTTCAGTAAGCATCCTTCACCAAGTCAACGTTTTCTTAATCTTGCTATGCAGTAAAGATTGCAATTTGTTAGCGATTTTCAGTATGTTTGTTTTTTTTATTACTAAGACCAGTTGTACGTAACTTTGAGCAACCACTGTTTTATTGACCATGTGTGCTATGACCTGACGTTTCAATATAGTGATAATTGTGATAAAACAGGCTTAATCTAAATGTGTTAAATATGGAATTCTTAGAGCTGTTTTGAACAGCAAAGAATTAAGAGACATTACACTCGTATAGCAACAGTAAGTTGATTATGTGGCCATATTGTCTCAATTTAACAGCCAATACTGTTTTTTACCCTCACTGTAGTGGTAGATATTTTAGTCAATGGGTCAAAGAGTACGGATGAAAACCTGTTATGGAAATTCTGAAATCAAGACTCAAGTACTGGCTCTTGCCTAACTCACACTTTTATTGGTATGCTACAATGGAATTCATAAAGTATTTTTGTTATTATTAAAAAAATAAATCGTGAACAAAAAAGGTATACATTCAAATGTACATCCCTGGAACAGCCAATTAGATCAATGAGCTTCCTCATGTAACTTACAAATATCCATTGAGCAGCAGTAGCTTGGTGTTTCTTTTACATAAGCATAAGGACCTAAAACTGTCTCTAAAGTGTCTTTTGAGGACAAACATCACAGCTGTTAAGACTTTGAATGCCAGTCAAACCTGCAGAGAGCAGAACATCATACTCTGAATTTGAATAAGGAAACCAATCCGCCCACTGCTGACAGATTGCCTCAAAGCATCCATCCATTTTCTATACACACTGATTCTGTTTAGTCATATGGGGACTCAACCTGTCCCAGCATGCATTGGGCAGGAACACACACACACAAACTCAATTTTCAACTGATAATATAACAAAACTGAAAACCTAATTAATACAGTACAGTAATATATACCAATTCAATTTTGGCAGCATTTTGTTAAATGTTTCCAGACAAATACCACAAGCACCTGCTTTAGCCTGACTACTGTACTCGTAACAGTGTTACATAAACAGACAATAATCTTCCATCTGTCACTCAGTCCACAGGTCTGTAATAAATTATTGATTAGCATCAATTAGCAATGACCTGAAGAGACAGATCGAATGACAAACAATGTCCAAGTGGATTAGGTGTCTACCTTGAGCTTGATCATATTTGTTTTATAAAAAGGAGCCATCCATTTCTTGTGTAAGAAATGTACCAACCATCTGGATCACTTTATTGTAATGAAGGATTAGTGTATACACAGATTATTGATGCTTCTGCACATTGACTTAACCCGAAAACAGCTTGCAGCTACACATCTTTCTACAACCACTAAAAAAAAGACAGATGACCAAAGACACAACTTCAAACTGATCTGAAACCACTCACCTTGATTTGAGAAGGGCAGGTAACGTTTGCAGGTAAATGAGCAGTACCTCCACAGGTAGGCACTGCGTGTGATAGCTGCAGACCTGAGTACAGACAGTGGAAACCCCCAGCTGTTGGGAATGGTGGGCCAGCTCTACCCCTCTCTGCAGCACAGGGTTAAAGATGTGTGTGTAGAGCTGCCACTGCACTATAGCATTGCCCCGCAGGGTCAGGTGGCACACATGGCCAGCTATCTGCTGGCTCAGCTGCCAGTCCTCACCAAACACTAGCTCCTGATAGGCCTCCAGAGCATCCCACTTCCACAGCATGTCCTCTGCCCCCCCTCCACTTGGCAGAATACCCTGGGAACGGTAGCACATACTGGTAGAAATGGCTGAAGGTTCCCCGTGCTGCAGTGTCTCTTCCAGACCTGGGAGCTGGCTGCTGTCCAGAGTGCAGATGTTACAGGAGGCCAGTTTGGCTTTTTCTGAGGGTTGCCCCCCACCAAGCTGGTCTAGGATCAGTCGGCCCAGAACACTGAGAACATGAGACTGGTAACTATGCAGACTTGGAGCTTGGAAGACATGCAGTAGGGGTCCTACAACAGAACGGGGGTCCATACAACAGCATATTCCAACAGCCTGGACCCCAGCCAGTACCTGCAACACTGCTGGCCCACTGGGGGACAGTCGCTGCAAGAGCCGCAAACATTGGTGAGCATAGGCAGCAAGGCAGCAGCAGCGCTCGGGGTAACGCACTGTATCACTCTCCATCCCTTCCTTGCCTTCCCCATCTTCTTCAAAGGGGTTGCGTCTGGCAGTCTGCTTGAAAGCAGAGACGGGCAAACCTGAAAGGTCTCTGTGATGATGCAGGAAGTGGGAATATTCACAGCGACGGTGGCGGCGTCTGGCACACACAGACTGATGCAGTTGCTCTGACTTTGCCTTCTTGACAGCACTGATGATCTTAAAGACCCCTGCAATTAGACCTCGTAGCCTCTCTGAAGCTTCACCTCCTACTTCAGAATCCCTGGCCCTGCCAAGTCCCTCCAGCCGCAGCACTGTGGCCTCGAAAAGCTCCAGGCCGCGGTGCTGGACAAACTCATGGATCAGCTCCAGAGCCTGGCTAAAGAAAAAGGGGTTGGGTGTGGAAGCCTGCAGGCAACCCAGCAGCACTTGTAGTACTCCCTCTAGAAGCTCTGGCAGTAGTAGCGCCCTGTGGCGATAGCGGGAGAATGAAAAGTCATCCTGGACCTCCTGCAGGGTCTTCTTAGGCCGAGGAGCAAAGGGGTCTTTCTGTCTGTCCAAGCAGCTCCGAATTTTGAGGGTGGCTCTCAGCAGGTCTGTCAGGCTGCGTCTCAGGCTATCTGGGAGGGTTTCACTTAGACTCACATCCACTGACATCAGGTGCAGGATGGTGCGTAGAAGCATCCGCTGGACCAGCGCAATGGGCTCTTCCGTCCAGCCTCCAGCAAGCTCCTCTACCCCCGTTGCACCTCCACCCCCTCCCCCTGGACTGCAGCAATCTCCAAACTCAGTCAGGATCTCAGTGAGAGTAGGTACAACGCTGACTGCCAGGCCAGGGTTGTGGTTGATGCTCATGTCAAATTTACAAACCTTCTCCAGCAGGGAAAGCAACACATGGCAAAGATCAAAGGGCGAGTTTTCCATGCGGTTGAAAATTGATATTGCAGCTGGGTCAGTCAGGGTTTCAGTGTCCGCTGTCTGGGACCCAGGGGCTCGAGGGTGGGGGTACGGTGCACTCATGGTTTCTGTAGTGGTGGTGGATTTCAACTGTGAGGCCTCTGAACGATGATGCTGACAGCTTACTCGGATGGTGGAGCCATGTGACCGTCGGCTCCTTGCACCACCGGGGCCTGGGACAGCTTTGTCTTCAGGGTTGGCTTCTGAATCTGAGGTAGAAACCTGAGACTTCCGAGCATCCTTTACAGAGTATCTCTGCGCTGTCCTGCGTGACCTCCGTGACTTCCAGGAGCCACTGCCAATACGGGACCTCTTCCCAGAGTTCGGTTCATTTGTCGCAGCCTTCTGTCCTGCTCTGAGAGGCGCGGCCTTCACCTCAGGGCTAAGGAATACCTCCAGTAGGGACGGCAGGGTGAAATCTGTCAACATAGAGAAATCTGTCAGTTTCATTCTGAACATACATGAAAGCCTACACACCAATGTACTGGTATTTTTGAGTATTACCTAACTTGTACACTGATGTCATATTGGATTAATGTCTGTTATGTCACATGTTAGGTATTGGGGCTTAAAAGCAACATATATCAAACACCAGCCATTTAGAATTTTTAATTTCCAAAAAAACAATTCAAAAAATTCCCCCCAAAAAAGTTTTTTTCTGTAAGATAAGTAACATAAAGCTCAGCTGCATGTCAGCAGCCATTCTGTGTTTGTTTAAACACACTCAGTGACTAAGAATTAATTAAAGTAAAAATGTCTAGGCTCCATGTTAGATAGGATCAGCAGTACTGTACTAAATACCGGTGTCATCCTGAGGTCACAGGCCTCTGCAAACACTAGTCTTCTCCTGTTGTGTGACACTAAAATTCAACATTAAGTTAGTCTCGCATTGCCAGACCGTACTCCAGCGCTGTGTCAGTGCTGGTGTATGGTCTGGCTACACTGCTCATCTATTTTGGGATAGTGGAAAGAAGAAAAAAAAAACCCCGCTCTGGGTTGTTTGTATTTCTTTTAACTAATCACAACTGCCCTGGATGGCTCTAAATCCTGGATGCAGCGATGGTACCCTTGCAAAAGAGAGAGCGGAGATAGTTGGATGTCGGGCTTTATCCCGGCAATCTACGTTCTGTAAGCCAGACTAACATTAAGGAGACACTGACTACAATGACTAACACCAGATTTATCAATCTCAAAATGAGCACAGTACACGGTTAAGCAAATAAAATACTACAATAATAATAAAAAATGTGATAAGAACACCACAGACTCTATTTACAGTCAAAAGCAATGTGCACACATTCCACTGCCTTCACATAAACCGAAGCTAATGCTGAAAAATGGCTTAGCCTTAATAATTGGTAAAGAATGATGTAAAAGATGGAAGATTAAGCAAATATACTGTATAAATAAAAAAAAACTGAAGAACATTTCTGGCCAATGAAATGCAATCTGCAGTGCCTTTCAGTTTGTCTGTACAAACCATTTTACCGTAGGGTTTGCAAATGACAGAACTGTAAAGCGCAGCAAATTTCACACTCATAAAAATGAAGTATGTAATTGAAATCGTTAGTTAAAAACCAGGAATACGAGGTAGTCACATGCCATTACAGCTGCGCTGCCAACATTGATATTAATATGAACAAGTAATAGAGTAAGTGTTTGTGGGTACTGACCTGGGGCTTTTTCCTCCTGCACAGGGATCTTCCAGACCAGCGGTAGTAGAGACAGCAGCAAAGTGAGCAGCTCCTCCCGGCAGGTCAATTCCTGCGAGTGCAACAAAACGCACTGAGGTTACCTCAAAAGTTTCCCCTGCCCCTCTTCCTTTGGTCACACTCTGAAGTCACAAGCAGACACTCCCATCAAGATGAACTCTTGTCTATATTCAGTATAAATGTCCCTTTGCATTTCACTACTTTCAAAAGAGGGAATATATCTACTCTGAATTTGCTTTGTATTTAACTTTTTTCCAAAACATTTATCCCAGGAGTTCTTTGTTTATTTGTGTGCATTTAGTTAGCTAGTTAAATAGTCTTCAGTGAAATGTGTCAGGAAGCAATGTGGCATCTACATGACAGCCTTACTTCCAATACCTTGGGGATCTCATGTCTATTCAGGGCATACCTCACAGCAAAGAGAGAACCAACTCCTTCATGTGTTAATTAAAAAAACATCAACAAACTCCTTTCCGTGTGGATTAAAAATGATCAGCTTGCTGATTTTACAAGATTGTCAAAACCGTATTAGAGTACAATACAATATTTTATTTTCACTGTATAATACACACTGCATTAAAGCATTACATGTTGTGCAGTTTATTGATGGCAATGGGTCTGTCACTTTGGTGTTGTTTATGCTTAGACAACAGCTGCCAGAAATGACAGACATTGAATTACTAATAAAGTATATATATATATATATATATTTTTTTTTTTAAAGATACCCTCTTACTATTACTATTTTCATGAATACTTTTACTTCTATTTAATTATAGTTTTTGGATAATCAAACTATAGCCCAACCAATTATGGATTTGTGAATGTGATATTGAACTGATATCTGTATCTGATAGCGATATACTGACTTCTGGGGCCCTATTTTAACAATCTAAACGCACGGCGTGAAGCGCATGGAGCAGGTGCGTTTAGGGCGTGTCCAAATCCACTTTTGCTAGTTTGACAGCGGAAAAAAGGGTCCATGCGCCGGTCGCATGGTTCAAAAGGGTTGTATTTAGTGTCTTCATTAATTCATACGTGTGTTTTGGGCGTAACATGCAATAAACCACTCAGAGTGTCATCTCCCATTCCCTTTAAAAGCCAGGCGCGTTTGGACCTTGGCGCATTGCTAATATGGCAAGTGTCTTTGCTAAAATAGCAAAGACACTTACGTCGCTGCGCCGGGTGCAAGATAGGGCCCATTGTCTTTATTATTTTTAAAAAGGCAAGAAGAGACAGCCAGGAAACGGGGAGAGAGAGGTGTGACATGCAGCAAAGATCACCAGCTGGAATGGAACTGGCGACATTGCGGTTATGTGATGTGGACTCACTGTTACCATTTATTCATATCAAGATGCTCCAATAGTCATTTTTCAACATAAAAATACAAACAATTGATCCGGGTCGCTTGGATTTGTTTTACTACATACTGAGCAGGACATTTTACAGTATAAAAATAAACTTGACAGTGCTCACTGTAACACAAATGACCTCATACCTAGTTTGGCAGCTTCAACTCTAACCACCTTGGACTGTAAATTATACCGCTTTTTATCTGGTGGTAGCTTAGCATTTGCCATTTGAATTATTCAGTTGATGATGTACCCAGAGATGACATTTTTTAACAGTGTTAAAATGACAGTAATACGGGTATATTTTGTGCATTGTATGATATAAATCATTCTCTATGCTGAGAGTTACGATGGCGCTGTCAACTGTTCTAAATAGATATGCATATAAACATCAACATCCTGTGTGCAACAGCAGCAGAAGGAAGAGACCAACTTTCTGCAATCAATTAGAAAATCAAACATGTGGGCACTGCAGAGCTCATTTCCTCTACAGATATGGCCACCCTGCAAGCTGTTGTAACACCAGCCACAGATGTAGAGATGCAGTCTAATAGGCCACTAAACAAATATAAAAGACAACATTGTCCATGTGGTCGTATAATAATTGGGTAGTGTACAGTGTCTGGAAATCAAAACGGGTGTTCAGTTTCTCATGTCTGAGTTAAGGTACAGTCACAGAAATGAAAGCATCTCCTAATGTGAAAAACAATTGCCAGCAGGGCATTGAAATATGAAGTGAAGTTTAAACTCCAGTGAAAATTTAAAACAAATATACAGTATCCTCTATTTTTATTGATGGTTTTATTGCACTGTGGTCATTCAATACCCCTTTAATCTTACCGTCTGATGTTATGTTTGCATAATCTTTGTTTCTTTATACTGTATCTCTATTGCAAACTCTGTCTGCAATTTCCTTTTTTAAACAATGTTTATTTTTTTTATTAATATGCAATGTTCAACATGCAATTTCCTTTTGATGAAAAGAGATTGCAGTATTAAACAGCTGCATGAAAAAAGTTGAATAGATTAATTAAACCATATGAGGCGGAATTTAAAAAACTTAAAGCAGTGGCCTAAAGCTTTGGGTGACTATTACTGAGCAACTGAAGTGAACTGAGCAAATGCTAATACTACTGTATTAGCATGTACATAACTTTGCAAAGGCTGCAACCCCCATTGCGGAAACTACAGTTTAAATGCACATGCTGTATAAAGTGGCCTCAAGGGGAAGAAGGCTGATCTTGAATGATCAGTATGGAGGTTTTCTTTTCATCATTATTAATTTGTGGCCTTGAACATCCTCACCTGGTCAATGATGGAGTCCAGGGTGCTGAGCAACAGGAAGCCCCGTCCCCTGACCAGGTACTCTCCCAGTGCCACCATGTGACTCTCCTCCTCATCTTCCTCCCGTGCCTCCGCTCTCTGGGCCACTGCGCTGCATAGCTGATGTACATCAGTTAGGAACTCTCTTGCCAGTGTGTTACTGGCCCCACTCATGTCTGAGCTACAACAGAAAAGATCAAACACATTAAGGCTGTGCGGCACAATCAAATCTGTATACACACTTAAAACTACTATGTGGGATTATGAGGTTGTCCTTCATAAAAGAAACCAATAGGTTGCCATTTCTGGGTAGATTCATGATTTTTAATTTAATACTGTAAATAAAAATAAAGTTGTGAAATCATCTTCATAGACTTTAATGGCCAAACCACCTCCTTATAAATATCAAGTCCCATACTTTGTTTCTACTGCTTTAACTCTTAATAGAGACATTCTTTGGCAGTGAAAATAGCAGATTTATAAAAAGGTAGCAAACTGAGGTTATGGAAGTAATTTTAGAGTTCTATAGTATTACATAAAACATACAGATATACTACATCACTTGTTTCATCTGTTCAGTTAATTCAATGCTCACTTGGTTTCTAAAAATGATATATTTTGCCATAGTATGTTGAGATGACAGGGTAATTGTGAACTATATATGACAAGACTGTGTCCTCAAAATTTAAATATCTGGGTATTACAGTCGCTCGCTCATATAACCAATTATTTAATTGGTTAAATGTAAACAAAACATGATGAGGTGGAGGACTACCCCTATGTCTATGGTGGGGCGTATTAACCTAGTCAAAATGAACATTGTTCCCCGCTTTCTCTATTTTTTTCAAAATATTCAAATTTTTCAGAATCAGAAAGGGTTTTATTGCCAAGTACGTTCTTTAACACATACAAGGAATTTGTTTTGGTGTTGTTGGTGCACGTCACACATTCTTTAGATTGAATATTAAACAATATAAGTATAGGTACAAACAATATAAGTATAAGTATATTTACACAGTATGTATTAAGTTAAAAATAAAGAATAAATAAAGATATAAAGTGCAAAGAGCATTACAGCAGAGAGAGAACAGTGGCATGAAGGTGGAGTGTCAGGGTGGTTTCCGGGCCTTGTTAATAAGGCTAGTGGCGGAGGGGAAAAAGCTGTTCATGTGACGTGAGGTTTTGGTCCTGATGGACCTCAGCCTCCTGCCAGAGGGGAGTGTCTCAAAGAGTTTGTGTCCTGATGTTCAGCTCTCACTTGAGGTCCTGGGAGATGGTAGTTCCCAGGAAGCGGAAAGACTCCACAGTGTCAATTATGGAGCCACAGAGGGTGATAGGGGCAGGTGGGGCTGAGTTCTTCCTGAAGTCCACAACCATTTCCACTGTCTTTAGAGCGTTGAGCTCTAGATTGTTGTGCTTTGTCACCAGGTGGTCAGCCTCGCACCTGTAGGCGGACTCGTCACCATCAGAGATGAGTCCGATGAGGGAGGTGTCGTCCGCAAACTTCAGAAGCTTGACAGACTGGTGACTGGAGGTGCAGCTGTTGGTGTACAGGGAGAAGAGCAGAGGAGAAAAAACACAGCCCTGAGGGGATCCGGTGCTGATGGTCTGTGAGTCAGAGACATATTTCCCCAGCTTCACATGTTGCTTCCTGTCAGACAGGAAGTCAGGGTTCCACCTGCAGGTGGAGTCAGGCACGCCTAGCTGGGAGAGTTTCTCCTGGAGCAGAGCTGGGATGATGGTGTTAAAGGCAGAGCTGAAGTCCACAAACAGGATCCTGGCGTAGGTTCCTGCGGAGTCCAGGTGCCGGAGGATGTAGTGGAGGGCCAGGTTGACTGCATCGTCTACAGACCTATTGGCTCTGTAGGCAAACTGCAGGGGGTCGGTGATGTCTTTGAGGTGTGAAAGCACAAGGCGCTCAAAGGACTTTATAACCAGAGGTCAGGGTGACGGGTCTAAAGTCATTAAGTCCTGTGGTCCTTAGCTTCTTGGGGACAGGGATTATGGTTGAGGTCTTGAAACAGGCTGGCACGTGGCATGTCTCCAGTGAGGTGTTAAAATGAGGTGTAAATTGTCTATGAACACTGGAGACAGCTGATCAGCGCAGTGCTTCAAGCTGGATGGGGAGACAGCATCTGGTCCAGCAGCTTTCCGGGGGTTCTGTCTCCTAAAGAGTCTGTTGACGTCCCTCTCATGGATGGAGAGAGTCGTCACTGAGGTGGGTGGGGGGGGGGAGGGGGGGACCTTTATGGAGGGCATTGGTGGGGAGGCCCAGGACCCTGCTGAGGTGGGGGAGGTGGAGCACAGTGGCTGTAGCTGTAGGGAGGTGTCGTGGGGGATGGTGTCAGGACTGTCCTTTTGTCTTTCAAATCGACAGTAGAACTCGTTCAGGTCGTTGGCTAGGTGTCGGTCATTGAAGGAGTGGGGGGGTTTTAGGCTTATAGGTGGTGATCTGCCTAAGTCCTTTCCAGACAGTCGCAGAGTTGTTCGCTGAAAACTGGCGTTGGAGCTTCTCAGAGTACCGTCGTTTAGCCTCCTTCACTGCCTTGCTAAACTTGTACTTCAACAAATTCAAAGAGCTGGACAAAGCCATATCAAAATTAATTTGGGCTGGTGAACATCATAGGCTCAAGAAGCCTAACTACAAAGAACCTTCTACATTACTATTGGGCATGCAATATACAGAAAATACTAGGATGGAGGGCACATAGTCAGGGAGATAGGGCACCAAGCTGGGTTAGGATGGAAAACAATTTCACTTCAGCCTACTCCCTTGCCACTACACAGCTGAAGTCTGCTACAAAGATGAAGATTAACAATCCAGATGTAATTCATGCTCTCAGGATTTGGGCACAATTTAGAAAACATTTTAATTTACAAGGCATCTCATTCAGGGCACCACTACTGCATAATCACTTGTTTACACCCTCAAAGCTCGACCTAGCTTTCAGAGCTTGGCATTCAAATGGCATCTGCTACATACAAGACCTTTACATAGATGGGGTATTTGCCTCTTTCATTCAGCTCTCAGAAAAATTTAACCTCAAGACCTTTGACCATTTCCGCTATCTTCAGAGAAGACATTTTGTTCAACATAATTATCAAGCTTTTCCCAATTTGGCAACCCCAACACCACTGGATAAATTACTGGTCATAGCAATGCCACATAGAGGCGCCATCTCCCTCATTTACACCTTCATAAGCGGCATAAACCCACAGACAGTAGCTAACATAAGAGAATTTTGGGAAGAGGACCTGGGCTTCAGCTTTTCAGAGGATGAATGGAGCAAAATTCTTTGACAGGTGCATGTTTCCTCACCATGCTCCAGACCTGGCTTGCTACAATTTAAAATTGTTCACAGATTGAATTTCTCCAGGGTGAAACTGGCAAAAGTGTTCCCCTCTCTAGATCTGTTATGCGAAAAATGTCAAAGTGCTCCAGTTAGCTTAATACACATGTCCTGCCCTCGCTTACAAACATTCTGGGATGCGGTATTTACATCACTTAGGGAATGCTTTAGGCATTGCTACTGAAATCCATCCAGTCACGGCCCTATTTAGGACCAAGCCTGTTGACTCCCACTCCCGGTGGTAAGGGAAATCTCACACAGTGGTGACATTTACAACTTTTATTTACTAGCCCGACGCCTTATCCTGCTGAATTGGAAAAGCCCAAAATCTCCATCCCACACCAGGTGGCTTAAAGACGTCATGTATCATTTAAAGTTAGAAAAGATTAAATACTCACCTAGAGGAAACGTGAGAGAATTCTATTCTATCTGGGGGTCTTTCATGGACTATTTTGAGTTTTGCGGTTTCTGCGGGAGACTGGGAAGAGGTGTAGTGCTACCTTGAGGATAACTTTGAATTAATTTTTTTATTTAACTTTTTCATTTACACACACATATACATACATATATATATATATATATATATATATATATATATATATATATATATATATATATATATATATACACACACAAAAATATAAAAAAAAAGTAGTCCAAATTTATGGTTCCAACCAAATTGCAATTAAAACTTAATTATGTTTGTTGTTTATGTGTGAAGAATGTTGTCTCATGTAATACATAACAATGATCACAAACTTGATTCTTATAATTCTTGTTCTTGACTCTTATATATACACTTTTTTTTACATTTTTTCTTTTTTTTTTCTTTTCTTTATGTATTATTTTGTCTGTGTGTAGGATATACCCTACCTTGTCTTTTTGTTTGTGGGCGGCAAAATGTAGGCTCACTTTACTCCAAATGTATACTTGTACTGAGGGTGGGGAGTGGGTAGAAGACGTTTGTGTAGGTAATGTATATTGTGCTGTATATTTGTGTATTTATGTACATGGCAGCACTGTTGCGCTATGTACAATTGTATAGAAAACGTGTGAAAAACAATTTTTAAAACAAAACCCAACACCCTCAAAAAGCTTAAGATAACAACATAGTGACATCTAGACAATCAGGTTATTCGAACAACACCCATCTCAATAAGCAAAACCAACGATTGTTCCTTCGTAGAATGCCTCCATGCTAGTATGCCACAACCACGTGTTCCACCAAATGTAACCGACAATAAGCAGTAGGTCTCAACATAAAACACACACCTCACATCTCTTTCTATTCACCGTTGAAGATACACACCCCTAACAGAACAGACCCAATTACACTTAGTGTTCACTTTTACAAGTTCACATTTCTGCCGTTAAGGTGCTGCTCTGACCCAAACATACTTACACCAAAAATAACAACAATATAATACGTAGAGGAGTGCTAGGTTAATATAATCTACAACAAGTATTTACTTGTTAAGCCTCTGTAATATACATACATAGTCATTCTCATCTTACCAAATGTAACTGGGCCAAACGGTTTCCTTCCAGTCATCTTGTGTTTTCTCCAAGCATGACTGTAGCTCTGCTGGCTGTATCTGCATACCTCCTCACACGACTGCTGACTTAATTTTCTGTTCTGGAGCACAAATTCCATTAAATTGGAATTTCAAATGGAAGCTTTCCAGTTTCGCAGCAGATCAGCGTATCACATGAAAGCATGTGATGTCACATGGCAAGGGGACTGGCCTTGGGAATACTGACAAGCCCCCAGTGCCCTGTAGAAGACCTCGGTAATTGACCATCATTCACAGTAACAGCCTTGTATTCTGTACTGCAACAACTGTTTTGGGATTTGTTTTTAAAAATCAACAAACAGGCCTACTAGGAACAACTAGCAAAAGTGCCAAAATTGATGAAGCATAAAGTATTCTATATTATATTATAGATGAAACCCAGTGTACTCCATTCTATTCTTCTATTATTTCTAATTCTATTCTTGTCTCTTATCAAGATTACAAGTTTACAGAAAGTACTTAATCTGTCAACAGTAATTCCATAAACATGTGTACAAATTAATGCACAAGCCATGTTTTTATTACATTTGACATTAACTATATAGTTTAATTTATTGCAGCTTTATTTATAGTTATTGAGTAAGAATAATTGAGGCCACAAGGTTTCCATAACAAGTTGGCTAAACGCATCATGCTTTTCACTCTCTCTATTTTAATTTAAATCACTAATACATAAGTCACTCAGGACTGCGATGGGAATGACATGACAATTGAATACATCATGATAACGGAAGATTAAAATTGAATGTTTTTTGTAATTAATATCAATAATAGCAAGTGTGAAGCTAACCTGTCATGTTCTTCCTGCATGCTGAAAGCCATCTCATCTTCAGGGTAACAACACATTAACTAACTTACAAACTGACAATTTTAAAAAGGAAACTACAATTATAACATCATACATCTGACTTGAGGATTCTATGACAAACCCACTGATCCATTTCTACAGCATTTGTTAGCTAAGTGCTTAATTGTTGCAGATGAAAGCTCAAAACATTTAAAGCATGGAACATTCAATGGTTGATCTAACCGAGTGAAACATTAAACTGCCTTAAGCTCGTCTTTAAACAAGGACACAACATTTCAGCCATTTTAACCAAAACCCCATTCAAACTAATCACTTTTCAGCTGAGGGAACACATAGCTCACGAATGCTAATGTGCTTGCTAAATTCTAGGTAGTGTGTGTGCGTCACTTATCAACACTGAACAGAATACAAACAAGAGGCACTTGAGGTGCCAAATATCTACAATTTCCCTCATTAATATGCAAATATATGCAGCAAGGTACTTCAAAAAGCTAATGCGCCATGATTACCTAATGTCTGCAACCTCTACTATATCGGTGGGGGACACACTGTCAGATCATTTCTTCTAGTTCTTTTAAAAATGACAGGGTCGATGTAATAAATCAGGCTTCTTTAATTCACGCAGCATGTAGAGAAGATCTGGTTTGATGTTCTCTCCAGTTCCTTCTGAGTACCTTTCCTTATATACAGTATCATCAAGTAAACAAAAGGACAACAGTTGCTGAGGCCTTCCTGAGACCAAAGGCCATGTTAATGTACCTAGACAATAGCCCTTCGATGTTAAACCCTTAGCCTCAGGACAATGTTTCTTTGATGTTAAACTCTTATCCTATCCTTCCATCAGGACGATGACCCTAGATCTTACCTCTCAGTTGATTGTCAGCAAACCCTAATCTGACAAACAACCATCCAGAACCATGGCCTCCACCAGAATCAATACATTGAATACTAAAATGGTATATTTCCCACCATACAAATGATGAAAATAAATCTGTAGTGCTTTTGCAGTAGTTTCATTGGTAAAGACCAAAGTAACTGCATGTATGTCTGAAGGTACTGTTTGACTACTATACCACAGATGAAGTCCAATTTTGCCATTGAGGTGTTGATTTAACACCATCTACTCTTTGAGGATGCAGGATTCCATAATACAGCAAGGTGTTACCCACTCTTAGTGAGACAACACCTCCACCACAGTACAGTGTTGAAGATGTTACAATAATAATGAGACCTACCAGAATTTCAGTGCATCTTTGCTGTTGTTGGGGTGATGCTGCACATAGTGGAAGAGACAGAGGAAATTCTCCAGACCCTGAAGGCTGACCTGATGAGAGACATAAGATAGGAAAAAAGAATAGGAGCATGAATCAAACCCAGATTATTACTTGCACTCATATGAAGAGTAACTGAAATGAAAAAAACCACTACACAATAACAGTAACCTTTCAAATGATAACCAATGTTTGGCATTACTCTCAATGATTTCATGTTTTGTAATAGTTATAGATGATGGTACCGCCAATTATATTGTGATGTAAAGGCCACTAACAAATAAATAAAGTTAGACTTGACTAATGTCGTGTAGTGGAACTATTGCTCTAATATTGAATTATCAGGTCAGATGCAATGCTAAAAAGTCAGTAATTTTATTTCTCTTTTCTAACATCCCAATACAAAAGCACTGGAACCACAAAGTACCCCTTTGTACTTACACTCACATTTTCATTAAATGACACACAACTAATTTTAGATATTGCATTTTTATCTGTGAACAAACTTCCCCCTATTCGTGTTCCATGCAAAGGCTCATTACTCTGAACAATAGTCTGGTGGACAACACATTTTACAATTTCAAATCACAAATCAGCAAAAAAGAATAGCACTGGAGAATCCCTGAATCTGGGAAAACAAATATATAAATATAAGCTCAGCCTCGTCAGAGCGCTAAAATAAAGCAATCAAAAAAAAGAATCTTTCACAACCACAGCTGGCAAGACAATTGATGACTTTGTTAAAAGTGAGACAAGCCTTCTGACCGCTTTTAACTGCATTACCATTCCCAGGGTAGTGTGTTAATATTTAATATTAAGCCAGCGTCCTGCCTTCCCTTACACCACCCCGGAGCTAGCTTTACGTCTCTGCTAATCTGACACCATTGACTGGATTCATTCAGGCAACGCTGATCCATGACTGAAGTGGCTGCACTGGATGTCTGTGTCACAAAGCCAAAGAATAGACACCACACAGTACCAATCACATTACACACAGTCTGACCTACAATGGCATTAACAGGATACTGATAGGATGGAAAAAAACAAACATCTGTACATAAGATTAACAAAAATGTGAGGGCTTATTATAATAAATGGATGCATACAGAGGAGAAGTCTGTGGGTTCACTATACATCTGTTAAACTGGTGAACTTAGTTAATAGTATGCAAACTCTTTTCAAATAGCAATATATGTCACATTTTTTGCCTTTTAAATGCTACATTGCTTGTAAGGAAATATTGGTAACGTAGTAACAGGCAAACCAGCTTTAAAAAAAGGACATACTTTCTTTTTAAATAAATGCTGTGTCATGGTTCAAATTCATGCCAATGTGTAGCGTTGGCCAATGGCCGCAACAGTGGCCAGGCTAAATCAGTCAACCTAGGGGAAACACTGAAAACATAACTTTTGTTTGTTGACAAGAAACACTCTGCAGAGCACCTGCTCTTACTTTGAAGAAAGTATGCATCAAACCAGCACTTGCACTCAAATTTTGCAGGTGGCCTATAACCAGTACTAGCCAAAGATGATATCAACAAATATCAAAAAAGAGATAGAGATATATATATATATATTTTTTTTTTTCCCCCCCAATATGTGTACTTGCACCAGCATTAGTTTCCCCCCCGTGGCTTCACCACAAAAAAAAGTAAACTGGCAGTTAACTCCATACAAATTTGGACGCAGTGATATGTCATAGTGGCACCACAGCAAATCATTTAGCAGCATTGACACCGATTTCTACATAGACTTAATTCTGGAATCAAAAAGCAGAAAGTGACAAAAACAGAAAGTAATTGACGTAAAACGGCCCTTTAAAGAGTAAATATGGCATAATTTACAGATCTAGTGTGTCTCCTATTTTCTGTGTCTTCTTTACATGTCCTAGACATATGCATATCTGGCTATGCATATCCGTGAAACTGATTTACTCACTCTCCATGACAAATACAGGAGGGAAACTTTTTAAAATCGGTTATTCATGTGTCTGCAGCTAACTGTCACGGGGAGAACAGGGACAAGGCTACTGTTCTGGCAAAACCCAGCTCTGTTGTATAGTTACGTGGTGAGTCAACTTCCTTCCTGTGTTAGAGTCAGCAGTCACAACTGTCGGAGCAAGTTTTTAAGTTACATAGTGCCACCATGAATGGCATTAAAAGAGATGTAACCAGCAAATGAGCAATTTAGGCTAAAAAGATTAACACATTTATGTCCAAGTGTCAATTTTAAGTTGCCGGTGATGACGGTGCAGAGATGACCACACTCACCACGGTCAAGGACGGGCAGAGAGGGTGACACTTCAACAGCTGAGGCAACAACCCACCCAAGCAGGGAGAGGATGGGTGGGTAGGGGTCACTGCACACCAGGGGGCTGGACAACATCACACAGGGGAAACAGAAACAGGGAAGAGAAAGAGATGCATGGATCATGAGAGAGACAGGAGAGGACAGAGGTAAAACATGAAAGCTGACAAGAACATAAAAGGTGAAAGAAATAACTGCAGCAACAGATGACAGCAAAGATAAACAGGGGGAACAACTGGCAGAAAATCAAAGCTTCAAGGTTGCCAAAACTGCTATTAGTTAAAAAAAAAAAATAAGCCCTGCCGCTATGCACTCAACTATTAAAAGTTAATCTCCCAAAATGACTTGATTTGTCCTTGTGTTATCAGTGTACCTTTTGTGGCTGTATTCCTCAAATGGGAAAGGGAAACTGAGTGGTTCACGATAATACTAATTTCCCAGCAACAGGGTTGTTTTTTCCTCCGAGGCTCTAATCCAATATTGCAAAGCACTCGGCGTAAACCAGCCAGGGTGATTTGATAATGGAGAGGCTGCCAATACTGATTAATACAGCTTGGAGGGGAAATCAACTGTTCACAAAGCCCCAAGAACACATTTCTGTAAACAAAAAGAAAGCGGAAAATGAACTTGCTACAAGAATACACACTTAAGTTGGATGATAAGGTAGACACAAAGACCACAAATCCATCAAAATTGAGGAAAACCACTAGCCTGGTTGATACCAGACCCTTCTCAGTTATAACTGAAAGTGGGTCTGGGGAAGGTTCATTCGCAGCTCATTTCCAAAGGGGCGTCGCCAACGGACGCCGCTCAAATGCCTCTGCCTAGTCCTTCAACCAATCAGACCAACGATCCGGGTGACGTAGCAGCAACAGCGGCATCAACGGGTTGTTGTGCTTCGTTAGCCGTCACGTTGAATGTAAACAAAAAGCTGCTCGCCGTCGCTGCGCTATCGTCATCGTGTAAAGCCCGCCTCAATGGTTGTGATTGGTGCCTCAATTTGGAAAAATTGGAAATGGGCTTGAATGGGCTCTTGGCCAGACGGACTTGCAGAGCAAATCTCACATTTGCCGGAAGTTGTCAGGGCTCTCCCAGGCTAGAAAAACCACAACACTCAACACAATACTTCATACTCTCTTGCATGGTCCAGGAGGTCAGATTCAGCTACAGAACAGCACACCTGACGCTGACACTTGCTTAAGGACACCTCAGAAGGAAACACATTTGCTCAAACTTGCTTTGTTTGTGTACTTAAGTCTCTATTCTATTTTTCTTTTGTCAGAGGGTGGCTTTACATGACGAATACATGTTTAAATACTGAAAGCCTTTTAAGTTTCCGTAATTGCTTGGACGTGGTGGTTGTGACCTGTGTCTTTTACACTGCCTTTACCCAACATAGCAATCATAGGAGGCCTAGTCATGGGAGTCTGATGGTCACCCACACGGGTACAGACTTTCCTCTCAAATCAATTCTGGATAATTGGGTAGATTACAACTTGGCACAAGCAGTGAAAGCGATGTGATCCTGTCCTCGTGAGAGCGGACGTGGGGCGTTGGTTATGTAATGAGTTTTTTTCCCCAGTTTGAGATCCCTACTGATCTAATTTGACATTTGGATGATGAGCATCATGAGGAGCCGAACGTTCCGTATTCCCCCCCCATTAAGACAACAAAATGTCAAGAGGCTACCATCAAAAAGCTTGTTTGGTTTTTTGTCCATGTCAGATCCACACTCTCACAAACAGTGACCTTTATTCAAGCATAGCCACTGTGTAGGAAATGAAAATGTGTCACTCTCGGTTTCATTGTTTTCATTACAGGGAGATAGCATGCAAGCTGGTGTTGGTCAAAAATTATGACACAAACACTCTCTTTTGGCCTTCCTCCCCCCTGCAGAACTGAGAGAGGCTGTTTTCGAGAAAGAGATCTGACTTGATAACATGCCACTGAGTGGAAAAAGCTAAGACAGAGCAATGGTTGGACTCAAACCAGAGCTAGAGACATGAATTATTCATCCATTCAGCCAGTTGTTTGGAACAGCCCCGCAGACCAGAGCCAATAGGAGTTAAGTTAAAACCAAAGACGGAACAATATGCAGATGTGAAATCAGTTGTGTGGTCAACCAGCAAGCCTAAGGATGCGACTTCACTAAAGACATATTGGTAAACAACATACAAGAAATCATTAAAGTCACACCGCATAAAATGATTAATAATTAATAAGTAGTGTGATGATCACAAGACATGATGATCAGAGCCTGACTGCACGCGTTTGTTGAATTTGACTCAAAGAGCAATGTCATGGTGAATTTTAAAAAAAAGGAGTATTATTGGCAAATTACTGTGGAGTAAATGAAACAGCTTCATCGCATTAATATGTTGCCAGATATGTTTAAAATCAGTAGGCCTACAGTTTAAGTTCTAGTATATGTTTTTTTCAGGACTGAAACTTGTATAACTGTACATGTTTGACATAGTAGGAAGACTATGACTTGTTTGAGTTAAGAAGTTATGAAAGAGGACCTTTTGGTGTGAAACTTCCCACTCACTTGAGGTTAGGCATTACTAACCCTGAAAACATGAAGGTGAAACAGTTCCCGTCTGGTTGGTTGGTTTTTCAGTTTTAGGTCACTTCAGAATTTACTATTTGAAAAGTTCCCACAAAAATCTCCAAAAATGCCCTGAAGTAGTGATTCTCAACTGTTAAGACAGGTAATACTGTACTATATGTCCATCATTGTTTTGCTGAGAAATTATGCTGCCTTAAGGCTATACTGTACATAAGACAATTCATATTAGAACAATCCTCACTGACACTTAATGCAGATAGAGGCAGTTTGTTTGATATATACTAGTCAACGTCAAAACATGTTTCCATTTTACTAGACTGCTGTTTGGAAATAACAAGAGAGACTAATTAATGTTACAATTATTTGCTCGTAGTTGCTCTGATGTGGAATATGATCCATACACATCATTGAGCAGATATACATATTACAGCTGACCTTTATGCCACACAAACTGTACAAAACATAATGTCTCTGATAATACATTCATGGAAATAATGTACACAGCACAGTCTTTTACCAAAAGATCACAGAAATAAAGTATGGTGCATCTCACATTGTTCATTCATTTTGGGGATGACCATGAACCAGCACTGCCATCTTTACTCCTTCTTTAGTATTCACTCCATTTCGCCTTATGCTTTGCTCGACAAGTTTAATCTTCTTAAGACAAGGATTCAGGGCTTTACCGCAAAAGGAATGTAAAGCACAGAACTGAGCTTAGAAAGCTAATGAGTGCTAATGAGCTAAAGTATTGTGGGTGGAATATGTGACCGGATTTGTCCTAATTCCGAAAAATCCCTGTTTAAATCAGTTTTGCAAGTACAGTATCTGTTAGAGATTAAGTGACAATGTACAGACAATGGACATTTACTTTACAGCCACCAGGATTATAAACATCAACGTTAGAGTAGCTACAGTACAGAACAATACTTACAAGATGAGTCTAATGTCTTTTCAAATGCAGGGTCACCCATTACGTAAAAGATTCAACCAGAGTTAACATTAGTAGCCAAAGAATGCAACTGACTGAATTTAAGGTCATGCACGAGTGAAGCAGAGCCAGCAAAGATCAATTATCTGGAGTCCCTTGGTACCAGAAGACTGGAAAAGTGAAGTGTTCCAAACACCACACTTCAGTGTTTTGAAACATCCCGTTAGCTCACAACGAAACCAAACAATCCACAAGCAACAAAACCAGCGGTCCGTTTCAGGAAGGAGGTTTAACAAACTCTGAGTGTAACCCCGATCCCCGAGTTGATTTACCCTGAGATGGGAAACTCAGAGTTTTCGGTTTCAGAACAGCTGATATGAGTTGGTTAAATCAACTCGGAGTAGGTTCAGCACCACAATAAAAAGGCAGCATGAATGGAGCCATGATACTACGATTCACCATGGTAACAACCACAAATAAATGGGTCGGCGGAAATACTCATGCGCACATACAGCGAGTTAAAAAAACAACAACACAGCGGCTGCTGCAAAACTTGCAGAATTTGCGTGGGAGAAAATTGCTGCTAGAGTAAATGTATATTCCAATATAGTGTGTATCATATTTAATAAGTATAGCCTAATATTACTGGTGAAATGGTATTGAAGTATAATCTATTTCATTTAGGTGCAACACTGCGGATGAAAAAGTACTAGGCCTACTAATCCCATTCTGAGGCTGCAGCACCATCATTAACAGAATTATAATCCATAATCCTTTATTTCAAAGGGTTTACATTATTCACCTGCAATCCTGTGGAACTCCTTTTAAAAACGTTTAAAACACGTTTCAGAGCGAGTCACACTCTTCTGACGGCTTTACTAAAATGCTCCGCATCACCAATGTTGTAAAATGCGACACAAATAATCTGCTGGGATGTAAGAGCATAGATGGGTGACGTTAGTGATATGAGGACGGATAAGGTTATGTAGCCTAGGCTACATAACTGATCGACTGGGAAGAAAAACGATACCGCTCAAATAGGAAGTTATCTAAAAATTAAAATGTTGGGGTTTCAATATCATCTCCCGACACATAACACCCTGCGAATTAAAGCAGCTTCTTCATCAACGGGATCGTCGACAAAAGGAAATGCCATGTTTTGAGAAATAAAACGTTTTATAGTCTGCCTAACATAGTTAATAAACCAACAATTATTTTTGTATTCATGCCGATAACAAACTGCGCTAAAATGCGCCTGATACAGACTGAATGAATGAGAAAATTAAAGGGCGCTGTGTCAGAGGGAGGAGACTGAGAGAAACTCGAGGTTTCTTGAAGAAAACCTGCTCCCGACCAGGTTAGGGTCACAGGCTCAGTTACCAAGGTAACTGACTCTGAGGTTAAGTTACCTCTCTTTCTGAAACAAAAAACTCAGAGTTTCCCCTCATCTCAGGGTTAACATACTCAGAGTTTTCACTAAACCTGCTTTCTGAAGCGGGCCCCTGGTCTCTTGCTTGGCTCCTGGCCATCGAATCATTCTCCTAATTGACTATGCTCATTAAGATTCAGAGAGATTGGGCAGAAAGTGTCCCCACGGATACATTGATGCAAGTGTGCCCAAGGCAAATTCCCACTGTACCTGAACACACTAATATGGTAGTCTTGGCTCCATAAAAGAAAGCCATTCCAAAGAATGGAGAGAAATGCTTAATGTAAGAATTCCCATTATACTGAAGCTATAATGTATACACTTACTTAAAAGTAAATGCTACAGATTAAATACAAAAAGTTTTATTATAGCGGATTCTACGGTGGCCGCACGGCCGGCCAGGGCAAACACGCAGCAATGGCCCAAAACACATCCATTAGTAGAAACGTGCTGCAAATACAGAAACACCGCAAAGTAAAAAACACAAACTCCAAAAACACATGCAACAGGAAAACACTGCATAGCCAGTGAACACAACGGAAGTTCTCCAGGCCATCTGAATTTACAACATGATATGGCAGATGGCAGATGACATTGCAGGGAGATTACATTTATTAAGGACTTGACTTTGTAAAACAGCAAATAAAATAGATAACTATTAAAATGTAGGAACAGCAGTAATCAGGATTATGAAAGTGTATTTGTTCCACAACGGAGGGCAAGTGGCGCAGCGTGACTTTCTCACTAGGTGGGGATACGGCTCTATAGACAGCTCTGTGGCAGTTTTTGTATTATATAGTTGAATATGTTTAAAGGATTTCATTGTGAGGCTATTATCCTATTGTCGGTGATGTGCCAGTGTCTTTGTTCAGGTGCTGTGCACAGATCTGACACCCCGCCCAGTCGCCCTCATCCCCGGCTCTCAGGAGCTCGGTGCATGGCGGTGCCAAATTGCCGAAATGGAGTCTTCTAAACGGTAGTCCACAAACCAATGGGTGACGTCACTGCTGCTACATCCATTATTGTTATAGTCTATGGGCCAGAGGGGGCAGACAAAGAGGCATTAATTGACACTTATAGGGCGATATGAGGTCAACAATAGATTATGGTTGTATATGAAATGCAGTGGCAGCAAAGACATCACTGCAAAAAGTGGATCGACTACAGTATAAAGCATGATTATGTATAGGAGCTATATTCAACCCCCGTTAATGCAGTAGGCTAATAGAAGCAGGAGAAAAAGAAAAAGTGAGGCTGCAGCAGCAGTAGTTTCACACTTTTTGTGGTATCTTATTGATTACTGCAGTAGAAACTGTCTTTTCACCCTTCACGTTTCAATCTAACATCTGATCACACAATTTGGAAAAAGAGCAGCAGGACAAAGTCTTGCTGTCTGGTGGGCGTTAAAACAAGGGCATTTTCAGTTATTGGACAGTTTCCATGATCACTTAAATCATGTTTACCTGTATACTGAATGCAATGACTAGCAGACGCCACAGATGGTAGGAAGGTACAGTATATACTTGGGCACTGATGGGACTGGAGGAAAATCTAATGTACAAGCAGTACAACAGCATATATGTGAGTGCCATAGCCTGTCACTGTGTGTCCCTGTCAGATTCAATCAGGAGGGAAAGTTACGGTATCAGCAAACTAGAGAGTACAGCTGTGGTTCACTTAAACACACACACACACACACACACACACACACACACACACACACACCTTTGATCACTGTGAAAGTGAGAAGCAAACACATTTGTCTGACGATAGAGTAAGGATGCCATTATTTCCAAGAATGGAAAAACCCTACAGGCTTTCTCAGCACTCACTAGCTGATGATAAATGATAGCAGGTCTGTCTTTTTAAGAACGATTCGCACATGATAAATCACAAATAATGGACTAAAATAATGGCTGTGTGTGTGTGTGTGTGTGTGTGTGTGTGTGTGTGTGTGCGTGTGTGTGTGTGTGTTGTGCAGGGCAGATCACTCAGCCTGCAGTCTCAGTCTGATCCTAATCCAAGTCTCGTGATCTAGCTGCTGTTAGTTCTCTGACAGCAGGAGGGGGCTGAAAAGAGCTGTAGTGGCCTGACAGAGAATTCAGATCCACCCAGTACCAGGTAGTATCAAAACTTCACCAGTCAAACGATACCTGCATTCGATCCTTTTTGTAAATGCGGTGTGTGATTGGCCGACTACTGCGGCAGCTACAACCCACACAGTCTGCGGTGTGGTAACCAAAACGTTCAAAAGTATGGCTATACTACACACCTGTGGTGTCTGATGAAAATAAATGCCTAAATGGCAGAAGGATTATTTCAAATGAAGTATTCTATTGGTATCTGTATCACTTTTTTTTGTCCACTGGCCAAATGGCTAGTGAATGCTCAAATTTCAGCAGCCACTCAATAGATTACTATTGTATTTTTGGGTGGTGAGTGAAGCAAATCTACCAGCCACTTGCATATCTTACTAGCATTTGGCTGGTGCTAAATGTGTGCCCGGGGTACTGCTATTAGTACTGGCGTCATAACGTTTCTAAACGATACCCAGCCTTACTTCTGTAATACACCGACAAAGGAACAAAGACACAGGAACAAAAGTGCACTTGCGCAACACTCATAATGAGCCATCTGTGACTTACACCTGCCTCCACCTCTGTGCAGTGACTCACTCTGATTGTGCTTGTGCTGTGTACCAGTTCCATTTCTAGCTCTAAAAGTGGCGTCTGGGGACCTCTAGGAGGATTCAAGGCATGTCCTATCCCAAGCAACAAGGGGAATCATTTCTTTCAGTTATTTTTACTTCTTGTTCCTACCACAACGACAGAATGACACATATTGAATGACTCTCCCACCTCATACAATTTTATATAATTCTGTAAAAAATAAGACATATCTGAAAACAAATAATCTTCTCCAATTCAAAGGAGGAAATCTTATAAAAAAAGAGGCATCTGTATTCTCCTGCCTGTCTCTGTACAGATGTTTCATTTTATGTTTTGGGGGGGGGTCTGAGTTAATTTAACAGTAAGTTAAAGTAAGCAAGTAAAAAGGTACTTTAGCGAAATTCATTCTCTGCATTTAACCCATCCCTCAAGGGAGCAGTGGGCTGCCATTTACAGCGCTCGGAGATCAACTACAGATCTGAGCAAGTGCCTTGATCAAGGGCACTGACTGGAAAACCTAGTACATGTTTTTTTTGATGGTGGGGGAAACCGGAGCACCCGGAGGAAACCCACGCAAACATGGGGAGAACATACAAACCCCACACAGAAAGGCCCAGAATGATCTGGATTCGAACCCAGAACCTTCTTACTGTGTGGCCAGAGTGCTAACCATTGGGCCAAACAATATGATATATATATATATATAGCGCCACACATTTTGCAACAGCCTGTTCTAGTTCACTTGCTGTGGAAAAACTGAGGCAAAACAGTAATTTAGGCAGCATAAATGACAAGCAAAGAGCTGAGTAAAAGAAGGTCTCTTAACAATGTTTGCCATGTTTGGATGATATAACCTTAGTTATATTACTAATCTCATACTAACACCCAGCAACTGTTTTAGATGCAATATTTGGTTATGGTGTGTCAAATTCAAATTCTAAACAAACAAGACACCCTCTATTTCAGAGTGAGCAATAATAAGTGTGCTGTAGTTGCATGTAGAATCAGGTATATAATTTCCTATGTTCTAATTCAAATTAAATACTGTATACGGCCAGTTTTGCAACTTAAACATGATAAAGACAAATACTTTGTATTCATCAGAACAAACAAGATATACCTTACTGTATTCAAGACTTTACAAATAAAATTTCAGATTTCTTAGGCTTTTTTCATGACCACAGTAGCCCTAGAAACTAAAAGTAAGCATCACCACCACCCAGAGAAAGACACAGAAGCTGGGCCATTATCGCACCGGCTTCTGCCTACATAGTGTCTGCCAGCAGCGCCTACCTGCAGATCCGCTCCTTGCAGTCTACAATCCATGTACTTTTCCCACGCATATGACAAATCGGTCTGCTGTGGACTGGCCATTTCGTCCACACCTCCAGGTACAACACCAGTCAGGGCGTTGAGGAACTCAGGAATGACAAAATTCTCTTTTTGGCGTCCTCTCTAATCCTCCATGTGGGTGAAAGTGCCTCGGACAACACCGAACGAAGCCCCAAATGTTCTCCTGAGTCACTCATAGCAGATTCATGGTTCACTGCGCTGCTTTTCCACTTTTACATTGTGATTCTGTAGAAAAATACAAAGTGTCATGGGTTAGCACAATAAGATGCAAACGCCTCTTTCGCTTTAGGCCCATGCACTCTGACATACTGACAGTTGTTTATGACGCACTTAAACCTGACTTGAACTCGGAGCTTCTGTAGCATAACCAAAACAAAACAGACTCAAGCAATACACTCAGCTAGCTAGCTAGCTAGCTATCTGACAGAACCTGCGTCAAATCCCCAGGCAGATTGAAGCAACCCATTTCCGGTTTGGGATTTTGTTTTCAAAATAAAATCATCTAAGGTGCAGTAGATAATTATAATGAAGACTATAATCTCACTAGAAACCCCAATAAAACATTTTCATTAGTTCATTACTACATTCTAACAATAAAGACTTACAAAGCTCACAAATGCATTTAGTTGAGAGGCAGTGATCATTTTCTCACATTAATGAATAGTATAGATTGGAATATATATGTAAAACTGTCTAAATGTGTTGTGGATAAATTACAATGCAAGGCCATTTTTTTGCATAATTACACACAACACTTCATAAATACATATAAAGAAAACAATATGCGCATGCATGTAATAGTAAGCATTTACGTCTCCATATTTAAAAATGTTGAGTCAGTTGCTAGTGAGATGATTCTAACCCTATGTTCCAACCATATCACACCTCTACACTTTGCAATTTCTCAAAATGATTGACCTAAAAAGCAGTGATAACATAATAATAATAATAATAATAATAATAATAATAATAATGTTACTTGTTAAACACGTTTATCTTCTCTGCTTTAAAGTGACAACTTCGCATATATTTAAGATGCATTGGCAAACCACCCAATCAGCTGTGGTATTAGTTACATTTAGTGTGACGTGTTTATACGAATGATATTAATTTATGTACCACAGACTACGTGCTTACTTTTCATTGAATGTATTCTACAAGGTGAGATTGAATTTCTTCTCAGAAAAAGTTGCACTTGTTTTATTTTGAAAGTTATGCTCGATAGTTGTGTGTTTATTGTTCTAGCTAGCTAGCTTGACCGCAAGAAGCAGATACCTCGATAATGTTAACCTTAATATTTGCATAAATACTATATAAGCTTTAGAGCCGCTATCCCTAAAGGATTCTACAACCTATTTTTATTAACAACATTTATTTCCCGAATTTGAGTTGAGTTATCTTCCGAACAGTCATAACGTTAGCTGTTGCACCGCATCGTACTGTGTAAGCTGTTCAAACTGTGCAGCACAGAGAAACGAATACATATCGTTAACGGCCTTTACCAAAATAAGCAGATCGTCCGCTAATAGCTAGTTACATCTTTCTTACATTCGGAATGTCCCGTTTTAAGTGGGGACAGTTAATTTTCATACATACCCTTCGTTCCCACAAATTAAAGCAGCTAATGCTAGTCTTCGCCCAGCAGACTGACAGATGCTGTGTGGTTTTGCCCTCAGCGATAACTGCAAGGCAGTCACATACAATACTGTCGCTTTGCTTGAACGTTAAAGAGAACGTCAACGGCTGAGCAAGGGATCATCTGGTGAACCGATAGAACACACTGAAAACACAATTATGATTAAACATGTTAAAATGAAAATGATTCTATCTCACATAAGAATTTATCCAAAAGACTGATTTATCCATCTGTCTTATCCAGGGCACAAACAATCCTCGCAGACAAGTTTGAGGGAAGGGACGAGGCAATATCTTAATAAGCGCTCACAGCTGGTGACATGCCCGCTGACCTCCGTTTTGCTTCCCATTGGATAACACACATCCAATTCCCCAATCAATCAAACCATTTGTTCGGGAATGATGGTGCGTTTGTTACATCTCTGTAAATCCTCCAGTGGGTAGCAAAATCGGTTGACCAGTGCCTATGCAGTCGTTGCTTGTTTTTAGGTTG
This sequence comes from Sander vitreus, assembly GCF_031162955.1. Classification (NCBI taxonomy): domain Eukaryota; kingdom Metazoa; phylum Chordata; class Actinopteri; order Perciformes; family Percidae; genus Sander; species Sander vitreus. The sequence continues at coordinate 10,868,696 of NC_135871.1, read as the reverse complement.
AAAAAATACCTTTTCATACCGATCTGAGTAAGCAAATTGTATCAGCTCATTCTTGAATAACTTTCTGGGAGCCAAAGAGATGTTTTAATATCATTTCATATATAAACCACCACACATAATATAAATGGCTGTTTATAAATCACAGTGTGACAATAACCAGCAGATGAATCAATTATATAGTTGCAACCCTAATAGGAATGTTGTGGTTTCAATAAGTCTACTATATTCCGAGTTAATCAAAAGTCCTTAAGCCTCCACTGGCAGACTCCCTTTTTGCGGCAACTGTGGGGGGCATCATTTTGTTTCCTTTATCAATAAAGCGGAAACGTAATGTCACTGCCACATTGTAATTTAGAAAATAGGCCATGCCTCTTTTGCAGCACTTATTACGGCAGTTTAAAGGTTTCAGTAGCCTATTACTTGTTAAGGAACATGATAGAGCTGGTCATTAAGTCCAGTGCCCTCCTGGGAAATTAAATCCATCCCTATAACGATTCACTTATTCAAGTGGCTGAGTCAGTTATTCAAGTAGGCTACATTTCTAGTTAACGAATTAGAAATAAATGACAATGTGGAAAATATATATTTCATATAGGCTATAGCAAATGGGCTGAAAAGACTATAATTTTAAAGTGATTCATTATCAATCTAACTAAGGGCCACAAACACAAATCCTATAGAAATATTTTAAGAACAGTAGGGTTTAGAGATCATAAATGTGGCCTAATATAGATAGATATATCTAATATTTAGATATTCTACATTTTACATATAAATCTGCCCTAGTGCCCTATCTGCCACACGATAGTATTGCACAATACAAACTATATTGCAACTGCTAGGTTTTCTTTGGCGCCACCTACCGCAACATTAAGTCAAACATTCGTCTGTGATTAACTCTACCTAACACACGGTGTCGCTATTATTACACTAAAGTCACAGACACAGCAGACCGACATGTTAGAAAAATGTTTATTCTTTTGCTGCCCAGCATGTAAACTCCTCCCACCAAGTTGTACAGACACTTGTCCTATTCCACAATAATACTTCCATGAGATAAACTAATCCGAACATGCCACAGTGTAACAAAACTGACATTAGATGATACCATGCATTGCTCTGATCAATGTCACAGTAAATGATGTATCTCTTGAGCTTTATTCTCATTTTATGTGCACTCAGGAAAAGACAAAAATAATAGTGTTTATATTTACAATTCTCAACGGCAGTTGTGATTTTATAAAGGGAAATGTAAAAATGTAGATAAGCATAACACTGAGCAATAAAAAGGCTCAGTAAGTTAACCTCTGGTTTTCAGTGGCATTTTCAGTTTAGTAATGCTGAGTGACTCCTACAACAGTGTAAACTCTCAGAGCACAGCCGCCTCCTTTCAGTACCCGCTGTCTCTGTCCACACAGCCCACACCCACTGCGTTGTCAGGACATTTGCAGGAGCGGCCGGTATGGGTTGCTAAACAGAGGTGAGTACAGCCCCCGTTGTTCACAGCACAGTAGTTTTGTCCTGGCGGAAGGAAAAAACATACAAACTCTTAATGCGGCACATTCCAAGGCATTTTTATAAATCATAAGCCAACATAGCAAGGGATGACAGGAAACCGTCTCTCCACTGTTTATTTAACAGATATATACGTACTTAAAAGGAAACTAGCAAACTCCAGATGTTGGAGGCCCCCCTCCCTTGACTCCACATTCCCTGGCTTTATGCATGCAGCCTTATCTAACAGAGAGCATGAGGCCTGGTGTTGCACAGTAACATCAGTCATCCCTACACTTAATGATGAATACTAGCTGCAGAATGCCTCCTGTTGCTTTCAGAAACTGCAGTTTTTCTTGTTTCGTGGTCTGCGGTTCTTTAAAGAGGGCACAGAGGTCACAAAATTGGGCCGCTATGTCCTGAAGAGGAAAGGGAATGGATAATAAGCCTGACTCAAAGGTAGCAACCAAAGGTACAAGGGTCAAGCTATTTTTAGGAATTGTTCTTTAGTGGGACTGGGAGGGTTTTCTCACGAATTGCTCAGTAAATAAAAGAAAATCAATAAAAATGTGACTTCCAGTGCAAACATTTTAAGGAGAATTCATATGGAATGTATGGCCCTGGTATGTTTACCTGACGGACACTGGGCATAGGCTGTGGCGATCCCATATATCTTGGTTCGTTTCTGAGGCTGGAACTCGTCTAACTCCTTGCCAGCGTGGCGGTCCACAGCAATCACGGCATCTCTGTTGTAAACACAATAAGTACAAGAGTAAAGCAATCTATCCCATCTAAAGGACTATACCAGCTTGGGGAATGTTAGCATCCTGCCTTCCTGTGTTTTGTATAAAACCTGTCAAGAATGAGTAAGGGTCGGGTAGCTTTCTTAGCCATAACTGACATAGTTTGTGTGCCTCCCCCACCACCACCACCTCTCAACCTTCTCCAGCAATGCTACAGCCCTGGCAAGATCAGAGGGAGGCCCTGGGCAGGTCATTCACAGACGCTGAGGCTGAGAAATTGCAAGCAGCTGCCACTTTTTAAGATGCTTCCTCACCCCACATACACACACACGCACACAAATAGACACGCCAACCCCCGCATTTTTTCAGCGGCTAACATACAGAGTCAGCCGCACAGTCTTCAGAGTGGTCTGGAAGAACATCAAGGGCCATGGCTTGAAGTGTGGGGAGCTTTCTGACCTCTGACCTATCCTCTCCTTCCTCTACCTTTGAGAGATCTATGTTCTTTCATTGCACAGTGGACCGTGGATAAAGGCTGCAATATATCCCTAATGCTATAGGTTCCAATGCGTACTAATTTAAAACTATCCAAAATTACATCAAGGTACACTGGCTAAACTGCTACCAGTAAAAAAAAAAAAATTTTTAAACCTTTAATAATTATGTAGGCAGTACACATAAAAACTGGAATACTAAACATAGTTTCTTTTACTTACATCCCATTTGTTGTCATTGGATAAAAAGCTAGACTTCGAAAATGATAATGATAATAGAAAAAGTCAAACCTCCGCCAGTCAGTGTAGTAGATGTTCTTCCCGAAAGACGTGATTCCAAAAGGGTACTGAAGGCCCTCCATAATCTTTCTGCGGTCCCCTTGACCAGGATGTGTGCACTCCATTTTATGTGTGCCTACAGGCGAGAGATTATTGCTGATCACAAGGCAGACATCATTTCATAGATGAGTCATCTGTCTGAAATCTACAATACCTGCATCTGCCCAACAAAGCAGAGAGCTCTGAGAGTCGTAAGTCAAGCCGTTTGGCAGGCCAAGATCGTCTTTAACCAGCACCCTTCTGTTGGATCCATCCATGTAAGAGGTCTCGATCTTAGGGGCATCCCGGTTCCAGTCGGCCCAGTATAGATTACTGTTGTAAGGACATGTGTGGAGTCGCTATCAAACTCAACATATTTACTGGTAGATGTAACATAATATTAATCAAATCATAAGTGTTATTCTTCTGCCTATAAAATTAGCTAATGAAAGTTGTTGCTTATATCCTCGTGAGTACCGAGGACTGACGGTGTTTGTAATAATATTCGTATAAACTCTTTATGCTATCCAGATGTATATTAACAAAGATTTAAATGAATAGTTTAACATTTAAGGACATAAGCTTATTCACTTTCTTGCAGGGAGTTTGATGAGAATGTCAATATAGCGCTCTCATATCTTTCTATTACCGGGGTTATGTACCCAACGGTTTCTTGGCCAGACACAGTGACTTCCTGGAGTCCTGTTGTCACCGTGAGGTTGCTGGCTGTAGCTTCATATTGACAGATATGAGCGTGTTATTGATCTCCTCATTTAACTTTCAGCAAGAAAGCAAAAAAGTGTATTTCCAAAAATCAAAAACTATTCCTTAAAATGTGTACTACCCAATCCAAACTGAGAGGGGATACATTTGCGTTTCAAATTGAGCTATAACAAATTAACTTAGCGTAAAGGTTTAACGTGAAACGATACACACCCATTGGGAGGGTCGGTGATAATGGCACGGGGGTTGACAAGATCAGAGTCTATTATAACACGACGCTGAGACCCGTCCAAAGAGGCCACCTCGATGCGATCCTTCATAGAGTCCGTCCAGAACATAGTTCGTCCCAAGTGGTCGATGGCGATACCCTCTGGACTATCCACATCTGTTGAGAGAGATACATTACATAAATCAGTTTCCGTGCTTATGAAAACAGCCTTCTAATACACGCCACATGACTGAAAATGAAAGAGTAAAGGATAACAGTGAACATTTACCTGATCTAATGACTGCAATGGGCTCTCCCCCCTGGATGCTGGCCTTGCTGATTGAGGGAGATGTGATTTCAGTCCAGTAGACCATTTTTTCCACACAGTCATAAGCCACTCCGATGATTACCTTCTCCTGCGGAGGGGTCAGCAACCAACAATCATTGAAGTGCACTTTGTTCAAACAAGTGGTCAGAGATAAAAACACGGAGCAGATTTTTTAGACATTAACGTCTAGACATAAATCCAAACAAACAGAGATACACACTGAGCATTAGCAACTCAGCCAGGCTTCAGACCAGCTGCTTTGGAAATCAGCTTAACAAGAAATGCAGATTGCAGTTCTAAAGATGTCAGACTGATGTTAGTAATTAGTGTGAATGTCACCATGTGCCTCCGATAAAGTGCAGGCATTAAATGCACAAAGCAGATGGAAAAATGGCAGAGCTAGAATGCAAATGTTATTACCAGCCAGGGAACGGCTTGTGTAAGAGGCCTAGCTGGTGTTGTATACACGAATGAGAAATCCAAACATACTGTAGTTTATTTTGGATTATTTTTCTCTAGTAGAATCGGAATTATCACACATATCAAATAATCCTGACCTGACATTGTGTCTAAGATGAACTCAGAGTTTCTATCCTCTTAAACTTACATCTTCTTTGTATTTAGATATGTTTCTTGTGCAGCTGTGAAGCTCATGAACAGATATAAATTCAGTAAAAAATGTGATGAAAAATGATATGTCATAACACACATTTTAACCAAAGATCTTTTCATAAACGGAAAAGCTTATTAAAGTGTCTCAGAAAAATGTTGGTTATAAGAGAAAATAAAGATAGTAGACATGGTTAAACAATATCACTTTAAAATGAAAATGTGTTGAAACTTTCTCTCTACAAGATTGATTAAGTTTATTCAGAGAAACTTACAGGGAGATGGAGGACAGCCTTGGCATCGCCCTTCTTCATAACATAACCTTCCAGCGGGACATGCTCTATCCTGCCACTCTGGGCAAACAACAGGTGTGTTCCTGGAGGCAGGGGGTGGACATCGGGTCGAGTGGTAGGTCCAACAGGTGGTGGCACAACACCATTGTCGATACCTACCGGAAACAAACAGAAAAATCAGGGGTCTTGTGGAGGGGGAACCAACCTCAAAACAGTTTAGCAACAGAAATGTTTTCTTGTCAAGAAAACCCCCCTCTTCAAAATGTAGCTTGTAGATTTCTGTTAGTATTTGTGGCTGCTCATTGGTCATGCATATTTGGGCTTTATATACACAGTGGAAGACACTGTTGTTCCTTGTCGTCAAGTGTTAAACACATGAGATTTACTCACACATTGGTCTGCTGCCAGGCCCAGAGCGAGTCCCGGGGATCTCCCGCCCGTTACGGTCCACGCACCAGCAGTGTCCCGTGCTGCCATGGCACTGCATGGGTTCATAGGCACCGTTCTCGTCACATGTAGGAATGTACTGTCCAATGGGAGGTCGGGGGCCCCGCGGACCAAACTCCGACGAACCCTGGAGACTGTCCCTGTGGTTCTCACATTGTGTTTTTGTCCTCTCTGAAGAGAAAAATTAGAAAAATAAGCTCCAGAGTGAACACAGATGCCCTGCAACAATGACACAAACATATTCACAAGTTCATTCATGTCTACTTTTGTCTCTTGCTTTAAATTCAGCTACACATGTCTAACGCCACGTTAGACATGACAAATTCCTTTCGCTATACAGAAGAAAATGAAAAACAGGTTCCAGCTGGTACCAATATACTCTGGCGAGGAACTCATTTTCAAACACTCTTGTTGCCCAAATGGGAAGAATACCCAATTCTGAGAATGAAAATTTTGCTTTGTTTTTTTTAATTATTGAGTCTGCAACTGAATAAAAAAAAAGTATTACTAAAACTGTCGAAACTCCAACTCATGACAGATTCCCAAAACAAACTTGCAGCAGCACAGGCTAAATGTTACCAAACTGGTACACTGACAATGATGTAAGATGTCGGGTTTGCTTGTCAAAAAGTGACGGCATTCCAAAAGACTTACCTTGAGAGCAGTAGAAGCCGTCGCCATAGTAACCTGGCCTGCACTGGCAGGTAAATGATCCCTGGGTGTTATAACACACAGCGTCCTGATGGCACCTGCCTGGCTGACACTCATCTATGTCTTCAGGCAGAAGAGAAGAGGATGACTTAGGACAGAGAAGAATCAGTCATCAACTGTAGAAGCTAAAAAAAAAAAATTCCACATGTCCAATTTGTCACGTCCTTTTATGGTTAGGGATTTCCAGTATGATCTGGGTCAGTCCATGCTCAACGACATCAAGCAGAGGCATGGAAAGAATGGAAACTATGAATGAGGACCAGGCATAAAAAACAACACGCCGATTCATGACCTCCATCTGCTTTTCATGTTTCACTGCTCAATCGCTACAGATGTATTATGTAAGCAATCTCACCACCCCCGGTCCTGGGCAGATGGTTTAACAGTTATACGCTTAAAGTCTATGGAATGGATTTACTTGTGCTCTTGATTTTACTTTTAGCCTGTTGACTAAAAATCTTTCACATTACCGCCAACCATTTTTAAAACATGTCATATGATTTTGGATGGAACCATTAAAAATGCAGGCAGCCATTCATTTCAGCACATTCCTGCTCACAATATAAGGCAATTGCAAGGAGGGAGAGTTTTGAAACACTCTCCTTGTAAACTTAACAAAGGACGCTCTGACACTCGAGGTTTAAGGATGAATTCCCAATTACATTCTCATTGCCCGAAGCTACTCAAATCCCAGGGCTTTCACTAATGTTTTTCCTTCCTCTCCGATGCTTCACTGACAACATCGCTCATGATTGCAATGATTTTTGGCAGCAAACTCTCAAATCTCACATTCTTCTTGCAGACACCAACACGTATAAAGCCTGGAGTGTGCCACAGGTAATTATAGATTTTTAACGGTTTATTTATATTCCAGAAATAATTCAATTATTACATTAGCATTATAATTAATTAACTCTCAACGCTCAATCATAGCTGCTGCTTTGTGCGTTGGATGGCATGTCATGTTTAGGCACACTGCTTACACATCTGTGTAAGGTAGTAGAAGTGTGTAAGACGATCGGTCTTAAAACTCACATAGCTTAAATGGCTACAACTATTATTTTTAATTAGTAATTGACTGGCTAAAATATGCAAAACCACGGATAGAGTCCAGCAAGTGTAATGTTATAATATGAAATTGTTAAAGCTACTAGGCCTACTGAAATGAATATGTTCTATAATACTATGGGAACTGTATTTTACTATTTGAATGTATTGCTCATTAATGTTGTATATTCTGGAACCTTTGCATGAGTCTCATTTTATAGATGTTCTGTAATCTACAAACTAAAGGCAGTTTATTCCAGTTATCATTCTTGAGCATGAGCATATATTTAGTGTCTCTATGCCGTACCTTGGCAGGCTCTGCCATCTCCTATGAACCCTGGCAGGCAGGAGCAGATGTAGGACGAGCCCCCGGAATAGCTGCACTGAGCGCGCTCAGGAATGTCACAGTTATGGGTGCCTTCTTCACAGGAGTCTACAGGTCGCTTAACCTCTGAGGAGAAGAAGAAATACTGTTAATTCATTTTGGTACGGAGCAGTTAAGATTTGTTAGATATGATATAATAACTTGATAGGTTAGAGCATGTCAAAAAGACAAAATGTTACATAACACTTTTAAACAGTTTAACATTTGTTAAATCATGTTACAATGCTTTTGTGATTTTTTATTTTATTTTATTTTTTATCTTAAAGGAATAGTTCAACATTTAAAAACGTTCTTGCTGAGAGATAGATGACTCTCATATCTGTCCGATAAATAAAACCGGTTAGCTTAGCATATGGAAACCTAGCCTCCGGTTTTTGTATGGATTTAACAAGCCAGACACAATGTGTGAATTAGTGAGAATTAGAGGTGGTGGTAGGCAGATTTTGTTACCTTCCGACAGAACCAGGCTAGCTGTTTTCTCCTACTTCTGCTAACCTAACCGGCTGCTGGTTGTAGCTTCATATTTGGTAGAGAATGGTATTGATCTTCTTATCTAACTCACGGCAAGAACACAAATAAGCGTATTTCCCAAAATGTTAAACTATCTCTTTAATAAACTGTAGGTTACAGCTGGTGACATACAGTGATGACCAGAAAAGTGAGAAAAGAAATTTGAGGTCAGGCTTATCTTGTACACTTTTCTGTGACTTTTTTAAGACTCTGAACTGTCCTGATATGGAGTAATGGGTGTATTCATTTGATCTAGGCCCAATGAACACACACCCAATGTAGACTGTAAACCTAATCACACTTTCTGCTAGATAATCTCTGAAATTATAATGCCACTGCAACAGTCAGTTCAAAGTTTTATGTGTGTACTTATGTTTAGTAAGAATACATGTTTTTTTAAATCTTGCTCACCCTGGTCTACTCAATATAATGCATGTTATTAAATTTTATGTCTGAACCTGTACATCCCAAATACTGGGGGGGATTTCTAAAATTTGCATTTACCAACGCAGGTCTGCCCATCATTGCCGAACTGATACCCATCTTCACATTCACAGCGGAAGGTCCCAGGCTGGTTATTGCAGATAGCGTGGGAGCCACAGATCCTAGGATTCTCTCCGCACTCATCAGTGTCTGATGAAGAGAAAAGCCAATTATCATATGCTAATAACTGCCACATTAGGTCCATGTTTGAGTTTGAGGCTCTGAAGTCTGGATTTGTCAAATCAGTGTCCTTCATTATCAGATAGAGATCAGAGGAGAGAGCTTGATTAGGTTTCTTAATTACTAGTGTTTCAAGATAGCATCCGTCTGAGACGCTTCCTTCCTCTTTCGAATGTATGTGCCTCAGAGCCTTTCCTGTCTGGTCCTCAAGGTTGTATAGAGCATGAACTGTGGATGAGGACCACAGTATATATAGGGTTAACCTGGTCTGGAAGTATGGGAGACTTTGTTTACCATGGGGAACTCCCTCTGCTAATTGGTAAAATTGACCAGTTCCCCAGGAAGGAAGGCTTTAGAAAGCCTTTAAAGGACAAATCCAGCACAAAATGAACCTAGGGATTAATAACACATGTATACCGAGTTTGACCGTTCTCTGGGATTTACAGATACAGACGGTTTATTAAAAAGATAGTTTAGAAAGACAGTACCATTCACGTATACAGGCAGGCGCCATCTTGGGAAAACAGTCATGACCAGTTAAACTACGAACGCCATGCAACCAGTAACCAGTAACATAGCTCAAGCATGGCGTTCGTCGTTAGGCTACCGTGGAAGAGTGGTGCTATTTTGAGCCTTGTTAGTGGTATAGAAATAGTGATTTCTTTTTACTTTACCCTTGCCCCAACGACTAGCGTTATAAGGTAATTAGCGGTTTGCGATAAAACTGGTCACATTCGATTAGCATGAAAACAAATCCCAGAGAACGGTCGAACTCGGTACACATGTGTTATTAACCCCTAGGTTCATTTTGCACCGGATTTGTCCTTTAATAAAGGATGGCTCTTAACAGATATGGAAACTGTTTGAATTACTACAAACAATTGGAAACAAAAGTCGTATTATGTCATATTTCAACCTTACCATAACATGTGCGGCCATCACCGTTGAAGCCAGCAGCACACTGGCAGGTGAACTGAGTCTCCTGTCCAGGTCGGCACACAGCGTTGGTGTCACAGCCGTGTCTTCCAGTGAAACATGGGTTCTCCTCTGGCTGCCCTCCTGAGAATTAGGACCATGTTACCACTATAATATCAATTCATGGGAATCCTTGAGAAAAACGAATAACCATTCAACAATAGCCCTAACTTTTAGTAAAACTGTCCTTCGTCAGGATGTTATGTGTTGTAACCTAGGAAGGAAGTGAGCGCAGACCAAAAACAGGAAGACAAAAATTATCTCCATGACCTCACCATTGATATCCCCGATCTTGTTGCTCATGGCGAACCGGATGAGATTATTATTAGCGTCATGCATGACAAAGACCTGGTCCACGCTGAGCATCTGAGTCGGTTTCATGTCTCTGAAAGACTCGCCATGCTGGCAGCTCTGGAAGGTGATGGTCTGACGCCACTGGAACGTCCTGGTGTCAGTGGTGCCATCGGGCGGGCTCACTACGTATTCCCGAGTTGAGGATGAAGTGATTACTGTAAGGTAAGAAACAAGTAGATGTTTTTTTTTGTCTTCTTAATGAATTAGTTATGATTGCAAAAGTCCTTCTTTCGTTTTAATTTTTGGATAAAGAGGTTAGGCCATGTGCAAAAGACAGGAGAAACACACCAGTGACATTTCCATTCAAACAAAGTCAGTCTCTGTTCAAGCTGTATCTTACAGTTGCTGCTGTACTGGTAGATCTCAGAGTAAGGGTCAATCTGCACAGTGGAGCCATGAGGCACCTCAGGGACCCGGCCTTCCAGGGTGGTGCTCACCACCAGGTGGTCGTGCTCATCGATGCCTTTGAACTCCTGCCTGATGGTCAGCTTCTCATTTCCTGGCAAAAAGGTCACCTCAGCCTGCCGTGTGAACTCCCCCCCTACAGAGGACAGGGAAGGGGAGGTTAACTTTAAGACCCTGGCCCTGGATGAACTTTGGCTCACCGCCTTCTTCTCAGCCGAAGTAATGTGAGGGGAATTAAGCTGGACAGAGTTAGTAAAACTGCAGCTGTATGGCAAACTGCTTGTAACCACATTGACATTTGTTTACAGAGAGTTATACTCCCTGAATGTTCACTTTAGTCATTTTATATCCAATTGAAGCATGAGAAAATCACATGAAAAGCTTCTATGTGTCACATTATCAGATAATGTTAGTGCGTTGTACAAATATTTCCCTCACCAATAATACTGAAGCCATTCTTGAAGCCAGGCTGCTCCAGAGCAAATGCCCACCCAATCACACCACCAAGGGCCGACAGGGGCTGCAGTGAGGGTCCAAGGGTGTAAGGGATGTCACTGATGGCCACATAGGAACGGCCATCATTTACCACAATGTACGAGTGGAGATCGTTACTGGTGAACTCCACTGGAGAAGGAGAGTTGCCCACATACACTTTTCCATACACTTTACCATTCATCCTCTGTGGCTTTCCTGCAAAACAAACCAAAACCATCGAAGTTGGTCACAGAGAAGAGCAATTAAACACCAGAGCTGAACCCATAGATTTGCCTGCTGCAATATGCTCAAAGGATTTCAGGAGTAGTGTAATAGACAATTATGGAACATTTCTGAACACAAGAAGTTCATGTCCTCAGCTATCCTATGCCAAAAAAGCCACGCTAGCTAATTTTGGAAAAACATTGCAGCATTACTAGGCTTGGAGACATAATGGTATGTCTCTGTATTTTATGTTTACTGCTCAAAATCCATAACATGAGCTATAGTCTCACAGAATGTGACATGAAAAAAGTATTTTATGCATTTTAACCAGACTCATCCCTCTCCATTTCCCTGAAGCAGTCAAAAATGACAACACTCCACAGTTTCAATCTTGTTTCAACATAAAAAGTGACCACTTAAAGCAGAAGCGTAGCATTACCCTCTGCCAGACACTGTATCCCATTGCCATAGAAGCCAGGTCTGCAGGAGCAGCAGTATCCACTGGAGTAGTCCCTGCAGTCAGCAAACTGGGAACACTTATTTCTATTGCTCGCACATGTCCCCAGGTTGTATGAGAACACTGAAAACATGGAAAAGCAGGGTAAGAATATGTCAGGAACAGCCTATTGATTGAATAACTAATCTTCAATGATAAAAAGAGATTTTAAGATTTTATATCAAAGTACATAGAGTACAAAATTACACTGATAGCTTTCCTCTGTGGACTCACCATCTACATTTATATCGGGGTCATCCACCACCAAGACTTCTTGGTTGTCAGGCTGATGCGGCTGGTACTGAATTGGGTGGACTTCGATCTGCTCCCCTTCTGACTCGTAAGGAGGGTACTGCACTTGCTGTCTATCATTATACACAGGCCTCCTTGCATTACCGGCTTCCTCATAGTCCTCAGGGGGGCCCTGTGGTGTGGCTTCTGTGGGCAGGTCAGTGACCTCACCTGGAGCCACGTTGGTAAAATAGGGAGAAGTTCCAATTTCGTACACCCATATACCCCGCAGGCCAGAGTTGGTCTCTCTATCAGGACAAAAGAGACTTGAAACATTATCCAAACAGCACAACTGTTCAGGAAATGCTGTTCCTGCCATTGGTTGACTTACTCTGTTAAAGCCCTGACGGATGCCTCGTCATCAGTGGTTGTGCGGTAGTATGGCCCCTGACTGGAAAACAGGAAACCCCGCACCGAACCTTTACTGAAGCCAGCATGCATGACCACATTACTGCCTTGTACAGGCGTGGAGGAAAACTGCATCCCATCCCTTGGATACAGGAGAATGGCGTACGATGCAGTCTCCAGGGATGCAATAACCAGCTGGAAGGTGTTTCTCTGTGTAATACAACATTAGAGAGAATGTAAATGACAATTTAAACCTAGGATAACTTGAATAACCATGTGATGCTCACCTTCTTCTCAATGCCATCTCCTCTGCTTTGAGGTTCACCTTGGGTGGCGACATTAACCCAGGTGATCACCACAGCATGGGTGGGACTGACTTCGTCGTCCTCAGGGAAGGCCCTGTTGATGTAATGGGCTGCCTGAGTTAGAACATCAGGACTGGAGTCTTGACGGAAGAAAACCTTCCCCACACCATCACTTGTGTCCAGGTCTCCTAGCAGAGCTGCAATAATACCGAATTTTGGGGGCATATTGCCAAGATATGTCGACTCGCTTGTCGGCTGTGCTGTGGCAACAAACCCATTGGTGTTGATCTGAAATGAAAAGCTCAGGTTGGTAATGGGGATAACAAGTAAAGAGATGATTGCAACACCTTATGACCGTCCTAAGAGTAACTACTAGGATAACAACACATGAAGAACTGTTTCACAGCGGAGGCAAACCCAGTCCAGTCTGACCCACTTTGATCTTTATTCCACACTCATTAGACTAATGAACCGAGTCAGCTGCCATGTCCTACAAAAACGCTAATGAACAAACAAGGTGCCATTTAACACAGATTTTACACACTTTAACGTGAACACATGCATGGGCTTGTAAAAAAGAAAAAAGCTTGCTTCATGTCAAAAACACACGCGCATGCACACACACTTTGCACATAGGACTCCTTCACTTCCTGACCAGGGGAAAACATTAACATTATTCCTGGCCCGGGCCACACTGTTTCCTGTCCTTGCCCCTGACAGCAGCCCCAGAGAGCCTAAAGATTGCACACTAGTCTCCATTACAGAAACGTCCTGCCAAAATGGAAGATAGAGCTGGGAAACTGATCAGTGAGTCTGATCTCGCAGAGAGAGATCTTTAAGGTTAGTGGATACCTGAACATATCGTAAAATATGAATCACATTCAGGAGGAGACAATAAAACCTCCTAATGATTAGAGAATTTTTTTTCTATAATCATGTCTGGTGTGTTAGGCATTAGTGGTTCCTTACAGGGCACAGACAGTTCAGGGTAGTCTCATAAATGAAAAACTAAAATATTTAGGCCATCTTGACCACAGTAGAGAAATATGTTTGTGGTACTGTAAGTGATCTAGTAGTAGTCAGCAGTGGGGAACCCCCACCCCCCCAGAGTGATTGTTATAATAAGGAATTCAATATTCTCAACCTCAGGCTGTGTTAACTACAACTTTTTGCCTCTGCACATCTCCTCTAATAGATCTGCTCCTTGGGTGAGATTGTGCATGAAACGGTTCCATAAGCGATACATTAAACTTCACTGATCAAAGATGAAGTTGTTATCAAAACAGAAATAAGGTTTCATTACATAATTACTAACAAATGTTGAGTTCCTGCCTTTCAAAGGAAATACCCTCTGGATATAATTACTCTCTGATAGCATATTATCACAGGCAGACAGCACAATTAAAACAGAGATGCAGCACTTTTCTTTGAAAAGGAGAATCACAGGGAATAAAGGGCTGTTTGTCTGTCCATTACAATAGTGCAGCTTTCAGCTAAATGTTGTTATTCGATATTGGCTTTTTTCAAGTTATTTCAAAGCTCCACGTGGTTACTGCAAACTGCAAATAAACACATGAAGTCTTTAAGAATGAATTAGGTCACAGATTCACCTCCAAAGTCACTATTTTGCACAGTTTACGTAGGCTACTGTATGTTATCTAGATATTGCAGGATGGGAACATTTTAAACATTCTATATTTGGTTCATATAAGCATCTCTTATTAGACATAGACTTATCATTAGATGCTGGGTAGGATTGCAAAATAAGTACTCTGGCGGTAAAATGATAACCTCAGGGGAAGCTGTAAGAATGCGTGGACACATGCATTCCACAAGATATAGCAACCTCTGTGATAAGTATTATCAATATTACTCCAAAGCATACCCTGTCCCAGATATATATTAAGAAACTTCCAGGTATTGTTTAAGGTTGTTACTACTGACCCATTTTCACGTATAACTGTTTCTTTGGTATGCGCAATTACGCAAGATGGTCCACCCTGACCAATAAATCCCACGCGTTTGTATTGAAATGACAATGATAGTGTACCAAGTTATGGTTTAACTTACAAAGATGCTGTCGAAAGTCCCATCATAAAACAAAACGGGCTTGTCCAGTTCAACTCGGTGCGTCTGGTCATTCCCTGTTTCCAGTAACTGGTCCCTTACGCTTGGACCGTAATGAAAAAGCTCTCCCCGTGTTATGCTCTGCACCGACGCCACAAATCCAAGAAAACTCGCACAGAGGAGCCATCCTTGCTCCTGCCAACCCATTGTTCGTGTTTCAGGAGCAGTTGTTCAGTCCTGTGATTTTTCCAGAGTCCACTAAAGAAAGTCCAGTCAGAGTTTGGGGAAACATGGGGCGGAGTTGCGAGTCGTGCGCTGAGAACTGCTTTCATAAAAGCGACCAGCACTGGAGAGATAAATGAGAGGCAGGTAGCCTATACTTTTCCTTTCATGCTGTTACTTAAACAAAGTGATGTGGTAATGACTGTAGGCTGGCATGCTCTGGGTTAGTTTACTGGACATCTGCAGTGATGGCGTTTGGCCTACTTTGAAAACACAAAACATTGCAGTTATAACAAGGGTTGGTCTTGGACAGATGTAGCCACTGAGGTCAGTTTCACATCACATCCCTTGATTTAAACCCTGACTTGCAACTCATTGTTCCAGTATTGCCAATACAGTAGAAAGAAGCTATCACTGTTTAGGTGATAAGGTACTATAACACAGGGGCCACTGTGTGGGAGGTCCAAGTACACGTCTCCAGAGGGACAACACTGGACTGTATTAGCAGATTTGGATACAGACCAAGGGGCCATCAGAGCATAGACATCAGAGCATGGACCAGTTACCAGCAACAGAGCCTCATGGCCGGTTTGATTGAAACATTATGTAAAGGACAATATCACAGAGCACTGTACCATACACTAATCATTTGAGGCATCCCGCTGTGGCTATCAGACTCGACTCCAGCTGGGATAATGAGGGGCATGCTTGTAATATGGTTCAACTTGGAGCTGTTTCTGCCCTGCTAACGGATGGGCAGTCATCCATCCAACACTTTGGTCCACTTATCTGAGCAACTGTTGGCCACATTGCCATGACATTTTAATATGGGTATTCATGGTCCCAAAGATCTGTAATTAATTTGTGTGACCTCTGACCTTTTGTTTGGCACAAACATCAGCCAAAAAAATGTATTTTGCCAACACTTTGGACCATACCTATGTACTTTGAAAATGATAATAAGATAACAAATGACCTCTCAATAAATGACGATATTTCCACTAGATTTGGTATAGACAATCATGACCTACAGATGATTATATTATTATTATTCCATTATATTAGGCCAGGTTGGAGATATAATCCCTCCACCTAGTCCTGGGGCTCCCCCGAGGCCTCCTCCCAGCTGGACGTGCCTGGAACACCTCCCTAGGGAGGCGCCCAGGGGGCATCCTTACCAGATGCCCGAACCACCTCAACTGGCTCCTTTCGACGCAAAGGAGCAGCGGCTCTACTCCGAGCTCCTTATTATTATTATTATTATAATATATGATGACATAATGTATTTGGTGACCCCCTTTACCTTTTCCTATGTTCACCGCAGGCCAAGATTTCATTGCACAAGAGATATCAAAACTACTTTCAGTTTTGTATCATTGATCCTTCCTTGCCTGGTAAATAACAGTACCCCTCAGGAAGAGTAAACTGACCTGCACGTGTGAAACTGGCAGAATGCCTCCTGTAAAGGTGTCAGAATGAAAAATATGTGTATTTTGTTGCACAAAATTATGTTTTCTGTGTAATCTTTTTCTTTTGAAGTACTTTCACCATCTCCGGCCTTTAAAAACTTCAAGGGAATTTTAATCCAAGATGAAAAATTTAAATGAATCTGGTCAAACTGCTCTCATCTCACGCCCAAACTAAGACCATAACTTGTGATAAAGGGTCCCAAGTAGACACTGATTTGTTTTAAGGAATGGCAAGGCAAATAAGTAGGAAACCATAGAGGACTTTTGTGGAGCTACCCTCTTGCACCACCCTCAGGCCAAAATATATGATGGCTATATTGCTGTGTAATTTACAGGGAGATACATTCCTGTGATTCTAATGATTCAATTGCCTTTTCTTTAGCATCACCCTCAGGGGAAACCTTCCATTTTTAGCCTCTCTTGTAGGGCTTTAAGATGAGTCTTTCTCTAACAGCAGTATGAACAAGAACATCTTGTGGGGCTTTATCTTGCTCTTGTATGTTCTGGTGAAACAAATAACCTAAACAGCCATAATATCTTTTTTATTTTAATATGTTTCTGTTTTAAACATACTGGAATTGTCTGGATTGTTGGACTGTATCTCAATTAAACCTAAAAAAAATTAAATTTTCTGTTAGCTGCTAATGTTCTTAAATAGTTTCATGTCAGGACTCCAAAATATACAGACAATATGCCACAAATAAAATGTCATATTTAGTCTCAGTCACCAGGTGAAAAGATTATTTTTCACTGCAGATTTTGAACCATACTAGTAGTACATAGTAAACAGCAGTATGCATTATGTTTGTACTAAGAGGTTGCTTAGAGTCTTATATATCGATCTACAGTTCATCAGATCAGATAGCCGCCACGTAGGATACTTTTTCTCATGTGCCACAAAGGCTGAACTTAGCTGTCATCTTAAGACATTTATATATAAACCAGTTCATTTTTGAAAAGATCATTTTAAGATGTACCATGCAGCAACATTTTCCTGGATACTGTAGTATTTTGGAAAGAGACCATTCATAAATAAATTAAACATTGTATATTTGTTTCCTTTGTATTTCTTACTTTTTGACTGTGTCATCTGGTTTTAGTAGCCTGTGTTACATTATTTCTCCCGCTTTCTCCCTCTCAGCCTTTCCATCTTTACAAAGTTAAAAGGTGCCACCTTCTGGTCATTTTTTATCAAGTTTGCATTTGTGGTTTCTGAATATATTCTCCATGGAATTAAAACGTTTTCAGAGATGATCATACATTGACACACATACCGTAAGTACATTAACACCAAAGCGGTATATGTATTTGTATATTTTATAATTCAACAAAATATGCCAAAAATATTTTTCAAAGGATGTTTGTGTGAAATTTGAACGTATTCATTTGGACTGCAGGACTTGCCAACAGTGCTTTGAAACAAAAAATAGTTCACATAACAATAACTACACTTGTCTTCATATTTACTATCTAACACTGCCAATATTCAATGCACTGAGTGTGTTCTCTCTGAGCGTGTTGCCTGGAAACCAGTAGTGGACTGGGATCTGATATGTCTGACAACAGGAAGGCCCTACAACGCATCATCGCTACAGCACAGAAAATCATCGAAGCACAGCTCCCATCACTGGAGGAAATTCACAGAACCCGCTGTAGCAAGAAGGCCCTAAAGCATTTGCAAGGACCCAACCCATCCTGGACACTGCCTCTTCACCCTCCTGCCATCTGGCAGGCGCTACAGAGCACTCTATGCCCACACCAGGAGGCTAAGGAACAGTTTTTATCCACATGCAGTTTCACTCCACCTCCTCTGCCCCCCACCACCCTAACCTGTGTGCTAGTGTCAACACATTAGTCACTGCAAACTATTTTTATGGGTACAAGTGCAATTTGCATATCATGTGTAACTATCTATTTATTTGATGTATTTTAGTCTTTTTTTTAGCTGTGGGCATCTCAGGTTTGTTCCAAACAATGTCTCGTTGTATCTGTGTACAATGACATATTAAAATAAAAATCTATCTATCTGAAGTGCCATTTCATCACCACTGTATTATTTTTCTTTTTTTATTAACAGACAAAACTGGAGGTGTGAGCCATTTAAAGGGCTGGAGCCAGACTGAGGGAATTATGGGGACAAATAAGGCATTAAATAGTTAGCATTTGTTATTAATAATTAATTAATTAATAAATAGCATTTTTTACGACATGTTTTGCTTCCATATCTAAAAGGCTTTCAGCTAGTTCTCCGTCATTATTATATACTAGAGATGGCCTGATACCATTTTTTGCTTCCCGATTCCGATACCTGAACTTGCGTATCGGCCGATACTGAGTACCGATCCGATACCAGTGTGTCATATATTTTATTATGTTTTAACAACTGTATACTACTATCCCTGTATGGATGTGATATGATTTCTATCTTTGTTGTCGGTCTGGCTCAGGTTAAACTCTTTGTGAAACATGAACAAACACAAACAATGAACGCCACAGAATTTTCTTTTTTTATCCAGTTTGACAGTCAGTTATAACGGAAAAAGAACATAAATAAACTACTTTAACGTCGATTTTCTTTAGGGCTTTATTACGTGGTATCGGATCGGTGCATGAACTCCAGTACTTCCCGATACCGATACCAGCATTTTAGGCAGTATCGGAGCCGATACCGATACTGTTATCGGAACATCTCTATTATATACAGAATGATAGTGTAAAAATGTCATAATGTGGCAAGTCATAATCATTCAAAGAGGGAAGTACTGTAGCTAACAGCATCCTGTTTGTGTGGTGCCTGGGTGGTAGTGGCCCTGTGTGTGAAAAGATGAATGTATTACAGCAGTCAAAAGGTGAGCTAGAGTGACCTCCATCCTTGACCTTCCTCATGTTCACATGCCCCAGTCCTGTGAAACAAAAACCCAGACCGCTACTAACCACAACAAACCTCACTGAGGTCTGTGTGCAGTGCAGATTAAATACGTTTATCCTCAGATCATAAACCAAAATTCTGTTTCTCTGACCATGCTTGAAATACTCTTGGGGACTCTGGGGACTGTGATTGTACACATAAAGATCAGATTATTCATCATGAGAGCTACTCACCCTGTGAAAACAGATGTTTAATGTCTTCCTTTGTTCTAGCAGAACTTTCTGAAGTCCAAGAAAACAGCCATGGTGTTTCCCAGGCAGAGAGGGTCTAATCAAAAATGCTATATTTTTTTGGAGCTTGACTCATGGTCGGGACAAAAAGTCAGAATATGTTGACCCTTGCTGCATTGACCGTTATTTGACCATTTAACATCATGTCAAGGCTGGATTACTCCTTTAAGCATTTCATGATCTTTCACCATGACTTATAATTCAACATAAATTGAATCTATTTTATTAGTACAAATTGTATTTATTTATTTTTTATATAGCCATAACTCTAATATGTAATGTTTAAATGTAATGTAACATCTTCCTTCACAGCAGTTTACTGCTACACTACATGTTACTGTGATATTGATCCTGTGCCCCTTTTTTTATGTAAAACTTAGTTTACTTAGTTTAACTGTATTTACTTTAGGCCTACATGTAGTACGTGAATGTGTTGTATATGTTGTTTATATACTCTCCAGTGTTGAATGATGATGAGGATTTTGTATGTGATACATTTTTCATGCACCTTAATAAAATGAAAGTCAATAGGCTACATCTAACTCACATGTAGCTCTGGGATGCTCTCTGGGGATCAGTAGAGTGATGGGAAGTCCCATCACAGGGTTAAAGGTACAGTAGTGTGCGTCAGCTGATGCGTAGCGTCACGCAATGAGCGCAAGGGGTTTTGGAGGAGGCGGAGGTCGGTCCTTGCACTGCACTGAGCTCCTAGCTGCAGTCCTGAGCAGCTTCCTGCCCGCCGCTGCTCCTGACAAACGGCTCTTTCTCATCACTGATCATGTGCCTCACTCTCTGGCTGTCTCTGGCTGCGCAGCAGGAAGTTGGCGTTGTTTTCTTCCCCTTGCTTTTCTTTTCTCCCTGCTCTTGACAGTCCCATTCACAGCATTATTTCCGTGTTATATTTTTTGTTACTTAACCCCACTCTGCGGGACCCGAGAGCCGAGAGGCTGGCGCTGTAAAGCCCCGTCTTCCGCACCGCTCCAGCTCCCTCCTCCCCCGGCCAGGGAGAGCAGGTTCATGGAGGCCTTGGTGGAGGAGAAGGAGCCATCGCCGATGGATAAATCTATGCCTCTGCCTACCTTGAGCCCGGCACTGCCCCCCTACGTCACCTTGGGCCTGACGGTGGTCTACACCGTCTTCTACTCCCTCCTCTTCATCTTCATTTACGTCCAGCTCTGGCTGGTCCTGCGGTACCGACACAAGCGCTTCAGCTACCAGACTGTGTTCCTGTCCCTGTGCCTGCTGTGGTCGGCCCTGCGCACCGTGCTCTTTTCCTTCTACTTCAAGAACTTTGTCACAGCCAACACTTTGGGGCCCTTTCCCTTCTGGCTGCTCTACTGCTTTCCTGTCTGCCTCCAGTTCTTCACACTCAGTCTCATGAACCTTTACTTTGCCCAGGTGAGTTGGCTTAGCTGCTGTCAGTACAGTCATAGGGGTTCATGTCGTGTCACTTACGTATCTGCACTTGTTTCTCTCTAATGTATATTGATTACTGAGTCCCGGAGAGATCTTATTTATGGTCCCCCTTCCACTTAAACATGTATTTTACTTATTGTTGATTCATCTCGATGTTTGACCTCAACGTACAGAATGATGTATGTGCAGAGTTTGACCTTTATCCTGAGTTTAGACGTGTCCTGCATATAGCAGGATTTTGTGATATCACAATCAGTTTTTAAGCCAGTTGTGGTCCAATATGTAACTTGAAACCTCCAGTGCACATACACTGACAATGGAGAGTAGGAAACCTTTTGCATCCAACAATTACACTTTTGAAAGAAGAAATGCACATTCATGGATTCTGGATTATTTTTTATTTTTTTTTAAATGAGGCCAAAAAAGTAGTTAGGATACGTTAGGAAATGTTCACAAGGTCATTTTATATGTCATAAAACATGTATGGAGGGGATCTTTAAACGTACACTGCCTGCATGTGAACTAGTGGCTGAAACTAAAATATAAAATGGCTGAATAACATGAAATTAAACAGTATGCAATCATTTAGAGATAGAGACGTCAAAAACCATTAAACTAGGACTGGGAATATGGTTGAAATTTACATCACAACAATATTAAGAATATCTTATAACTAATACTAATGATTACTTTCCACTATTGAGTAATTCGTCAATTGTTTTTCAATGAATTACCTAATCGATTATCATTATTTTAATAAGAAATGGTGTACAAAGTCCATCACAAGCTCCCTGATCTCAATGTGGTGTTCTCCAACAGTCAACATGATTTTCTAACAAACCAGCGATTGTTTGACATCATTGCTTGAGAAGGGATTATCAGAATTGTTGATGATTCATTTGCTGTTAATCCACTAATCAGCTCAGCTCTCAATGTGAATATTTTCTCAACACCAATACATATCTAGATATGTATTCAATTACAGAATGATCAATGATGTTCAGAGCAGTGACACTGGATTGCCATTCATTTGCTTTACATAAAAAAAGGTTTCATTTAGTGACTTTTTAATTAAAACTTGCTTTAAATCTGAATGGTGAATTTGAAGAATGTATCAAATCAATAATATAACATCGATATCAACACTAAATTATCGCCCAGGCCTACCTGCTGCAGTGAATACATTTGATACAACACTCTAATAGTCACTAATATTAAAAGCATCGGATAGCAAGGACCCTATAGGGCTGTCCACTAAATATTACCCGTTGCTACAGGTGTAATACACTCTCATTCAGATCAGCTACAAAGTGCAATGCAATGAATAATTCCTTCATACTGTATGCTTATTTCATCCAGATATCCAATCCAACAGCTTCTCTGGCCTCTACCTCAAGCTTATTTTTAGCATAATTCTTTTGTGCTCGTTTTGAGTCACAGTTGCGAGTTGAGAGTGTCAACGGCACCGCTGTTTCCAAAGTTCACCACTCTGCTGTTTGCAACTGTGAGGTTCCTGTTTCAGTGTCTTTTTTTCGTTTCTTCAAATAGCAAGAATACAGAAGTGAAAATGGCCTGCCTAAAAACAGTGTGACGCGTTTGCATGATGATGATTTCTTTTCACAGGTTGTTTTCAAGGCAAAGTCGAAATATGCACCAGAGCTTTTGAAATACAGGTACATACATTTACTAGATTTCATTTGCCATTAAATGAGTATATATAAAATCCATGTACTATCTTGGCTATATCCTTTTTGGGGTGAATAATATGTTTCCTGACCCACAGGCTTCCGCTGTACCTGCTCTTCCTGTTCATCAGCCTGGTGTTTTTAGTAGTGAATTTAGTGTGTGCCCTGCTGGTGAGGATGTCCTCTGCAGAAGCCCACACCATCGTGCTCGTGAGGGTCGCCATCAACGACACACTTTTTGTCCTGTGTGCCATCTCGCTCTCCTTGTGTCTTTACAAACTCGCTAAGATGTCACTGGCCAACATTTACCTGGAATCCAAAGTAAGAAATACTTCTCTGTCCTGTGTGGCTCTGAAAGGGGCATTTGGGGGGAAAAGTAGTAATTAAAACATAATTTTATGCTTTTTACGTAAGTGATTGTTTCCTAGCAACACAGTGTCGTTCTTGTGCACGACTATATCTATATTTACACAAGCCAACAAAACTGATAGCTTGTGCCTGAAATTCAAAATGTATTACTATTCTTATTTTCAGTTTCCATGTGGTTTTTATATGATTTCCTACATGTTGTAATCAGATGATATGTAATTTCTTAACGCAACTCGTCAAACTGTGCAGGGGACGTCAGTGTGCCAGGTGACAGTTATAGGAGCCATCGTCATCCTCCTGTACTCTTCCAGGGCCTGCTACAATCTGGTCGTCCTGGGACTCTCAAACAAGAGCATTACCTCCTTTGACTACGACTGGTACAACGTTTCAGACCAGGTGAACCACCTGAGGTCATAATTCCATAAGATTTGAGTTAATGTGAAAATAATGGGCTTTTTCCTTAGAGCATCGGTTGACTGTTCAGGCCAGTTGATCATGTGTAATGATGCGTACCAAATGGATGCGAGTTATGACTGTTATGGGAGAAAGCTATTTGTTTTTTTTGAAAATGTTTGCCTCCCTGGTGGCTTTTTCTCTTGTGATGATTGTGATTAGGAATACAGTTCCCTCCGTCTCTGGGTAATAGAGTAGGCCATTTCAAAAGTGAATGTGTTACGTTTTGTTTTTCAGGCAGATTTACAGTCGACACTGGGCGACACTGGCTACATCGTCTTCGGAGTGATCTTGTTTGTATGGGAGCTGCTCCCCACTTCTCTCGTAGTTTTCTTCTTCAGAGTTCGGCAGCCCGACCTAGACAGGGTGAGTCAAGCAAGTACCCTCAGCCAGTGGTTTCCAACCTGGGGATCAGGGATCCTTAGCCTCGTGAAACTGTCCTGAGCTCGCTGATCAGATCAGTCTGGCATCTTGAGACAGAGAAAATTTGGAGCCGTTCGACCGTCCGACCAATCAGCGTTGGTTTTGAGGCGGGTTTAGGTGTGATGCAACGAGAAGCAACTGTTCAGTCTAAACAACGTGGCGGCTTCCACGGATGAGATGAGCGTAGCTATCGCGCAAGTTTTATCCAAATTAGAAAGTATTCCTTCATTGAAAGAAGAGCAAAAAACGGCACTGGAGGCTTTTCTCGGAGGAAAAGATGTTTTTGCTCTTCTCCCGACTGGTTTTGGCAAGAGTTTGATATATCGATCTGATTGGTTGATTTGGCCCGTCTATCACCAACATAGGTGGTGATAGACATGGTTTATCCAATCAGCTAACCAGTATTTTCGCCCCTTCCTAAATGTTCTCCAATGGAAAGTTCCCAGATGGGTATGCCGAGCAAATGCGAAACAATCCATCTGGCGGAGTCAGGTTAAGGGATCCTCCCCGGGGTCGCAAGATGATTTTTATAAGGAAGCTGATTAATTTATACTGTAGTTCAGCTCCAAATCAGCCTCTAAAATGTAGTCAAGTTAAAAAAAGGAAAAGTCAGTTGTGGTCATGAGGCACACAGGTTGGGAACTGTCCTGAGCCATAAGCAAATTATGTGAAATACAGTCTAAAGGTTTTATAATGTAAGACTATGATATCTTTTCTCGTTTTTTTTTATTTGTGTGGGTGGCTTGTCTTGCAGAGTGGCTCTGGGCTTCCTGGTCATGTCTTCTCCTCCAGGGCTTATTTCTTCGACAATCCACGGCGTTATGACAGTGATGATGACCTGGCGTGGAGCGTCATGCCTCAGAACATCCAAGCCAGGTAAAAACACCACAAAGTAGGAATGGGGCAAAAGGAAGAGAGGTCAAATGGCGTTGTTTAATGGATGTTCGTTTATTTGATTCGCCAGTCTGGCTGCTGACAGTTACGAGTGGGGGAGCCAAAGCAGCAGCGGCATCGGCGCCTACATCGGAGGGGACAACAGTTACACCCTCCCACCTCCTCCAGAGGAGCTCAGCCATTACTGACTGGAGTTCACGGCGACTCCTGCTGACCTGTGGCATTGTTCCTTTATTTGTATATTTTTGCACAGTCTCTCTTAGTGACAGAGGCACATGGGCCTGAAAGTCGCCCTCCACTCGATACATTCAGTCTTCTATTTTGTCTAGAGAAGAACTAACTTTTCTGCCAGTATATGAATGTTCACTGATTGGACATTCATTTTGCACACTCCTTGTACAAAATAATCTAATTCTGACTGCTTTTAAACAATTTCACTGTATAGTTTATATTAAATACCTCTTAATATATTTCCTGATTTTTGTAATATGTACTCTATTACTATTTTATGTAATGTCTTTTTCATACAGAGGATAATCATTTAATTGATATTAAAACAGTTTAAATGCTGGGAAAGATGCAGTTTGTTTTTAATAATACGCAAATACTTTATTGCTAAATTGACAGTCGGTTGCTCATGTTTTCCTTTATATATTTATTTTTCAGGACTTTGAAAACTGTCCACCTCCTGGGGGGAGGGGGGTACAGTAAGGATGGGACGCTGTTGACTTTAGTTGAGAGGAGGTAATCGGGCGGTGGAAGGAGCACTTTGAGGAACTCCTGAATTCAACTAACACACCCTCTAGAGCTGGAGGCTGATGGGGGTTCGTCGTCAATTTCCTCGGTGGAAGTCCCTGAGGTAGTCAAACAACTCCACTGTGGCAAAGCCCCAGTGCACCTGGGGATCTGTCTAGAAATGCTGAAAGCTCTAGGTGTGGAAGGGCTGTCTCTTCAGTGAAAGTCTTGACAGTGCCTAAGGGGTGGCACACTCGTGGTGGTTCCCCTGTTCAGAAAGGGGGGACCAGAGAGTGGGTACTAATTACAGGGATATCACACTTCTCAGCCTTTCTTGTAAAGTCTACTCCAAGAGACTGGAAAGGAGTGGTTCGGGCCAATAGTCGAACCTCAGATTGAAGAGCAACAATGCAGATTCCGTCCTGGTTGTGGAACAACGGACCAGCTCTTCACTCTGCAAGGCTCCTTGAGGGGGCCTGGGAGTATGCCCAATTGCCCATCCTGGAGAAGACGTATGACCGGCTCCCCCGGGAGATACTGTGGGAGGCTCTGCAGGAGTTTGGGGTGAGGGGGTCCCTTCTCAGGACTATCCAATCCCAGTACGTCCAAAGCAAGAACTGTGTCCGGGTTCTCTGTAGTCGGACTCGTTCCAGGTGAGGGTTGGCCTCTGACAGGGCTGCGCTTTTTCACCAACATACCTGCAAACACACCTGCTGAAAAAGGTGACACATTTTACATTTAGTGTTTACTAGCTAACGGTAGGCTAACGCTACCTGCTGTCAAGTGCAGTGTTTACTTCCATGACATGCGGCAATGTTTAGGTTGCCTCTAACGCCCGCTTTTTCCGAGCATCAGAAAGAAGCGCAGGCATTTCATTGGCACCGAAACCGCGTTGGAATTCAGTCCGGTAGATAACGGTCGTTATGGACCGGTGCCGTATAGCACCGGGTCTCGGACACCCCCGCCCCACAAAATAAAAAACTCTTCGGATCTACACATCCACGTGGATGACATTTTCCCATTCAAAACGGCGATTTTTACCGTAAAGCTGACTTGTTTGCAGGTATGCACCAATCCTGTTTGTGATATTCTTGGACAGGCGTTTTGAGGCGTAGTCGTGGTGGGGAGGGGTTGCAGTTCAGTGGGCTGGGGATCTCATCGCTGCTTTTTGCAGATGATGTGGTCCTGATGGCATCATCGGTCGGTGACCTTCAGCACTCACTGGATCGGTTCGCAGCCAAGTGTGAAGCGGCTGGGATGAGGATCAGAACTACTAAATCTGAGGCCATGGTTCTCAGCAGGAAACCGATGGAGTGCCTTCTCCAGGTAGGGGATGAGTCCTTACCCCAAGTGAAGGAGTTCAAGTACCTCGGGGTCTTGTTCGCGAGTAAGGGGACAATGGAGCGGGAGATTGACCAGAGAATCAGAGCAGCACCGTTGTGATGAAAAAAAGAGATCTAAGCCGAAAGGCAAAGCTCTCAATCTAAGAGCTCAATTTTGGTTCCTACACTCACCTGTGGTCATGAAGGCTGTGTCAAGACCCAAATTACTAAATCACGGGTACAAGCAGTCAAAATGGGTTTTCTCAGGAGGCTGGCGTCTCCCTTAGAGACAGGGTGAGAAACTCAGTCATCGTGAGGAACTCAGCCACTGCTCCTTCAGTCCCTCCAGGATTTCGCGATCGCGCCAATTCACGCAAATTCATCCAATCGCCGCGAATTTGGTGCGACCCGCAATTTTGACCAATCACCGCAACTTTTCCGCAAATTTGACCAATAACCTTAAGTTTCCCGCAACTTCAACCAATCCCAGCAGTCCCACGTGCCGTCAGTATGTGATTGAGCCAATGACCAAGTGGGAGTGAGAATGGCCACAGGTTGATCATTTCCTTGGTTTCTGATGAAGACGAGACGTGCGTGACTGACTCGAACATCTCACATTTACCAACAAAACATTTCAGACCGTCTTGCCAACCTGTATACATTTTAACATCAATGTACGCTGTGACGTTTTTTTTTTTTCCTCTAAAGTCGCTGAAAGCTGCTGCTGTTTCAATCCTGTCGGCTTTCTGCAGTGGCTGGGGCTTCTCAGCTCGCGAACACACACACACACGCTGCAGGAAAAACCGGAGATGAGACGACACGATGACCTAAATTGAGGACAGCTATGCTCGTTATTGTAAGTGCAATGATAAGTTAAAGTCCAATAAGTAACGTTACTTTATCAAACCATGAATGTGTGTCGCAGGCCAGGTTAGGAAATTAACGAACAATGTAAAGATCAACAAGCTACTGACAGACATTCAATATATTACTTTTTGTCTTAAATCCACCAGACATTTTCATATTATACCAACATTTTCAGCATCCTGAGCCTTTTTGGTAAGGTTACTAGGAAATCTCAGCCCAAAGTAATTTTATTCTCCCCAAAACAAGTTTCCTTTTTATTTTTAAAGAACTATAAAAAAAAAAAGAAAAAAAAAAAATCGCAACTTTTTTTGCAACTTTCACTGTCTCCCGCAACTTCATTGCAACAAACATACAAAAGACATCGCAACTTTTATCACAACTTTTTACAAAAACTCCCGCGAAATCAGGCATTTTGGGCTGCAACAATCTCAAAAAAAGGCCGCGAAATCCTGGAGGGACTGTCCTTTGCATCGAAAGGAGCCAGTTTAGGTGGTTCAGGCACCTGGTAAGGATGCTGGTTGTAACTGAGTACAGCTGAAACTGGTTCAGAGTTGGACATTAAAAGCCCAAACATCCTTCTGATAATGGAACATTAGAATTTGTGGCAGAACAAAAAGACCAGTATTTTAATGATGAGCCGTTTTTAATAAATGGTTGCATTTTAAAAGCACTAAATACATTATGTACCCAGGAATCTAACCGAAAACAATACTTTCAAATTTAGAAAGTGATTTGTTTTGTATATATGTAATATAAAAACATTCTCACAATGTATGTACTTGCAAGGCTCACGTTTAAGAGATTGGAAGTCTTGGAAAAGGTCTGCATTGGTTTTAAAATGTTAGATTAGTGACTCATTTTTATTAGAGCACTAATTTGTTTGTCATCTAATGCATACATTGTAAATATAAAGCCATTGATCACTTCAGCCATCAAAGGCTAAAACAAATGGTACATAGTGCAGGAGATTAAATAACCTTAGAAAAATCCATTTGCAAAGCCATTTATACAATAATGTACTGGGTGATAGTAGAATGTGCCACATGATCAATATAACACTTTAATCACATTAGGGGCTTTCCGACCGGAGGGATTTTTGCAGTTCTTAGAACTAAACGTTCCTAGAACACTTTTTTCGATTTTTAAGTTCCTCTGGCCTCAGTAGCGTACTTTTTTAGCTCCTACTTCAGAGCAGGGTCTTTTCCTTTTTCCTAGGTGTACTTGATTGGTCGAATTTATAAGTCACGCCCACTGCCAACTCGGAAACTTGCAGACAGAGCAACAAAGGGACATCTTTAACAATTTTCACCATCTTATTCATCATTAAATTCACTTCTGACAACGTTTTAGGCGAGAAATTAACTGTTTAGATTTTGAATATAGGCAGTCTTGCGAAAATTGATGCCGAATTGGCAATTTGCTTCAAAGTTTTCGGAGTTCAGAAGCCCCATCAAGTGAGGCGACAGCCAGCAAGCGCCTGCCCCGGCTTCTAGCTCGTCGCTCGGCCAGTCATGCTCGGACACCTCGCGGTAAGCTGGAGGTCTCTCAGACCGCTCTCGTAAATAAGAGGCTTTTTTATTTCGCCGTTGATGGTTCGTTTGTTTAAATATCACAACACATGTCCATCATAAGATTAACGGGAACCTGTGGTTAACTGTCTTTTCGGAGTTAAACTCCACAAGCGTGTCCTGCGGCTCGCCGGCCGTCACACACACAGTCTCACACACACACACACACACACACGTCCACAGCGCAGCAGCAGGCAGAGGTGGGGTCTGTTCCGAGTATAATAAAGCCCCGTCTGTGTTGAGCAAAACATTACGTGAATTACTATGAGAATGGACGTGCATTTAATATAGGAAAAGTGCACAAGTATTAGCATCATTTGTTGTTGTTGTTGTATGTGACGATGCTATAAAGACCGTTGCCGTGCTTGCGTCACTCTCTTACCCCTCCTACCAGTCCTTATGGCCACTTGGCCAGTGGGAATGCAAACAGAAAAAAAGATTTTGGGGGAGAGTAGTTCTTAGAACTGCTTAGAAGTGTACTTTTCCTCTAAAAAGTACAAGTACTATCCGGTCGGAAAGCACCTATTATCTTATTTTCAGTTTTAGTGATATTTGCTGATACGCTGTAGTTTTCAGAACAGTAAAGACAATGATTGGGGGGAAAAGTTGAATTTGCTGATGGTTGTCCTAAAGCTAAGTATGTTTTTCCTCTCACTTCTCAGAGTGAAGAATTTTATTTCCATCATAGGAAATCTAATTAATGCTGGGGTCCAGAAAATCAGACAAAACAGGTGGAATACACTGTAGGCCTGCAGAGGGCAGCATGAAACTACATATAGTGCAAACAGGACAGCTTGAGAGGCAGTAGTCATACTGCTGTCAGTTGTATGTTTTTCCCTAAAGCTGTGCTAATTTAAATGAGTTGTATTAAGAGAGTGTAGGAGGCACAAGGCAACAAATGACAGTTAGCATCTACTGTGCTGAAAATAATTGAATTCAAACTAAGACCAAACAATTTCTCTCAGAAAAAAGGTTGTTTTTTTAATTCAGATCAGTCCTCGTATTATTGCAACCTCAAGTACATTTTGCAATACAGTAGCTTATAACAGCTAATTCCATGTGAAAAGCATAACACATTAAGCATATGCAGAACACTGTACCTTTAAGAAATTAACTGCAAAACAATATGCAAAAGATGTAGATTCTCTGGAAGCTTAATTCCTGTTGATTTTCTGAAAATGTAAGCTGTAAGCGCTTTTCACCAAAGAGGTGAAAGGGGTAAAAGACAAAAAACACACAATCCCTTTCAGTAAAATGTCATGACATTCAAGGTCCTCTGGGTTGCCCCAGTTTGCGGAAAACAAACAGAAATCACTGTTTTTGTTTGTTTTGTCTCCATAAGAATGGATCTTCCACCCACTCACGCAAAAGTCTGCCGTTTTGCCATGTAACACACACACACACACACACACACACACTCTCTCTCTCTCTCTCTCTATAGGCCACTTTACAGATAGAGCACTTAATGGCTGTAGGAAATGCAGGGCCCCCCTAGCTGGGATCTGATGGTTTACCAAGTTCAACCTTTACTCCTTTTTCTCCTGCACCTGCACACAGAGGAAACACAAACACAAGATATGATGTCAAAAGCATAAAAAACCCCAATGAGGGCCTGAAACAATGGAAGCAGGATTGTGTAGTTTGTACATCAAAACCTACCCGTTAAGTACTTTTCTTTAGCTCTGGCACGCTCATCTGCGTCAAAATACCACACCGTGATGGCATACCTGCGGAGACAATTAGAGATAGAATAAGTCACTGCATAATAGGCCGGATGATCTGAGTGTGTGCAGTGGACCGACTTGGATGCTGACCTGGTGGCAAAGGCGGGCTGAACCTCGTGAGGGTTCCGTCTGTCAGACCAGAACAGCAGCAGACGGTCAAATTTGGGCTCTATGTCGGCAAACTGGGCCTTTCCTTCTGGGAAGATACGAAGAAGGCCACCGTGCTCCTGAAAGACCAGAACAAGAAGAAACAACCTCGTTATGTATACAAATCAGAACAAAGCAATAGCAGGAAGGTAAGGAGACTGTAGTGAAGCCTCTCCAGTGATCACGGGGTTTTTTTTAAATTTTTTTATATTCCTGTTGTGTTCATCCGCATTGAAAAGTAAACATTCAGGGAAAGCAGATGAAGTCTCTTAAAAACTGCATGTATCACTCATACGAAAGATCCACTTAAATATATCTCATGTCGGGCTTTCAAAATTATGAACATAGGACAACAATGTTAAGGAAAAGGGTTGTCCAACTAAGGGCTAAGAGGAAAGCTCAGGATCGGAAGCAACAGCGGGGGGACGGCTTTCCTGTGGAGGGATAGGAAGAATAACCCACAGGAAAACTGCTCTAGCTGGATAAAGGACCTGGAGAGTGAAAAAGCAGATTGCTGCAAGCGTGCCGCTTAAACTCTCACACAGCTGATATGATAGGCCCCTCTCTTCACACGCAAACCAGCAGAGCAAAAAGGTTCACACCCTTTGTCGGGAAAGTAATGCTATTCCCATTTATACTATTTGAATGGGGGGGAATGCCGGTGGTGTGACAAAACTAAATTAAGCACAATGGGGTCATAGAAGACAGGAGAATTATTTTTCTTTTTGCAACATGTAAGCAGCTCAAGCACCACTGTTTTTTATCAACTGTTTGACTGCACATAAAGCCTTACATTCAGGCTGGCAGCCTGTAAATGATAAGAGTGAGCACAGGATGACCCCTTGCCTGCAGGGCATTATCTTCTGATCTACATCAAGCTGAATTAGACTAAATGCAAATGACAATACATTACAACCCAAAGATGTGATGTACGTTAAAAGTCTGGATGGATACAAGCAGTATACTGTATGATACACTATGCTGTAACCCAAAACAGACCCCAACTGACTTTTGAAATGTTTTTTATTTTTTTAAGTTAGAAAGAAAAATGCACACTAATACAATCCAATAAGTAAAAATGCCTCAGCATAAGTTATTATTTTGATCTTTAGTGCAGTCTTTTAGGTGGGAACTGCTTTTGGATTAGGGTTGGGAACCGAAACCCGGTTCCAGATTAGAACCGATTCCAAAAGTACCGGGTACCTGTAAAAATAAATAAATAAAATCGGTTCCGTTTATCGGCTCCTCAACAACTACACATTGGCACTTTTTTTGGAATGGACGACGCTGCGCAAAGCAATATATTTTGTTTCGTTTAGGCAGTATAGGCAAGAGTCAGCTGTGCGCAATGGACCGCAGGTTTTCTACTCCGCTCTGATCGCTCTTTGGGGATCATCATTTGTATTTTTTATGTATGCAAATACATTAGAGAATCACAATAAAGGAAATCTTAAACTTGAATCTCAACCCAGTGATATGTGTTTTTGCGTTTTAACTCCTGTGTTGTTTATATTGACCGCCATTTCATGTTTGAAGTTAAAGATGTTGGGTGACGTTACTTCTTGTTGACGTTCGAAGTAGAGATGGCCCGATACCATTTTTTGCTTCCCGATACCGATTCCGATACCTGAACTTGCATATCGGGCGATACAGAGTACCGATCCGATACCAGTGTGTCATATATTTTATTATGTTTTAACAACTGTATACTACTATCCCTGTATGGATGTGATATGATTTCTCGCTTTGTTGTCGGTCTGGCTCAGGTTAAACTCTTTGTGAAACATGAACAAACACAAACAATGAACGCCACAGAACTTTCTTTTTTTATCCAGTTTGACAGTCAGTTATAATGGAAAAAGAACATAAACAAACTACTTTAATGTAGATGTTCTTTAGGGCTTTCTTACGTGGTATCTGATCGGTGCATGAACTCCAGTACTTCCCGATACCAGCGTTTTAGGCAGTATCGGAGCCGAAACAGATACTGGTATCGGAACATCTCTAGTTCTAAGTATTGTCAAACCGCCCGCCCCTCCCTCCTCCTCATCCCGTCTCCCTCCCTTCCGCGCACTAATACATCTATGGCACTAACCCCCCAACCACCACCCCCAAATCCTTTTTGTCGTTTATTGGCTGGAACACTGTTTGTTATGTTTAGTGTTGCAGGTTGGTCAGTTTGTTTTTGAACCCCACATTAATTCGCTATGATCAGGACACGGGGAGAACGGAGAAATCAGTCGGGGGCGGTCTTTGCATGGCTATTAATGACAGGTGGGCAACGAACTATACTGTTCGTGAGAGGCACTGCTCTCGCAACTATGAAATTATGGTGGTGTCGACTCGTCCCCACTATCTACCCCGTGAATTCCAACAAATAACTGTGATCCTTGTTTATGTACCTGGTCCTGACAACAAACTTGCATCAGAGCGCATTTCAGAATGCTACAACAATGCCGCCTCCAGGGCACCTGGTCAGCCCGTGTTTCTGCTTGGGGATTTCAACAGCTGTGACGTCACCCCATTACTCCCCCAATTAGAGCAGTATGTCACATCAGCAACGTGATTGGATAGGACGCTGGATTTATGTTTTAGAAACATTCCAGGTGCATATGTATCCAAGCCCCGTCCTGCCCTTGGTCTGTCAGATCATAATGTGATATTACTACTGCCTAAATACATTAAAAACACAGAAGATTCAGACAAAAACCACCCATGTCTAGAATACTGAATCTGTAGAAAGGCTGAGGGGATGCTTTGAGCTCACAGACTGGGAAATGTTCTTTGAGGCCTGCAATGGTGACTTGAACACACTTAATGAGTCCATTTGCTCTTCTATATATATATATATCTATCTATCATTCTGTGCAGACAGTGTCAATTCCATCTAAACAAGTCAAGATAGTTGTTAATAACAAGCCTAGGATTACAAAAGAGCTCAAATACTGTCTAAATTTGCTTTTATTCAAGGAAACAATGTGTCCAAGATCTCAGAAAAGCTTTAAAGCATAAGATCAAGCTTGCCAAGCTTAATTATAAGAACAAAATGGAGGAGAGGTTCACCAGGGGAGATGTGAGGGATGCCTGGAAGTGTCTTAACACCATGATGGGCAGGACTCAGAATGCTGGCACGATCCAATGCCCAGATCCTGTTGCCTTTGCAGAGGAACTGAATACTTTCTATGCCAGGTTCAACAATGCAGATCCTGCTGAGGGTTGGATCTAGGGCTGGGCGATATGGCAAAAAATATGATCACGATAATTTTTTCCATATTGATCAATATCGATATTTATCACGATATATAATTTGATAATGCAGCCAGTTTGAAGAGTATCCTGATAATGACTGAAGCCTGGAGAAACCAGAGGGTTAATTAGTTAAACTTTATAATATATAAATGAATTAACATAAAAAATAGAACATAATTTAACAGTTAACTGTGCAAACATGCTTTGTCTGCCTTAACAAAACAGTACAATTTAGTAATGTAAATGCAAATGTAAATAAAACAAAAAGCTGTGACTGCTATCACGTTCCTTTTGGCAGGGCAGCAAACATCAAGTGTATCACAAAAGCCCTGGCACATTTAAGTACTCAACTGTAACATAACATTAATTATGTACTGGTTTTGCATCACTCACATGTTTTAGAGGTAGAAATCTGAGTAAAAAGTACAAAATGTAAACATTGTACAGTCCTTCCAGAAAAATGCGGAGTTTTTCAAAAATCCTTGATTATGTGGCACGTTTTCTTAAAAAATGCGATGGAATATGCAGGATATTTATGCAATTTTATGCGATGAAATTGCGGGAACTTGCAAAAACTGCGGTGTCATCATGGCTTTATCGCGGGGTTTGCAGCTTTTTCGATGATGTTCACGTCGCGTAATTACATCACTTCATAACGTTCCCATGGCAACAGGGGAAAATGGCTGCTCTTGTGTGAAGTAAATGCAACATTTTTCAACTTTTTGCTAAGATATATGTGACATTTTTTGCAACGAAAATGCGGGATTATGAAGAAATCGCCAATTTTGCGCAGAAATCGGCAATTTATGCGGCGAAAGTGCGGCGTATTTGAAAAAATGCAGCCCCCGCATAAATATGCAGACTTTGGCTGATTATGCATTGAATTATGCGATCGCATAGTCACGTTTTTCTGGAGGGACTGATTGTAATTGTAAACCAGTCATTATGCTATATCTTTTAGCTAGTGCACATCATTTGTAACCCCATTATAGGTTTTTGGCCAGAAAGACTAGTCTGTCCACAGTGTCTGGCTTCAAACTGACCAGAAGTAGCAAGAGAGTAGGACTTCTTGAAAAAGCTGCCCAGTGTATTCTTCTGCATTTTGGCTGGTGTAGCTGCTGCAGCATCTCCTCTGCCTCCCCCCGGTACAGTAGATCTGAATGCGAGAGTAGCTTGCGATGTGCTCCGACATTTATCCAGCATCTGAGCCACAGCTCTGGATTTCACAGCCTCAACCTTGTCATCTTTGATGTAGCGGGTCTTGAACCGAGGATCAACTAGGGATGCCATGTTCAGGAGGTCATCAGTGGCAGCATCATCATATTTCTCATTCAGACAGCTGATGATGGTTGAGCTCTGAGTCATCAGCTTCTGGTTTCAACACCTCCTCATTAAAGAGCTGCAGCACAGGTTTCAGGTAAGACACACTCACATATGCTTCACCAGAAAGGGCATCAGTGAAGTCAACAAGTGGGTTTAGAGCCTTGTGGACAGACTCCAGGACATCAATGTCCTGCCATGAGGGAACCAAGTGCCTTGTTTTTTTAATCAGCTGATAAAACCTTTGCAATGGCCTTCTCCTGCTCCAGCACTCGTGCCATTGTTGCATGGCGGGACCCCCACCTGGTGGGTGATTCTGTGATCAACTTGTGC
Source organism: Sander vitreus (assembly GCF_031162955.1). Lineage (NCBI taxonomy): Eukaryota > Metazoa > Chordata > Actinopteri > Perciformes > Percidae > Sander > Sander vitreus. The sequence continues at coordinate 10,832,428 of NC_135871.1, read as the reverse complement.
TTGGGTAGTTTGAGCTCCTCTTGAGCAGCTGCTAGTTGTCTTTTCTTTTTCCATAAGAAAGAAAAAGCACTGACCACTTTTTTGCACACACCCATGGCTCTTTGGATTCTCTTCTCTCTCACACTTCCCTCTGAAGATAAAGAAGAAAACAGAATAGGCACATGCTGTAAAACTTGTACTTGTAACTTGGCAAAGAGGATAATACAAATTACAGCTTTTGTGATAATTCAACATTATTGTTATGACTAGTATTATAGTTAGTTATCATTATTATATTTCCTCTGCCAAAGGGATGTGTTCATTAACTTACCAATGGCTAGATGCAGCCGGTGACCAAAACACTGCAGGCGAGTCCAATCTTTAAGTGAAACAGCCTTGACAACGTTTGCCCCATTGTCCGTGGTGATGCACACCTGTCTGTCTTCACTAAGTAGGGTTGATTTTGATGCCAAACCGGTACTTTTAAAACAATTCCGATTCCTAAACAGATTCTTGAAAAACTGAAAAATGACAAATTAAAGGCTCTTTTATGGAGTTTTTTAAAAATAAAATATTAATGTTTTAAAGTACTTACATATATAATAAGTAAACCTCAGTCACCTAACACACAACTACTATAATTTAACAAATAACAGTTACACTATTAACAAGTAACAACAAAATGTTGTTGAGTTGGTATGCCAACCAGCTTCAAACTCTAGCAGTTCTTTTGCAGAAAAATGACCATATTTGCCTTCTCTGGCAAGATACGACACCTCTCCTGACTTATGGCATGTTCTGCACAGGAGAAAACTCTCTCAGATGGTGTTCAAGAGGCCTGTACACACAGGTATGAGTTTGAAAGGGCAGACAATTTGGGGAGGCTGTCTCGCTTCCCCCACCACCAGGCTACAGGTTCTTGTCCTGAACGACAGACTAGCAGAGCTAGTGTAATATGTTTACTAGTGATCACGTGCAGTGAATGGTTAATATGCTTTTACGTCCGTTTTGGTGAGCCCAGAGGGAAAATATGGCATTTTAAAAGCAGCCTACATTTACGATAGCTAGCTAACGGTAGACTACAGATAAAGTGTGATATTTTAAACAAAAAGCCGTCTATCAGCAGTGGTTGTAGAGTGCATGTCAGAGAATAGTGCGGACACGCGCTTCACACCGCGAGCTGGCACGTGCGCCACTCGGCAGAAAAGGGAGAAAGAAAAAAAAAAAAGTCTGCCGCTGTCCGGAGCGACAGAGGGAAAATATTTCAGTCGGAACTGAAATGAGGAACCAAACTTTGCATTCTAATCCGGTCCGAATACTACCGTTTGCGTAGGAACCGGTTCCATAGTGGAACCGGGTTTCGGTACCCAACCCTATCACTAAGGCCCCAAGATGCGAGTGCATCCTCCAGCCCCTGGCTGATCCTTTCGGCGTATGGTCTTTGAGAAAATATGCCGTCTGCAAGCATCTGCTTTGAAGAGTCCACTCCTCTTCTATGTAATGAATTGTGAAGCTCATATATGGCTGATGTACGGCTGGACCATAGGTCGGCGGTTGAGGCAAAGTATCTCACATCCCTTAGCTGAATTTCCAGCTTTCCACGGCACACTTCGTAAAGATGAGGCAGTGCCATTTTGGAAAAGTATTTTCTACCTGGGAGTTCATACCTCGAGTCCAGCACTTTAATCAATTTCCCGAATCCGTCTTTCTCCACTGTGCTCAGGGGCATCATGTCTTTCGCGATAAAGTAACTGCGCTGGTTATATCCTTGCTCTTTTTTGATCACTTTTCATATGGGGCAATTGTCGCAAAAGACGACACGATTAATTGTTGTTTTTCAGCCCCGCTAACAGCACTAGAACCACTAGGACATTGGACAAAACTTGTGGGCGGACTAACGTTAACATGGGCCCGCATTTTCAAACACTCTGTGTGGTCGCTGGGATGGAAAGATGTGCTGTGTTTCCCGTCTTGGTCGACATGGACTGACGGCATATTTTGCAGACCGTGTTAATCTGCGCTTCGTCACTTTTGAGATATCCAAACCACTTCCATATAATTGACGTCGGCGACCTCGGCTTTGGAAGATAACGCAAGTTCACTTTCGACGTTGCTTTCTTGCCTATGCCCCTCGGTTCCACTCATTTCGTCCATTTTCTTCACCGCCGGTAGCTCATACAATGCTCTGTGTAGGCAATGGGTGTGTACTTTGACGTGCAAGCCAAAAACTACTACTTCTATTGATGTTTTTTCGGCGGTTGGCAAACAACTTTTGGTGCACATTACCGCCACCTTCTGAAATGGAATGGTGTTTATTTCTGCTGTGTGATAGGCTGTTAGATCTATCCATCGAGTAAAATATGTCCAAGTTAATCATCGTTATCGACCCAAATTTTATTGCGATCCCATATCGAGATTGTTTTATCGCCCAGCCCTAGCTGGATCCCACACAACATGAGCCATTGCTCTGAATCCATCTGTGTGGCGAAGAGGGTTGCCTCCATCTTTACCGTCTCCATTCTACCAAAGCTCCTGGCCCGGATGGACTGAAGGGACGCATCTTAAAAGGAGTGTGCACCTCAGCTAGCTGGTGTGATGACACAACTTTTCCAGCTGTTCCTTGATGCCAGCTTTGTACCCAGGGCATTGGACATCATACCTGTTCCCAAACGACCCAATGTCAAAGCGATGAATGACTTCAGACCTGTGGCACTTACCTCCATCCTCTGCAAATGCATGGAGAGAGTTGTTGCAGATGAACTCATCACCATGGTCGGAGAGAGCTTGGACCCACTACAGTTTGCTTATAAATCAAAGCGAGGTGTAGAGGATGCCAGCCTGACTCTTCTGGACACTGTAACAAGACACCTTGACTCTCCCAACTCCTTTGTCAGGATCTTATTTATGGATTTCTCATCTGCATTCAATACAGTGAACATCAACACTCTTCTGCACCGCCTCCAACAGCTGCAAGTTAGCCCAACTCTGACACTCTGGATTAAGGAGTTTTTAAAGGACAGACCACATCATGTGAGTTTAAATGGGTTTAAGTCCACCAACACTATTTTAAACACCGGAGTGCCTCAGGGCTGTGCGTAGTCACCTGTCCTATTCTCCATCTATACAAATGAGATCACCTGCAGCAGCAACAGACTCAAGCTATTTAAGTATGCAGATGACATGGCCTTGGTGGCCAACCTCACTGATGACGACTCCCTGTCCACTTACAAGCAGTATGTCAACACAATGGCACTTTGGTTCAAGAGAAGCTCACTGGAGCTTAACATCACCAAGACCAAGGAACTGTGTTGCCACAATTTACCAAAAGGCCCAACAGCGCATGTGTCTCCTCAGAAGTCTTAAAAGGATTTGAAGTGAGACAGGACATTCTATCCAGAGTATACCAGTCACTGATAGAGTCTGTCATCGCTTTCAACATCAAAACTTGGTATAGCTTCCTACCAAACAAATATAAGAGAAAGCTGGCTCGGATAGCCAGGCAAGCCGTTGAGATCATAGGCATTCCACTAGGGGTGGTACGGTTCATGAAAAAACATCCAAACCGCTCGGTTCGTATGTCTCGGTTCGGGGCATGTGTGCGTCGCACGGTTCATCAGTACACTGTTAATGTGCACTAACCACTTACTGCCGTAGTGCCCACTTTCGACACCTATGTTAAAACACTTACTGGAAACGACGAGGGGGATGAGCGTGACAAACACAACACATGGCAGCTGATTGGACGAACGCGTCACGTGGTTCTTGCTGCTCCCGAATTTCAAAATAGACTCTAATGGCGTCTCGTTCTGAATACGATCTCATATTTTACGAAAATAGTTCATCGAAAAGTGTTTCTGAAAACATTTTAAGCGAGAAATAGGCCATACAGTTGCTGAATCTGTCTGTTTTTTTGATCGACAAAGGTCAGTTTAAAAGATTTTCGTCAGATTTTGAGAGGAGCCGACCGCTCCTCAGGTGGAGTGTGGAGTGCTGCAGGTCACGTCACGTGCAGAAATGTCAAGTGGGAGAGATGAGGAAGGCTGCCCGGAGTTGGAGGATGCACCAGCGTCGTATATAGTCTGGTGCGTGGGAACATTTTGGATTTCATGTTACCTATGATGACAGCAGAAATAAAACAATAGATAGAACTGCCACTGTGTGCATGTATTGTGCAACATGCATTCAATATGCTAATTTTAGCTATATATCATATGCTGAAGTATATTTCTGGAGTGTTAAAGATTAAAAGAAAAAATAACAAGAACCGTACAGAACCTAAAACCGTGACCCTAAAACCGTGATACGAACCGAACCGTGGATTTTGTGAACCATACCACCCCTACATTCCACAAAAACAGCCATCTGATCTTTATATACAAGCAGTGGAAAGAAAATCCAACTTCATCATCCAGGATGCCTCCCACCTCCTCCACCATAGCTTTGAGCTATTACCACCAGGAAGAAGGTTCAGAGTGCCTCTGGCTAAAAAGTCATTATACTATATAACACATCCTTCATTCCCAATGCAATACATATACAAAACCCATGCCACTGACACATCACACACACTCTGCCTTCAATCGGAAGAACATTTTCTAACATGGCAATATATTAGACAATAAAGCTTTTTGAATCTTGAATCTTTAGGCGCAGCAGTTGTTGCTTTGAACCAACAGTCGTGTTCTCGGTGTCATCACACACACCTAAACCACACCCGTATCTTCTAGTAGCAGTAGTTTGGACACAAACGCATTACTTAAAGCCTGGCAAGATGGATTTGTGTGTACTTGATCGTGTGAATTCTCGCGTGATCTTGTGATATCACAAGAATCCAGCTGCTGTGCGAGGTAAGTAAACAGTGGATGGAAAATGTCTGACACCCTTCCAAGTAACACAAATCTAATCTAGCCAAACCTAACACCCCTATGCCCGCTGAGAGCACGTTTCACAAAAGTGCTACTTTCCACAATGTGATTCATGCCATGTGTTAAGTGTGAAGGCTGGATGGTTCTGGAAGAAATGACAGGAATGATGACTACTGATTGCTGAATACTGAAGCCATGACAACGAGTGGTGCGAATGTGTCTGCATGTCTCTGTGTCAGCTGTAGTAGACTGGTGACCTGTACTTGCCTCTCACAAAATGCATGCTGGGAAACACTCCCACCCCCTGCTAACCTGAGCAAGATAAGCACTTTATAGAAAACATAGCACTTTTTTATAGCACTTTTGCATCCTAACAAAAAGTATCTTATTTCACTTATTCCACTCAGAGCAATGTTTCTCAAAATAGCAGCAGTTACAGAGGGCTATTTTATCAGGGTTCATATTTACAAATTAAAATATTGAATAGCATTTCTTTTTTGGGGTGGAATTTAAAGCATAATTCGCAGAGAATCTGTACTGAAAGCAAAGTATTTCCAATGGCTGATTCATTTTCTTCTACTTTGACTTTTGATTGCCTGTATCTTTTTCCGCCCACTTATTTTTGTCACATGGATGCATGGGAATAATTCAAAAGTTGCAACTTGTTATGCATTACAGAAGTACATGACGTACCACACTGGGACTTGAGAATAAATATATAACAAATACTTCAGTATTGTAGACTTTGATGATTATTAAGCTTTAATACTTCATACAATTCTATAAAATGAACCATATTACTGTGTAATCTGAGCTGAAATATGAAATATAAATGTTTGATTTACAGTACAGTTAACCTGACACCCACGGCTGCAGTTTCATAATTGTGTATAGGCGTGAAGCTGTTGCAAAAAAACATGATGGAGAAAATTGTGGGTAAATAACTGAAACAACTAAACCTGAACATTCTAAAGCCATGTCATTCTCTAATGGAGCCCCAGTATCTAGGCAACCAAATTGTATAAAACAAAGCTCATCTCACACACACACACACACACACACACACACACACACACACACACTCATCCCTAATAAACAGCCTATCAGAGACCAGATTGGAATCATTTAAATGTCTCAGAACATGGCTCGTTTGAATAATTGAAGCCTGTGCATGAACATCGAAATCATGCAACAGCTTAGTTGATTAACATAGGGGCAGTATGACCCACCTGATGCACAGTGTGTCAACAGGAAAAGCTGTATTCATAGAAATAGAATGAGAGTAGAGCGGACATTCCCATTCAAATCAACATAGCTGGATGGTCGGAGTGGCGGCCATTTTGATCAATCAATCAAACAACATTTATTTGTCACATGAAATCGTACAAGATAAAATTCCAGTGAAATGCTATCCCATCAGCTCCTTCAACAGCTCCTTCAACTTGTGCATAATTCATCACAAAGCAGAATTAGGCCGACAGATCGGCACACAGAAAAAGAGTCACGTTGATGTTAGACTACTGTTAGCTAGTAGCTAAAACACGGTTAAAATGCTGACAGCTAAACGGTGTAGTGTGACTGTATTTCACTGTAGATGATTCCAATACAGAGTGTTAAATGTTCTAAATAGGGTTGTCAATCGATTAAAAAATTTAATCTAATTAATTACATACTCTGTGATTAATTAATCGAAATTAATCGCATACATAATTAACGATGCCTGAACCGGTGCAGCAGTGTTTGTGTTTCAGAGCATCAGAGAGAAGCGCAGACATATCAGTGGCACCAGATTTCGGTAGCCAGGGTTGGCAGGAAGAAGATTTTTACAAGTAAATGTTCCAATTAATAATCCAGGCAGAACATTCTCGTCTCCCTCCTTCATTTTACAGTCCAATGGTGGCTAGAACGGCTCCGGGTCAAACCTCAATATGGAATGGATTAATCTGCGTTTTCTTTTTTAATGCGTTAATTGTTCTCAGATTAATTAATCGAAATTAACGCGTGTTATTTTGACAGCCCTAGTTCTAAATAAATAACATGTTTTAAGTAAATAGGTTTGGAATTATTTTCTACAACTGACATTTTTTTTACCGAAAGTACCAAAAAAAGGTATCGTTGCAAAAGACAGGTCCCTAATAGCTCTCAACTTGCCCTACTGCTTGTTTGATGGTCATACTCTGTTCAGTAACACTCATAGCCAGAAGACCGACTCTTGCATGGTCTGCACTCTACCACAAACGAACATCCAGAGGCAAAAACAGAGTTTCCTGTAATTACGTAATTTTCATATGCAGGTCTGGAGGTCAAGTATGTGAGGAAGTCTGGAAGACAATCTCTTGTCTACTTATGTGTCTTGTCATGTCACCGGCTCATCAGAGAAGCATAAAAGCTATGGACAATCTAATTTAATGAGGTACGTGGGTTTAATTAATTTTGGTTTGATTTTGGATGGAGACACGTCAATACGCTTTAAAGGTGCAATATGTAATACAGACAGCTACCGTTAAATAGTTACTGCAGTACAAATTCAAAATACTGGACAGAGTCGTCTCCCCCGGCCCCTCCTGCCCAGTCTTGAAGTTCACGGAGGTTGCCATGTTGAGAATGCAGCATCCAACAATGTTGCTAAAGGCTAGTCTCACATAGCCAGACATTATTCCACAGCACAGCGGAGTAGCTAACATTAGATGCTGGCTATGTTGACAGTCATAAAAGCACTTGCTCACGCGGAGCCCCCCCCCCACTGACAGACACACTTTCTCGGCCTAAAATTACGATAACAACTGCTGAAACACCACTACCTCATCGTCCTCTCTACCCGACTGACAGACACACTTTCTCGACTTAAAATTACATATTGTGATCAATTTGGGATTTAATACAGTAAATATATTGCATATTGCACCTTTAACCAGTATTTTACAAGTTAAATAAAGTTGTGATATCTTAGACATCCATCAAAGATATGGTAAAATGCTGTAAATACAATATTGTATCTATACATTGATTGACGAGAAAGCATGGATTAAGTAAATTGAGAGCACTTGCTCAACTTCTTTTTTTTATTATAAATGTCACTGAATGTGCACTGTGACTGAAGGCAGGCCTGTATTCAATTGTTCACATCAGACCTAGGGCAGGTGGTTGCTTCGAGCACCAGGTGAGCAGGCTCTGTCACACAGGACAATGCCGTCAGTGAAAGGAAGGCTCATAGGCTTTTTCAAAGTTAAAATATTTGACTATTTTATGAATGTTCCTTCAGCAAAACACAACCAAAACCCAAGTGCACCAAAACACCAAAATTGTTTGAAATGCTTATTTGATCCATATAGTAATTTTTCAGCAATGAGGTGAGTAATAAACTACCACAGTATCACCTAAAGTCTCTGTCTTCCGTCTGCCTGTGTATCCACTTACCTCCAGGCGTAACAGTGGATGTGTGGAAGGTAGAATGGGGGCGCTATTCTCTTTGATTGGGTGTGGCTGGATTAGCAGGATCTCTGCATTTTAATGGGATTATAATAAGCGAGAGTGGCCAAACAGCACCTAGTGACACGTAATCTCTTGTTATATGCTTGTGACAGGAACATCCGACATATGGCCTTTTTGCTAACCATTTTGTTTTGATGGTTATTTCAGTGATTATTGCAAATCACAATTGAATCAATGTCTATAACAAACATGCTAATTGCAAACAAGAGAATCTAATAAAGTTCCAACTGGAATAATTATCTAGTACTAATAGGCATTATTCCCTCCACACATCACTCACATACCTTGGCAGTCCAATCTTTATTAAGGTAATATATGCATGTGACACAGCGCCCATCGCCATTGGGATTATCCACATGGCGCACGTATCCTGTTCCCTTTCCAGGGTAACACGCCACCATTGCCTGAAGACAGGAAGATAAAAAAGCATGATTAGTAAAAACAGATACACAGAAAGCACATACATATGCATTCAATGTCTAGATCTTATGTGTCATTAAACAAGTTAACAGTACTGCCTGAACTTAAAGAAGGAACAGTCAAGGGTGCTTTGCTTTAAAACATTGTGTGTAGGTGCTGCAAATGCAGCTGCAAGTGTGGATGCGGTCAGTATGAACCGGGGGATGAAGCAGCTCAGACTGCCATTGTTGGCCCGTGATGTGGATGCAGAAGACGGTCTTGGCACAGCTAGATGGCTTTGTCCCTGCCTCACCTGCACCAAGACTGATACAAGCAGGGGCAGCTTACAACACAGCTGCCTCATTATAAACTTTAAACTAGCGAGAAAATAAACCGGAGATATCATGCAGCACGTCAACTTCCCCTTGCCTTTTCCTGCTCTATTAAGACTTGCATGATCTGCTTGGTTGTTGGCGGTGAAGCTGTATGAACTTGTGTAAAGCTCTTGTTGTATACAGTGTAAAAAGTCCCTGGGAAATAAGACACACAAGCGGTGACTCGCACACTGTACAGACTGGGGGACTGTGACAGAAGCACTTGACTTTTCTTCAGAGATAAGACTTCCATGGAAGACTGCAATATTAGACTGCAAATAGTATATCAGATATCAGACTATGAGCACTGGAAATTACAACCAACACTTGTGGGGACACCATGCAACTGTGTGGAGGAGCTGAGGTGAGTGGTGAACGTGCACAAACACACAGGGCAGATTCAGCCCTCATGCACCATGTCTAAGCAGTGATATGACAAACAAAAGGCAAGTTCCGTCACATTCTTCAATGCACTTGGATCAACATAAACCATAGCAACATTATTATAAGCACCCACGGCAGACTAAACTCCTTCACTTGCTCTCGCGCCAAGTGAAGTAATGTCAGACTTTCTATGTTTGAATCTTGAAAAAGTATCCCTTCTGCAGAGAAGATAGGATACACTATATTTAAAATATTTGGACTTGAAGGAGTTGAACAGAATCACTTAAGACTATGGAAGTCTGTCAGTCCACATACTTCTGATAAGATTAATTGTATTGTACTACATACCAACTGTTAAGGCTGCTCAATTAACAGAATATTAACTGCGATCACTATTTTGGCGTCTCACAATTAACTGAACATGATTGATTGCGATATTGACGTTTAAAATGCTTGCTCCGCTTATAGAATCTCCTGCTGCATAACAAATCAAGTGCTTCCTAGTCTTGCCTACCGGATGTACAGTTCTAGGATAAAGCCTGACATCTGGTGATGTCTCCACCCTTCCGCTATCTATTTTGCAAGGGCACCGTCACTGCATCCTGGGCTTAGCACCGCCCAGGATGGTGGCCATCGGTGTAAAGAAATACCACAGCAAAAGCCAGAGCTTTTTTTTCTCCTATCCCAGAATAGATAACCGGTAATAATGGGATAATAGCAATGCGAGACTTAGCGTTTCCTAAACTAACAGCCATTCACCAGGAGGTCGATCAAGATGTTTTGGCTTCACTTTTGGGGAGCTGTCATGCAGCTGCTTGCGCACCCTGCAGCCTGTGAAAAACTTTTCTGAATGTCGCGGCTGCAGTACACAGCAGAAAAGTAATATATAAGAGAGCAGACGGGAAAAAAAGAATCAAATGTCTCGAGCAGAAGGCGAAGACAAAATTTATATTTTGCTTATAGGATAAAATAAATTTAACTTTTTTTTTAAAGCCACCTTTTAAGCCCGCAGCATGTGAATGTTTGATGCACCAAAGACAGACTTTGCAGGGTTTCCCGCAGCATTTTGCAGCTAAGGCAGCTGCCTAAGCAACACACGCCTGCCGCCTTAACTACGACGTGTTACTCTGTCCTGTTTTCTCCCTTTCATTCCAAACCACACAGTTGACAACCTGCAGGTGGAGGCGGTGGAGACAGGCTCGGACATAAACGCCACGGGCTGCTGTGGACTCGTAAGCGGTTTCAGGAAAGTGGCTGCATGTGTCCGATAATGCACAGATTAGAACATTAACCGGTACAAGCCTATAGCTGTCCGCGGACACGGAGTGCGGAAAATGTGTCAGAGCCTCCCGGACGAGTGAACTGAGACTCAGTTTCCTGCTTGTCGTCAATGGTTAATGATTGGTTAACATTTAATTTCATTGTTCTATCTTTTGGAAGGCTGGCTGCCAAAAATCGCCACTTACTAGCTAATTAATTAGCCTGAGGTAAACGATAGCTATCAGTAAACAGAAGTGACGTGGTGGCTGGCGTCTGGTGTGTGCGCTAGACGCCAGCGTGCGCGCGCGCACACACACACACACACACACACACACACACACACACTTGTATTCATGTATTTCTCCGAATTATTTGAATATGCGACTGGAATACATTTGCTAAATAAATTTGTGGTGTTTTGTAATCCCATGTGGGATGGGCCAAATGTTTGGCATGACAGAAATAAAATGAAACTAAAACTATAGGAGATGCAGGGTGAATAAGGACAATCCTTAAATTTGATGCAAAGATTTTTATATTTGCTGGAATGCAGCCCAACATGGAAGTGAAAGCACGGTTTATTAAATGCAGTCCTGGTAACTGTATTGCAAATTCTGTACGTGTAAATTCCTTTCAAGCACAGTGTGTAAAAAAAACCCATCCACATCACACATACGTCTGAATCTTATTTTCCTATGCATCTGACCATAGTTGCTTGCGTCAGTCCACATTGTGCTCACATCTTTTGAGTGATGCAGGTTACCACTGCAATGCACGGTATGAGGGCCTTCAAAGCCGAAAAGCAACAAAACTCCAACATAAAGATGAGGGGGGTGGGGGGAGTCAAACTGACAAAGGTCTTCCTGTCGGTAAGACGCAATACAGTAAGCTTTTACAAAAAAGTGTGTGTGTGTGTGTGTGTGTGTGTGTGTGTGTGTGTGTGTGTGTAAAAGAGAGGGAAAGAGGGGCACAGACAGGGATAGCACAGAGGTGGGGCTGGAGCAGAAGAGAGGAGTGATCTGAAATAAACTTTGACTCCTGGCCTCCTTCCAGAGGGAGCAGTATTTTAATGGTTGTGCTACGTGCAGAGCGTGAGGAAGGTTGGCTGATCCTCGGCTATGTCACCCCTCCCACCCCTAACTGCTTGGCTCATACTGCAAGGCTGGGGATGGGTAAACAGTCTCTGCTAGGAAAAGCGCGTTTGTGTGGATTTAGATGTGTGAGGGTGGTGTGTGTGTGTGTGTGTGTGTGTGTGTGTGTGTGTGTGTGTGTGTGTGTGCGTGCGTTGACTGAAGGTGTGAGAGCTTTGGCACTCCGCAAAAACTCGGACACAGCAGTTTCACCTTTCATTTCCTTGGACTGGACAGCTGAAAAAAACTCTATAAAAGGTTCATCTACTGCAGGGAAGCTTAACTCCAGCACAAGCTACATTTTGCACCTATGAGCATGCCAGGTAGGGTCGTACTAAAATATACAACAAAAGCAAGCAAGTTTCCTGATGAATATGCCATTATTCCAGCTGGCACTTCTCAAAACCAACAACACTAGGTCGAAATCTAATATATGTATGGTCAATCTTCTAAATTGTTACCAAATTGTTTAGGGTTGGAATGTATGATTAACTGTTTAACCGTTAACCGGCAACAAGAATTTTGACCAAATAATAATAAATCAGTTAAAAACAATATTGTAAAAAACTTTGCACTAGGAAATTTCGTTTAAAGCTCTTTTTGTTTGCAGGTTCCATAAACTGTATGAAGTGAATTGTTAATATGAAGTAAACAAAATATTGTGATTGGTTTTCACCTCGCCCCTCAAAGAATAAAAATCTCTGCGCCGCAGGGCACACAATGTGTAGAAATGCGACGAAAGTGAACGCACGAGGCACAGCAGCGTAACTTTACTGATTATTCACATCTCCAGACATGCCTATAATAAATATACCTCTTAGTAGTATGTGTTTTTGGCATTCAGTGTTTCCCACACAGACTAATTTGTGGCGGTGCGGCACACAATCAACACCTGCCACCACATATTGCGTTTCATTATTTATTTATTTTTTTAACGCTATTTAAAACACGCAGCGCATTCGTTCAGCTGCATTTCCTTTCCCTGCTCTCCTCCGTCTCTCTGCCACTCACGCGTCTCTCTCACATAGGCCACACACAAGGGGGTAAGCTTCTCCTCGGAACACGTAGCTCCTATGGCGCCATTTTGATGCCAACAAGCCATCCCCTTCCGTTAGCATTCCATTGACTGCCATTCATTTTGGCGCCATTTTGACAGCAAATAACTTTACATCTGAAGTGTTTAAAGACTATTTGTCCATTGTTTATTTCTAAAGAAACACGACAATGTATAAAAGGCTCCATTACCTTGTATCTCACGTTATGGCTCCGTAGCAGACGTTTTTGTAAAAATAGGCTAACGATTGTGTCATAACCACGCGACTTACTGTCGCATAGTAGAGGAATTACAGTACAGGAGAAGCTCGCAGGCAGTTTCGACTGACATTAGCTGTTTAAGTTTAATTACTAATGTTAACTAGCATTTTAGTTAGCAATAATTAGTCTATGCCTATGTTATCTCCTTACATATACCTACGCTCTCCGTCTCTGCAAGACTGGGAATGATTGAGATTTCTCTTGGCACAGCTACCAGAAGACTTCCAACTTTCAGACAGGTTGCTCACGTCACATTTACGTTGTCTCTCTCAGTTGGAGGCTGCGCAGTAACGCTCAGCACTCACCGGAAAAGTGCTTCTAATATCCTTCACTGGTCTCCGTCCAGAGCAACTGGATCTGTTGGTCCATTTTATATATGTCAACAGACAGACAGACAGACAGACGGACAGACGGACACAGCCCCTCCCCTCCGCGCACACAGCGTCTGTCTCCATGAAAATGAGAGAAGACGGCTGGCGAAATTCACATTCAATTCAAATTCACACGCATTAAAAAGTGCTATAAAACATATTTCATATTCTGAATACAATGTTGTCAGTGTGTTAATGTTGGAGTCCCGACCCGACCCTTAGCAAACCAGCGATTGCGCCTGCTTTAGAAAGTTAACTAGTCGCAAGTTTGCGGTAAAATGCAGTTGGGTTGTCGAGGTCAAAACACTATATGTAGCAGCAGTGAATCAAATAAACTTATTATGATAAATAATGTTATGTCAATTTTTTTACTCTTACAATGAATGTTTGCTGCTTCAATCCAGATAAGAATTGAAAATTATTTTCCGCGACTGAAAAAGGCACATGTTGAGGATGAGGACCAGCCTGAACCAGAGGTATCAGTCTGAAACAGAGCTGAACAGTCCGACCAGTGTTATTAGTTAGGTTATTAATTTGTTTACAATATTTTCAGGCTTCTACCAGTGCTGCTCAAGCAGAAAGACAGGGTCAGGGAGAGAAAGAGATAGATTCGTTAGGCATTGAAGAAAGAGTAAGAGAGGACAGCATCCAACAGCGTGTCCTCCTCAGTTTTTGATACTTGATTGTTACGAAAATAAGTATTTTATCCGCTCCGATCTTCACGCACAACCATTTCTAGGGTTTACAAAGAATCATCTGAAAAAGGAAAAACATCCAGTATGCGCCAGTCCTGTGGGCAAAAATGCCTTGTTAATGCTAGAGGTCAGAGGAGAATGGGCCGAGTGATTCAAGCTGATAGAAGATCAACTTTGACTCAACCACTTGTTACAACCGAGGTATGGAGCAAAGCATTTGTGAAGCCACAGCACGCACAACCTTGAGGGGGATGGGCTACACCAGCAGAAGACCCCACCGGGTAGCACTCATCTCCACTAAAAATAGGAAAATGAGGCTAGGACGCTATCCTATCAATATGGGCCAACATTTCCAAAGAATGCTTCCAGCACCTTGTTGAATCAATGCCACTAAGAATTAAGGCAGTTCTGAAGGCAAAAGGGGGTCAAACACGGTATTAGTATGGTGTTCCTAATAATCCTTTAGGTGAGTGAATATCCTGTAATGTAATTGTAAGACTTATGATGCTTTTGAGAACCTATTGCAAATAAAAGCAAACTGTTGCTAAAAAGGAACTACACGCGGTTTTCACTTAGGCAACGTCACTGTGACTCAAACAAACTGCAGAGGCGACATAGTTTCGCTTCGTCTGCACCGCACCTCTGCGTGTGTGTATGTCAGAGCTGAGCCCCGCTCTCAGTCGACATGCAGAGAGGACAGATAAGCTTGCGCTTACGCACTCTCAGGTAGCCTACCAAAATTTGGCAGCGATTGATTTAATGTGAATCGGACCCCTGTACTACCGACGTCTTTCGGTTGGTACCCAAAAATGTACTGAGTTCGGTACCCAACCCTAGTCAACACCCTACAAATGTAGTATAGAAATACACGCACGCACGCACACACACGCAGACGCACACACACACACACGCGCATGCACAAAGATGTTACCCGCTTAAACATTTCTATTCATTTTGAATGAGACTGGAATGCAGATCAGCTAGTATCTGCAAATGCCAACATAGTATGAAGTGCTATTTAACTCCAGTTTGACTTTCATGTGATCTGGTCATGAGGACCCAGCAAGCTGATATGCAGTACAAGAGACACCAGTTTTGATCAAATCTTCAGTCAGAGGGCCACAGATAGCTTGGCGCTAAGACCTTGATGAAAAATGCAACATGCAGCAGCAATAGACAGAATCAGTGTAGCAGTTTCACTGATTCTTCATAATAAGACATGCACTATTACTACTGTATATGTCTATGCATGTTAATCCTTATTATTTACTTACAACTTCTACATTGCAGGAGGGTTTTCTTTTCGCCATTTTCACCTCTGGCCTTTACTCCTGTTTGAGCTTCCTTTCCTCTCAGCCACTTATTCTTCCGCGTTCCTCTGTGGCCCTCATTAGGAGGTTGACCTCGCTTGTTTGTTTACATTCCACAGGCATAGCTTTGGAGGCCCACTGGCACTTACAGGCAAAGAGTGAGCTAGTGTTAATTTCAGACAATTACTTTAAAGTAAGTGTCCGTAAGATTTTCATTATTAATTGTCTAGAAAGCGCATAACCAGTGTTTCTGGGTTTGCGCGACTTTGGCTACATTGAACGCGTAACGTATGCGGACCGTTAGCAGAGCGTATGTGCCGCGGAATGTATGTTTTAACTGGCTATACCAGCTGCGCACACACGGCGTAGGATTGTGTGAGTCACAGACAAAACAGAGCTTTTGGGAGTGTTGTAGTTCTTCAGTTTTTTGGAGCTGGCACAGCACTGTGAAAACGTCAATTTACTGTCAGCTGTTATCAGAGGACGCAGGTGAAAGAAACAAGAAATAAAAACAGAAACTCTCAAAATGAAACTGCCAATATGCTTATTCACAGTCATTAATTTGTTTCCTGTATATTGGTCGTTTAATTTAAAAGAAACAACCCAAAACAATGGTAGGGGAAACACTGATATCTATCAAAATGTGAGTTAAAACTATGGTGATTAAGCATATGACCCACTGATGAAAGCACTTGTATTTGCTGCTTTGCCAAGTAATAGACCTTTTTCACGTTACCCGGGCTGGGCATGCACTGGCTCCACTCGTTTGACCACTAACGCTACGTGCTAACCGTGCTAACACGGTCAACCGTGCTAACGCGGCTAGCGGGGGTCGGGGAGGCGCAATGTTTACGGCATGCTTCACTGCGGCAAGCATCGGCGGCTCCCCGATACCTAACTGCGTAAGCACTGTTGACTGTGTTAGCACTAATAGCATGGTTAGCCACGTTAGCTGCTGCGCCCCCAGCTATATCATCTCCACGGCTGCGTGCGTCTCCACACGACTCTCATCTTCATGGATTTATGAGATCTTAGCTCATCTTAGACTAAACTGCTATCAGTGGGAACTGGAGCATGTGAAGGCCTCATTCCACATCGCGCAGGTGAGAGCTGCCAATCTACTGATGTTATTCAGTCGACACTGCTTGTTTTCTAAAGGAACTCTGAGAAATGAGGTCCCAGAGGCATGCCTGCAATTACATTTGACCACCAAAGCTGGCGCTAGAAACAACCTAACTCAAATCTTCAAATAACAACTTTCATATCTATTTTTGTTATGAAACAACGTCACTGTTGATAGACAGGAGACAATTTCTTAATATCCATGACAATAATGAGTTGTTCATCCAGAAAATAAAAAATAGAAAATTTAAAAACACATTTGACTTAATCCCTTAATATCTGAAGTGGAGATTATACATGGGGGAACCCTCTGTGTGGGAGAGACTAATCTGTCCCATGCAAGTCATGTGCTCATGTTTATTTTTCTTCCTCATTCTCAATTTGTCTCAGACAACTGCAACTCAAACCTAGCCTGGGAAAACCCTGACGAACTTCCGGCAAATTTGAGATTTGCTCTGCAAGTCCGTCTGGCCAAGAGCCCATTCAAGCCAATTTCCAATTTTTCCAAATCAAGGCACCAAATCACGACCGTTGAGGCGGGCTTTACACGAAGACGATAGCGCAGCGACGGCAAGCAGTTTTTTGTTTACATTCAACATGACGGCCACCGAAGCGCAGCAACCCGTTGATGCCGCTGCTACGTCACCCGGATCGTTGGTCTGATTGGTTGAAGGACTATCCAATTGTGCCCAGAGGCATTTGAGCGGCGTCCATTGGCGACGCCCCTTTGGAAATGAGCTGTGAATGAACCTTCCCCAGACCCACTTTCAGTTATAACTGAGAAGGGTCTGGTGTCAACCAGGCTAACTAAAACCTCAAATAAAACAAACTGAATGGGACACGTAGGCCTGTCACAATACGCAATAAATCAATCAAATAAAATGAGCTCGATAATTTTGGAAATTATGGCGGCCGGAAAAATTTCCATTTTATTTATTGTTTTTGATTGTGTTTGGTTTTTATTTCAGTGCATTTTTTGTTTGAGAGTCAGAGATTGAGAGTCCATTTTATTTATTGTTTTTGGTTGTTTTGTTCATTTATTGCGGATATATAAAATGTCTTCCAGTTCCAGTGTTAAATATTCTTTAGAAATAAAAGTGTATTGATCTTTGAAAAGATGAACCTGCATTATTATATTAGATGAAAATGTTCTCAGAACGACAATATTATCGTTTATCGCAATAATTTCTGGGACAATTTATCGTCCAGCAAAATATGTTATCGTGACAGGCCTAGGGACATGACAAGCACAAGCAAGACTTACATGTGTATGTGAGGTTAGATCCACAGATTTACTGTTAACTAACTAATCAATTTAAACCAGACTTGCAGTGGGTTTACCATTCCGTGACTTTATCTAAATAACCTGTTGCAGTGTTTCCACTAGAAAAATATCGGTGCCGGTCATGTGATCTGTAAGGTTTCATTTTACCGCTGAAATGGGGAAAGTTCCGGTTCTTTAAAGTTTGCCTATCTGAAGAAAATATAACGATCAAATAAAATAAAACAATACAAATTACAGTTTTTTCAAACAAACTGGCTCATAAAATAAAGTGCATCACAACACATTGCAAGTTGAATCAAAATAATTTATGTTTGCAAGGCCGAAATAATAAAATAATACAAATTACAGTACAAACAAACTGGCTCATAACATTATAAAATGCAGACTTGAATTAAAATAGCCTAATTAAAGTTTGCAAGCCAGATCTAACAATAAAAATAACAGTATTTTAAAGTAAAAGTAAAGTTTATAAACCGTAATGCTGCCTGCCGCACAGTAGCCTATAATATAATACTTCCCTTTCACATAGATTAGGTCTTTTCTCAGTAACGCCGCTAACCTTCAGCTGTCGGTTTATCCTAATTTTACTTTTACGATTTCCGTTCCATTAGCGGCAGTTGGTAGTTGTGTTAAGCCGCTACAGAGCTCAGATAAAAAGTGAGCGTCCTGCAGCGACGACAGTTACGTTTCAGCACCAAAACAACTAGTTAAGTTTAGGAAAAAGATCGTGGTTTGGATTAAAACACTCGGAACGAAAATCTTTTGTTTTCCCCGGAAAGCAAATTATGCTCCCCGGCTGGAAAGCGCTGTGTTTTATGTATTCGCAATATTTCCCTGTTTCGCCATGGCTTGGGCTTTGACTTTCCTGTCACTTTCCTTTTGAAGAGAGACAGGAAATGGGGGCGAGAGAGTGGGGATGACATAGTGCTGGGCAGTACACCGGTTCATATTGTATACTGGTATTAATTTCCCGTATGATATGAAGTTTTCATATACCGTAATACTGGTGCATTGCCGCAGAGAGCACTACAGCCGAAGTAATCTGCGAGTGAATTGAGAACGGGAGCCCTGTTAACTGCGTACCCTTTTCACTCATGGTAGTAACTTTATAACACAATAATTAATAACACACAACTAACTCTCTTTAACAGGATAAAACACCATAGCACACAACAATTTGTGACTTAAACAATTTCTAACACTAATAATTTTACATTTACAAATTTACACTGCCGGACGGTATGTTGAGTAACATTATAGTTGCTAGCTAGCCAGGTAGCATAACAAAGCTGGGAGAGGCTCTGGTTGCTACTGCACATTCAAGAACAGAGAAGAAAGTTAGAGGATGAAGAAAGACCAGAGATACACCAGAACAACGTATGCTCAAGTTTTTTTTTTCTAAAATATCTGACATAATTTAGCCACTGTTGTTGCCCGTCGCTCTAACATTACTTGGTTGCGCTGACGTTACTCGGCCGTGCTAACGTTAAAGACATGTCACGTCAAGCATGCAGCGGAGCAACATTATGAACGCAATAACAATCCACCTACGGTCCCGCTATAGACCGTTGAGAAAGACGGGTTCAGAGCAATGATTAATACACTGGATTTAAGATGTCTTGCCTCACTGAAATACGTCTGCCAACCTACTAACATTATTCAATCACCGAAGGAGGCGGACAGCGGAGCTACGTTCAGTCGCCCACTTTTCTACAACAACCTAACTTACCTGTGGCCAAGATAGCGTTTATAAAACTTCTTACAACTATTTTGTTTTGAAAGGGAAACAATGTTAAAGTTGTTTGTATGTGTATTTATTCAATTTAAAGCACCCATATTATGCTCATTTTCAGGTTCATAATTGTATTTTAAGGTTGTACCAGAATAGGTTTACATGGTTTAATTTTCAAAAAACACCATATTTTTTTTGTACTGCACAGCTCTCTCTCACTGCTGCAGATCCTCTTTTCAGCTGGTCTCTGTTTTAGCTACAGAGTGAGACCTCTTTTCTTCTTCTTCTGTACTATCTTTGATTGCACTCGCACATGTGCAGTAGCACAGATGTAGATCATGTCAGCTAGCTAGCTCCATAGACAGTAAAAGACAGGCTGTTTCTACAATTTCGGTCAGTTACAAGGCAGGATTAGCTGGGAGACTTCTAAATGAGGGCGCACATGTAAGTAGTTCTTTTGTAGATTATGGTGAACTTGTGTGTTGTTGCAGTGCTTTGCTATTGAGAACGAGGTAGCATGCTAGCGTTAGTATTAGCGTTAGCATGCTAACGCTACGAGCTAATGGTTGCGGTTAGCCAGCTCGTTTCGGCTTGTGACGTCACAAGCCGTGCCGATTTTGAACAGCTCACCCAGAGACTGAAGGCAGGACACATTCAGAAACCGTATCTCACTCAAAACAGCATGGATGGATTTTTTTCAAAGTTTGTATGTGTGTGGAAGCACCAGAGACACAAAAGAATACCCCAAATCCCAGAAAAAGTGTTTTTTTCATAATATGGGCACTAGAGTTTATTTTACTACTTTGCAGTTTGCACAATAAAAATAGTTTAGATTCTGTAAATGTTTCATGCATTCTCCTTCATATAACGTTATTGTATAATGTTGTGGAGGCAAGCAAACCCTTTAGTAATCACAGCTTTTAGTAAACATGACATTAAAATGTTTTTGTGATATTCTATGTACTCCTAACAGTAGAATAAGCCATTATAAACCTATATAAAGGCTCAGTCAAGCAAAAGAAAGAAAATACCGTGATATACCGTGAAACCGCCCGAATCTTAAAAAATACCATGATACAAATGTTTGGTCATACCGCCCAGCACTAGGATGACATGCAGCAAAGGGCCTCAGGTCGGACTCAAACCTGGGCTGCTGGCAAGGACTGAGCCTACATGGGGCACGCGCTCTACCAGGTGAGCTAGAGGCCGCCCCGCTGTCTGTAATTTATACCTACGGTAGTTTACTGTATTCAATCAGAGCGAGAGTGCGACATGTAGTTCTTTCCTTTATTGCATACGCAAGTCTTTTTAGACTAAAACATGATTGTTCATTGTTTAATAGAACAAAATATATGAAAATCCCTGTAGCCTTTCAATTCAATTCAAATTGTGCAGAGGGAATTATTTCCACCGGTCATTCTGACTGGAGACTGGAGTCCTCACAATTTTTTTCTGGTCAATGACCGGTAATTACCGGACAACGGAAACTGTTGAATTCAAAATAACTAATATGTAAAATGACAGGAGAGACAATGACCACCTTGCATGGTACAACACAACACCTTCTGTTAAAATGGGAAAAGCTGGTGGCCAAGTCAGTTGGTAGAGCGGGCGCACGTGTGTGGGGGTTTGCATCTCGGCGCAGCGGCCGCGGGTTCGACTCCAAACTGCGGCCCTTTGCTGCATGTTAGTCCGCCTCTCTCTCCCCTTTCATGTCTTCATCTGTCCTCTGGAAATAAAGGCCTAAAAATGCCCCCCCAAAAAAATTATCTTTTAAAGAAAAAAAAAAGTATGGTCAGTGGAAAAAGCAGCAGAAAAAAACACCACTCAGCAGGCATGCATGGTAACTCCAGGCCAGCTGCCATAACATCAAATAATGATGCTTTTCACACAATTAGTGTTTTTTATGTCAACTAAGGCTGTTGGCTAAGAATTTCCATCCCTTGCCCAAAATGCAAACCTCTACCATATGTTTACCGCTTTATGTAGAACAAACTTGCATGTATGTATATGATTCTGCAGAGCCTCGAGAAAAACCTCAGTGTTTCTCCTTTTTAGGGCCGACTGTGGTACGCTTGCAGGTTTGTCACGACCGCCACAGAATCATAAATAATAAAAATTCCATTATGAGATCAAATGGATATATAAAGCGTAGTGAAGAAACAGCCCTGTTGTCGCTTAAGGAATTTGCTCAAAAAGAAAGGGCAAGCTTCAAAAGTGTTTTTAGTTGCCTTTTTATGGCCTATTTCCAGAGGAAAGTGTTGGGTTAAAGGTAGGAATTATTTTCAGTTACTTATATATAAACTGTGCCTGTATCAGATATTCATTTTATTTGAATTAAGCATTTTAATTTCTTTATTTCAATGTTATTATTTGTTGTTTGTTATGTATATACTTATGTATCACTAATCTTTATTTTGCAGAGAATGTTTTTGTTAAAACTATTATGGTATGTTATTAACATTAGTATCTAAATTAAGCAGAGAAACAGATGGACTTTTTACAGTCAACAAATCTCCCTGTACTGTATTCATCCTGGTGCTCTGCCACCTCTATCAGCAGGGCTCAACAATAAGGGTTGCCCGATTGCCTGGGGCAAGTAAAATGCTACGTCGGGCTTGTAAATATAGCAACTCATACATCGGATCAAAACAGATTGGCGGAGCAAACTCTCAGTTGAAATGCTGTAGAAACGGATATACATTGGCATTACAGTACATTTGCCCCTGTTGTTGTAATGTACCCTTCTGCCATCTGGAAGTGACTTTTTCTGTACCAGCACAGTGTACAGGCTGTTAATAAATGTTGTTTGCCTAGGACTTTTTTTCCCCCATTTTTGCTGAGGTATCAATGGATAGATCAAGTATTATACTAGTATTGTATTGAAGTTTAAAATTCTGGTATCACGACAACCTAATTATTATGCATCGATGGATTTCATCTGAAGTGGGTAGGAAAAATGAGACACGTGGAGCACACACCCACATGCGCAGTATAAATATGTAGCCTATGTAATACATTGTTGACATTGAACTGTGTTACTTAAACATTTTATGTGTAATGTTTCACATTTCACAATAACACCCCCCATATAACAATGCGGTAGGGCTGCACGATTAATTACATTTTACCTCGATAACGAAAAATGAATAATAATGAATCACATTGTACGGACACTGTGGTTTTTTTTTGGGCACATGTTGCTCAGTTGACTGTGTTCGAGTTATCCTCCATTATGCTTTCCATGCGGCTGACTGGTCCGGGCGAAGTCACGTGACTAAACACGCGATAGAATGTTTTTAAGGAGAAAGTAGGCCTACCAACAGGAATGAATTATCGGAATTATCGTCATGGGAAAAATACGTCGATAACAGCTTCAGAATTTCAATGTCGATACACTTTCGATTAATCGTACAGCCCTACAATGCCGTTTGCATGTTTCTGCCACCAACTGTCGATAAGTGGAACAGCTAAAACTGGTGGTGGCGGTGTGTAACGTGTCACCTGCATGCTATAAAAAGATATTTCTTTTTGTTTAAAAAATTTATTATATGAATAATTGTTTACCAAAATGGTTGTTCATTTTGTTGTTTGTTGACTGACTAATTAAATAATTATTTTAGCAACACTACATATCTGACCAGGCATTTCCCTCACATTTCTCATCACTTCTGGTTTGGGGGTTTGAAAGAGGGGATCTGCTCATACACACCTGTCAAACAACTCACAACAGAACTTGAGATAATTGTCACCTTGTGTTGACTTGATCACTTGGAGGGATACACTGATCACTGTGATGCTATCAGCGCATCCCCGGTCTGCGCACTGATGTGAGCCATGAACTGGGGTGGAGCAAAAAGGAAAAGCTGCAAGGGGTCTGCTCACTTCACAGAAGAGATTCTTATCCAAACATGAGTACAAACAGTTGGGAATGAGACCTTGAAGCGCATAGTGTGGGAAGTAAGGCAGTTTGGGCCCCTGCCCAAGATAGCTTTTTTATCTGTTAAGACAGTGTTGCTGCCTCAAGAGGAAATCCCTGTTTAAAGTAATGACCTAGTTTATTCTTTTCTTCTTTACTGTAGGCTGTAAACAATAGAGGGACGTATACAGCAGCGGCGCTACCCTTCACCCTCAACATGTTGCAGCGGAAACACAAGCACAGTTTCTGATATTACACAAATGCTCTGAAGGGGATTGTGTAAAGTCGCAGGCCTTGTAGATTTCAGCACACTCTGATGCTTTCTCTCATTGACAACCAAAAGATAAATGCATAGGCTGAACTCAGCTTAAAGCTAGATCTTAGCTAACTCAATGCTGGGATCCACCCACATGAACAGCCTGGTGTTTCTACTCTTACACAAGCCATAAAACTACACAGGATAAGCCGGGATGTTTGGGAGTATCAGAGAGCATTAGCTCATCTTCAAAGCTGTCCTGCAATCAGTCTAGTGCTGACCAATAAATCACATTTTTATCGGCATCGCGATATGAACATGCACGATGAACACATCGCAAAAGACTGAAAAGTGACGAAAAAGAAAACTCATATTTAGGGATGGGACGACACCTGGTTCTAAATGGGCCCTGGGGCTTAAGACTCTAGTATTTATCATCAGGAGCTGTCCGAGCTGAGCTCCTCCACATACACACCAGGGCTCGACAGTAACGGTTGCCCAGTTGCCCTTGGCAACCAGATTGAGTCAATTGGCAACCATTTCGTGGCCTCAGGTTGCCCCCTTTGGCAACCACCTGTTCAAAATTTGTGTTTTTTAATATATAAAAACAAATCAAAGCTTACAAAACTGGAAAATCTTATTTCAAAAGTCAATATTTAATTTGGTTAAGTTTAAACACTACGTGCGCAACACATTTCAGCTGTTGTGAAACCGCTTTCCACACATGCGCATTTGCCATGAAAACATACAGGCAACACAATTTTCTTTTCATGTTAACGCCGCATGTTAAAATCCGGTGCCAATATGGCACCGGTGCCAATATGGCGGTATCTACCGGATGGAATAGCAACGTGGATTTCGGCGCTTCATTACGGTGCCACCTAAATGTCTGCACTGCTCTCTGACGCTCCGAAACGGACGTTAGAGGCAACAGAGGCATCGCTGGATGTCACGCTAGTAAACACTAACACGTTACACTTGGCAGAAGGTAACGTTAGCCTACCGTTAGCTACAGTAGTAACTGGATTAAACACGGATAAAATGCTGACAAACGGTGTAAAAATGTGACTGTATTTCACTGTAGAGGATTCCAACAGCGGGATGTAACAGTCTGCTGCTAAAGCTATGAGCTAAGAGACACAAACTAGCACTATGGTCACAGCTGCTGTCAGAAAATCAAAATATGTGAATTTACGTGAATAAATGTTGCGTTTACTTAAAACTGGTAAACCTCGTGGTGCATTCAAAGTTATTGTAAAATACCCTTTTCTCATCTGTTTGACATTTAACAGCAATTTACTGGTGAAAGAAGTAATTATTGTTAAAAGTTATTACATTTTTAATATTCATTTAAATTCCCCTCTTTTTTGTGCCGATCCGAAAATTTATCCGATCCGTGACTCAAAACTGTGATCCGTTGCATCCCTATTTGAGAGGGATGGGAAATTATATTGCAAGCCATTATCTCATTGTTTCATTATTAAAATGTGTGGTATAGTTATATAAGAAATGAATTGCTCCAAACGTAGGAAGTTTTAAAACATGGCAACCGTATTGTCAATTTCGGCAACCAAAAGCTGATGCCCGGTTGCCAAGCCGGCAACCACTTTAAAAAGTTAACGTTGAGCCCTGCACACAAACATACACACACACACACGAAGGGAAGTCAGCGGAGAGCAGATCAGAGAGACCACATTGGAGACAGTGAAGTAAAGATAGCTTGAGTTGAAGACAACTACGCTTGGTACTGTAAGTGCAATAAAACCTTCACGAGTAAAAAACCTATACTTTATTAATACACCTCTTCAACAAGCATAAACATGCAGACATGTAGAAAGCGATATATGAATCTGTTCTGCTCATCTCTCATCCACTGCTGTCACGCCCAAAGACAACCAGACTGACATAGGACATATATATAGCAATATGCACACTTCAATATTTGTTTATTTATCTCAAGTCATATCGTCATCGCAATATTGAAAAATATTATCTCACATTGTAGATTTTCCTAATATCGTACAGGCCTAAATCCTTCAAACAGTCATGCCTGTGTGTGAGCCAAGCGAGCTGACTGTGTAATTGGATCAGTCACTGATACTTTCTTGTTGCCAGTGGTTGAAGACTGAGCACAACAAGAAATATCACTCGAGAAAAAAAAGACTATATAGAAAAGCCATTTTGAGTCAGAGTAAAAAAATAAATAAATAAAAAAAGTTGAGTAAGAAAGAAATGAGATGTTATGAATAAAGTACTAGAGAAAGGTAATAAAAGCTTTATATCAACTATAAACTTATAGCTCCCCATCATTCTAATAAAAATAGCTACATTATTACGTTTTTCTTGATTTGATTTGTATTGGTAGCTGACCAGTTAGCTAGTGAGCAAGAAAGCTAATATTAGCCAGCAGCTAAAACCACACAATATATTTCACATGTCAGTGTCACCTTTTGGATGTTTTCAACACCGCGGCGAAAGGGGTTTGTTGTAACGTTAGTCAACGACGCTGAAAGACGGGTGTGAGTGGGGATGGCTGGGGGAATCTCCGGTCCGGCGAAGATGTCCGATGGCCGTTGTTGTCCAGCAGCAGATGATATCCCAGCTGCCCAGAGTTATCTCCCCTTCACTTTTTTTGTAATCTTAACTAGTTGTTTTGGTGCCTCACCCCCCTTTTATCGGGCTTAATTTAGCTAACTGTAAAGACAGCTAAACGCCAAGGTGGGAGAAATTCGGCAGGGAGGAGATTTTCGGCACAAACACCGGTAATGCTAATGGAGACGTATCATTACGGAAGGCCGCTGTACTGACTCGGGTGCCTGGGTCTGATATGGTCTGTTTCCCGACGGTTCATTAAACTGCTCATTAAACTGCCGCGTAGTGTCCATTGGTCCACACTGAACTTTGACCATTTTTAGGGGGTCATCCGGGTACTTTCAGTACACTGACATTTTGCGTTATCTACACTATACTTAAAACTAAGTGTTTGAAGTGTGCAAGTAGGTGGTTTGTGAGACAGCCTTTATGTCCCGGGGGCTCTTATCCCGACTGAAGTCTCTTAGCGCCGCGGGAGTAAGGCAAACAGACCGCGGGGTGCTAGCTGGCTAAATTAGCATAACATTAGTCGTCTATCTATACAGCTAACGTTACTGGCAAACATATCCGTGGGTTAGCCTAGTGCTGTTAACTGTGGTCAAAACAATCATACTAATAACTTTATAAGCGTGTTGGACGATGTCGTAACCTTAAAATGTTACCCACCAAGCATAAGCATTAGCTACTTGTCAACCATCACATTGTAGTAGCCTAACATTAAGCTGGATCGATTGATATTGAAATCAATCAATAAATAAATAAGGTCTCTGCTGTATTACTGTGTTGCAAAGTAGCATGTAATCAATGAAAAAATGATGCCATGTGGCAGAAAAAAACAGTATTACGGTAACTGAGTATAACATTTTCTGTGACGTATGATTTACAGTTACTCTTGAACGACTCATCTGAGTTTCCGAGTTTTGACGGAAGTTAGAGAACCCAGAGGGGTCAAAGGTTATATGACACCACTGACAGGCGACTAAACGAAACATCCCGTGTCAAAAATAAAATTAGAGATTTCTCTGGGTTTGAAAATTGTTGGAAAGATTTGGGATAGTTTAAGTACACAACTCAACAAAATATATAACATAGGTATAGTCATTTTTAGACTTTTAATGCAGAAATGTTACATATTGTACCTTTAAACCATTATAATCACTTTATAGATTTTAAATGCTCCACCCACAATAACTCCTCCCTGTCTTCAACTCCACAGCTGTGAACAGTCAAAAACAGAAGACCTCTTTCTCAAAGCCCTACTTGGATCACGGCCCGGTGCTCCTTAGACAGTCACGGCATAGTAGTATGGATGTGTTTGGGGAGTTTTTTACTTATCCGAAGCGGGGTCGAAAAAGACAAAAGAAAAAGGTTTTGTATGCTGTACAAGATTGTAAAGCCCCCTGAGGCAAATTTGTGATATTGGGCTATACCACCTGTTTATATTTATCTCTCTGGTATGTCACACATACAACATTAGATCAGTTGTTCTCATCCAAGAGTCGCAAGATAATTTCCACGGATCACCAGATGAATGAATGAATTTCTGATTCCGTTCTGGCGTGTCAGCGTGAGAGAAAAAGTCACGAAACATCAAAAATCCACAGTGCCTAGAGCACATTGGACAATGCCTAGGTGCTAGCTATTAAAACAAAACTAAAAACTCATTATCATTGTGATTTACTATCACATGGAATGGATACAGTATGTTGTATTGTAAGCTCCTTTCCCCTTTTTTTTTTAAAATCCGTGACTGGTCTGCTTGGGTTTACCCTGGACTTCCAGGCATGTTCCTCGGATACTTGCCATAATGAATGAATAATTTTGGTTTTCTGTGTGGACTGGATGGACTGAGATTAATACGGACTCTGTTTTGTGCTGTTCTGCTGTATCTCGGTTGGTCTCCTTCCTCTTTCGGGAATAACGTAAAAAGTAACCGATATTGAGTTTTTGCTTTTTCTTATTCTACTTTATTACCCTCAGTGACCTGACCGTTCTGTTTCTTTAAAGTGTATGTGCTTTACCCTATCGATCGATCGGTCTGTCCATCTATCCATCTTCTCCGCTCCATTTCATTACCATGGACAGTGCCGCACCTACACACGCACTCCCTAATTTAGCCATACTCATTTCACAGCACAAATGCCCACTTGCTTAACTGTGGGGCTTACAGTAATCATATGCCCAAATATTTAGACACCATAAAGCATTAAACCACTTGCCAGCACACAGTGCTATTTGGGGGGGGGGGGTTGCGAAAAAATTAAGAACCACTGAATTAGATTATAACAACAAAAGGTATTATGAGCATCATTAGAAACCCAGAGATGATTACAAACGGACTTTAAGAAAAACCTGGTAGCAGGTCAACTCATCTTGACCATGGATGATGGGTGAGCCTGTGCTCTGACTTACTAACTCCCAAACAATTACATTTATTGTTAACTGTGTGATGGTTAAAAAATAAGCAGGAAAAAGGTGGCATGCAGGTACTGTAGGCGGAAGGAACGAGCTGCTTGCTACAGCATAATGTACAGATGTCGCCAACACCACCACCACATGACGTCCCCTAGCCTACTTACTCTAGAGAGCTTTAAGATTTAGGTCAACGGTCAACTTCCTTATGAAAGCATACATACACACACACACACACACACACACACACACACACAAATGATGCAACAAATAACTCAACATGCAACAATATACAAACTCAGTTGTTCATTATCAATGATCAATTATGGGGAATGGAGGGGGGACGGATTGTTTCCAGATTTATCCTGTTTAGGTTGAACAGCATCTGTCAGCAGTTTTCACTGAAAATCAGGAGGTGTTGCTAGCTGTGAGCTAGAATTGAATGATGTGACAATCACTCCCTTCAGGAATTTGTGATGTCACCAATCACCGCAACTTTAACAAAATGTTTTGACCATTTGAAAATTTGACCAATTAGCAGAGTTTCCTGGGACTTCAACCAATCACAGCAGTCCCACATGCCAGACTTTGCGTCAGTATGTGACGCCGAGAGCCACTGACCAGGCGGGAGTGAGAATGGGTTGACGTAACACAAGTACTAGGGGTGTGCAAAAAAACTCGATTCACATTCGTATTGCAATTCAAGCTCTACCGATTCAAAATCCATTCATAGAAAATAAAATCGATTTCTTTTTATTTTTTATTATTGCATGTGTACTGCAATCACATGGGAAAAGTAACTACACTTACATACTGTGAATCGTTTTTGAATCGAAAATCGATTTTGAATCAAATCTTTAGCCTAAAAATCGATGCACCCCTAACAAGTATGTCACCAAATGAATTTCCTTGTTTCTGATATGAAGACGAGACGTGTGTGACTTGAACATCTCACATTTACCAACAAAACGTACAGCGAAAGACATTTCAGGCCGTCCTGCCAACCTGTATACATTTTGACATCAATGTACGCTGTAACGATTTTTCACTCTGAAGTCACTGAAAGCTGCTGCTGTTTCAATCCTGTCTGCTCTCTGCAGCGGGCGGGGCTGCTGCTCAGTTCCCCCCGCGACTGACGCGCGTGCTCACACACACACACAAACACGCACGGTGGATTCGGGAAAATGAGATGTATAGGATGACCGAAATTGAGGACAGCTACATTCGTTATTCTAAGTGCAATGATAAGTTAAAGTCCAATAAGTACTTTATGAAACCGTATGAATGTGTGTCCCAGGCCAGGCCAGGAAATGAACTAACAATGTAAAGATCAACAAGCCACTGACACATATGTTCAAATTTCATTCATTCAATAAATTACTTTTTGTCTTAAATCCACCAGACATTTTCATATTATACCAACATTTGCAGCATCCTGAGCCTTTCTGGTAAGTTACTAGGAAAACTCAGCTTAGTGTAATTTTATTCTTCCCGAAATAAGTTTCCCTTTTATTTTCAAAGAATTATACCCAAAAAATAAAAATCACAATTTTTTTGGCAATTTTCACTGTCTCTCTTAACTTCATTGCAACAAAAATACAAAAGACATCGCAACTTTTATTGCAATTCTTTTTACAAAAGCTCCCGCAAAAGGCATTTTGGGCCACAACAATCTCAAAAAAAGGCCGCAAAATCCTGGAGGGACTGGACAATATACTGTATTTATACAATAGTGATTTTGTGGTACTGGTAAATGCTAAATGGACTGCTTTTATATAGCGTTTTGTGGTTATGGTGGCAGGGCTGCCATGCAGGGAGCTGGCATGCAACTTGGGGTTTAGTGTTCAGTGTCTAGCTCAAGGACATTTCGACAGGGGGTGATGGGGATCAAGCTTTGTGATTAAAGTCACAGCCGCCCCAGTAGCAATGCCATTGAGGGTAATGCTGCAAATTAGTGCAGGGCTGTTTCATGGCAATAAAGGATTTTGAATATTTTTCTTCAAATGTGATAAAAGGCCTTTATTTGTCAGCTATTTAATTCACTGAATTAACCAAAGACAGTCCTATGTTGGTATTTTATCTCAAACTGTTAATGAAATATCCAAAACATCTTTCTATTGCAATATAAAATCGCATAGCTTTTAATAATAAAAATAATTTATACTTTATTAATCCCACTAGGGAAATTACAATGTTTCAATCCATTGCCCATACCTCTGTTGTATTTAGGGCTGTGATTATTTTCATCATTGATTAATCTGTTTATTAAATTATCGTTTCAGGTCTTGTTGTCGCTTTTTTTCCCCAAAACTCGACTATCCAGAAACTTTGATAATTATTTCACTTATAAAATGGATTCAGCCTTGGTGCAGAATTACAGCCACTAGAGCCAGTCCCACAATGAGCTTTCGTTAGGACGTGCCCTTTCTGTGTCTGTAGCTTTAAATGCTATTGAGGAGGAGAGAGGGAGGGCAAGGTGGAGGTTGGGGGTGTGGCCTTGATCAACTGCCATGTGTCAGTACCTGTTTTACGACCCTGCCTGATCAGTTCTACGCTTGTACGAACACCGGCAAACTTCACAGCTCTATGCACGCATTGGCGTAAGGATGTTTGGACATTTCTGGTTACCAGAAGAAAACATTAGACAGTGACAGTAGACTGTTATGATGGCAGAGATGAAGTTTACAAGGGGTTTGCTGGAGTTGCCTAAAGTATCTGTCTCTGTCCTGCTTCAGGTTAATCATGCTTTAAATAAAGTGTAAGCATGTGTATACCTCTCACTTGATGTGTTTGTACTTCTATGAAAGTATCAGGTAAAAACAGGGCTACAAATGAGATCTCTGTGAGAGACCAGCTAACTCCTAGCAAACTATTATGTAGCTCAATGCTGGACATTTCACCCCAAATTCTGGTCACTTTACTGTATTTGTATTTGTTTAGTATTTGGTTTAGAAGCCTTTATTGGTGATTTTTTAACGGTACAAAGTCCTGTTACATACGTAGCTACATATATAGCTAGCTATATATGCTCCGCTATGTCGCGTTAGCATGCAGCTACAATAGTTAGCTATGAGTATGCTAACGTTAGAGTGTAGTGGAACGAAGCAGCAAATATCGCTCGATAAACACTACACAATTGGACATGTTTCAGCAGGAATGTGACCCGGAATTGGGGAGAATTTAACAACATTGCCAGCTAAGATGACATGTTTACTGCCGTTAGCATGTAGCTACTATAGTGGTATACAGCAGTGGTGGCTGGAAGAGCTGTCATCCCGTCTTCAAAAGGACACTTATGTACGTTTACACTTCATCGCATTAATAATAGACAGTCTATGGTTATTAGTCAAGAGTATTAAAAGTAAAAACATTAACATAAACAACACAACAACGACGTCGCTACATGGTTTTGGATCAGTGATCAAGTCTCGATTGTTTGTAGCTATGACTATTGCATAATAAAGATTTAATAAAGTTGTGATGTTTGGTCGTAAAGTGTTTCAACGCATGCGTGGTACAAATCGCACAGGGACAGTGTTAGTTTTCTACTACGTAATTATGCGCAAGGTCGGGATGGTTGGGATGCGTGTTCTTCTTCTTCTGTTATATTGGCGTTTGGCATAACAACTTGTTGCATGACTGCCACCAACGGTTGGCCGCAGCCTAGAGCATCAGGTGTGTGAAAACATGGAGGCCACAATAACAAAAGATTTGCTGCTGTTTTCTTATACGAGCATAGAAACAGCACATGGACAAGTGTTTTGTTTGTGTTATCTGCAGGACAACCAACGGGAAAGGACACGGATAAGGTGTTGTTTTTTTATACATGGGCCTATTTATGAATAATTTGAAACATGTTATGTCTGTGTATGTTTCTTGGCAGAGGCGTTTGTCCACAATAAACAGTTTATTGTCACTGAAATATGTTCAGTGAACCAAAGTCGCCTACATCAAACGTCAGTTGTCAACAACTCGTCACCAACTGGGAAACTCGGTTAGCAAAATCTAGCCCGAGTTTCCCACCTCTGATTCCCACATGAAGGGATGTGAATGATGACGTTTTCACTCGGAAAATTTTTTTTCCGATATCTATGAACACAGCATCTCTTTTTCTCATGGGCGGGCCAAATTCTCTGGGCGGGTAAAGCAGAGAAAGGGGAGGTAACTTTCCTCCTTATGACGTCATAAGGAGGAGAATCCAGATTGGCCCATCTGAGCTTTCATTTTCTCAAAAGGCAGAGCAGGATACCCAGGGCTCGGTTTGCATCTATCGCCATTTCTAGCCACTGGGGGACCATAGGCAGGCTGGGGGAACTCATATTAATGTTAAAATACCTCATAAAGTGACATCCCTAGATTGCATTGTATAATTAGCAGTCCAGTCCCCAGAGGACCAAACAATAGTATATCTAATCCAGTATTTCAACTCTATACTGAGCAACAAAATGGCATGCTAGTTAGAGTTATCATGTTTCATGTACAACAACATAACTGCTTTGTACATAGGCGTAAAATTGTTATAATGCAGCCTTGGCTTAGCAAGCTACAATTTTAACATGCTGGACATAGTAACATTGAGCAGGGAACAGCGAGCCACTGACAGGACAATAGTGTTACTGCTACAAACTTCTTTATATAATGCTATAATGGCATCAGCAAGCATTCAACATGCTGGAGCTGCAGAGAAACAAACATGTCCTGCTGCCTGCGACTTCCCACAATGTTATCAAGTGAAAAGAGGAAATGAAAACAATGACATTAAATAACTATTTGGGCAAAATCTTTTCCCTCTCTCTTTCCCAATGAGAACTGTGCTTACATTGTGTTGTATCCCTTTGAGCCATTGATACCAGCGGCCCTCCATTTGTGCAAGTCATGCTGATTTTCCCTGGTCATAGTCCAGGCGTGTTTGCCAAGGCAACTAGGGCAGTAGGTAAGGAAGTCAAGTTCTTAACAGATTTTGACTCATTGGCCCGCTGCGTGGATCTACTCTACAACCGGACCACTTACCGAAATAATGTGCTTTCTGAAAACGTTTAAATGTCTACTAAGAACCAGTCAGGGAAAAAACGCAACTTGACAGGAGGAGCAGCCTAAAAATAACAGTGTACGGCGATCAGAGCTCTGTGCCAGCACAGAAAACCAAGTACCTGAAGCAAGCAAAGGCCACAGGCTTCAATCCAATGTGCGTACTTTCACTGCGAGCTCCCTTAAATTAGGGCTGAAACGATTCCTCGAATAACTCGAATAATTCGATTACAAAATCCTCGAAGCAAAATTCTTTGCCTCGAAGCTTCGAGTCAAATCAATGTAATTAAGGTTGTACGGCTCACGGTGTTTCCGCACGGAGGATAATTACTAGCGCACACAACAGGTTGACGCTTCTGTGGACACAAGACCGTTTATATACTGTC
Source organism: Sander vitreus (assembly GCF_031162955.1). Lineage (NCBI taxonomy): Eukaryota > Metazoa > Chordata > Actinopteri > Perciformes > Percidae > Sander > Sander vitreus. The sequence continues at coordinate 10,798,123 of NC_135871.1, read as the reverse complement.
TATGCACGAGACTGACGGCCCAGATTACAAATGAACAGAAGACGGAAATAGCGAGGGTCTAAGAGAAGAGACAGGCGAGAGAAAACGACAGAAAGTTTGGGATCATTTTAAGCTGCAAACATGCTACTACATCATCTTTGTAGAAAACATCCAGGCTACTCATCCATTCCACGGAGCGAACCCGACACAAGGTAGCTAACTACCGTCTGCTGCTCTCGTCCACCGCGCTGTTTTACACAACTAGCCTACAGCATGCTACTCTGCAAATAGCGATGTTTTACCAACAAGCTAAAACGAGAGCTGTCGGTTTGTAGTCTAACTGTTTATTAGTTTGCTACTAATCTTTGGAAACTTAGCTGCTGCCGGAGACAAACCGGCTCCTCCCCCCAGCATGGCCACTTAATATGCACGTGAATGACGTCATCATGCCGGTGATGTCTGCATTCTTTCTCCTCACTCAGTATTAGCCTTCTTAAAATGTGTCCCCCAGAACAGTGTAGTTGAATAGCCCTGCTGTAAGCTTTGTACCGTCACATTTACCCTCTGGTTAGTGAACAGCTCTTTTGCATATCCAGTGCAAAGAGCCAGAGGCAAGAAGGGGAAGGGGGTGAAAAATATTAACATTTGGGCCACCAAAAATGTACTTGGAATTTGGCAATAAAAAAATTGTTTTTTATTCAAAAAGTCTCTTCCTTTTTTTTTTAGTACACAGCAATAATAAATATTTACTATTGCTGTTTGCAAGTATTTCTTATCTGATGGATGGAATAATTTGTAGAATACTCGATTACTAAAATAATCGATAGCTGCAGCCCTACCTTAAATGTCAAGCACTGTGATAACAGAACATAAGGAAAGGTGACAAATATAAAACAGTGAGTACTGTGTGTGAGGTTAGTTTAGTGTTTAGGAGTATCGTTGTTTATGTGCTAATCCTCATCCTTTTAGGGTATGAATTTAAAACTCTCTACCCTGACTTTTTACACTGACCGTGTGAAGGTCTAAACAATGGCTATCTTCAAAACGCCCACGGTGTCTAAGGTTTGACATTTTCAACATCTTTACGTGACAAATGAAACGTAAAGTAAAACGTGAAAGGAAAACTCTGAATAGGAAGGAACTTAAAAATAAGTGCACAAACCAGCAGATGAAGTAAACATTTGAAATTCTTCTAAAATAAAAAAAGAACTTGAGTTATAGGTTTAGATTTTAGACGGACACTTAAGAGCATGTATCAGATTATTAATATCAGTAGTCCTGTAATAAATCCTACCTTTGTGATAATGTTCATTTGTATTCTGGAGGGGTGTTGATTCAACTTTATGGTAATGTTGAAAGGCTGTACAGTGTTTCCTACAAGTTGAGAATTTACCTGTGGTGGTGGGTGGCGCAGGATGTGAGGCGCGGCGTGTGATGGCTGGGTTCAGTCATAACTAGTCAAACAAAAGGTTTATGAACTATTTATTGAAAACAATGACTACAACATTAACAGATAATTTATAATAATAATAATTGCAGGAGAAAAAGGAGATGAGACGACACGATGACCTAAATTAAGGACAGCTACGCTTGTTATTGTAAGTTAATGATAAGTTAAAGTCAGTACTTTATCAAACCGTATGAAGGTGTGTCCCAGGCCAGGATAGGAAAATAACTAACAAGGTAAAGATCAACAAGCCACTGACAGACATGTTCAAATTTGATTCATTCATTAAATTATTATTTTTTTTGTCTTAAATCCATCAGCCATTTTCATATTATACCGACATTTACAGTATCCTGAGCCTTTCTGGTAAGGTTACTAGGAAAACTCAGCCCAGGATAGTGTTATTGTCCCCAAAACATGTTTCCTTTTTATTTTGAAAGAACCTTTTTTGCAACGTTCACCGTCTCCCGCAACTTCATTGCAACAAACAGACAAAGACATCGCAACTTTTATCGCAATTTTTTACAAAAGCTCCCGTGAAATCAGGCATTTTGGGCCGCAACAATCTCAAAAAAAAGGCCGCGAAATCCTGGAGGGACTGATTAACAACTTAACCCTAAAACTATATTATGATCCATACAGTTATGTTATTATAAATCTCAACACTGTCTCCTCCTACTACTACTACTACTACCACCACTCCTGTTAAATCATATAAGACTAAGGTTAATTGTTGTTCATTGAGTTTGTTATGGATCAATGTTCGTTTTTTAAAGCGCCCATATTATGAAAAAACACTTTTTCTGGGATTTGGGGTGTTCTTTTGTGTCTCTGGTGCTTCCACACACATACCAACTTTGAAAAAAATCCATCCATGCTGTTTTGAGTGAGATACGGTTTCTGAATGTGTCCTGCCTTCAGTCTCCGGGTGAGCTGTTCAAAATCGGCACGGCTTGTGACGTCACAAGCTGAAATGAGCTGGCTAACCGCAACCGTTAGCTCGTAGCGTTAGCATGCTAACGCTAGCATGCTACCTCGTTCTCAATAGCAAAGCACTGCTACAACACACACAAGTTCACCATAATCTCCAAAAGAACTACTTCCATGTACGCCCTCATTTAGAAGTCTCCCAGCTAATCCTGCCTTGTAACTGACCAAAGTTGTAGAAACAGCCTGTCTTTTACTGTCTATGGAGCTAGCTAGCTGACATGATCTACATCTGAGCTACTGCACATGTGCGAGTGCAATCAAAGATAGTACAGAAGAAGAAGAAAAGAGGTCTCACTCTGTAGCTAAAACAGAGACCAGCTGAAAAGAGGATCTGCAGCAGTGAGAGAGAGCTGTGCAGTACAAAAAAAATATGGTGTTTTTTGAAAATGAAACCATGTAAACCTATTCTGGTACAACCTTAAAATACAAATATGAACCTGAAAATGAGCATAATATGAGCACTTTAAAGTGTTTTGGGAATCCTAAACACACTGTTTAAGGTCATTAAGATCTTATCTCAACCGATTTCTGTTGTTCAAACAACTCTGAATTGTAGTTTAAAACTTTTACAGCCAACTTCATAAAATGACGGGTTTTAGTCCATAACTAAAGGGGCACGGAGAATTGAAGGCTCGGTTAGCTCTTAAAATTTGTTATTCAGATTTTATCTACAGTACCTAGGGCACCCAAGTAGAACCTATGTATGGGAAACACTGCTGTTGTTTGGTCCTGTTGACTTGTATTGTGTCATACTGTGAGATGTTTCTAATATTTAGTCTACCCGTATTGATACACATGGGTTAGACAAATACAATAGAAACACCTATCAAACTACAGCCTCTAAAATTACCATAAAGTTGATATACTGTAACACCTCTCTAAAACAGTTCCTACAAAAAAAAATTAAAATTTTAAACTTCAAGAAGGTAGGATTTATCGCAGGGCTGTTGTATTAGACTGCATTAGTTTGATCTAGGTGTTTGCATTTATAAAAAGAGCACTGGATAGGGAATTCAGCCAAACTTCTATTCAATGATGTAGTGCCATAGTGACAAGTCTACTTCCGAGTATTTCCCCCCAGGAGATGCGGAGGAGGGGGGAGGCTGAGAGCAGCTCATCTCTTCCTGGCTCAGTCTCATTCCATAAGGTCATGGTGACTATATTGAGTTAAAAGAGTCGCTGGGTCACACGCAACCTAGTCTCGCATTGCCAGACCTATCTCCACATCGCAGCAGAGGAAGGTCTAGCTAGTCAACACAACATTCCTGGATAGGAGAAAAAAGTGCTTTACTTAAAAAAAGAAAAAAGAAGAACTAGAACTGCAAGCAGTTATGACGGGGTCCAAGCCTCCCGATGCCAGTCGCCCTTGACGCCCCGGGGAGCGCGCAAAGTGGAACCCAAAGCGTAACAGCGGGGAGGCAAATGTCAGTAAATATCGAGAGGTGTGAGCTACAAGGTCTGAGGTACATTACCATTGCAAATATCCCATTAGAGGTGCTCCAAGTGACATTGCACATTTTTTGGGCTACAACTTTTTTTTGTCACATATAGCAAACATCTCACTATCCGCCAACTGCCTGTCCCCTGAACACACTGTAAAAAAAACAGTCTCTGTAGACAGCCCAGGCTCCACAAACAACAACAAAAACAAACTGCGGCAATGCACCACGAAACATTCTTCAAGCCAAAAACCGACAAAAAGGATTTGGGGGTGGAGGTAATGGCCGATCTTCGCCAAATTTGGTACAGAGCATTGTAGTGGGATTTTGAACAATGATCTCAAGTTCTTTGCTGATAACATTTCATTTGACCGAGATATGATATGATATGATATGATATATGTCTGTGGTAGCTAGATAGGAAAATTTGTTTGGTCATCAAATGCGCTTACTTTAATGTAACAAAATTCTTTTAATAACTTTTGGTCAGGTCCATCTATAGATGGTATGTACCAGGTTTTGTGCAGTTCGGTCGCACGGCCTAGGACGAGTTCGAAAAAGTTAGTTTTGCGCATAGCGCGATATTGTGAAAAAACTTTTAAGCAGAAATGGGCGTGGCCTATAGCATGTGATTCAGCTTGATTCAAGGAACACGTGGATGTAAGGATGTGCATGTGTAATGTGGGAGTTATAGGCCAAAACATGTTTGACGTCATTATAGCGCCAGGTGAGGTCCATGACCCATTGTACAGCTACCTTGTAAATTTAAAGTTATTCACATTAGTGTAAGTCTAACCACTCTAGGGTTGGCCTCAGGAGTGGCCCTAGATGGTACCCAACAAATTTTGTAAAAATCGGAAGAGCCGTTCATGAGATGTACTTGTAGCGCCCCCTAGTAGCCAATTTTCGTAGAATGTGTGGGGGACCTCCAGAGGGTCATGGCAAACAAGAATCTAAAGTTTCGCGTTGATAGCATTTATTTTGGTCGAGATATGGCAAAGTTGGTGTTTTCATAGTTGGCTACACAAATTTGTTTGTGCGTAATATGCAAAAAAGATTTGTCCTATAAAAATTATTTTTGTCAGGTCGATCTGGAAATGCTACGTGCCAAGTTTTGTGCAGATCAGTCGCACGGTCTAGGAGGAGATCGAAAAAGTAGGTTTTTGATAAATCGCGACTTTTCACGCATAAAAGTCTAAGCGGAAATGGGCGTGGCCTATATCACGTAATTCAGTTGGATCCAGGGAACGCGTGGATGTATGGTTTTTGAATGTCCGGTGTACGGTGTGGGAGTTATAGGGCCAAATGTGTTTGTTCTGCTATAGCGCCACCTAGTGGTGGAAGTGGGTCAACTGTTGCGCCTGAGGTCCTTGCAGAGTTTTGGACCAGTCCTGAAAATGGACCCCGCAACATGTACGGTTTAGGCTGTAGTGGGAGTTTTAGGCGGTGAAGAATAATAATGGAGGAAAATAATCCTTAGAAAAACAATAGGGTTCCACAGCCCTGCTGTGCGAACGGCGTAGCTTTGCTACTTCCGGTTCTTCCAGACTCGGGCTTGGACCCCTAAAAAAGAGATATAATACAATATACAATTTGATTGTCGGTTCTAGCTCGGAGGATGTTTCTCGAATCGACTAGAGTTTAGAATGCAAACAAAGAAAGTGGAAGGTGAGGGACATCCGGCGGAACCTCCGGCGGCACCGGAACAATCTGGTAAATGAACCGCGATCCAGACTACACGCAACCTAACAGCTGAGCTGGAGCAAGGTTGACATTGCTTTGGGTTGACGCAGGCTGCTTTTTTTTTTTTAAACCGCAGCACACATCAGTTAGAAAAGACTAACGGCTAGAAATGACTACCTAGGTTCTGCTCATTGCCTCAGCCTGAAAACGAGACTACCCATCACATCATCTTCTTAGAAAACCTGTCTCAGTGAATCAAAAGCTAACCACAGTCTCCTCCCCCCCCACACTGCCAACCTTGAGACTTGCAAATCTTCCTTCCCAACATAGGAATGCTCTGTCTAACCTACTGTGTGTCTGTGAGTGATACTGAACTGAATTTATCACTGCAACACTTTGTAAGCCACCTCTCAACAGCGAGGTCAGGGGTAGGGCTGGGCAATATATCAATATTATATCGACATTGATATATGAGGCTAGTTATCGTCTTACATTTTGGATATCGTAATATGACGCGTTGTCTTTTCCTGGTTTTAAAGGCTGCATTACAGTGAAGTGATGTAATTTTCTGGACTTACTTACTGTTTTATAATTTGCCATGGTATCCACATTTTTGGTGATTATCAAAACTCTCATTGTGTAAATATTTGTGAAAACACCAATAGTGAACCCTTCAATATCGCCACAATATCGACATTGATGTATTTGGTCAAAATGATCGTGATATTTGATTTTCTCCATATCGCTCAGCTCTAGTCAGGGGTGACAGTCAGCTAAAGAACAGCGTCCCTGTAAATAGTTCAGCAGCACAGTTCACTTCATACTGCCTGACATGGCCACGATCATCCCACTGTTTGCCAAATGGCTGAGGCTCCTTCACGTGCATGCTGTTATTTTACTATAATAAGAAGAATGAAAGCATTAATGTAATATGCACAATTTTAATAAGTGTGAGCAGGATGTCGTCCTTGTTTTTGTGTGTGCATTCAGCAGCAGCAGCACACGTCTATTTTGAGCTGTATGATATGGAGAATACGTGCAACGTGTTATACAGTCTTACACGCTTGTTTATTATGCACACAAACTATAACTGTGCTAAAACTAATGCAGTGTGATTCAACAGTCATGTAGAGCTGAACCATACATTTATTATTCAATTCAGTCATAAAAAAAGCCTAAATTGTAATGAGTATTACAAATGTAATATGCATTTAGTAATATATTCTGATCGTGGATATACAAATACTGATTTAGATTAAACGTTTTCTCAAGCAATGATTCACATGAAACACGTGTGTGTGTGTGTGTGTGTGTGTGTGTGTGTGTGTGTGTGTCTCACACATAGTAAGCCACATTAAGGAACTCCTACTTGCTCTATGACTTGTTTTCATTGGATTTGGACTGATGTAATACTTTGTGTGACTGCAGCAGCTTCACAGTAATCTATCAAAACTACAGATTATTGCCTAGTTCAGTTATATGTTTGAAATAAGGCACTTAATTATAACTGGCTACGTCAACCTTCTGGTGTCGTAGGCATTTGTAATTCGCTTGTTGTGCAAATTCATTTAACAATAACGTACAATTTCAGCAGCCTGGTGTATTAATAGAAGAAATTATGTTGAAGAAATAATCCACCTTTCTGACTCAGGGCATTAGCCACGATTTGACCTGGAGTTAGAGAGGACTCGGCAGCCTTTTACTTAGTCAGTCAGGTCTAATTAAGAAACAGGACCAAGATATTGAAAGTAATTGTGCCTTGATAGCAGAATGGATAGGTCTGAAAGCTCCAGGTTTAACCAGCCTTATTGGTATTCAACCGAGTACAGCACAGGCAGATACATGCAAAACTTTATTTTGTCTTATGGAGCCAGAGTACTGCTGGTTTTGTAACCTACCTTGTGGTGCGACAGGTATAATTCAGCAGACCAGCAGGGCTCTGGCTCCTGACGGACAAGCACCGCAAACAACTGGCTTTCAGGAATGGAATATATCCTACATTCAGAGTGTTGTGTGTTTCCACTGGCTGCAATACTTACTTTTGTCCTTCCATTTATTGTGTAGTTTCCCAGTTTCCCATTACAATGTCTAATCAGGTCGTCCATACGACTCATTAGAAAGCGGATCTTGTCGCTGCCGGCCTCCTTCCCCTCTATCCACGTTATTTTGTCCCCTCGGATGTCTTTGGTGGAGTCGCTTTTTTGACTGACCAACTGTCCGTCTGTGAACTTGCCCGTTTTGTGCAGGGCTATAACATTATCCAAAATGCCTAGCCCAGTCTCTGCTCCTAAAAAGTTGTCCACCACACAGATGCCGTGCTTGTTCATACACGGGACTATGTACTCCATGGCAAGTTTCTGAGGGGATGCGCTGGTTTGTCCGTTAGGTGTAGCGGTGTTGTTGGACCCCTCCTCTCCCAGTCCGTCACCGTCCCCAGGTGCTTCTGTGTTTGTGGGTTGTGGGAAAGATGCACTGTCCGCCTGCTCGGGGCTTATCTTTTCCCGGTATTTCTCCGGTGCCTTGTCGTCCTCCGACTGCGGAGGCTGCTCGGGCTTCTGTTTGGAAAGCTGCGCCTTGTCCATCTCCTTACAAATTAGCTTGTGTTTCTTCCAGTCCTGTTTCTGGTGCTCCTTGCTGCAGTAGAAAGAGCTCCGGCACCTACCACACTTGAGGAGGTTCTCCATTTTCCCACAAAGTTCACAGTACTGTCGGTCTCGGTCCAAATCGCTCTGCAGCTTCTCCATGTTTGCGCCTACAAAGGCGGCACTGCGCCTTTAATTCAGATCCTTCACACGCGCCCTGCTAAGCGACAACTTTGGAAACGATCCACTGCCTCTGCCACGCTACACCGAGCGAGACGGAAAAGTAAGACTCAAAACCTCGCCATTTTTTCACACTTACTCCCTCTACACATCTTGTATCAGTGGAATAATACAAAAACGTGAGCCCTGGACCGAGCATTTCGGGCTGGGTCGAGGTGTTCAGGAGGCATCTCAACTGGCTAGCTGTCGGTCCGAGGGTAGTGGTGCATGGCGCCGCTCAATGTGTGCTCAGCCTGTCTGTGGTCCAGCCTGCTCTGACGTCCACACTCAAGCCCCGCCCCCTTGCGCTGCCTTTGGTGCTGTCGGACGAATGACGGTTCATAAAATGACTCGAAACACGTGGAAGCATTTAATCAGGGAGCATATCCTTGTCCATGTATGATAAAGTCCGCCTCTGTCAATCAATAGAAAAATAATCTTGACTAGACCCGGCGGCTCCAGTCGTGCAGCCTCAGTAATTATTCTCTATAATCAGGTTCACTGACATATAGGCAGTGGAGTGAAGTACATTTACTCAGTAGCCTACAAATGGAAGTTAGGCTATTTGTAGGCTACTTTTCTTGAGCATTTCAATTTAATACATTCTGATTAATTGCTGATTAAACTGCCCAAGTAAATAATGCATATATCCAATAATATTAAACATTATATAGCCTACATACAATCTTGAACAATTGAATATCTTACATAATGATACTGTTATTTTTTATACTTAAGATTAGTTTGCTGATAGGGCCTAATACATCTGTACTTATAGCCGACTTAAGGAAACCTTTGAATCCAGCAATTTTACTTGTAATGAAGTATATTTGGTATTGCTTCTTTTACTAAAGGGTCTGTATTGTTAAACCACCACGTTAGCCTATATAGGTTAATAGAAGGGAAACGGAGTGATTTAGTAAACCTTGTGTGTCTGTGTAGAGCTAGAGGTAGCCCATCTTTAATACACCAAGATGGCAAAATAAAGGAAGCACTTTTATTTACAGAGCCATGGATATGTGCTGGAAGGATGTTTTTTTTTTTTTTTCTGTGAATTTGTAAAGTGTGTCTGCAGCAAGTAACGTAGCCTACTGTATTACAATTTGGGCTCAGAGTATCACTGACATGTGTGATACACATGTTATTCCTACAGTAGCACGAAGTAGTTCCCAGCAGCTTGATTAATAAAAATAACCCATAACGAGAACAGTTGTTATAATTACTAATGAATAAAAGAGGCATTAGGAAACCCCTGCAGTTCGAAATCTCGAATTTAAGAGTTTGAAGGTAGCACATGAAGGCATCATCAGTCAACGTCATCATCAGTGTGTTTTGCCCTCATTCCTGGCTTGCATGTGTGGAATTCCTATCACGCAACAAAAGAATATTTTGCATAAAGATGTTGCTGGTGTTGTGATAGACGGATTAATGAGTTGGTAGGCGGTTATGAGGCTCATAATTGCGGTTGAGAGGGGACTTAAATCGACTATCGGAATGCATATTGTAACACATTTTAAATAGTTTTTTTTCTTCTGAAACATCAACTTATATTCAGCTGAATATACATGATATACATTGATAGGGTCTATCACTCATCAATTAAATGAAATCGGTGTTTGAAATACAGGGAGTGTGCTGTGCGGCGGCAAAGCGCAAGCTAAAGTTGGTACCACTCGTGTGGCACGTACACAGTCTGCAGGAGTCCCAGGAGGAGGGGTTACAGGAGAGAAGCGAGTACAGTAATCTGATCAAGAAAGGTTGGATGAAACATACTGTAGCTACTTTAATAGCAACAAATGACTAGGGTGGCAGTCTGAAATGTCTTGTTGCTCAATTTGGATTTTTACTTGAAACAGAAAGTATTTGGGCTGAAAGTTTGGGCCTGTCACTCCATATTGAATACATACATAAACATGTCTTTAATTAGTAGATATAGTATCTGCAATCAAACAATCAATCATGCATGACACTAAATGCTTCATAAAAAAATTAAACACACGTACAAACATGTCATTTGTTATATTCCAGGACAAGTTTGATCTACAAAAAAATGAAAATAAAAATGGTGATCGACCTGTAGTTAAAATTATTTTTTAATTATATAAATAAACCAATCAGCAAATATGACTTTAGTAAGTTGGGGACATGTTGTAATAAACTTAATGCCACATTCTGTTATGTTACTACATCTCCCATAATTAAAAAAAAAAAAAAAACAGCTATTTTTTGCTGGATATTTAAACAAAAGTAATACTATATAAAAAAATATGTGTAATATTTTGAAAATTCAAAAAAGCCCTACACCTGTATGAATATCTATGTAGCCTACCCGAATTCCTGACTGGCCACTTGTGTTTTTCTTCTTTTTTATTTCACTATTATTTATCTCTGCCCTGTGATTTCCTTTCGTTTGTTATTGATATCTCTCGCTCGGTTATTATTTTTTTCATTTAAAGAACACAGGTATACATCAACAGTATGTAGCCTACATATTTTGTTGTTGTTGTTTGTTTCAATCTGTATTCTCTTGAATATGATGTGCTTTTTTGATTGTGCCTTAAAAATAAATTATATAAAACTACATCTCCCATAATGCACTTTTCATTTCCTGCTACGCGTGTAAATAGCGCATAAGCCCCGCGAATTATGAGGACCGCATGGATGCCTGTTATTAAAAACAATAAACACGATTTATTTCGCATCGTAGGGAATTGATACTTCATTCAGTGTGCTTATTCTTGGTCAGAGATGGTAACTTGTATGTGTAAACGGAGCTGTTTTGTGTGGTGCCCTAGCTAGATAATCCATGACAGATGTAAAGTATTCTGCCTTGTTACAGTTGGTCGGCAGCACCTTCAGAGGCTAGCTAAACCAGTTCATATACAACCCTAACCGAGCTTACAATAGTTACGTTTATTAAAAGCAGACATTGCAACGCTGAAGGCATGAATAGGCGAGAAGGTAAGTCCAGTTTCTGAGACTTTACTAAGAATAACAACGTTATTAAGCAAAATGTAACGTTCCTGTTGGTTGTTGTCATCAGCAGCATGGGATGTAACGTCTGTAAACACCAAGCTAACATAACATGCGGTATGCTCACGTTAGCTGTTAAGACTGCAGTGAAAGGATTAGTATATTGATGTCTAAACTGCCTCTCTGCCTCACCGCTATTACAGCACTGTTTGCCAAGATCACACTGCAACGTTAGCTCAAGATAAGTCATTTGTTAGTAGTAGAAGTGGTGGTCCTAGCAACGACAGCTATAACCCAAGCAGTTATTTTCATTTAATGAAGAATCAGCCCACTATTGTCTCGTTTAGTTCATTAATAATTTGGTCTAAATGTAAGACTAGAAACAAATGCCGGAAACCCAAAGCTACAGTATGTCTTCAAATAGCTTGATATGTCTGACCAACAGTCCAAAACCCAAGGCAAGTCACTTAACTGTCATAGAAAACTAAGAAAATCGGCAGCTATACATATTTGATAAGCTGGAACCCATAGATAAAAACAGTTTATATCCATGCTGAAACCAATCATTTTGTTTAGCTTTTTTTTAATTTTATTTAAAACTGCCATAAACAATTCATCTATTATCAAAATTGTTGCAGATAAAAACATCTGTTTAGAAGTTTAAAGTTCATGTTCACACTTTAAAGAGGTTCTCCAGTGATTTAGTATTACACTTTCATTACGTTTGTGGACTTTAAAAAAAACAATGGTCAAAATGAATCCAGCAGAGGCCAAAGTATCCTGAATTTAGTCCCAAAAATGGGTCAAGCCCAAAAAAATGCTAGATCCTACAATTCCCAAAACATAACTCTATAGTGTCTTTTGTTAGTCCCCCATGAGGTATACACGCCGATGTGTTTCAAACTCCATACCCACAGTTTGTAACACAGACTTTATATTAAATACAACACAAGCCAAAATGACTAAAAACGACTAAACTGATCTACATGTGCAAAATCGGTGGAGTGCCTCTTTAATTTGATCCGTGCCAGTTGAAAGAAAATGAACCCAAACTGCAGTATCACCTGACTTTTGCCTCGTGTCAGGTGAAGGATGTCCCCGGAGAAATGCTGATGCAGTGCAGGACCGTGATGCGAGTGCCAACCCATCCTCACCTGTCATTGCTGCTTTCAAAGGTGACTGCATCCCCAGCATTTTGATTGCATTTTCCACCCACACATTTGCTGTATTCCATGTAAGTTAAGACATCAGTACTTAAACTAAACTTTTTGTTTCCGTCTCTAAAGTTTTCCAACAGGAGCTTGACACCAAACACGACAAATATGAGCGTCTTGTCAAGATCAGTCGTGACGTCACCATCGAAAGCAAGAGGACCATTTTTCTTTTACATAGAGTGACCAGGTATATACTACTGTTACAAGACGTGTTAATTGGTGCAGTTTAGTTTGGAAAAAAATAATATATTTTACAGTTATTACAGTGGTTTTAGTTTTAATTCAACTTAAAGAAAGCTGTTTTCCAGTTTCTGGAAACTGTTGTTTGTGTTGCTACAGAAGGACTGTCCCAAAGCATTGGAATAACCCAATGTAACTTCTGTTTTAAAGAGGATTTTAAAGTAATGTGTGTCTTGCATTTCAAAGTTTTATTCTGTTTTATTCTCTGGATTGGAAGTGTACCAAATGCAGAGGATATTCTGAATGAAGCAGACGTGAAACTGGATGCAGTCAGGCAGAAAATCGGTCAAATTGCTGAAGAGCTCAGAGGAGAGGACATCTTTCAGTTTCATAGAGCTTTCACAGCAGGTGAGATTCCGTAGACCTTTTTTTGTTTAAGAAAGACAAATAAGATAAATAAACTCTGTGATTGTTTCATTCTCTTATAATATTGAAGTTCTGCATGAGAGTGCATGTAAAAATGTTGAAGACTAAGTTTTCAGAAAAATAATTCAGCAAAGATACCATGCCATTAACTTAAAATCATTTAGTCATTGTCTTTGGCTTATTCAATAAGCAAAGAGGAATTTTTTTAATCACAAATTGGACATTTTGAACTTTCCAGATCCGTGTATGTATTGTTGCATTAAAAAAAGGAGTAGTTGGAGGAGGAGTTGTGCAAGTGTAAAGCACTATTTCTTTCCCCATCTTAAGTGACTTAATTAAGTGTAGTGATTCAGATGAATCAATCTCATACCCAGCTCAGTAATACTGCCTATAATCTTAGATATAGGTTTATATCCAGTTAATGAGAAACATGAGTATTCTAGCATAAATATGCAGCTAGTAGCTAGGATGTAGAGCCATGTACAATAAGACAACAAGCTAACTTTTTGGCCTTTCCAGCAGTGTGTCTCTAGGGATGGGGGTCAGTCCACCACATTGGTCCAGACTAAACCTATCTCAACAATTGTTGGAGATGCCATGACACTTTGTACAGACATTAATGCCCCCCCCTCAGGTTGTTTTATATTAACGATGGGGACTTCTTAACATTTCATGTAGCACCATCAGCAGGTGAAAATCTTTAGTTTTTCCAATACTTTGGTTTTATGACCAAATACCTGCAAAACTCATGCCATTTCCGGCTGTACTTTGAATTTAGTTCTAATCCCTATATATGCATATGCCCATACTTAGCTACTCACGTGTACGAACGTAAACATATGCTCATAAAGATTTAGACACATCTAGTACACATGTACCCACAAAGCTGCATACAAATATCCTTCTTTCCATAAATCTGTCTTTCAGTGTTAAATAAGAAATTCTCATCTCATTTACCTTTTTATTGTAATTCAAAAAGAGTCCTAATTGTCCTGCATTCTCTCCCATTAGCACATCATTGTATTACAAGTTTAAAAACCCTCCCCATTTGATCACATGCCGATCAGTCCTATCTCTCGTGCTGAATGAGATCTTCTCTAACAAGGCCACCTTGTGTAGCTGAATAATCCATTCATGAAAAGATGGTTCCCCTGGAGTCTTCCAGCCTTAATAGAAGTTGTCTCCCCATCATATAAAGTCTGGCATTAATTTCTTTCAATATAATAATACATTCCTGAATTGAGAAACAAGCTCCAGCAAAGGAGTCAAAACTTTTCACTTCAAATTATCTCTGCTGTGCTGCTATCACCTCAATCATCCTATTTGTGCTTTAGATTGATTGATTGCAAAGTCACTGATAGTTTGAGAGCGTGACCTTAATGCAGGCCCTGGATATGATAGACACACCCTCTGATAAACTTGTTTTCCCATTAGCAACAGTATCAGTTTCTGTTAGCGTAGCCAAAGTGTCTGCAGTGTTTGGAGAAAAACATTACTGGGAGCGAGGGTGAGCTGTTATCTAGCAGCTGGGGAAGTCATTTTTAGATTGTGGTCACTCAGGAATCAGCGCTGCATCCTCAGCGACGTGACCAGTGGCAGTCCCCTACAATTAGACGCTTCCATTCCCCCCCCCATTTTTATCATCTTTATTAGATTAGATTGAATCTGGGCTCGCTTCACGGACTCTCCAAATAATCTTGGCTTTTTTTTTTATATATATATATATATATAAGGACCGTTAAAGATATTGCGGGCTAAATGTGAACATAATTGCCACTGATAACAGGGCTGCGCGGCTCTTTGATAAGCTCTTTAGCTGTACCCAGCTTGCGGCTATGAGACTGTGTACAAGCGTACCGCTGGGGCTTTTCCCATGGTGAACCACTCTGTGGTCAAACATTAAGCTCAATTAATCTGTAAATCATCTGTGGTCCATTCATCATCTCATCCAGTCCGGCTATACACACACTCAGCCCTCAACGTTTTCAACCTGTGTTCCAGTAAAATCCTTCCAATTTCCAGTTGAGTTTTCCTTGAGTCATTGTTTAGACATCTATAGTCATGTTTTTGTGTGTGTTTTTTTATTTTTTTTTCTAATAACACAAACCGCTTCTGGCAGTAAGCTCAGGAACTGAACTCCGCCTGCCTGCCTCAAAGCCTGCGTAACCTTTTCATGTCATATCCTGTCCGCCTCAGACTGAGTTGTATTCACTCTAAGCCCAGGGTCACAGCTGTGGGGCCATTGGCAATTGTTTAGATGTTTGTAGTGTTTTGTTGTTGTTGATAAAGGTTCTGAAAAATGAGTTGTACTTCCTTCATGAAAATAGGATAGAGTCCCTTTTTAATAAGCAGTTCATTCAAAGCCCAACAACATTGATGACAAGTATTAACCAAGTATTTCTCTTTAACAGGAAATATTCACGACTAAATAAGCAAAAATCATTGGTAAAGTTCAAAAAAATAATTATGGTATTATTAGTGACAATTATTACATATAACCTAAAATTACATAGAACCTAATATTACATAGAACCTAATATTACATAAAACCTACTATAACCTAGGACCTAATATTACATAGAACCTAATATTACATAGAACCTAATATTACATAAAACCTAATATTACATAGGACCTAATATTACATAGGACCTAATATTACATAGAACCTAATATTACATAGGACCTAATATTACATAGGACCTAATATTACATAGGACCTAATATTACATAAAACTTAATATTATATAAAACTTAATATTACATAGAATCTAATATTACATAGGACCTAATATTACATAGGACCTAATATTACATAGAACCTAATATTACATAAAACCTAATATTACCTAGGACCTAATATTACATAGAACTTAATATTACATAGAATCTAATATTACATAGGACCTAATATTACATACTTCACTCTGCTTACCAAGGGTGCAGCTCCTGAGAAAACTACAGACTTTCAGGTGCAGTGCTGTTAGCCTGATGAACCCACTTCTTTCCCTGAGCTAAAAATAGCACAGGGATGCTGCGGACACAAAACGGAGTCAGTTCACAATCAGTTGGTAGGAATGTAAACTCATGTCTACGCAATGTTGAATTAAAATGACAGAAATCTCTCATCTGAAACAAGCAAACTGTTTATAACCTTTAATAATTCATAATGAGTAAACCGTCAAGTCAAGGTAAATGAAGTGGCGATGAAGCACATTCTCCTCTCGCCTCTCTGTAGCACGCTGCGGTTAGCCACGCTGAGATAGGAGGCCCTTTGAAGTTCAATTGCCGCTCCGAAAGTAAACTTCAGACACAAAGCCTTCCGTCCTGTGATTATTTGATTGTTGTTTACACAGGGCCAGAAAACAAACGAGGGGGTCATCTCAGCCTGCTCCAAAAAATGGCCACTGTTGTTCAATCAAAAGACAGCGACAGGAAGCAGGTTTTATTTGAATCATTATCTACATCTGTGATCTACACTGTGCAGATACCATGTAGTGTTTATACACACTCTACGTGCTATGCTCATTTGATACATAGTTGACCTCCTTTTTAAACTTAGCACAAAAAGTAGGGAAATTTGTGTTTGGTAGATTATTTCTCTGTGGTAACAATGCTTTTTGGCAATACATCGTATACCGTTGGAAAGCCTGTTTGGTTCCCTTTCAAATGGTGCCCCATTTGTAAGGAACATGCATTTGTGGGATGAGCAGCAGCGCTGAGTATGTGGGTTGTGCCCATGAAACATTTGCCAAATCTTCTCTGCCATTTTCCCAAACAGGTTATTTTGCTGTTGACACTTGTATTGAGCTTCTGGTACACCCACCTGTGAGCATGGGTCCTACTACTCTGAGTACAGTCGATTCTTCTTGGAGCTGTCTGCTCCAAGAATCCACTTCAAGCTGGTGTTCTGCAAAACTAAGTTGCGGCATTATTTGGAGTGAGCCCTAGTACCATCTCCAAACTGAAGGCCAAGTTCCATATAACGGGGGATGTCTGGGCCGACGGCTCACCGGCTCTCTGCCCAGACAATCCGGAACAGACTGCACGCAGCCAATCTCCGGTCTCATAGGGCTGCCAGGAGTCCTGCCATGACTGCCCTTCACCGTCAGGCCCGTTTGCACTGGTGTCGGCAACACGTGCACTGGAACCTGAACATGTGGAGGAACGTAGTGTTCAGTGATGAGTCCAGATTCTGCCTACGGCAGTTGGATCGTAGGGTCAAAGTGTGGAGAAGACACGGAGAACGCTATGCTGATTGCTGCACTGATAGAGTAACACCTTTTGGTGGAGGCAGTGTGATGGTGTGGGACGACATCTCCCTCACTGGAATAATGAGGCGTGTCATCATTGGAGGCAATCTCAATGCAGAGAGATATAAATTAGAGATGAGATTCTGCAACCAGTGGCAATCCCATATCTCCACAGTCTGGGACCGAACTCTATCCTCCAAGATGACAACGCTCGCACCCACAGGGCGGGGTTTATCAGAGACTACCTCCAGAATGTGGGAGTGGAGAGGATGGAATGGCCTGCCAGCAGTCCTGACCTCAACCCCATTGAACACTTGTGGGATCAGCTTGGGCGTGCTGTTCGTGCCAGAGTGACCAACACAACCACGTTGGCTGACTTGCGACAAATGCTGGTTGAAGATTGGGATGCCATCCCACAGCAGTGTGTGACCAGGCTGGTGACCAGCATGAGGAAGAGGTGCCAGGCTGTTGTGGCTGTTTATGGTTCTTCCACACATTACTGAGGCTCCTGTTTGTGAAATGAATAAATTGTTAAATTGCCAATATGTCTTGTTTCTTCAAACTTCAATCATCCAATCCACCAAACGAGTCAATGGCAGAATAAGCTGTTTGGCATTGGCAGAGAAGATTTGGCAAATTTTTCATGGGCGCAACCCACATACTCAGCGCTGCTGCTCATCCCACAAATGCATGTTCCTTACAAATGGGGCACAATTTGAAGGAAACTAAACAGGCTTTCCAACGGTATAAGATGTATTGCCGAAAAGCATTGTTACCACAGAGAAATAATCTACCAAACACAAATTTCCTTACTTTTTGTGCTAAGTTTAGTAATAGTAGTGATTTTTAGTAAATAACAAATACAAATAAATGGAGAAAATAAAGGCGCCCACCGTACTCAAAAGCACATTTAGATCCTGGAGCGGTGAAATATTTGGATGTATTTTCCAATGTTTTGTAGTGATTCTTTTCAATGTCATTGTGCTTCAGGGATCCAGGAGTATGTGGAGGCGGTTTCTTTCCTGCACTATATCCGCCATCGCAGCCTTATCAGCCTGGAGGAGATCAACGCTAGACTGGTGTTCATGACAATAGAGAAGCTAGATCCAAAGGTAAATTTAAGACTGTGGTTAAGCTGCATGCGTTTGTTTTGTCATTTCATTTAGCAAAACCGAAGCTACAGCCAACAGGGGCTCAGCTCAGCCTGGCTTTGTCCAAAGGTAAAAACTGCTCATCGTTTTTTATGTTCATTTTACATCATTTTACAGTTCCTTTCAAAGCAGTGGTAATGGCACACAAAGGCAACATTGGGTATTACTATGTACTGCATTTATAATCATTATGTGTCATTGTGTCATTTTTATCCACGTTATTTGCAAAGATGATGGGTGCCTGTTGTTGGAGGAAAATTGCTTGAAACTTGAACATTTAGTAGAAAAGCATCATCGTGCCTCGAGAAGAATTGGACTTTGGTTATTTGTAGCCCAGGACTAGAAGCAGAGCTACACAACATAACAACCACATCTTGTAAATATTGTTGTCACCATCAATCTTGTGTATAAATCCTGTTGGGATAAGAATGTCTGCGCACAATCTGTCCAAAATCATCTCAAAAAGTCTTCATAATCTTGTGGACATTCGTTTTTTGATTTTTCTATTCTTTCATCATCGTGCTTTTCATCTCAGGGCTCAGCTGAAGCCCTGCAGCCGGGAGGTCAGGTCCTGACCTTCCAGGTGACGCCCTCCGACTACTTGCTCGGCGTGGCCGACCTGACCGGCGAGCTGATGCGGATGTGCATCAGCAGCGTGGGCAACGGCGACATCGACACGCCCTTCCAGCTGAGCCAGTTCCTGCGGCAGATCCACGACGGCTTCTCCTACATCGGGAACACGGGGCCGTACGAGGTGTCCAAGAAGCTGCACACGCTGCGACAGAGCCTGGGCAAAGTGGAGGATGCCTGCTACGCCCTGCGTGTCCGCGGCTCGGAAATCCCCAAACACATGCTGGCTGACGTGTTCTCCAGTAGGACCACACTTCTCGACCCGGAGGAAGGAGTGGTTTAAGTCCTGCACAGCTTCTACAACATTGTTTATGTTCTCTATGGTATCATTGTCTGCTTTGGTTTCGCTCCAGTTTGATGTTTGTATGCATTTTTAAATGGGATTTGACAGATGTTTGATATAGTTCGTGACACGCTGGTTGATTTAGTTTTTATTACTACAATAAAAACAGTGTAACAATAGACAATTGATTATTTTTCTTTGATAAAGATCTAATGACCTCAGTTGTTTTGCTTGAATAAAAGTTCTGTGCCAAATATGCCATGCTCTCCCAATCTTTAGGCTGCATTGATAGTCTGTATGTGTATGTATTCTCTATCACACAGATAATCTAAGGTAGAACCATTGCCACACTCACTGCACTCACTTGCATGCTGTGTGGAGTAGGAACATTGTGACCTTTGTATATTGTACGTGCCTATTCTCTGGCTCACACACACACACACAACCCATTACCCCTCATTCCACCGTTAAACAATCTTCACCACGCTGCAATGATATACATTTTGGAGCATGCTGAGAGTATTTCTGGCACATAACTGATATCTTCCTGCTGTTTCCTTATCATCTGATGGTGGTAATTATTACCATCCAGATAAACAATTCAGCAGTGTTCATGGATGGCCACAGAGTAATGTGCATACTCTATAATCAGTAACTGAAGCTCTTGTGAGTCTGATTAATCAAACCACAACGCGACTGCCCCTGTGTAGGTTTTCCAGTCTCTATCCTGGATGGCAGCTGTTGTGCATCAGGGCCTGCAATTGCTCATATGAGAATGTCATCTGGAGCTTTAGGATGAAAAATCTGCGTCTGATTAATTCTGCTTTACGTATGAAAATGTAAGACATTTGGTATTTTGTTGGTAATAGTTTCGTATTTGTACACAAATAAGATCATCTGTCATTTCACTGCTCTAGAGGCTCTTTCATATAGATTGAGAGAGAAAAGGTTTGAATGTAATTTAAGTCTGCCATCTGGTGGCAAATATCAGTACTACCTATGGACAACCACAATCTTCTAGGAGGGAATGCTATTCCTGTTGAAAGGAGTACTTTTGTTTTTCTGTTTTTTTTTCTTATTGTACATATTTTATTCGATCAACTTTTTAATGGGTTGTTGAATTGTATCAAGGTAGTCTGAGAGACAGGTGTGTCAATCAATTAAGCAACCAAGGAACATCAATTGGATGGTATATAGTGTGTATTTCTACTGTTATATTTAAGTATTCAAATGGGTCTTAGAAAGGCTCTGTGCTCATGCTAACTACCCAGTTTTTAAGAATAAAATAATATTTTAAACAGCAAATAAGAAGCTCTCATGACCAACATATAGGTTCAATCACCATTCAGCGTAGCTATCAGTGATTGGGAGCTGCAACATGGACGTGTGGAAATTATAAAATGTATCAAGAAAACTAAAACAGCTTTTTCTCTTTTAAATAGATGTTTTCAGCAAATGGTGTTGGCTGGTAGACAACATGCACATACTAGCAGGGATGATGGAAAGGAGATAGTCAAGATTTTCCCTTCCATTGTAAGGCTTAGGCGCAGCACCCAAGCCGATTTGGGCTCAATGAATGTAAAATCAATATGAACATTAAAACTGACTAAATGTGTGGACTTCTTTGGCAAGTTTTGTCTTTTAGCTTTTTGAGTTATCTGCTCTAGCTTTTCCAGCGTTTAAGACGCAGATGGTAATAATAATGCTCCAGAAATGTAATTGGAATTAAAAAACGTCACATTTCCTTGAGGGAGGACCCCTAAACTAAACCCCACCAAATACGTGCACCCAATAAGTGTTCCACAAACCCAGGGAAAAGCCTGATTAACCCAGATGACTTGATAACACAGGTGTAATTTAAAAAAAAACACTAACGAGGGCTGCATTACATTTAGGTGTCCCAGGGCCCTGCAGCTATGTGCGCCGACTTACTGTGGCACTGGATTAAGCCTTCGTTAATGTTATTAGTTACACCTGTGCATCTCCTACTATGACAAGTCGAAGGCCGTTTTCGAAACTGCATACTATACTAACAGTGCGTACTGATTTGGCCAAAATGTAGCATGTAGTATGCAAACAAAAGCTAAATCTCCAGTATGCCAAAAATACCCGAATGTTGTACTGATTCGGAGAAAATCTCCAGTATGCCTCGGACCAGAATGTCTGTTGAGGTAATGGCCTCTCACTGGTCTGTATAGCTTTAGACAGCAACAGAGTGGGAACCTGAGGCACAGGATGAGGTGAATGTCAGTGGTTTAGGTGAACAGGTGAAACTCATTTATTTAACGATGGCTCAGTTCCACCAAGTGTCCTATAGCCCGTTTACACGTACATGGTTATTTTGACAAACGGAGACATTTCCCTTCGTTTGTGCCCTTCGTTTAAAAACTCCAGCCTGGGGCAACCTCTAGCTCACCCAGTAAGAGCGTGCGCCCCATGTAGGCTGCTGCGTGTCATCCACCATCTCTTTCCTGTCTATCCACTGTCAATCTGAAATAAAGGGGAAAAAAGCCCCAACAAAAATAATCTTAGTAATCCAGGCCAGAGTGAAGAATTAGGAAAACTTTGTTTGCACGTTTGCATGTAAACCGAGAAAAACAGAGATTTAGGCAGCTGACGTCGTTGTTTAAAAGAGAAAGAGGAAGTGATTCGTTGCTATTGTTGCTATTTTCGGGATTCTGATTGGCTAACGTGGGCTTGAGTTTCTCGTTACACTGCCACCTACAGGTTTGGCATGCTCTTGACGGCATATACACACGGGTTCGTGTAAACGAACACTTTTCTGAAAACTGACAGGTGTGCACGATGTTATTTTTGAAAACAGAGAGGGTGAAATGTCCGTTTATGAAAATAGCCGGCCATGTGTAAACGTAGCCCCAGTAAGCTTTGCCAGTGAGCCAGCATGCACAACACCAGGCCCCTGAAACTAGCTCACCTAAATGGAATGCAGTTGTTTTTGATGTAATGTTATCAATTAAACCTGTGCTTTTCCTGCTATGGCACACTTGTTGCAAAGCAGCAATTAGCATCCGTTTTTTATTTTTTATTATTAATAATATTTTTGACAGACAGTACAACCTATGTCACCATCACAACAGCAGTTAGCATCCTGATAAGTTGCACCTGTGTGAGACAAGTCAAAATGCCTCACTAAATTGTTTTGGAACCACTGGATTTTTCTGAATTTACTTTTTTATTGAATGAAGCCATCCTGGCTGAGAAATTATTGTGGACAAAACATTTTTTTCAAATCCCATACCAGTTTATTTCCAAACTTGAAATCAAAATGCCCGCTGTGATATAGTTTTTCAAGTTTTTAAAACTTTCAATAACCTAAACAAAAAAGACAAAGACATGCAGTTGGCAGATTTCTTTGCCAAAGGACAAACAAAGAAGTGCTTTTAATCTTTAATACTGGACAGGTGATCTCACTCTACAGTACATGTGTGGCAATGGATGTCATCCCTTCTGCCGCACAGCGCCCTAACTCTCTACAGTGTAGCCTAACTAAGTATAAAGGCTGCACTCTGTTGCATTGGCTGAACTGAGCTCTTTATCACTGAGTCTTGTCCATCAGCCAGCCACGCTGAATGAAAGGAACATTTGGACGTGTGGGAAGGAGGATGAAAAGACTCTGCTCTATGTGGGGTCTCTTCTCATTCATTCCCTCACGCCATAAACAAAGAACGACTTTTGTATTTCCATCAGGATGTTAGGGGTGTCTAAAAATATGCAAAAAATAACATGCATTTTTGCACACAATTACTTGACCTACATATTTAATGGCCAGAATACACTTGGATAGTCTGCCTTAAAGTGTCAACAGTGCAGGCACATGATGTGTCCAAATATATGTTGAATTATTCCATTTAGAAAATGCAGTGCAAATAAATCTACATAGGCCTATGACACAACAAAAGAGAACAAGAAAGAGTCATTTTATTGCAACAACTTTTATTATGGCTGTCTTTGCAAAACTAAATAACAAAACATAAATGCCATAAATGTCTTCAACAATTACAACTATTTTTTTTAGCCAACCTTAGATTTGTAATAGCGTAATGTTTATTTAATTTAAACGCGAAATCCTTTACTACACTTAAGACTTTGAAAACAGAGCCTATACAAAACACAATAATTATCTAAATAATGTTCATTATAGGCTACTACATCCTAAGTTTGCGCATTTGAACTTGTAATATTGTTTCTGTGACTTTAACAGAGTTGGGGTTGGTAAGATGAGCATGTTATTGCTCTTTTCCTCAATCAGCTGCAGTCCTCATGGTCAAAAATAAATAAAGCGTAGGCTACACACAAACAAACAGCAGCAGTGTTAACCGGTGATGTGTCCGCCGCTGCAATAGGCTGCCTCAGCCTGCTGTGGTTACTGTATGAGGCGGGCTGAAGGAGTCTGGAGTCAAATTCCTGAACACGTAGGAGCTCCTCGCGCTGCTCCAACACGACGCACGACGCACGACGCAGCGCATAACGGATTACTGATCAACTGATCGATGAGACACAATGTATATGTATTGCCTACTTCTGCCATCACAGCACGCCATGGGATGGGTGTTTTCCATTTCTATTCCATTTTCCTACAAGAAACATGACATGATCTTTTCTCCCTAGGCCGCCTGTTCATGCGCAACTGGAGCCACTTGTTTGCCGCAGAGGAGAAATGTAAGAATCTGAAGTACGAGTATCAATACGTGTCAGGAAATGTTTATTACGGACAAAGCAGCGCGTGTAAAAAGCCGGTCTAACACACGTCATTCCAAAGTGGGGAAAAAAAAATAACAGCCTGGGTTCATTTTTCCACAACGGAAATGAGATCAGTCCCATTGCTTGGCTCCACTTCTTCTAAAACATGGTCGATGGAACTCCATGCAGTGCCGGGATCTGATATTCTCTGACTTGTGCCCACAAACAGCTTGTTGTTAATGGAAAGATGTTTGCTGGACTGATGGGACTGGGATGTCACAATAACTCTCTGCTTCACCACTGCGAAGTCATGGAAGGTAACAAAATGCATCTTCTTTTCTTTTCTTTTTTTTTTTAAACTATCAACTGCCGTTTCTAACAACAACCGTTCTGCAAAATGTTCTGCAGAAAGGACCATGATGGTGATGATCAGAAGGCTGGTTAGAATTTTCATCAGGAGATTAATCACAAGTATAATAATTAGGAAAGAAAAGAAGGTGTTCTTATGAGACTGGTTATGGGAATAAACTAAAGAGCAAACACATAGCAGTAGGGGGTCCTTACATGAGAATGTGCAGTGGGCATAGAGTGGGTCTAAATATTGTATTTACTACTATTAACAGTACAAACAAACAACAAACTCATCCAAAACAAAAGCTGCTATTTGCACTGCGATGCTACTGTTAGTGTCACTGAATAAACAGTGTCTGTCTGTCTGAAGGAGGATCTGTGTGCTTTTGAGTCCTTCAGTTGGTTCCCCACACTGACATTGACCCACAGTTAAGTCTGTTATATGAACTGTCTGTATCATTCAGGTCACCGAGGCCCAAAGGCTCCCTACCATGTGATGAGTGCAAAGTGACTAAATACTTATGGAAGATGTTTCCCCCCTCTGAATATGTAGACAACGTGGAGACTTATGATGGCACGCCCTTGTATATTATCTATCTGATAATCTGACTTACTTGCCTATTTTGCATACAGACTTGTCTGTGACATATTTCTGTTTCTGATAGGCTGCCCATAACTACTTGTCTTCATTCAAATCTGGGCACATTTAAACTCTATAATCATGGTAATACCTTAGGGTTTGATTCTTTACAATTTCTTCTAACAAGACGTGGCACTTTTTATTCATTTTGTAGAACAAATATCCCTGTCAAACATGTAACCAGCGTTTGACACAGATATTTATATATATTATGTCATGCTACAAAAGCACAGCGACCCATCTCCCACAGTAAACAGCTGGTAAGATTACTGTAATTTATTATCTAACAGCCTATTGAATTTGTGGGACAATTCAGCATCTACAAGAAAAGACTTTTTTACACATTGTTGACATTTTAAATACATCAAATGATCCAAACTCTAAGTTATAGGAAAACTCTAAGTTATAGGAAAACTCTAAGTTATAGGAAGCATCGGGTGATTAGGCTCTGTGACAATTACTCATTTGGTATAATGGACAGTGATCTCAAATCGTCAGTTAGTTAAAGTTATCATTTAACTGTAATACGAATCATGTTAAATAGTATTTTAGGGTGTATTCATTTTCATAATGTCTCTCGCTGCTGTAGCTTCACTCCACCCAGCTCAACCATATTCAGATGGTTTATGATCCTCGTGTGACCATACAGAAAGTGTGGAGCTGTTTTATTTTTTTTATTTTTTATAAGTCTCACCAGAGCAGAGATTTAAATCTGGATTGGCATACAAAGTTTCCTGTCAGCCATTATAGGCATTTTCCAGATAGATTGATAGATTCACATCTAAGTAACCATTTGTTATATTTATAGTCAAAAGACTTTCACTTCCCTATTTCTGTTGCTGTGGTTGGTCACAAGTGTTGAGGTGCTGCACATCTACCAAGCAGTGCTTCTTCTCAGGAGTCAGCTGACATGCAGATCTGCTGTTATGTCCTGAGCTTGTTCCTCAAATGTTTGTTTTCATGGGATCCCCTGCATTCCTCTGCTCTTTGGCCGAAGTACTTTCAGCAACCAATGGGATGTGGTGTTTAACCTAAGGGCTCCAAGGAGGGCCTGTTTAATCTCCAAAGGTAAATAATCTAGACCCTTCTGGTTGAGATGCCTCGTTTTCCCACACTTTGTGCAGAGGTTCTTCAACATAAGCAACAAGTTGCAGTGAGAAAGCTGTTATTGTTGCAGTGGGCCCTCGTTGTTGAACCACTTTAGGTCTCCTTTTGCTTATTTGCCGGAATTCCTGTCAAAACTATTTTAGCACAAAGCCTGGCAGGAAGCAGCAAATGACATACTGTACCTCTAACGGGTTTCAACCGAGATGTAGATGCCCCCCAACACACACACACACACACACACACACACACACACACACACACACACACACACACACACAATGGGCCCTGAGGCATTTCCTTCCCCTTTACTGAGAAGAGCTCTCTTTGTGTAATCGAAGCATGACGAGGACACAGTAACACTTTCTATCCTTCCCCTTTCGGCTCCGGAGCTCTTTGACTCTCTGGAGCGGGCTCTATATTATATCTTGATCACACCAGATGGTGGATGGTTGTGTTTGGTACCTACGAAGGGTGTTGGGTTTCTTAAATTGGTTATGGAACAGTGGCCACATCTGCAAAGAAACACTAATGGAGCTGTATGTAACCTGAGCTTTTAGTGCGGTGGTCCCAGTGTACAGAAGACTCGACGCACACATACACACACAGCTTGGGTACAATGGGAACACTCCTATGTTACTCTCACTACAAACCCTGCTTTCCAATCAGTCTAACATCCCAACTCTCCCTTAAGTGGTGGGTCTTTGTGTCTCTCAGGTCACATGAGAGGGTTTAGGAGTGACATCGCTGGAGGTCAATGGGGGGGTTGAGCAGGGGGGCTTTGTAGTGGTCGTGGTTTGTTTGATGCCCTCCATTCTTGTCTACACATACAGCCACATGTGAAGACAATGACACAGAATTTGAATAACTGTGCTCCCATTGTAGAAAATAAATAGTGATACAAGTTGATCTCCTTACTTGGTACAGATGTGTTTGATTGATTGATACTAATGTATAATTTAGTCATTATGCTTTCAAAAAAAAAGTGTAACAGGGTTTTACAATGACTAGTATGAATGCCCCCAGTGTTTTCAGTACAAACGTCTATGTGTCAGTGTGTCTTGAGTGTGTGTGTGAGTGGGAAGAGCAAAATTGAGAGCCAGAAGTGAAAGAGAGAGCAGCACAGCTGTACACAAAGGGGCTGTTGATTTCCAACATTTCAGCCTGTCTCCCTCTCTGAATCCTACACATTATATGTACTAATCATGTGGAGCTGCCGCAGGTGTCCAGCTCTGAACACAAACTGGTCTTTATCATCCTGCGCCACTTTCAGAACAAATACTGTTTACGCTGATGTTTTATCACTTCTCATAGCTCGGGGTTGGCCATGTCTGTCTGCAGTTTTCAACCTATTTCTGTCTGGGACCCCCACAACTATATAAACCTATAATGCGTTTTTCATCTAGTAACAATATTAGGAAAATCAGTAATGTTATTAAGAACACGGCCTGCATTTGTCTTTACACCTTTCTGCTGTGCAAAAGCAAGTTAAACATTTCCCAAACAAAAGATAAGGACTGTCCCACTTTGTTGACAGTGAACCTGAGAGCATGATAGGCTAATTGGGGGCGACCTCTAGCTCACCCAGTAAGAGCGTGCACCCCATGAAGTCCTTTGCAGCAGCCCAGGTTCGAGTCCAACCTCCAGCCCTTTGCTGTGTGTCATCCCCTCTCTCTCCCACCTTTGCTGTCTATCCACTGTCACTTTGAAATAAGTGGAAAATAAAAAAAAAAAAAAGAAGATAGGCTAATTGATTTTAAATTATGTTTGCTTGATCAGTTTGACTAGTGTCTTCCCATCACAAATCTGCCTGTCTTGAATTTAAAGTTGCACTAATCAATACTAAAAAAATTAACAATTAATCAAATGTACATGTGAAAGGAGTTGCTAATAGTCACAAACCCAAACAGAATTATGACCAGGCCGCAGTTCTCCGTAGTTCCTCTCAGGTCTATGAAGTGAGCAATTGTTGTTTATGTTTTTAGTGCTGCAACTTTACTGTTTTGTTTGATTCTCACTGCTCTCATCAACCTTGTTTTTAAGCAACAAAAAGGTCTGATAAAGACCTTTGCTGAAATTCAACTAGCTTTGTATTATAATAATGTTGGTATGTGTAAAAGAACTATGGTAAACTACAGACATTGACATATATAAAATGGACCAACAGATCCCGTTGCTCTGGACGGAGACCAGTGAAGGATATTAGAAGCACTTTTCCGGTGATGGCTGAGCGTTACAGCGCAGCCTCCAACTGAGAGAAACGACGTAAATGTGACGTGAGCAACCTGTCTGAAAGTTGAAAGTCTTCTGGTAGCTGTGCCAAGAGAAATCTCAATCATTCCCAATCTTGCAGAGACGGAGAGTGTAGGTATACGTAAGGAGATAACATGGACACAGGCTAATTATTGCTAACTAAAATGCTAGTTAACATTAGTAATTAAACTTAAACAGCTAATGTAAGTTGAAACTGCCTGCGAGCTTCTCCTGTACTATACGGTAATTCCTCTACTATGCGACAGTAAGTCCCGTGGTTATGACACAATCGTTAGCCTATTTTTACAAAAACGTCTGCTACGGAGGCATAACGTGAGATACAAGGTAATGAAGCCTTTTATACATTGTCGGGTTTCTTTAGAAATAAACAATGGACAAATAAAGTCTTTAAATGCTTCAGATGTAAAGTTATTCGCTGTCAAAGTGGCGCCAAAATGAATGGCAGTCAATGGGATGCTAACGGGAGGTGATGGCTTGTTAGCATCAAAATAGCGCCATAGGAGCTACGCGTTCCGAGGAGAAGCTTACTCCCGTGCTCACAGGCCAGCAGAAAAACCTCCATGTGACTCCTTTGATGCAAAACGCATCACTTGGAGGGGTGCTGCTGGCCCTAGGGCCTGTTGTCACTGTTGTATTTAAAGCTTGTTCCATTGCCCCAAGTAAATCAAATAATGCAGCTTTAATCGTATTGATTTTGTGTGATGTGTTTGCTTGACGCTTTTCTTTGTTCCCTTTCAAAGATTTGTCCAACCAAACGTGTCTAACGTGCCACAAAAAATGAGCTTGTGATTTTGCTGTCTAAATTGATCTTTCTGACTTAAATCTTAACATCCTTGCTGGCATCACAGCAGTTTGTTTTATGTTCCAACGCGAGTCAGATTCATTCAGCTTGACTTGCGCTCCACCCCTGCAGCATTGCCTGCCCGGCAGTGTGAGAACCTCTGGTTTAGGTCATGACTGTGCTTTCAAAGATAAACCAATTCAAATTTAACTTCAGGAAATACTGTTCATGTTCATATAGTCCACTCCTCCACAGAGAGGTGTGTCTTAACTCAAAATGACTGTGTGGCCTTGGTATTTCCCAACAGCTGGTGCATAACTCTGGGACATGTCAAACATCTGCACAAGTTGTTTTTCATTCAGTCAGCCATGCTAGCTGTAAGTGCAGAGGTGTGGGAAAAGTAATTTTGGTTTGGTTATATCACATTCAGAATATTAACAATATGATGTTTTACATTCTTGTGCAATTGGCACATTTAGCATTTAGCACATTTCCTGATGTACTCAATGATTGCACAGTTAATCCTGCCAGTTCTATGAGCTTACTCTTTATCTACCTCATGACCGTGTTGTCCAGCTTAATGGTTAATCTCTGTATCGACAGGTGGCAGAGCACCAGGGACAGCTGGAGGCTCTGCTCGTAAGAGGCTCCACCGAAGACCAGGGTACATGAGAGGAGAGCAGTCCAGACTACAGAGCACTACTCATGGCCAGGAGGAGGAGGAGGAAGGGAGGACCCCTTGCATTAGGAGTGGAAAATCTGGACATTACACTGACATCAGCGAGGGAACCAGTGCTCAGAGGACATCTGCTGTCAAAGTGTCCTTAATGAATCAGCAACAGCCTGATAAACTTACATGCAGCTTCCAGAACAGTAAGAGTCTTCCCTGCTCTGTTACCCGTCAGGTGGACTACAGTGCCATTAATGGTACATCCAGCCACCAGAGTCCGTCCTCTCTGCGCCAGAATGAACTCAGGTTAAGCCCAAGCCCGGCCCTCCGGTCCTCACCAGAGGACTCCTTTAACTCCAGCTTCAGTTTCATCCAACAGTCTCTCAACTCCAGCCAGAGGACAGACGCAGCCACTGCCAAACCATCCCGGGAGCCGGAACCACTAAACCAGTCAACTAAAGCACCTAGTTCACCTCAAACCAAGCCAGCAACCTTATCCATTGAGCATAATGTCTTAAAACAGTCAACTCCTGTCCAATCAGTGCCCTCCTCCACCCTAAGCAGCCAGGCGGAGAGAGAGGAGCTGTCCTTAGGTGGGAGGTTTTGGCGGGAGTGTTTGTGGGGAGGCAGGGAGGTTACGCCAGACCTGCCTGACTGTGACTCCCAATCTCTGGACATAGAGATCACCTCCTCACTGTCTGTGGACTCAGACACCGCCTCCGCCTCTTCTGTCACCTCCGGCTACGAGAGCGCCACGCCTGCCTCGGACCAAGGCTGGGACAGCCTGGTGAAGAAGTACGAGGGCGTGCTGCAAGACTGCCTCCTAAACAACCGCACTCACACTAAGGTGGGCATGTTTAGCTCCGGATGTGAGGATTATTTATCAGATCAATTCCAAGACCAGGTTCAGAGTCAAGACTCTAAACCACATCAACATGTTCTTTTTAAAGGAATAGTTTGACATATTAAGAGAAACGACAAGATCAATACCTCTCTCGTGACCGAGAGAGGTATTGATCTTTTCATCTAACTCTCAGCAAGAAAGCAAATAAGCGCATTTCCCAAAATGTCCAATTATATGTCTATCTGTCTGCTGCAGCTTTAGACTACACGGGATGCTTCAACATTCAACTCCTTACAGCTAAGTTTTATCTCCTCAGGTTGTTTCATTTGAATGTATTTAAAGGCTAGAAGAAGGAAAACTACCCAGTATTTTTGCAATAAAAAAAGATTGCTGATGAGATGCAGTTGGAGTAGTGACACTTAATAATGATAAAGATCTTTTAAACTTCATTCCCAGTCCTCAACTTACTGGCCTGGTCTCACTTTGAAATGATGGTCATTGCACCCACACTTCTGGCCTGTGGCGACTGTTTAAAGAGCATTGCCCTCTGGACTGTTGGGTTATCTGTTCTGTCTTCTGTCTATTGTATCTCCCTTCTCAGATTGAGTCCATGATGTTGAAGCTGCAGAGGCTCCAGCACAAAGCCATTTTGGATGACGACTATGACGCAGGTGAAGTAAGACTTTGAGTTGAGCCGTTGCTTTAATAAGTAGGTCATTTCAGCTTCTGTTGTGGATGGATTGTAGTGAGCTTACTATCAACTTTTTTATGCTGTTTTATGTTTTGTTTTTTTTAGGACCCAGACATTTATCAGTTTGACGTTTCGAATGAGATAAAGATTATGGGAAGTCCACCAGTTGCCTTTATTGGATTTCTTGCAAACTGAATTAGTTGTGGATCATACTGAGATGTTTGATAAAGTATGTGAGGCTGCATGAAGAAATTCTTTTATTTTGTTTCCTGACTGGTTCAATTACTTTTACTGTGATTAATAATTAATTATAATATGATTTGTTATATTAGTTTTATATTTAACAACGTGGCCTATACATAGTGTCTATTATTGGAAGATTAGTACAAATGATACCGCTTACTTTGATGATTAGTACGATGATGAGGATTAGTATGACAGTTGAGCTGACCCTGACTTCAATAGTAGTAGTTTCTCTGTATCATAAGCTGAAGGTTTGAACAGAGTCTGTCCTGATGTCTACATGTGAGTGCTTACCACATGAGATTAATCAGCCAAGTTACACTCAAAACTGGACATTGTGAAACTACAGGAAGTAGTGCAGAGAGCAGTCAAAGCTGAAACAAAATCCACATTTGATATTTTACAAGAAAAACCTGGGGCTTCTGGGGCAATGTGAACACAGATTTCTTTTTCTTTATTCCCTTTCAACTTTTCGTTTTAACTTTGAAGACTTCGTGGGAAAGAACCAATGAGTCCGGAAAACCTTACAAGTTTATTCTGGACTTTATTTTGAATCTGTCTCCAGAAGAAACAGAATGTTTTTCTAGCTGGCCTGAGGAAGGTTTACTTTTAAAAGAGGACTGTGTATTCAGACCCATTTCTTGGACCTCGTGACAGAAATAAAAAGCAACATCTGCTGTAGATCTTGAACTATTTGAGCGGAGTGATTATTGGGTCATTGTGTCTTGTCAGGTTTTCGTTTGCTTTTTTTTTAATATTGTGCATCACAAACCTTTTTCTGACATGTTAAACGGCCAGGGAAGTTCTTTCCTCCCCTGTTAACTTCTGTTTCTGTTTTTCAGTCAGCAGCTTTGCATACAATGAAACAAGAACTAGGACAGTTGATTGGATTTTCTTGCTAATAAACATCTGGATGTTTTACCCTTGAATGGTTATCATTGTATCATCAACTTAAGCAAAAATCCAACAGAAAGGTTATGTTGTTGTTTACTGGGTCAAGAGATTCAAATAATAGGAATTATATCTTCTTGGAAACCGCAAGCTGAGTCAGTATTGAGAGAAGTTTGCTCTCTAGTCAAGGTATAATTTGGTAGTTGAATAAAGAGTGATGTGTGCGCCAACACGTTATTTCAGTGAATGTAGGCTACATAGATGTTGTTACCTGGAGAGTAATCAGATTTCTGTACAGTCACAAGTTTCTACCTTGACTTTCTGACTTGAACCTATAGTTGCTAATAACTGAACTTTTTAGCAAATGTTGCTGCATGTTATTCAGTATGTGCATGTGTGTTTTCAGCTGAGCGTTTTGGGAAAAAGCTGGAGGAGCTGTGCAGGGAGCGAGGTGCTCTGAAGCTGGGTTTACCCTCCAGACAGCCCAGCGTGGCTTTGTTCCTCGAGCGACTCACACAGGTGGTGCACAGCACCCTCCAGAGGGCAGACTGCAGTCAGTGCAGGTCAGTCACACAGCGACTCTGAGGCCACAACCAGCCATAAATCAACATAATGTTCTGTAGTTACTGTCATGCTAATTTTAAGCCAAAAACTAATACCAAAGTAATCATAAGCTACTGTTTTAATAAGTATAGTATTTCTCCCTTATTGACATATGGACAATCACATGTTTATGTGAAAGGTAATATTTTTTACAGTATCTATTTATTTAGACAATCATAGCACAGCATAGCTACAAAGCCCTACTGGGTTTGCAGTGTTGAAGTCGACAGGTTGTTCAGCTCATTTTGACAGCTTTATGTAGTTAAATTGAGTTCATAAGCTTTGTCCTGAGATCATCATGATCATGCTTTATCTTCCATTATAATGTTGTAGGACAGAGTAGTTTAAAAATAGTTCTTGCAACAGGAAGGAAATCAGTGAGGGCCTCTCGACAGGGTATCCTGAACAAATAACCTAAAGCTCATGCAGCAATGCAATCTTACTGTGCTTTCCACACATACCTGTATCTTAGAGCTAAAACAACAGAGGAAAAAACATGGCCCCAAACATTTAAGGTCACATCTTTTATACAGCACGCCCTTCAGTTTTTAGTGAGTTGGAGCAAGAGTGAGAAAAGCCACTTTAGTTGTAATGGTACATTAAGTATTAACTAGTACAGTCCCCGTTCAAAATGTGCCTGTTTGGAACGGGACAATTGCTTGGCCTGTGATGTTGCTGCTTGTAACTTTCTCCAAAACCATTGTACCCCAAAATTAGTTACAGAAGGACCCCAAAGCACTTAATATTGAACCCTACTGTATAGCCTACTACTGACTTACTGTGTACTTCTAATTCAGAGGGAAACATTGTACTACATTTACCTGACAGAGAACAATGCAGATTCACGTTTTACCAACAGAATATCACAGTTAAAATGTGGCGTAATCACAGACATATTGTATAGGATAGAAATGCCTTTTTATTGAGTTTTCTCTCAGCAAAAATGCTCTGAGTGAATTTAAGCTGGGCTTTTATTGTGAAGGGTAGACACTGAAGAGCCAGCATTATGGCAGCGCTTATTTTTTCTCAACATTTACGGTCTTTTTCCGATTCCGATATCCAATGCTGTCTGAACTGCTCAAAATTCTAAACCCTAAGTCATTGGGTACCCAGGAAACCATGTAGTGGATGAAGTAGATTGGATGAACGGTTCACGAGATATTTCAAAGACACACACACACACACACACACACACACACACACACACACACACACACACACACACAAAGACCAAAAGGACCCTTAAGTATGAATGAAGGTTAAGAAAAATGAGAAAAGCCATGATTAAAGATGTGAAAAAACTATTGCTGAGGCTTTTTTTTAGTGACTGGGTGTTTTTGTGACTGGTTGTCAGGGAGACTGTGGAGCCT
This sequence comes from Sander vitreus, assembly GCF_031162955.1. Classification (NCBI taxonomy): domain Eukaryota; kingdom Metazoa; phylum Chordata; class Actinopteri; order Perciformes; family Percidae; genus Sander; species Sander vitreus. The sequence goes on along the minus strand of NC_135871.1, from coordinate 10,763,511 downwards.
GATGCAGGGGAGAGGTCCAACTCATTGCATGGTCCACTGCATCGAAGAGATCGCCTGATCCAAGAGAAACGGCTGGTAGAGGTAAATTCAGCTCACATTATGTCATAAAAGCTTACAATGGTCATTTCTGGCTCTTTGTGTCACAGCTGGTGTAATTTAACACCGATAAATGCTAATCATGTATAGAAAGACATACAGTAGCTGTGCTCATATTTGCCTCTCTCAGTTAGTTTCAGAATTAGTGGTTTGGTTCTGTTTCAGCTTAAATACTTGAATATACAGTGCTAAATGTACTGGTTTGGATAATTAAAGCACTACTATTTTATTTTATTTATTACATACATGGGCTATTTTTCCAATCGCAAACTAAAAGAACAATGTCATGACCATCACATGGAACAATAACTAACATTGACGAGTAACGGCTGATAATTAATGCAAGGATCATAAATGAAACGTGTACAGGAGGAGATAGCGGAGCTGCAGCGGAGGCTGGCGGAGCGGAGGGAGCGCAGTCGATGCCTGGAGCAGCAGATCCAGCAGGAGGAGCAGCAGGTGGAGGCCGAGGAGCTGGAGGGCTCCATGCTGAGGAGCTGCACCGTGGCCCAGCTCCATGGCATCAGCCGAACCCTGCAGGACCTCGTCACCTCGGAAAACCGCACGCAGATCTCCGTCTCTCCGTCACCCTCCATGCTCAGGTCAGCTGCACATACTTGCAGAATATTTCAGTTTCCTCCTATACACCAACTCATTTGTGTTGCATCTGAATTTTTTGGGTTATAGATTATCATGTGCACGTTAAAAGGGTAACTACCGTTTTTTTCAACCTGGACCCTATTTTCCTATGTTTTTGTGTCTAAGTGACTGATGGGAACAACAATCTTTGACATTGGTCCAGTATTAAGCGAGATCGCTGCAGTCGGCAGCGGTAAAACAAGCTACGATGTAATTAATAGGGCAATTGTCCAGCTTGTATTTACATTCACAAAAGGGCTTGTTTTGCCACTGACAGGCTCAGATTAATATTCTAAGTGTCTGACAACACTATGAAAAGGATCATTTCAGAGATAGATCTTTAAAACCTCTTTGAGACCTTTCTGTTTAACCAGAAACAGCTTTGAAGTCGCTAGCGCTAAACCCACCAGACACCCACTTGTTTTTTATGTTTAAAAACTCTTTACTCTTTTTACAGAAAGGTCGACCTCCTTAGAAACCCTTTCGATAAAGTTGTCAGACACTTAGAATATTAATCTGAGCCTGTCAGTGGCAAAACGAGCACTTTTGTGAAGGTAAATACAAGCTGGACAATAGCCCTGTTAACTTACATGTTAGCTTGTTTCGACAGTGCCGACTGCAGTGGATACTGGACCAATTTTAAAGATTGTTGTTCCCATCAGTCACTTAGACACAAAAACAGGAAAATAGGGTCCAGGTTGAAAAAAACGGTAGTTACCCTTTAAATGGTTGATTACATGCTACATACTACCTGCACATATTCTCTGAGTTAAGTCTCATACCAATTTTTTTTCTTCTTTCAAACATACTTTACATAAATGCTTTATTCATATTAGAATGATTGCATGAGACATTTTCAGATTTAGAAGAGTCTGTTTTTCTTATTATTAATTAAATATTAAGCCTATAAAAAAACCTCTTGGTAATTAGTGAGTGAAACATAATGTAAGGTTTCCTGGCACAGATCAATATATAGGGAAATGTCCTTATGTGATCAGTGCATGAAGAGAGTCAAATCCAAATGAGGAAACATCTTTGGACATACATATTACTGGCTTTTGCTGTCGAGAAAGTGGATGTGCTTCTACTCTACATAGTCCAACATACAGTAGTTGAGAAAATGTGCAAATATATGAAAAAATGTAAATGTCAAATTGCGCCTTGGGAGTGTTCTGTGAAGAAACATCTTCACACATTTTAAACCTTGTTGGATAGCGCCCACAGCTCCTCCAGTACTGTCAGTCACCAGGTGGGGCTGCCAGAGAGCTGTGAGAGGTAGTGACATAAAAAACATCAGTCCATGAATTAAATGCTTTTTCCTGTATCAAGTCACGTATTTCCTTATCATTAAATTAGCTGGTTTGGAGGAGGATGTGTCAGAACAGAGCCTCTATTTCACTACATCTTTCCCTCCAGCTTCATTCGTCGTCTGACAAACAAAGTGGCATTTTTAATGAAAATCTTCTTGCAGCAGGACTGTCTTGTCTTGTGCCAAGAAAGTACAACCGAGTCAAAAGCACACCATCATGGTTCAACCCAAATAACAGCATAGAAGAGCTTTGATAATTAAAGAAGGAAATACGGATATAGTATCACACACATTTGGATGTTTGGGAGGGATGCACGTGTAATTTGTTTTTATGACATCTAGCTGTTGTGCCAGCGGAGGTTAAATGCCCTTATTGTTCTTCGATTTGAACAAAAGTGCTTGCCAAAAATAAATCTAATGCAATGCAATAATTGTCTAATACTTCCTAAGGAATTATTTGTTTATTTTCAGGTTCAGAGAGGATGTATCAAGCAGCCACAACTCTTTTTTCTTTATTCCTCGCATCCCCCTGTGCCCTCGATCCTCTTCTCTCCCACCTGCTTGAACCTGCTTTGAATTTTAATGTTTTTTCTTAGATGCAAATTGTACTTTGCATCATATCCTCTAAAGTTAATAGCTTGCGACGGAGCACCGTGAAAAAGCCTCTCTATCTTGCCACTCATTAGAAAGACATGTAAATTGTACTTATCGCCTTCTCGGTGGCGTGACCCACCATCACAGGCATAATTTGATATCTGACAACGCATTTATTCTCGCTACTGATTGAAATTGCGACCCCCCCCCAGATTGGATATTCAGATGCACATCTCCAGGTGGCGTGCTTTGGGTCATCATGATGATTGAGTTGCTTGCAGTTCCCTTTCCAAATAACACAGGACATTTCTTTCTCATATCAAGATTTATTTCCTTATGGGTACTGGATTAAAGAAAGCTACAGTATCTAGAGTAGCTACATCCTTTTAAAAAAGGGTGCTGTAACACTGATGTCCAGAGACAACATTTTACTCGGACTCACCCTTAACATCCGTTTGAATAACATGAAAAGGGCATACTGATTTTTGTCATATGAGACGACTGGGATCTCAAGGTGACTGTTGTGCATAATGGATTTTATGCTCCTTTTTTTCCATCTTCTAATTGATTTATATCTCTGTTAGCGAATAATGTGACCTTAATGGTTTGTTCAGTTTGCGTGTTTACATACATGTACAGAAATGACCCTTGATATCTGAAATTATCTAGAGAGTTAAATCTATTGGGCCATTTTTGTAAAAACAATTCAAATGTAAGCCAACTAAATACTCTGTGTGACAGGTCAATTTGAAATGACTTGAATTAAGATTTAAGCTGTGACTAAGAAACAAATAACAGCCTAGTTCTGAGCTCAGCTGCTTCCCCAGATTTGTATCCACTTGATTTCAAGATGTAAACAGCTAAATATTTTTTTAAAGAGCTTTTGGAAACACTAGTATCTCAGTTTTTGCATTACGAAATGTGACAGGCAAGATTATTATTTTTTAAAGACCTAGTAAGCATCTAAACTAGAACAGTTACTGGAGAATGAACAACAGGCACAAAGAGAAGGATTTTTCCCAGAGCTAAAATAATTAAAGGGATAGTTTGACATTTTTTGGAAATAAGCTCATTCACAGGTTTTTTTATGCTTTCATTGTTTGCAGACAATATCAGTCTAAATCAGCTTTACTAGACAGTATGTAAACCTCTTATTCTGGTTGTTCTTGCTGTTTATGTCCACTGCAGATGCAAGGATGTGCATTCATCAGTGAATAATTAGTGCCTGCTCTTTTGCTCTTACAATATATTTTAAGACATTTCTTTATAAAAGTTATAAAATATTCAGGAACTCTCTTGATGGTTGACAAACCACTCTTTTTAGATGAGTAGATGCCAGAGCAAACTGGTGGACTTTAAATCCTGTCATTGACATCTATTGATTTCACTTGAAGCCCCCAAAAGAAAAGAAATACTTTTTTAGTACTGCATTGTAACATTATTTCCTTTTCTGCAGACTCCAGGAACAGGAGCAGGCATTAAATCTGTCCATCAAGGAAGCCACTGCTAAAGTAAGCCACTGTTCTTTTGACCCGATTTAGTCCATAACAGCTCCGCCTCCCCTCAGCATGCCAGCAATGACTGAATGTGTGTGTGAATATCTAATGAGTAGTAAGTCAAACTACAAAGCATGTACTGTGTGCCAGCATCATTGTATTATTAAATATGCATACTAAATGTAAGTGTCTGTATTCATGTGCTTATTTTTATTTGACATGGCAGTGAACCGTCAATAAATTGCATGTCAGAGTCTTGTAAGGGTCGTCGTTTTGAAAAATTCCCCCTTATAAATCGTCCGTAAAACAATACAACACTAGAACAATACAGATAGCTGATTATTTCTGATGAGGAATATGCAACTTAAAGGAGAATTCCGGTCGATTTCAACGCGTAGCTCTGTTGTTTGTAAATTTGGAGTGCTGTCAGTAGCAAGAAAAACGAAAACAATCGGTGCTGCCGTGTTATCCTCCTGCTAGCGTTAGCACCCAACAGGCTTAAACAGGGCAAGTTTTAAACTTGTTTTTAGCCTCTTAACATGTTCAAAATGTCATTAAAAGTGCCTACCCATGTGAAGGGATTCCTTCCGAGTGAACACAGTGAATCTGACTGCAGGAGATGTGAAAGAAATGCATGAAAGTTCTGCTAATTTTAATTAATCTCAGTTTAGTTCCGCTGTTGAGACGGCAGTTAGGAGTGCTTAGGGACCGTCTACAAACTACAACACAGAAAAGAGATACAACAAAAATATGTAGGCTATTCATTTAATGATTAAATAAGGTAGTGTCTCCAAACTTACCTCAATTATAACCTGTCTCCTGCTAGTTGTACTACAGCACTTACTTTTAAAAAATAAGCATATGCCTATTTTTGAAAATATGTTTGCATCTCTTTTCGGTGTTGTAGTTTGTAGACGGTCCCGAAGCACTTCTTGCAGTATCAACAACGGAACTAAACAGAGCTGAATTAGCAGAACCTTCATGCATTTCTTTCACATCTACTGCAGTCAGATTCACTGTGTTCACTCGGAAGGAATCCCTTCACATTGGTAGGCACTTTTAATGACATTTTGAACATGTTAAGAGGCTAAAAACAAGTTTAAAACTTGCCCTGTTTAAGCCTGTTGGGTGCTAATGCTAGCAGGAGGATAACACGGTGTAGGCAGCACCAATTGTTTTTGTTTTTCTCGCTACTGACAGCACTCCAAATTTAAAAACAACAGAGCTACTTGTTGGAATCGACCGGAATTCTCCTTTAATGTGTAGTGATGTAATTAGTATAAGTTTCTTTTTTTTTTTTACTTTTTAGCAGCCACATCCAGTGGATTTCATAGGTGTAAGCATACTATGTGGAATATCTGTTGAGCTAGCATGGCTTTGGTGGGTTTTCTATGCATCCCAGGGGTTTATTCCTCCTGTATGTGTGAATGGCTTTGCATGCTTCCCTATGTGCTGTGTCTCTGGAGTTCCCTCTTGCTTCTCACTGATCTTTATACATAGATCTCTGCAGCTGGAAAAAAAAAGCCAAAAGCAGCAGAAATCCATCAGAAGTGGTGGCTTAAGGAGAGAGGGAGAGATCACAGCAGGGGACAGACAGGGGGCTCAGAAAAGAAGTTTTACTGCAGCCTTTAGAAAGCCATCATCAAATGGTTGGTCGAAGCTGCGACTGCACCTCAAAGTTATATGTTGGCTTTCCACAGAGACACTTTTACCTCAATCACAAGATTGTCCATTGTTAAGTTGAAATGAAAGGGTTTGTTCCTAAATAAGATATCCACATGTGGGAAATGGCACACCTGCTGTGACAAAAATGATTGCTGGCAACTTTCACTGTCTCTATTGACTTTTTCAAAATTGACAAATAGCCTCATGTTTTGAAATTAAATCAGCAATGTCAGAATTTCTACAGTTTGAAAAGAGCTTCAGAGAAGTTTCCAGTTCATGTAATGCGTGAAATAAAATTATGCAAACAGTTTTCTGTATTTCTGTGGGAAGAGAACTCCCTGGAGGTGTTCTGCCTCAGACATACCAAAGTAGTTGACAGCATTTTCAAAGTGTTTCACAAAACTGTGTCAGATTCAAGTAGAAAATGTGTCAGAAAATCCAGCTCCACGTCCCTTTGAGTGGTGAAAATAGTTCTTCAAAAGAAGGAAGCGCATCATGGGTATTGTATTTGGCTGTTTCTCAAAGTGAATACATCAGAAAGAACAGAGGTTTAAAGGGCAGAGTGAGGGCAGATGGTAGCCAGACAGGCTGTATCTGAAGCCATCAGCTCCTCTGTGAATACAGCAGAGCTAAGGTGCTGCATCCCCATCAGGCCCCATTCCTCTCTTGACATTCTAATGGCATCTTTCATGGAGATTTCACATTTCCCTGTCTGTCCACGTGAAAAGGAGACGCACTCTCTTTCTTCCTAAAGGTTATAGACAAGGTAACACATCGGCGTTGATGCTCTGCTGTGTATTCAAAGCAGGGCGAGCACAGAAGGACAGAAATTAATCTGTAAGGTCTTGTAAGAATGAGTGTCAAAGAGAAAATGAAAGCGGAATTGGAAATGAGCTACGCGTCCTGTGGGATCCATGTTTCTGCAAAGGTTTTGTTCGTTACCATCCCCCCCCCCGCTATCTCCTCAGCCTCTTCTCCTCCTCCTTTTCCCCAGGTGGTCATGAGTCAGAGGCTGGGCAGCAGCCTGAGGAGGAAAGTCAGCGAGACTGAAACTCAGCTTTTGGCACTGCATGAAGCCAAACTGGCAGCCATCTCAGGTAACTCTCCATTCAACCACACCCCAATTCAACCCGCACTGCATTTCACGTCTTCTATTTACCTCATTTACTTGAATCGCCCACCATTAGGCTCACTTAATTACGCTATTAATGATCGAGGCGCTCATTAATGGGCGGTGTAAGCATAATGGCCTCCTGTGGTGCAGGTAATGACTTCAGCAGTGCCAAGGAGCTGAAAGCTGAGATGAAGGCGGTGTACCAGGAGCAGGACCGGCTGGATGCTCTGGCCAAGAGGCTGCACAGCCTCAGCTCGGGTAGCAGCCAGGAGCTGGCCAGGATGAAAGAGCAGAGGCAGCAGCTCAGGCAGGAACTGGAGCAGAGGGAGGCCCAGCACGGTGAGTCACTGAGGACGGTCTACATCAAGATAACATGGACTGTTTTCATCCCAAAGGAGAAACAGGGCTGCTGTAGGCAATACGATCCCTTCCCTAGACCTAAATCTCATTCAAAGTTGTAAAAACATGAGCCGGAGTCTTATTTTTTTTTTTTACCACGGAGCAGTAATGTAGACAGAAATGAGTTGCGTGCTGTTGTGTATTCCGCCTGGCCACACACTGCAGATAAAAGCTAACCTTTTAGCCATTCATGGGGCGATCAATAATTGATCTTTGTCCCTTCAAACTTGCATTAACTGATTTTCTGGCCACTTGGGGGCAGTGAAAACAAGCTGTAAACACAACACTGACATATCCTTTTAAGTTGATTTGTCGATGGCGGTAGTTCACACATACAGCAATTACAAAGCAACACGATCATCTCACGGTCATTTTAAGTCATATCTCTGGCCATCTGGTGACGTCCAATATTCACTGTTTTTGGTCACCTGAGAAAAAACAGAAATTACATTTTTTTTAAATGCACCATTATCCAAACGAACACAAAACGTTTTCTTGCCCACTGAGACTGGAAAACATTTGTTGTATTTTAAAAAAGGTGCCTCTCTCTTCCTTTCTGTGAGTACACCTTTTGAAATATCGATTCAAATGTGCATCACGAGAGCTCTTTGGAAGAGAAGTCCTCTCTTGACGTTGCTACACGCTGAGAGGACATCAATGGACAATGACTTTTCTCCCAAATGAAGGAGAAGTGATCTGCTGTCAGTGTGGAGTCGGCATCAAATGAGATACCAGCAGGATTGGCCGTTGTTGAGAGGAAGGGGAGGGACGGCGGGGTTTGTGTGCAGGGGAAATGAGCTCTAGATTGTGTGAAGTAGCCAATTACCTCCAAGCTACTCAGTACCGACCTGATGTATCAGTGCTCGCGCACTCTCCAGCTACACGCTTTTGTGTGTGTGTGTGTGGGGGTGGGGGTAAGATAGGTTTGGCCTCCTGGCACTGGCAGAGACATAAATGGACTTTGACAGAAGTGAAGTCCATCAGTCACAGGTTCCCCTCCCTCTCTTTTGCTTAGTGCCTCAGAAAGTGAAGTGACAAGACCAGGGGTCTCATTTATAAAACTGTGTGTAGGATCCTTACTAAAAGTGTACGTACGCCCAAAAGCCCAAAATGGCGTACGCCAAAATAAAGTCTGATTTATAAAACCGTGTGTACGCACATCTGTAAGCAATGTTCCCTTTATAAATCAGAGATTACCCACAAGTGTGCGTACGTGAATCAGCCTCTTATCCCGCCCTGTACACGCCCATTTGTAACCATAAATTGTCAATGCAAAGCACCTCGTCAATGCTGATCAGTATATGAATGACACTGGCAGTTGTTACACAGAATCATGATGACTGGCAGAGAAAAAGCAAAAAACTTCTCAGACGTTCAGGAATTGCTGCAAACTGAATTATAATTTCGGCCTGTTGTCGCACTGTGTAGGGAAACCTGATCTATCTATCTAACTACATGTATTAATAATACGTCCAAAACGGCAGGCACTACGGTACTCGGGGACAGCTTCAATATACCAGACGTATATAATAAGATTTAACAGAACTATATATTATATCCAAATAAGCCTTAGTGATAAAAATGAAGATTATATATAATATTTATATTAAAAAAAACACTCAGCTGTCTGACATTTCCCTCTGGAAACAGCCGGTTTCCCCCAGAGTGGCGAGGACCTGTATTTGGACCGGGATGGCACGGTTCCGGCGTGTTGCCCTCTCTACTGGACCCATTCAGTACATACATCCAAGAGCACAGCTTTAGGGAATTTAAATTGGCATATTAGCCAGTCATCATCATGGTCCCTGAAGTCTCTTTTTCTCCTAATTCTGTCCTAATTGAGTCCTCCTGCAGGGCCAGCAGTGCCATCATGCAGCATTACACACAGGGGTCACCGCAGTATTTATATGTATTATATATTATAATTTGTGATTGTTAACACCTTGTCAACACAGCACCAACTAGTGGTATCCCCCACCTTGAGATACAATTTGAAGACGAAAGAAAGTGTAATAGGCAAACACACTTTTCTTCATGCAGGTTTTGTCTCAAACAGTATTAAAGTTCGGACTGATAACGAGGACATTAAGGGTAAAGATTGCGTGAGAGCTTAACGGCTGTATTTTCAGACTTTGACATTTGATGATATATACACAGATATTTAGTTATTTACACCGTGTTCTGCCGTTATGTAATCTAGGGTATTTGATGCTATGCTGTATTCCATGCAGTCGGGCCATCCCCTCCTCCTACGCTCCGTAGCAGACAACGTGGCGGCGAGACAGCGCCGATTAAACATTAAGAACTAATTTTTATTTAAGATTTGAGTTGGAGGTGTTTATGGAACAATTATCATTCAGTACAAGCGCAAATAACACTGCTGGATTTAATCTTCATGGTAACGTGGATGATATGGAGTGAAAAAATGTGCGCGAGGCATCAATACTTGAAAATATTACGAGTAATCGTTATTCCAATTTACTTCCTGCAGTCTGACTTCAGTTCACCACCTCACCATCTGCGTCGCCAATTCCTATTTTGTCTCCAAAATGTGCGTACGCATGGGTCAGAGTTTGCGTGGAGGACCGCACAGTCTCCCTTCAAGTTTGTTTTTTATAAATCACAACCTTTGCGTGGGAACGCACATTTTCAGCCTCGTTTTGTGTGTACGCCACGTTTATAAATGAGACCCCTGGTCAGGTAGTGAAAGACCACAGACTGGAGCTCTGGATAGGGCTCCTGCTGCAACCCCAATCAGCCATCTAACATACACTGTTATCTAGAACAAATATCTTCTACAGGGGGTCCGGGACCCCCAGGGGGTCCTCAGAGTTACTGCAGGGGGGCCACCAAATTATTGTTTGATAATTTTTCTGAATGTTTCAAAAAAATTGAAATAATAATAATAAGGTATACATAATAATGATATATTAACATGAATCCAACATATTATTAGCAAAGATAAATCAGCCTATTTGTGCAACAACAAAGAAATTACTCAACATTGATGATAGGCTTACTGGGGATTCATTAAAACATGATGTATGTCTTAGTATTGTAAGCACCATTAAAAGCTATGCGTAAGCCTCCCTACATGTTATTGTAGGCCCATTTCAACTCAATTTTATACAATATTAGTAGGGGGTCCCTGCTCCGTCTCTCTTTCAGCTAAGTGGTCCTTATCTTAAAAAACGTTGAAGACCCCTGATCTAGACCATTAAAGCCTGTGGCTGCGGCGTCACCATTAACCCATTGTCTTATCTTGAATGCACCCTCTGCTGCCACTAGGGGGCACCCTTTCATTGTTGCAGTCAGGCAGAGTTGCATTGAGTTTTTATGGGGTATACTAATGCATGGACTTGGTATTTTTGTTCATGTAAGGTCCATGGTTTTTATATTATAGTAGTAGAAACTAATTCCTTTTACTTGCAAGTTATGTTTCTTTTCCTTTACCGTATGTGCACGAAACTAAGTCACCTGCCAGATTTTTGTTGGTGAAATACAGTCCTGAACACCTTGTCTTGCTAAACAGCCAAGGATAGCATTAATCTGACCCTGACCCTGGCCCTGACAACCACCAAGTTCACTTCAGTATCCTAAATACACTGTGCACTTCACACAGAATAATGCAGCTCTTAACTGGGAAACCAGTGAAATGCAAATGCTCAGGGCTAAACAAAGGAACGGGAATCAGGTGAGAAAAACGTCACAAATGTGGGAAGAGATAGCAAGTTAATGATTGGTTGTGCGGCTTGCTCAAATGCTCAAGTGGGTGCACACAATATGGCAGCAAGCGCAATTTCACAATGTGTTGCAGACACCAAGCAAGGGGCTCATTAAACTGTCATCCTATTTGGTAATAAGGGGCTGGCACCTGCTAGCTGGAAACTGATAGCCCACAAACAGCACATTAACATTTCTTTAGCTGGAGGGGATTAGAAATTACAGTCTACTTCAAAGTCAAGATGGCCATCCTTTTTTGTTTCTGAGGCATTGCTAGCACACCCTTATGGCACTAGTGGCATCTTATTACAAGGAAACCATATGCCTTTTTCTTGAAAAGGCCTATTGTCGTGGCATGAGCTCTAATACAACACATAGTCCTTGACAGGATCCATGCACATGCATTCACTTAAACTACACAGCTTCAGCTTGTTGAGCATCTCCGCCCAGCGTACTTTGTGGCGTGGGGGTTTTTGGCCTGGGAGCCATTACATCCCTAATTGCCAATGACACGACTGCTGATGAATACCAAACCCATTATAGCCAGAGGTTTGATTCCCTGCTGAGAGTATCATTTTGTCCCCAAGAGAGTTCTGGAGTGATACTAAATTTACAAATAAATAATTGAAGAGCTGAATAACAGAAGTAAATGACCCCCAGGAGTGAGAACATTCAAATGTGGAGGCAGTGTCAGTGTGTGCTCCTCTTGATTTATCCAAGTATTCTGCCAATGCTTATTTAATGCTATTGTTAGTATGCAGGCGGTATATTCTGTGGCAGTCAGGTAATTTGGCTATCTGTGATAAACCCAGTAGGTTGTCTTCTTCACATGGCTCCAATGGAACACATTTAATTAGTGTTTTGTTGTTGTTGTCTTTTGCTGCATCTCTCCACACTCTATTGTTTTTTCATATAGCTCATAGTGTCACCTCTGGGTTTATGGTCCTTGGCACAATTTGGGAGCCTGTTTGTGCCAAACTCAACTGTGCATACCAGTCAAGCAGCTGAAGTGTACATCAAAATACTGTCTCTCTGTGTTATTAAACAAATGCAATTTCCTCCTAATGGAGTGCCAATAGTAAAGGCGAGGACATATATGATTTATTCATGACTCTGCCTCTTTCAGGGTGCTTCTGTTGAGAACATGATGGAACGTATGACAGCTCTTCTCCTAAAGAGCGTCTGAATGATTGAGAGCGGTGTAGTGGTTAAGTGGACCTGGGTGAATGTTTCCTGGTTTTTGTCTCTGAAGTTTTGGCAGTATTCATTTTTCCTGTGATTCAGTAGAGGATGTCACTCCAATGTGAGTATTATAGCATCCATAACCATCAGAATTACTGCAAAAACATAAGGAAGTTGATTGAGGTACCACTACAATAGCTGGCACCACTGCATCTATCAATTTATTTTCCATACGACTTAAAAGGAGGTTGAGTTCCATAGTGAAGCCGTTTGTTTTTAGCCATGTTAGCAGTATGTCAGCCCACCACTTTGGTCCAGACTGATATAGCTCAACAAGTACCGGATGGATTATCATTTGACTTTCCATCTAGTGCAATCAATTGGTGGTCCAATACTTTGGTTTATGACCAAATAGTTGCAAAACTAATGGCATTCGTATCAGCCTGAGCTATACTTTGTATTTAGTGCTACTTAGCAAATGTTAGCATGCTAACACAGTAAACTAAGATGGTAAACATGGTGAACATTACACCTGCTGTCCTCATAATGCTAACATTGGCATTCACACCGCCTCAAACCATAGCTCAAAACCCACTGGCAAGTCTGATCTCCGGTTACATGATTCGCACCGCAGCATGACGTGGGGTTGCATTTCTCCAAAAGTTTTCGCCACAGGCTCGCTGTGTTTTTTGGCGTGTTCCCCCTGCAGCAACCCCTGCCGCAGCCTAAACGCACTACCCCCATTCAAAATAAATGGAAAGACCTGCGTTTTTGCTTGACTGTCGGACGGTCGACGCAGGCAGTCTGAACGTGGCCTATAGCACCCCTGTGTCTAAGTACAGCCTCACAGAGCAGCTAGCATGGCTAGTTTAGACAAAGGTCTAAGTTGAGGGAGGAGACAAATTCAGAAATGTGTTTTTGTGGAAAATGTATCAGCCAAGTGCTAATGGGGTTTCCCAAAGGATGCAGAGGAAATAATAAGATGCCAGTTTAATGGAGCAGGAGCGTGAGCAGGTGTGCTCTTGAGATAGTGTTTTAGAGCTTTTATGGCACTACATTTTGGGAGAGTACCTCTTCGTTGGGCCTTTAAGTGCTACCCAGATTCAGCCATCAGAATTTTTTTTTATTTTGCAGCACACAAAGTAAGTTGAGAGTCTCCTCTAAACAAACTCTGTTTAACAAGTTTGACTTGAGTAATGACAGTGAGCATGTCTAACATTTCAGTTAGAGCAATTCAGCATCCAGAACGGAAATATATATATATATATATATATATATATATATATATATATATATATATATATATTCACCCAAGCACAGATTGTGTACACACAGCCAATTTTTTGTCAAATGATTCCTTTTGTTGTGCATTCGTGCATAGCCCCACAATATGCTACGCCGTGCCAGCTGCAATCTGTGTACTGCTATGCTTTGTGATCCCACAGCCTTAAAGGTTTTCTTGAGTGTCTGTCTGAGATATCAGCATGTCCCTCTTCCTTCATTAGCTATGCTGCTGTTAAGTTCAGATACATTCATACGATGCGAGTGTCTGCATATGCTGACTGTGTGTTTGTTACCTGCAGGGCTGTTGCACTTAAGCAGCCCGAGCCGAACTTAAACACATTAATCACAGTCGGTGCCTTCAACTCAATTACAAAGACACACAATTCCTCTTCTGCCTTATTATGCGCAGGCTTCTATAACACACATATCGGTGGTGCTGGGTTAGCACGGAGCCGCCTCTAATTTGTTTGACAACACAAAGTCCTCGCAGATGTTGGGTGCTTTTATTGTTACAAGGCAATAAAGAAACGACTGCATTATTCACTTTCAATTAGAGAGCTGTTCAAATGCTCATAATGCAGCAGCAAATCCAAACACCTTGCCATCGTTAACTTCTACAGGCTCATTAAAGCCCATAACTTCATCATCAGGAATTGTGTCCGCTACATTTGTTTTTTGTCTGTCACATTTGTGTTTTTTTTTTTTTTTTCAACATCCAGTAACACATTCTCATCATCTTTCAATAGTGTCTCAGTTCTGTTTGTGTTATGAATTAATTAATGGCAATGGTCTCTTTGATTTTGGCCGGGGTCCTTGACAGCAATCAGTGATGTTTAGCACCTGCTGAGATTACTGGTGTGAGAGGAGGCTGAGCTCATGAATTTTCCAGTGCAGGCTCTGTGAACTCCTTTGTGAGGTTCCTTCAACACCAAATATACTGCCGCATGTATCAGGCACTAACAGACGGGCTCTCTTCTCAATGGGCTTTTTAGTGTCGATGTTATTCGCATGGCCTGCCAATGACAGCAGCTTCCCGCAGACTTACAGGAAGTGGTAATATCACCCAGTGCTCTGGTTCCACTCAACGCAGGAGGAGGCTCTGCTGCTTTATGTCTAGTCCCATTCTCTAAAAAAAGATTATTTTCATCTGTCACGCCCGAAGAGGCTCACTAGTTTTGCCACCGGTTGGCATGGCGACAGGATGGCACACTGCCTCTCAGTATCAGCATAAAAAGAAATATTAAGTCAACAGTTCATACACTCATGTCTGTATCTCCTATCTGCAGATGCCTTTTGTATTGATTCTTTCTATTCCTCACAGTATATTATTTCTAAATCTTGCTTTTGCTCTTGTTAGAGCCGTAGCCTACTTAGTCATCTCCCATCTGTACATGCCCCATGCCATCTGAAGTCAGGCTTAATGCCCCCATGTATTATTCAATGGCTATCTCCTTGCACGCTGCCTAACGGAGCCGGTATGAATGGAAGTTGACATGGGAGACTCTGTCAGGTGGTATATGATCTCACATAGCAATTAGAGGGGTGGTAAGTGAGCTGTCTGGTCACCAACAGCACCAGATATGTGATAGCTAATCCAGCGACCTCCCTCCTTACTCTTGAGCAGATTTGGCCACTTTGAATGAAAACAACTCTCAGGCACTCTTGTGCGTGCGTCACTTAGTCTAAGACTTTTTCCTTCTCTCCCCGCTGTGCCAGCCCCCCGGCTTGTCTCATCCTGGAGCTGATGCTGTCTAATAACAACCATCAAGACAATGATACAAATTATATTTCAAACCTCAGTGTGATTCAGAACACCCAATTAGGTGACTTTCTCTCTGTGTGAGCAAGCTAAGTTGCATAACAGAGTAGCTTTCAACCATTTTTGGCTTGTGTTTCCTTAAAATGAAGCAATGTCTACGTTTTAACGCACTATGTACTCTATGAATGCCTTTATTTAACATTTTAGGAAATATGTTCGATTGCCCTTTTGCCGAGAGTTAACGGAGGAGTTTGTTAACACTCTGTCGGTACAGGGAACAGTAACTCATAACTTATGTTAGAGTTAAAAACTGGAAATGTGGGAAGGTCTGGCTTAGCCAGCCAGCACCTCTAGAGCTCACTTATTAACTTATTTGTTTAATAATGTGTACAAAAATCCAAATACAAGTATTGGTGTAGTGTAACGGTTTATTACCTGGCTGGGCACAATAACTCCCTGGAGTCTCATCTGGTTGGAAGTAACTGTTAACGGCCAAGAAGTAGTCACATGTTGCCGACACCAGCACAAACGGGCCTGACGGTGAAGGGCAGTCATGGCAGGACTCCAGGCAGCCCTGTGAGACCGGAGATTGTGGGGGTATCAGAAGCTTAAAACAAGTGTCAATAGCAACGGAAAAATAACCTGTTTGGCAATGTCAGAGAAGATTTGGCAAATTTTTCATTAAACAACCCACATACTCAGCGCTGCTGCTCATCCCACAAATGCATGTGCCTTACAAATGGGGCACCATTTGAAAGGGAACCAAACAGGCTTTCCAACGGTATAGGATTTATTGCCAAAAACCATTGTTACCAGAGAGAAATAATCTAACAAACACAAATTTCCTTACTTTTTGTTCCAAGTTCATATAGATAGATGTGTGAAGTGGTATTGATCTTCTCATCTAATTCTTAACAAGAAAGTAAATATGTGTATTTCCCAAATGTGGAACTATTTATCTAACCAACTGAGTTAATTTATCCTTCTGATATTGTTTAATAATCTCTAGTCTGAACAGGTAAAAGTATAAAGTATTTTGCAAGAAACTAGAAATGATAGAAACGTCTGAAATACGCACAATTTTGTGTAGCAGAGTACATTGTTTTTTCTATTCTTTCCTATCCTGTTAATCATTTCTAGACCTTTCTGATTTAATCGAACCACTGCAGCAGAGTGTGGGAAAGCACTGGTGTGTGCGTGTGCGCGCGTGCGTGTGTGTGTTTCAGTGGGGAACAGAGTTGTATTGAACAGTGCAGATATATATGAGGCACAACTTGATATAAGTGCATCCTATTGTGTTCAAAGATCTGCCGCTGCAGGGGGGGGGCATATTCTCATGTTTCATACATGAGCTCATTAACCGCACTCAGATTACCCTCCTCTCCATCCTGACTAACCTCAAGTTAACTAACTCAGCCAGCCTGCGTAGCCCTGCCTCCTCAGGCAAAGCTCACTGCTGGCAAAAGGGCGCAGGAAGCAACATAAGCTACCAATCCAACTATATGCCCCACAGGAAATCTGGCACTGTGTAAGGACCTATGCCATGTTAGAATCCCCTTTTATCCTTAGGCTGTCTCCAATTTCATCCCCTCTCATAGCAGTGGGAATGATCTTTCCTTAAATTGTGTGTTTTTCTGTACTGTACTGTTGTAGTTTCTCAGCACAAGGCCACCTACAACTGTGATGACTGCTACCTTTCCTAACAGAGCCCATGTACAATATAGCTAATGACAAGCCAGTTTTAATGGTATTAGAGCTGTGATTTGTTGCTAGGATACCCCATCATGGCTAATAAAAGTAGTAAATGAAGTGCAATTAACAGGCTGTTCTCTGCTTCTCTCTCCATACAGAAAGCCGACTGAAAGAGAACACTACCAAGTATATCAAGCTATTGGAGGACATATTGCACAGGTAAGAGTCTTTTATGCCGTCTCTCTCATTTCAGCAAAGACATCAATATTCCACAGGAGAGATAAACATAACATCAGCCTCCCAGGAATTTCCTCTCACCTCCGTTGTCCCTTTAACCAGAACACTGTCTCCCCAATACATCACCTCACCTACCACATCATGCACTCACACCTTTTTCTTATGCTGTTGTCTCCCAGAGCCCCTTTCTCACATTTCACTCTGTCTCTCACCTGCACAATTTGTCTTACTCCCACCTTCTCACATATTTTCTATACCTTTTATTTTGTATACCTCCACATCAGTTCAGTTTCTACCCTTTTCCTCCTCTGTATAAACCGTATAAACCAGACAAAACAATATAGTTTTCTGTCTGTTTTTATTCCTTCTATCTACGCCTAAAAACTCCTAAATCACTGAGGACAGGTCTGTTGTGTGTCGCCTAGCCCGCCTGACAGTTATACGGTTGTGATGTACAGACTTTGTCGAGCAGAGGTTGTGGAACCCAGTCAACTGTCGACACCATACGCCTGTTTATGCTTCCTTATGGTGAGAGCTGGTTAGCTCGTCTCCACCGACACAGTCAACACCGAGCAGCTACAATGCGATCGGCTCATATTTTGCAGCATTTTGGAACCATTTGTGTTTTACAGATGGATGAATAGAGCTGGTAATGTTTTTATGTACACCATATGAGCTTTGCTTTCTACTCAGTCTCTTTTTTAAGTGTTTAGAGGAGAAAAGTTAGGCCGCCTGGGCTTACTTTGAGCCAGGAAAAGCCTAAATTATCAGAGATGCTTGACCCATGTTTTTGTGTGTGGTGCGTGAGAGGGAGTAGCTTTCTGTGTTGCATCCTTGGAGAAGCAGGGTCACCACTTTGGACGGGAGCCATGAGTCAGTCACACAATGCAGGGCTGTTTGTTTTTGAGGGATGCACAGGTTGCAGCTCTGCGTGGTCAAGGAGAAATATGGCTGCGATCTCAGTGCCCAGCAGGGGAGCAAGGCTCGAGACCTTTTCTATCAATAGGGCAGATGGTCGCTTTGTGTTTTGTTTGTTTGATTTTGAGAGGACCTGTCTGGGCCATGCATCTTATGTGGAAAAAATGTGGGGAAAAGACAACTTAGCGACAGAGGTTGAAGAGACATTTGACAGGGTATTTTAGAAAATGGGTAAAAGCACAACCTATATAGCCACTACAAGCCATAGCAAGCCTCCAACACAGAAACTTCAAAATAAATGTGCACAACAAAAAAATTACATCAAAAGCAAAAATCATCATCTGGATTCTGCAATCCCCCCCCCTTCCTGCCTGGTAAATGCCTGTCTTTCAAACACCACACCTCCAGTTTGTAACTCAAAAAAAGTCAAGCTGAGATAACCATGATGACAATATCTGCTCCTCCAGAGACACAGAAAACATTATACTGGACTTGTGTAAATCAGTGGAGTGCTCCTTTTAAATAACTAAAACGATAACTATGTAAAAACAATTTGATGCTAAAATCTCAATTTATTCTCCCCTGATGTAAACTTCTGAGATTTTAAATCCAGAAAGCCTCTTTCAGTTTCCTTTCAATCCCAGACTACCAATATCAATAAAACAAAAATACATGATTGAATACTCGACTTCCTAAACAATCTACTGGGTGCTTTATATCTGCCTTTTTAATAGAGCTCTTATTTTCGGTGATCCTATCTTTTAGTTTCACCCATAGAGACCACATGTCTAACCACATCACTATGGATAGAAAAATCACATTAAAAGAAACCTCCTTGGGTATTGGGTACTGTAAACTAATTGTCCTGCTTATCACATTGTATATTAATTGCTGGCTCTCCAGCCTTGGATCAGCTTCCATTACCAGAGGCGGTCCAGCTCAAATCACAAGTACAGCTTTGCCTTCAGGCATGGACCAGCACTGTAGCTTTCTCCAGTTCGGTACGATGACACATATTCGGCTTGATTGAATGGGCAATTGTCCCCACATGTGCATATATACACATACACACACTCAGATACATGCACCCATCATCCACTGTAAATTTGATCAGTCAGCTCTAATGTACATAACTGTTGATGGAGTGTGGTGGTGATGGGAGGCAAGGAGAGGGGGGGGAGGGGTGTAGAGAGGCAGATTAGTACTAGTGAGATGTCTGGTCTCCGTGGAGACGGATGGTGTTAAAAAAACCAATTATTTCTTCCTTGCTAAAGACTAGAACAGGATGTTGGGGCAGCGCAGATGCTGTAAATGTGTCACCAGACTAAAAAAAACATTTTATTCAGATTAGCATCAGCGTACAGTTGTTTAATATATTACGTAGATGTTTCATTAGGAAATGCCTCTAGAATATTTCTTACATTTATGCATTCTTCTGTTGAGAGTTGGATGTTATTTATCATATTTAAAGGATACAATGCAACCGATGTAGAAGTCATTGAAATACTCAGACAAAACCGAGGACTTGCTGAGAGCCTCTAGGCAGGGAGTGAAAAAAAACTCTATTATCACTTTTAATAATAAAAATAGTACATAATCGTGAATCTACATAAGACAAAAGTGTTTGTAACAAAGGGACCTTGGTTGCTCAGTTGTCTGCTGTAAAAACCTCCCCAGACATCAAGACACCCACCTTACAAACTGTTTAGTTCAACATAACAGCTCATCCAATAGTCACCCCCTTTGTATTATTAGCACCTCTCCTGGTGTTATTTGAAATATTGCTGCATGATTAATCTGAAAACATTTCCAACTCCTTTTTGCTTTTTTTTTTTTTTTTAATATATTCTCATTTTGTTTATGGTGTTTGGGGGTCCTAAATATCAGAAGCGCTGTCGTGCCACTATAGGTGAAAGTCATATTTTTTTATTTTATTCTGGATAGTAATTTCTTGGGGAGATGGCTGCTCTTTTGATAGCTAAAACCTCCAGCTGTGACTGAAGATATGAGGTGTTTTTCACAGTCTGTCAGTCATTGGTATTCATGTGACTTGAAGATGCAGTTGGACATATGACTGGGTAGAGTTCAAAATATTGGCAATTCACCGCTTTGTGCCTTTTCTCTCTGGATAGGTCTAACTCAACCTACCGGTACCAGCAGGACTGGACCGCTGCTACTTTCCTTTAACTGTTATATTAATAGTCCTTTCTCCGTCTGTGTGTACGTAATGCCTTGAGGAGAAAGAGCAGTCCTGTCAGTCAGTAGTCCCACAGGGGGGCTTAGTGACTGTAGAAGGAGTGTGCCTGCCTGTCTTTCTTTCTTATTACTGGGCCATCAGAAGAGCAGCACACCCACACCCAGCCACTGTCAGATGGCAGGCCAAGCGGATGCCACCAATTAACCCCCAGGCGAGGAGTTCATACCGACAGGCACCAGGAGACAACCATCACAGGGATGCTTAGGAGATGACATGTTGTCTGCATTTTCAGTATTCAGAACCCTAATGCCAATGCTGGTTATTTGTAATAAACTGAGGTTGTCGTTGAAGAGAAGCTTTTGTTCTATTTAGTAGAGGCTACGCCCTCTAAGAGCTATTGCTAATGGGTTTATCCCTCGTGCATGTACAGTTGTGAAAATTTCTTTTGTGCCATTGTGCCCTGCACGGGCCTCTCTTAGGTCCTCAGTTACTGTATATGACAGCTTTTTTTACAAGCAGTATGAAGACGGCAAAGAAGACCAGCAGTGTTCGCCAGATGTTCTCCGCTGTGGACTCGCTTCACAGAGCTTCAGCCCTTCATGGAGGAGGCTTTCTCTGACCCGGGGAAACTGAAGGCTCTGGTATCCTGCTACGTGCTGTTCACAAGGGTACACAGGGGCACAGAAAAGGTGTTTCCTGCAGTCCCGTTGCTAGAGCAAAAGCCTGACCTCCATCCTGCTTCTTAAAGCCCCTTTTTTCAGCTGGCGGAAGCCCACACTGCCATCTCCCCGGGTCTGTGCTCGCATCACCAACCGCTCGCACCATTGTTCTGCGCAGGTGGCCGCGACCTAAAACAACATTTCTCTGTTGTCCTCTGGTGTCTCCGGCATGGCCAGTAAGCCTGGGGCTCTCTCCCCAGAGCTAGCAACTGATATCGGCAAGACCCTGACGGCTGTCCTGACCCTCACCACAGCTTCTACAGTGGCACTGTCGAGGATTATGGCATGGAAGACGCTTCACACGTGATAGCTTTCTAGCGAGATCAGACGTGAGCTTCTGGATAGTCCCATAGGGCTGGATACCAAACAAGAACCTCTAATCCCATCATCACAGATTAGTAGGCTGCGTAAGTATAATATGTTGCCATCTCATCCTCCTGCACCAGCGGTGCGGCTGTGAAGAGTTTGTCACTCGGCTACTAGGCCACTAGGGGCTGTCAAGGTGTCAACCATGATGCAGGCAGTGCCTTCCTGTCCTAATAAGCTTCTCTTTTACGAAGCCATGAACTCGTGTGTGTTATCTGCTTTTTGAACTTGGTGTCACAGGTGGCTTTGACTTTGTCAGCTTCACCCTTAACCCAATAGCAATACCTCTTAGAGGGTGAAGCCTATACGAAAAATAACTATATTTATATATAGTTAATAGATCTGGAGTTACAATTCTTAACTTTCGGGATAGATGAGGCCGCCTTTGACATTTTTATGGGAATTTATGATTGTACAACACTTAATCTCCACAGAGAATGATTTATGGGTGAAAGTTAACACGTGTGCCCACCCATATTTTTGTGTGTGTGTGTGTGTGTGTGTGTGTGTGCGTTTGTGTGTCTCTCCACTTCAGAAGAGACACATAACAATGGCACGGCTCACTGGGTGCGTCCCCACTATAGCAGAATTCAGAAGCGGCGGCATTGAGTAGCAAATTGGTGAGGGCAGGGGGGGCTGGGCCGAGCAATTTTTCTATTGTCTGTGTGCCAAATGAAGGTTAGAGAATGGCTGAGAGGCGTGCATTGGCAGGGTACAAAGGTTGGCAGCTTTTTCAGGCAGGAGATGGACTGGAAAACAAGTGGCATTCAATTTTCAGGGGGCCTCATCACTGAGAGAGAGTGGAAGGAGAGAGAGATTAAAGTGCCCATATTATGAAAAAAACACTTTTTCTGGGATTTGGGGTGTTCTTTTGTGTCTCTGGTGCTTCCACACACATACAAACTTTGAAAAAAATCCATCCATGCTGTTTTGAGTGAGATACGGTTTCTGAATGTGTCCTGCCTTCAGTCTCCGGGTGAGCTGTTCAAAATCGGCACAAACGAGCTGGCTAACCGCAACCATTAGCTCGTAGCGTTAACATGCTAATGCTAACGCTAGCATGCTACCTCGTTCTCAATAGCAAAGCACTGCTACAACACACACGTTCACCATAATCTACAAAAGAACTACTTCCATGTACGCCCTCATTTAGAAGTCTCCCAGCTAATCCTGCCTTGTAACTGACCAAAGTTGTAGAAACAGCCTGTCTTTTACTGTCTATGGAGCTAGCTAGCTGACATGATCTACATCTGAGCTACTGCACATGTGCGAGTGCAATCAAAGATAGTACAGAAGAAGAAGAAAAGAGGTCTCACTCTGTAGCTAAAACAGAGACCAGCTGAAAAGAGGATCTGCAGCAGTGAGAGAGAGCTGTGCAGTACAAAAAAAATATGGTGTTTTTTGAAAATGAAACCATGTAAACCTATTCTGGTACAACCTTAAAATACAATTATGAACCTGAAAATGAGCATAATATGGGTGCTTTAAACAATATTGTCTGGGGTGCATTTTGCCTTGGAGTTTGTTTATGTGTGATGGAGAATGAGCAATTTCTCAAATCTAACTGAGCAGCAAGGTGGCACTCTAGGTGAAAATACTGAATTTATTATAGGGACTTATATGTAAGTATATTTGTGCGTAGAGTTTTCATCACTCCGAGTCAGTCAATGTGAGAATCAGTGTTTGTGACAGAGAATCTCCCCCTGGTTTGAAAATCGGCACATACAGAGAACGAGGACATTTCTTCCTTTAAGATGTTTGATGCATCTCTTAATGTTTGTATAAAACCCACATCTTTGTCCCTGCATCCTGTCAGCTTTAGTTTGTTTTCGACACAAGATGAATTTCTGGAAACAAGGTTGTTAAGACAGAGAAAGCTTTATGGTCTTTAGTGTGGAACTTTAGTATTTTGTGTGCGTCTCTTAAGCCATATTAAGAGGTAGAATTTCTTACAAGATCAATGGATTTGGTTCCTACAATGTCACCTGGGACGACAACTATTTTGGAATGATTTGTAATCTAAAGGTCACTGAAAGAAGAAGTGGAATAAATACGAATATTTTAAAGGTCAGAGGTCTCAAATGTGAGCCAGCGGAGGAGTATTTTATTTAATGGAAATGGAAAACAGTTTTTTTGGAAAGCTAAAAAGACATGCTTGTAATTCAACATCAGCACTCTGATGCCCTACTTTCACCATGGTGGACTATCAGATATCACGAAGTGCCTAGTGTTACTGTAAATGTTTGCTTTCACACAGTGACCAGCTTAACCTAAATATTAGGAATGACCATGTTGCTCATTTTCTGAATCATACATCCAATCAGATGTAGCTGCTTTAACTGTTCCCTTCTGTTTTTACACTCTGCGATGTCACAAGGTTCAGGAGCGAGGGCGTACAAAAAGGATGACTGATTGTAACTCACTGAGTAGATAAACAAAAAGCAATCTTCTTGTCCTCCCCCCTGAACTCCTGCTCAGTGAACCCAGCAGAGATGAATACATCCAGGCTCTTTCTTCCGTCTCTGTTGCAGCTCTTTAAGAAAAGGGCAGCCTTCAAGGAGGACATTCACTGTCATTACATTTTGTCAATGGAATTGCCATTTTTGAATTCACTCTCACTCTTTTGTCAGTGCTTTATTATAGACGTTATTAAAGATGTCCTTAACAGTGCCTTTACAACTACTGTGCTCAGTTGTCACGCAGTTCATGACATGCATTTTTATTTTTTTCAATTATTTTGTATGTGCTGTTGTACTGATATTAGTGTCATTATGATGTCTACATTCTTTCATAACATACTATATGTTTAGCATCTTATAGCCTTATAAATGTGAATTCTTTAAATAGTTTATTCTACATTTTAGGAAATATACTTATTCACTTTCTCGCTGAGCGTTAGATGAGAAAGTCAATACCACTGCCATTTCTGTCCATTTAGTGCTAAGCTACAGCCAGGAAATTAGCCTAGCTTAGCAAAAAGTGGAAGCAGGGGGAATCAGCTGCCTGGCTCTCTCTCAAGATAAAAAATACTTCATCACCACCTCTGGAGGTCACAAATGAACACATTCTATAAGTTGTTTAGGTTATGGTTACACACAGGGTTAAGCACCGTTTCAGCCTGCTTCTGGTCTTTATGCTAAGCTAAGCTAATCGTCTCCAGGTCAATACTTAAAGGACAGACGTAGAAGTGGTATCGATTTTCTCATCTAGGTCTCCCCAATAAAGCAAATAAGTGTGCTTCCCAAAATGTCAAACTATTCCTTTAATACATGAAATGTCAAATAATGTATGTACTATTGTGTTTACGTTCGTGTCCATGTTTTATAGTAGATGATATTTAAGTAACAAAATGTAACTATATATATATAAATAAACTCAGCAAAAAAAGAAACGTCCTCTCACTTTCAGATGCTTTTATTTTCAGCCAACATTTTTACATGCGTAAAACTATGTATAAACATAAAAAAATTCAACTACTAAGAACTAAACTGAACAACGTTTCACAGACATGTGACTAACA